>NW_011494948.1:3445519-3526541 GCF_000754665.1 Bison bison bison | reverse complement strand
CAACTCCTACAGCTCAACTCCAGAAAAATAAACGACCCAATCAAAAAATGGGCCAAAGAACTAAATAGACATTTCTCCAAAGAAGACATACAGATGGCTAACAAACACATGAAAAGATGCTCAACATCACTCATTATCAGAGAAATGCAAATCAAAACCACTATGAGGTACCATTTCACGCCAGTCAGAATGGCTGCGATCCAAAAGTCTACAAGCAATAAATGCTGGAGAGGGTGTGGAGAAAAGGGAATCCTCTTACATTGTTGGTGGGAATGCAAACTAGTACAGCCCCTATGGAGAACAGTGTGGAGATTCCTTAAAAAACTGGAAATAGAACTGCCTTATGATCCAGCAATCCCACTGCTGGGCATACACACTGAGGAAACCAGAAGGGAAAGAGACACATGTACCCCAATGTTCATCGCAGCACTGTTTATAATAGCTAGGACCTGGAAGCAACCTAGATGTCCATCAGCAGATGAATGGCTAAGAAATCTGTGGTACATATACACAATGGAGTATTACTCAGCCATTAAAAAGAATACATTTGAATCAGTTCTAATGAGGTGGATGAAACTGGAGCCTATTATACAGAGTGAAATAAGCCAGAAAGAAAAACACCAATACAGTATACTAACGCATATATATGGAATTTAGAAAGATGGTAACAATAACCCTGTATATGAGACAGCAAAAGAGACACTGATGTATAGAACAGTCTTATGGACTCTGTTGGAGAGGGAGAGGGTGGGAAGACTTGGGAGAATGGCATTGAAACATGTATAATATCATGTATGAAACGAATTGCCAGTCCAGTTTCGATGCACAGATTCTTTTTGATATCAGTGTCCTTAGCCTTATAATATGACCACTTTCCTCTGAAGGAACTGAAATATGCATTTGGCAGGTGACTTTCCATTTACATAAAACAATTTTATTCTTTTGTGCATTTACTTTTTTCATTCAAACTTACTGATTTATTTAATAATTGCCTTCTGAATACTTGTGAGCCTGTGAGTGCAGAAAGGATGGAAAGTTAAATCAAAGGACGAATAGAGTATTCTAAGGGTTAACTGAAAGGAAAATATATATATTCACAATAAGAGTATGCAAAATGGATGGGCTTTTCTGGTAGCTCAGTGGTAGTGGTAAAGAATCTACCTGCTAATGCAGGAGATGCAGGTTTGATCCCTGGGTTGGGAAGATCCCCTGGAGAAGGAAATTGACAACCCATTCCAATATTATTGCCTGGGAAATCCCATGGATAGAGAAGCCTGGGACTTCAGTCTATGGGCTTGCAAAAGAGTCAGATGCAACTGAGCGACTAAAAACAAACAAATACAAAATGGACACTATTTGGAATAATTGGAGTGACTTAGACAAAAGTACAGTTATGCTCAGTAATTATCAGAAACTAAAGAAAAACAGTGACAATAGAGTTGATTTTATGTCTCTGTATAGCTGTATAATGAGTATGTATAACATAAAAAAGATACTTGAAATTTTAGCAAGTGTAGTTAATATAATCCCACAAGTACCAGAGAAAGCTACTTGACATATATCCTTGATCAACAGCAGCTAATAAAAGAGGTGAAAGTAGATGATGTTTTTAAGGGACATATCCACCTGGTGGAAGCCACTAGTGTAAATATGAAAGCTCTGTGTTATACACTTATCTGAAAAGAAAAGGAGAAACAAGTACAATGAGTATTCTTAGAAGTCTGCCATATTTTTAAAGCAGACTAAGAATATGCGTGAGGCTCTCTGATGACCTAAAATTTTGAACATAACTTGTGCATAAACAAGAGGCACCTTTCCTTGGCTCTGTCACCACACTCCAACCCTGATTCTGTCCCTTCCTTTTTTCAGAGAAATTCAAAAAAGAAATCATACATTTGGTGAACTATTTCACCATTCATCACTCAAAGTGTTAAACTTTTAATTTTAACATTCTGCTTGAATGTCTCTGACTGTAGGCAATAGTGAAGGCCAAATTTTGTTGTCATCATCTTGGAACACTCTGAAAAACATTTCAAATTGCTGATGTCACTTGTTCTTGGCTCATTGCTCCTTCTACATCTATTAAGTTTCTCAACCAATTTTGCTTATTACATTTTTGCTGCCTATGCCAGTAATTGTTGAGGTTCCCTTAAGTATCCATTACTGATCATCACTTTTGTGTCCTCCTTTTCTCCCATGCCTCATTTACCACTAAAACACTGATAAATCCCAAATCTAGGTCAGATTATAAAGTTATAACTTTCTCCTGAACTCCAGACCTACATGTTCAGTAGTTTACTAGAGCAACCTGCAAAGAGATACTATTGGATTCTAAAACTCATTTAAAATTTTACTTTTCATATCTCTTTACCATCTACTCCAGGTTGCTTCATGTTAGTTTAGTTCATCAGAACCCTACTCCAAAATCTTCTCTGCCTTATCTTGAAATTGCTAGCTAACTATTAAAGTCTTATATTATCAAGCTCTTCATATCCGGTTTTAAGTCGTGTCTTTAAATATCAGTCATACCTCTTTCCACCACCTGCTCAGGCTCTGGCTACACAGAATACATTGCCTTTTGTGTTATTGCACAGGATTTTTTTTTTTTCCTGTTTGGTATATGTATGCACCTCAGTTAAATCCTCCTTTGACTATCCCTGGATGAGATGGCAACTCTGACTGCTGCTGCTAAGTTGCTTCAGTCGTGTCTGACTCTGTGCAACCCCATAGACGGCAGCCCACCAGGCTCCCCTGTCCCTGGGATTCTCCAGGCAAGAACACTGGAGTGGGTTGCCATTTTCTTCTCCAATGCATGAAAGTGAAAAGTAAAAGTGAAGTTGCTCAGTCGTGTCCAACTCTTCGTGACCCCATGGACTGCAGCCCACCAGGCTCCTCCATCCATGGGATTTTCCAGGCAAGAGTACTGGAGTGGGGTGCCATTGCCTTCTCTGTAAGAGGTGAAACTAAAAGAAAAAAAAAGACAAACTTAAAATCAGTGGGAGTATACAATATGTATCTTCCAGTATCTGAATGAGCAACATTATTAACATGCTTAATTTATATGTATAGGTCAATGCATATAATTGCAGAATATATATCATTATAAAGGACACATAGACTGTTTATGAAAATTGATCAGATGCTGAATCATATAACAAGTTTCAATATACTGTAGAGGGTTGACATCATGTTGAGTAAGTGCTTTGTGTACAAGTTATTTGAATCAGAAAATCTCCAGCTATTAAGAAATTAAAATATTATTTTGGAACACTTTTTGAGTAAAATTTCAACTTTAAAATGCTTAGAAATGAATAAAAATTAAGCTACTATATTAAAAAAGTAAAACAAATGTTAGAGTGAAACATACTTCAAAACACATATAAGAAAAAAATAAGGCAGAAAATTGGTTATTAACATCCACCTCAAGTTGAGGGAAAACAGTACATTTAATTCAAATGTAGAAGGGAGAAATAATAAAAATCAGGAGGTAATATAATGAAAAATATTGTACAATGTACCAAATATACAGTAGAGATGATCAGCAAAACTAAAAGTTGCTGTTCGAATAAGCTGATAAAAGTCGTAGATATCAATGTTACTGACCAAGTTAAAAAAAAAAAAAAGAGCCATCAAGAATAACTCATATCAGGAATAGAAGTTAAGTCTCTATAAATCCTGAAAATGCTAAAAGATGTTGGAAATAGCTTTTAAAAAAATAAAATATTGCTTAAAGTAAACTTATAGTTAAAATTTAACCAAAATGTGATGAAAGAATAAGATGATCTATGCAGTTGCATTCTATTATTGCAATGAATAATAAAAAGTCCTGTATAGCTGAAGCTCAAAGTAAAGGAAATAGAGGGAATCTTTCTCATTATGATTAAAAAAATATATATATCAAACACCTACAACAAACAGTGGACTTAATGGTAGGTTTGCTTTTGAGATCAAAAGAAAGGTGTCTAGGAACACCACTTCTGTTCATTGTTCTGGTGTTCCTAGTGGGTGCAGTGATTCAAAATGCATACACACATTCATGTCCATGTGCATACATACATGAATGCATAAATACATGTATATAGGCAGGTTTTTAAAGCTCAGAGATTTAAGTGAAATATATGAAACCATTATTGTGTATAATGTGAGAGTGCAGATAATAAATTGAAAAGAATACATAGGTGAATTAAGTTTGCTCAGTATAAGGTCAATAGAAAGTCAATTTTATTCTTACAGACAAGTGTTGTAGAAAATAGAAATACTATATACATTCAATGGAATATTATTTAACCATAAAAGTGAAATAAATATTGCTATATGCTACAAATAGATGAACCTTGAACACATTATGCTAAGTGAAATAAGATAGACAGAAATGTCTTCAAATTGTGTAATTCCATTTGTATGAAAGTCGAGAATAGGCAAATCCAGAGAGGCAGATTAGAGGTTGCCAGGGGAAGTGGATAAGAGAGAAATGAGATTGACTGCTCATAGGTATAGGGTTTCCTTTTCAGAGTTTGGAAATGTTCTGGAACTCATGATAATATTTATGAAATATTTATTGTAAACATAATATGAGCCATTAAATTATCCAGTTTATAACAGTGAATTTTATGTTATGTGGATTATATTTTTAAATAGTCAATAAACTGTTAAGAAAAAGGTTGAGGATCCCACTCTTCTACCTACATCATGTTGAGATAAAACACGATATAGATACATGTGATACAGACAAATAATTAAATGGAATATGTTGATATCTATTAATAGAAACACCCAAGTATCTGTGAACAATTAATTTACGGAAAAATTATCTTTACATAACAGTGACAGAAGTAAGATATTTTCAGTAAATTTTATTGCATCAATCTGGAAAATAGTAACAGTTTATAACAAATCACACAAAGCAAAACATTAATTTCAGGTAGGTTTTGGATTAGATGTGAGAGGCAGAAGAATGCAATAACAAACTTTAGTTTCAGAAGAAGATAGAAAAGATTATATTATATATGATCATTCTGTGTAATGCATGTGCCACAAAAAGACAGAGATGGTTAAATTTGCTGTAAAACTTAGAATTAATTTGCAACAAGAGGCACAAAACGTGAATAAAAGGGTGAGATGCGGAGGCGGAAACATATTTCACCAAATATAATCAACAAAAGATAATATCTAGACTACATAAAACACTTCAGCAAATTAATAAGGAGAAGACAACCCACATTAGGTGGACAAGCAAATTGAAAAGTGTCTCCTTAAATGAAAAACTGTATTTGTATTAATTATGTATAAATATATGGCAAATATATGAAAATGCACTAAAACACATTAATACTGAAATGTAAATCAAAAGTATAATTATACTACACAGTAAACTAAAGTGATGACTAAAGTTAAGCAAAATAAAAGTATATTCTGGTGAATCTGTGCAACAATGGCAACTTTGATACACTATTTGGCAATGTCTGCTAAAGAAGAACATATGTATTTTTTTTTAACTTTAGTAAATTATTTCTAGGAAATATCCAAGAAAAAATATGTGTACATGTATAAAAGGATGCCTCTAATAGAATTATTCATGATAAGTAGAAACAATCCATACTGTCAATAGAGGATTGAAAATATAAATGATGTAGTGTTTATCCAATGAAATTCTATAGAGTAACAAAAATAATTACAGTTACAAACAACAAGATGAATGAATCACAGACATGTTAAGGAAAAGAAACTAAATATAGACAAAAATACAGTGTGTTATTTCAATTTTATGAAGTTCAAAACTAAGGCAAAACCATAGGATGAACAAAAAACAAAACAGACATATATAGATTACAATATACAATATGCTCAATGACATGCCCAAAGTGTTTCCCCTCTCTGACAACACTTTGTCAATATGCCATGCAAAATTATGAATTTGTGACATTAGTGCTGCATTTCCACAATCACATCATATGCCTCTGCATTGACTCAAATGGTTTGCATTTTATTTGAATCTGTGCTTTAGCATAACCCACAAGAAGTAATCAAGTGAGTTTATATGTATTTATGTATGTGTATGATGACTCAGACAGTAAAGAATCTTCCAGCAATGTGGGAGACCGAGTTTCATTCCCTGAGTCGGGAAGATCCCCTGGAGAAGGGAATGGCTACCCAGTCTAGTGTTCTTGCATAGAATTCCACTGACAGGGGAGCCTGGAAGTCTCTAGCCCATGAGGTCCCAGAGAGTCAGACATGATTAGCAGCTAACACTTTCACATATGCGTGTATACTGTTTTTGTATATGTCCTGTATATATACACAGTACTTGTATGCATGCTGTATATACACATGTGTGTATACACACATATACAGTGACAGACCATGCTGTGGGCCTCTGTGTGTTAGTTGCATTCTAGTTCTTGATCTGATTGTTGATTACATGAGCATTCATTTTGTGATAATTTATTGAGCTATATACATTTGCACTTCTGCAAGTTTCTTGCATGATTTATAGGCTATGACAAACTAGAACAACATATTAAAAAGTAGAGACATTACTTTGCCATCAAAGATCCATATAGTCAAAGCTATGGTTTTTCCAGTAGTCATGTATGGATATGACAGTTGGACCATAAGGAAAGCTGAATGAATGATAGTCACTCAGTTGTATCTGAGTCTTTGTGACTCCATGAACTGTAGCCAGCCAGGCTCCATTGCCCATGGAATTCTCCAGGCAAGAATGCTGGAGTGGGTTGCCATTTCCTTCTCCAAAAGAAATCTAAGCACCAAAGAACTGATGCTTTTGAACTGTGGTATTGGAGAAGACTCTTCAGAGTCCCTTGGACTGCAAGGAAATCAAACCAGTCAATCCTAAAGGAACTCAGTCCTGAATATTCATCAGAAGGACTGATGCTGAAGCTGAAGCTCCAGTACATTGGCACCTGATGCGAAGAACTGACTCACTAGAAAATAAGACCCTGATGCTGGAAAAGACTGAAGGCAGGAGAGGAGGGCAACAGAGGGTGAGATGGTTGGATAGCATCACCAATTCAATTGATGTGAGTTTGAGCAAGCTCTGTAAGTTGCTGATGGACAGGGAAGCCTGGTGTTCTGCAGTCTATGGAGTTGCAAAGAGTTGGACACGACTGAGCAACTGAACTGAACCTATAAATCAGTAACTTATATTTGTGAAAAGGAAAGAAAATATACCAAATATTTTCTATGCCTCTCATGAGAAGAACTAAAATCCAAGGACAGGGATTTTGTACCTTTGAACCCAGGCTAGAGATTCCAAAAAGCTTTATCATAGTTCAACAAAATCCACTGCTTGCTCCTCTCAAGTGAACCACTGGTCTTGTCAAATGAGTCTAAGCCCTAGAAAAGGAATTTTAATAGATTCATTCTGGCCAGTTTGTTACCAATTAGTGGTCCAGCATTATGCACTTAATTCTGACCAGATAACCTAATTTAAATGTTATGACAAAAGATGCGAACACGTATTTATTGACACAGAAAACTGTATACACAGTGTTAAATTGTCATGTTTATTGTTATTTTTCATTCTCTTTTACATAAAGATAGTTTTTTCAATACTTATATGATATATAATTTCCAACTTAATTCCTAAGACAAAAGGAAAAGATGATCATATGTTTAAAAAATAATCTCCTTTATTTTACAGTAATAGTGGTTAGAAGTTCAATATTTCTGCTCAAACAAAGAGGCGGGCAGTCATATTTACAAAAGGCTTCAAAGTGTTTGCCGTTGCCTTTACACAAGACAACATTTTTAAAACCTTTGCATCCCACAGCAGGTGCTAGGTCTTCTCAGGAATTTGTGCTGTTCAGATACTGCCTTTCATCTGAACTTCACATACCTTAAAAACATAGAGGCTGCATTTTGATATAATTTGAAAGTAAAACCTTTTTTATTTTTGTCATTATAATATCTCATGGATTTAATTTTCAAAGATGAATCAAAGTCAAAACTAATTACTGTCTGATAATCAACAAAGGCAAAAAAATGAGAAAATACTTTTTAAAATAAAGCTTTAGATCACCTCTCCCATAAGAAAAATAAATGCATGTAATAAATATGAGATTTCAAGTTTATTTAGTAACAGTCTACCTTTTTGAGATTTTAAAGAATTATGCTGAATAATTATGGTCACCTGAATAGTTGGAAATGTATATTCAAGATCTAGACTATCTTTTTTGTCTTTGCATGGCACAATATGAGATTAAGTAAATACTTCAATTTAAGTGAAAGCCTGGAAAAAATGGTTTCCTAATCTATTTTCATTAATCTACAACTTTATAAATGCAATGACATTATAGAATTATAAAAAATATTGTGTGTCTATTTTAAAAACAGAAAAGTAACTTTTTTTCTCTTTTTTTCTAATTAGGCTTGGACTCTTGGATCATCTGGTGACTTCAGAATTCTGGTAAGACACTTTGTTTTTTCAATAGTACTGTCAATATTTTCATTTCTTTAGCCACAAATTTTTGGAGGTTATCTTTCTTCCTATCTCAAGCTTAATCATTTTTCTTAATTCTCTCCTCATTTCCATCACCTAAGATTGAATCTCCTTAGGGCTGTTAGGAGAAGGTCAATTCCATCTTAACTCATATGGGATCATCTGTTAAGTCCAGATACTTCTTAAAAATTCAACTTTATGGGTTAGGAGAATATTCCAAGGAGAGGTAGCATTTGTTTCTCAAGGAAACAAAAATCACCACTGGAAGAGTCTCAGATAGGATAAAAGGTTATTCAGTTAAAATGCAGAGAGTATCAACTAGAAATGTTTTTCTTTTAAAAGAGATCAACAACAAAATAAAAACCACAGAAACCTGAGTATGATAGCTGAATTTTTAAAAAGGTTTTTATTGCTACAGTGTTGATATTATACTTTATGTAATATAGAACTAGAAATACACTGAAGGCACTGTACTTTTCAACATTAAAACTCTTGAAATTTCTATAGTATCTGCCTGGTACATACATGGAAAGATAGACTGTTTAATTAAAAAGATGATTAGTTGAGGTAGAAGTTTTTCTATAAGTTATATTTTTCCAAACTTCTGGTTTATATTCATTTACATCCCATCCAGTCTCCTTTTCCCCTCCATATACTATAGAAACATTCCTCACACTCAAATTCATCTATTGGGATCCTACAATGTTCTGAATCTTTGCAAGACTGTAAAACATAGTTAATCTCATTTTTTAAATCTTATTTTTTTCTCAATAATACTCTGGCTTGGATTTTTATTTTTGTGGTCTGAGAGTCTACAACTTTTCCTGATTACTAGAGTCACCCTTTCTATAATACTCAGCCAACAGTAATATAAAATTCTAACTAGATACCTTGCAGGAGTACAGTCTTAAATATCACTCTTTACTATTAACTAGATATTGCTGGGATACATGGGAGGGTGGTGAGAGTTCCACGTGTCTTTGTTATTGTTCATTATCTGTTCCTCACAAACACTTCCAAGGATTTCCAAACCTGTGGTCTTCTGGTCGTTCTAGCATGACTATTCTGTGCAACTTCAGGCCGTATCTAGTCTATACCATCTTTCAAATGATAACAAAGCTGACACTATTTATCTATCCTAGGATGAGGATTCAGAGAAGGCAATGGCATCCCACTCCAGTACTCTTGCCTGGAAAATCCCATGGACGGAGGAGCCTGGTAGGCTGCAGTCCATGGGGTCGCTAAGAGTCCAACACGACTGAGCGACTTCACTTTCATTTTTCACTTTCATGCATTGGAGAAGGAAATGGCAACCCGCTCCAGTGTTCTTGCCTGGAGAATCTCAGGGACAGGGGAGCCTGGTGGGCTGTCGTCTATGAGGTCGCACAGAGTCGGACACTACTGAAGCGATTTAGCAGCAGGATGAGGATTAGGATTAACATTCAATCCCTTCAGCACTTTCTACAAATACTGTAGAAAACTTTGCTTAAGTATTTGATTTATTGTGATGAAAACTGGAATACAGAATCATAACACCAATGGTTCCTGGATATTTTCTCTAAACTAAACCTTCTCTTGGTTGTATTTGTGGGATCTGGATGTGCCTCCTGTAATTATCCCTCTTCTCTGAATTCTACCAGCCTTTCTTCATTTAAGTTGACAGTGTGCTCTTGTGGTTTTCATCATCACACTTTTCTTTTGGGTCTGTCTTCTAATTTATCTCATTTCTAATCCATCTCATAAAACAGATGGTTCATCAAATCAGCACTTATCTTCATACTCCTTTATCCTGCCATATCGCCTATAAGGATATTTACCCCTAAACAGTTATGTACGTAGTAATGGAGTTCAGCCACACTAACTGAAAAGCAGTCTTCCTTGAAAACCTACCAAAAAAACCTCAAAGCTATATTCTTTCCTTGCAAGCCCTCATTATCACTATTTCAGCTTCTGTGAACAAACTGCCTGTACACCCATATTCTATTCATCCCTCAAGGCCAAGTTCAAGTCCAACTCCCATTTTCTCCTGGAATTCTTCATTGCTTTAAATATTGTGGTTTGATTGTGCCCTCTCTGAACTCTTTATTTTCAGGATCACAAAGTTTAGCACTTTAACTTTTGCTATTATGTGCTCTATTGTGCGTATATTTTCTACTTAGCATTTTTGCAGGCTTGTTAAATGAGGTAGCAATAGCCTCTTAGGCTATTTACCACAGCCTCCTTTAAATATTGCTCTGTTTTTAGTAGTTCGCCAAGAAATATTTTTAATTAACTTATTTAGGATCTCACCTGTACTCACTCTACTAAAAGCTCAGACCTAATATTTAATTTCTATATTGTTTGCTTCTATGAGTTTTAATAGAAAAAAATGACCTGAACATGGAGGATGTTTAAGATATAATTCATAATTTGTTTCAGCTAATACTGATATAGTCTACAAAATTGTTTTTGGAGTGTAATTCAGAGAAAAGAAAGTAAAATCAAAATTCAAACTGGAATAGTATTGAAATGTAAATGATAACATGCAAACTGTTACAAATTAAATAGATCAAAATGTATTCTATTCAATTATTGTATAACTCTCAGGCTAAAAAAATAATATTTGTTCTGGAACTAAATGCCAGTAATAAAAGTTTTCTTCCATATGAAGAGCTAACATGGCCCACATTGTAGTTGAAAATATTTACAGAAAGCCTTATTGCAGCATTTTTTCACTTACATAAAATAATGTGTTTAAGGTTTATGATTCACTGAATTTTGTATCTGTGTGTGCAATTGCAGCAATCTGTTCCAATTCATAAATTTTAGTTTCTGCACCTGGAGTTTGGACCTTTTAAGAGGTCAAAATAATAACACATTCATAATTATGTAAGGATTCATTGTGTATCAGGTGCTTTGCCAGGTGCTCTTTTTTAATGTACGTACCCTCATTTCTACCTTCCGATCATACTCTGAGGCATGCATTTTGATCTCCATTTTATAGCTGAGGAGACAAAGGGTCAGAGAGCTTGGTTAGTTCATCTACAATCACTTAATTATGATGCTGAGATTTCAGTCTATTTCTAGGATTCCAAAGACTTCACTGAGATGTCTTCTCAAAAAAGATTTACCCCAGTATGCTTTCGGTAATATCCATTTCTACATGTTTAATAACAACTCTGGTTGCATCCTTTAAGGAAAGTGATACCGAAGTAGTTAAAATGAGATTTAGCCTTTTGTACTATATAGTTATTTCACTTCAGTTCAGTTGCTCAGTCATGTCTGACTCTTGGCGACCCCATGGACTGCAGTTTGCCAGGCCTCCCTGTCCATCACCAACTCCTGGAGCTTGCTTATATTCATGTCCATTGAGTTGGTGATGTCTTAGGAAGATGAAAAGCCTACTTACTTTAAATCCAAGGTGGGTAGCTTGTCATAGTCTACACCCAAATTGTGTGTTTCATATACATTTTATATCACATATATCTATCTTTTATATCATATTTATATCTACCTAATATATATAAATATTCATATTCAGGTCATTATTAACCAAAACAGAATTTACATACTGGAAGCCCACATAGCCCTTTAGTTAGACTATGGTGATTAATGCATGTTTCATTCTCTCATTTGTGTTCTCAGTTTACTACTGCAATTTTTTAGTTTGGCCGTCCCGATTTTTTTAAATAGTATTATTGAAAACTTGCAGATTACATTCATGTGCTTAGTATTAGTCATGGACTTTCTTTATAATAATAATATAAAATGTTCAACTGAGTATTGTGTTTTCTAAGAATTGAGTGCTGTCTCTGATACAGAGGGATTAAAAATATTTCTTGGACATATACCAAAATACCTGTACGTTATACAGAGTATTCTCTCATCAAGAATTATATATTTGGTGTTAAAATACTATGTGTTTTCTAAAGGTCTTATGTAGTGTATAAAAACTGAAAGAAACAAGACATACACATGTACCTACTTTACAGTTTTGCGTTAGGAAACATATATACATATATAAATATTTTGTTTTACTCCACTTGTAGTTATCATAAAACATTGGCTATATCCCCTATATTGTACAACATATCCTCGTAGCTTACTTTATATTTAAGAGTTTGTACCTCTTAGTCTCCTACCCCTATCTGCCTCTCCCCCTTCTCTAGTGGTGACTGTATCCATAAGTCTGCTTCTTTCCTTCTTATATTCATTAGTTCAGTATGGATTTTGAGAGTCCAAATATGGATTTTGAGAGTCCAAAAATATGATATAATTGATATCATACAGCATTTGTCTTTCTCTGATTTATTTCACTCAGCACAATACCTTCAAGGCCATCAATGTTGCTTCAGACGACAAAAGTTCATTCCTTTTATGGCTGAGTAATATTTAATTGTCAGTATATACTTAAGGCTCTCTATCATTCACCTGTTGACGAACACTGTGCTGGCTTTTCTTCCAAGGAGCAAGCATCTTTTAATTTCATGGCTACAGTCACTTGCTGTGGCAAGTGGAGGCTCCTCTCTGCTTGGAGTGGCTTCTCTAGTTGCAGAGAATGGGCTCTAGACCACGCAAGTTTCAGTAGCTGTGACTCACAGGCTCCACAGTGTATAGGCTCAGTAGTCGTGGCATGTGGATTTAGTTGCCCCACGGCATATGGGATTTTAGCTCTTGGGCCGGGGATTGAATCAGTGTCTGCTGCATTTTCAGGCATATTCTTAACCACCGGACCACTAGGGAAGTACCTTTTACCCATTTTTTAATCAGAATGCTTTTGTATATCAACTATACGTCAATGAAAATTTTTAAAGAAATATTTTGTAAATTTTAAAGCCATGTACAGTTATTAAAATTATTTTCAATGTTAGTTTTCTATGATGTGAATGTAAAATACATGTTTAGAGACCAAAGAGAGGAATCATACTATCATCAATTCATTTACTTATTCTCTCATATCTTACTGAGTAACTTGTGTAACAATCTAATAGAGTTGAGGTAATTTAAAAATGTTGTGACTGAATTCACATACTGTCATTTTGTGTGTGCTGTGTAATTCTGGTGCTTTTATTTCTTTATATTTAAAATTGGTATTGACTAAATTTCTCAACATTTGTTTTAGGCTTTTCATTGTTTCTATTTACCTTGCTGAGATAGCAGATTGTTGGACAGTGTGAGAGACTTTGTTAGTATCCATTGATATTAGGGTTTCCTTTCATTCTTGAGTAATAGATATTGTTTTTCCTCTACTTTACAGTTAGGTGTGGCCATGTGATTATTTCTAGCCAAGGTAAGCCAAAAAAGTGTGCCACTTTGGGGCAGATGAGGTGAAAACACTATAAACTTTCTAGTTTCTCTCTGCCTCTACAGAAGTGGCATCAGTTTGAAATAACAGTAGTATATAGTCCTGGATCCCTGAGTCACCTCATGGAAGAGAGCTGCTATGGCAAGGTCCAGAGCCAGTTTAAAGATCAAGAAGCAAATTATTTGTCTTAAGCCACTGAGTTGCTGTGTTTTGTTTGTTTTTATGTTCTTGGTTTGTTACAGCAGCCTAAAGTCTGCTCAAATCAATCAAATGGTTATTGTGAAAATGAGCATCATAGTATTTATGTAATTCAAAATCTGGAGTCTCATTTCCAAAGGCATATTTTGGCAATATTATTTTTTATTTAAAAATAGTTTTCTTCTGTCACCAGGTAATCTGAGGTGCGACTTATTTGCTTGGCATTCAGTAACATAGGCCCCCAAAACAAAAGCCTTGGAAAAGCTACACATGAACTGTTATTCATTTCCCAAGTATCTTTAGATCCAAACAACATTAAGAAGGGAAAAGATACAAGACAAGTATCTAAATTTAAAATAGTACACTTTCCAATTGAAAATGAATAACATTCTTGTAATAATCCTTTTAGTTCTTCAGTCTTACCTGATACAGAATAAGATTCATATTAAGGACCATAAAAATAATCGTTTCATTTTTCTTAAGAGTCTCCTTGTCTTAGATGAGATTCTTTTGTTAGGGTTTTCAGCATCATCTTTGTTCAACTTTTTACTCTTTGAATTGATATGAAACAACACCCTCTCCTATGCCAGTTTGTTGTTGTTGTTTTTTCTTCCTTATGTGGTGGAAGCTTCCGTGTGTTCGCTTGGTTTTACTTTTTAAGAGATGTAATACTTTAAGTGCCACAAACATGCCAACTAGTATCATTTATACAGTAATTAATTAAACATAACCTCTTTTCTTAACAAACAGAAAGTGAAGTGAAGTGGAGTCACTCAGTCGTGTCCGACTCTTTGGGACCCCATGGACTATAGCCTATCAGGCTCCTCCATCCATGGGATTTTCCAGGCAAGAGTGCTGGAGTGGATTGCCATTTCCTTCTCCAGGGGATCTTCCCGACCCAGGAATCAAACCCGGGTCTCCCGCATTGCAGGCAGACGCTTTACTGTCTGAGCCACCAGGGAAATCCCCAAAAAACAGGAATGGAGATCAAAAACAGTTGTATACAATTACCTGGAAGTGAAATGATTTAATTCCACCACCATGGAAGGGTAAATTAGGCAACAAATTGTGCCTAATTTTATTTCATGGCAGTCATTCAGTTCAGTTCAGTTCAGTCGCTCAGTCATGTCCAACTCTTTGCGACCTCATGAATTGCAGCATACCAGGCCTCCCTGTCCATCACCAACTCCCGGAGTTCACTCAGACTCATGTCCATCGAATCAGTGATGTCATCCAGCCATCTCATCCTCTGCTGTCCCCTTCTCCTCCTCCCCCAAATCCCTCCCAGCATCAGAGTCTTTTCTAATGAGTCAACTCTTCTAGCTTTTCTGAACTCTGATCCTGAAGGTGAAATTAGGTGAGAGGAATAAGCAGATACAAAAATTAATGGAAGTTGAAATTATGTACCACTCAAGTCAGCCTGAATTCCAGATGTGATAACTCTGATTCTTAAAAGTTGAATCAACATTATGGCAGTCATTAAAAGCCTCTAAAATGGTCATGGGAGGGTAAAATCTACCAGTATAATGTTGATTCAACTTTTAAGAATCAGAGTTATCACATCTGGAATTCAGGCTGACTTGAGTGGTACATAATTTCAACTTCCATTAATTTTTGTATCTGCTTATTCCTCTCACCTAATTTCACCTTCAGGATCAGAGTTCAGAAAAGCTTTTCAAGGCAGTACATTCCATCTTGGGAAGATGGCTAGTTATTAAACATCAGTTCAGTTGCTTAGTCGTGTACGACTCTATGTGACCCCATGGACTGCAGCACACCAGGCTTCCCTGTCCATCACCAACTCCCAGAGTTTGCTCAAACTTATGTCCATTGAGTCAGTGATGCCATCCAACCATCTCATCTTCTGTCGTCCCCTTCTCCTCCCACCTTCAACCTTTCCCAGCATCAGGAGCTTTTCCAATGAGTCAGTTCTTCGCATCAGGTGGCCAAAATCCTGGAGTTTCAGCTTCAACATCAGTCCTTCCAATGAATATTCAGACTCATTTCCTTTAGGATGGACTAGTTGGATCTCCCTGCAGTTTGAGGGACTCTCAAGAGTCTTCTCCAACACCACAGTTCAAAAGCATCAATTCTTCAGCACTCAGCTTTCTTTATAGACCAACTTTCACATCCATACACAACTACAGGTAAAAACATAGCTTTAACTAGGCAGACCTTTTTTGGCAAAGTAATGTCTCTGATTTTTAATATGCCATCTAGGTTGGTCATAGCTTTTCTTCCAACGAGCAAGCGTCTTTTAATTTCTTGGTTACAGTTGTTAAACATACATCCTTAGAATTGAACAAAAATTGTCATATTAGTAATTTGCTTCCCAGCATGGCATAAGGCTTGCATATTTGCTAATAACAACACTGAATTCAGTTCTACAATTTTCAGTAACTGGACTACATGGTGAAGTGTCTGTTTAGTGGAAAAGTGTATTATCTATATTTTTATTTAAGCCACTCTCATCTGACGTATATTAATAAATGCTTTTATGAAAATTATTTAAATAGGGATTCTGGTAAATCTACTGACATTCTCTTAGTACTAACATATTGTAAGAATGTTTTGTAATTTATTAAGCATGGCATTCCTTGCTTGATTTCTTGCCTGCTGTCCTAAGTCAAGCAGTACTTCTTCAGGTGCTCATTAAAAAATAGGAACACTATCCTGATTGTTTTTCTTATTAATTTTTAAAATTGCCTGTTTATTGTTCTGTTTGTTGTATGTTTCTTCCTCTGTCTGAGGTTCTCAGAACACTGGATTAACTGTCCAACAAATATCAAGTGATATCAGGGAGACTCTACAAATGGGAGCTGATATCCTCCCCTACTCATCCCTCTCCCTTTGTTTCTGAAAGAGACACTTGACCAATCATTTCTACTTCGACCCAGTCTGAAAACCACTCCTATAATACAAACTCTAGTATCAGAAAAAAAGTAAATGCCTTAAAATGTTGCCCATGAACAAAAAACATGGAAAAGTAATAAGATGAGGTTGAAGAAAGTTCTCCACAATATGTGAACAATCAGGTAAGAGCAGACAGAAACCAACCAATCTAGTGTTGAGTCCTGTAGCAACTATAGAGTTAGCTGAGGATGAAATACAACTTACTTGACTTGTTAAGTTTTAGGTAAAAAAACACATGCTTAAAGAGAATCAGAGCATCTTGTTGTAGATACTGAGAAATGGTAAGTGGCAAGGTGGGCTTTAAGGGACAGGCGCTATGCTAATAGGATTAAATACAGAGGATTTTATACTATTCTGCTGATGGCTACCCACCACGGCCTCTATTTTAGTTTTTGAGATTCCCTTTTTAACCAGAGTTTGTGCTGGTTCCTAAAAATTGAAGACACATGAAGGCTTGGTTCATGTCCATGGTAATTGCACTGTTACCATAGGGATCCCTGCTTCTCTAAAATTGTCTCTTGCTAGAGAAGACTTTGAAAAAAGCTTCCAGTTATTTTTATATATGTATCCATATATAAATAATTTTGGTTTTTTATTGCTATTTTTAAATAATAATTATTTTATATTAAAACATTCAGTTCAATTTCCAAAAGTTCTGCAATTTGTCATTAATATTCACAAAAGTATTTGTCACAGAAAAACTTCTCAAATATTTCTTCTTTTTTGAAAAAAAGAAAAAGAAGATGTGGACATTTTCTTCTACCTATCTGTATCTGAATATTTGCAAATACTTTCTATCCTGAAAAGGAAATCAAGAAACCTGGGTAAAAGAACTACATTAAAACATAAGGAGGTGATTATAGTGGCAAGCCTCCCTCATTAACACTCATGTACACCTTACTTCAGAAATAAGCAAAATACTTTTAAAATTATACATCCATAAGTTTTATTTAGTATTCACAACTTAAAATTTTATTTTGTTTTCTGTGCTTTTTAAAACGATTTTTCATTCTACATTCCAGTGCACTAAAATAGTTTCTACCATAATTCTTAATAATAATTTGATTGTTGCACCCTTCAAATGAACACAGAAATGATCTGAGCAGCAGATAACTGAGGGTTCCATAAGAACTCATGACACTCATGACATTGTCCAAGAACACATGGACACACTCATGTCCATCTCTTTAAAAAACTCTGTTGTGTTGAATGGAAACACATGAGATCATCATTCTAGAATCCTAAGTCAGACTTAAAAATACATTAGGAAAGTTGTACTTTTACATTTTTCTTAGTAGTATCATTGCCTGTTATCAAACCATCAAGTCTAGAATATCAAGGTTAAAATCTGTTCTGATTAATTCCTATTAAAAAATAAGACTATTTTTTCTTGATTAAAAATAAGGTAGACCTTAATTCTCTCTTCTCCATTTGTCACATTATGAGCATTATTTTAGAGGATTTATTTTATGCTATTATTATTTTACAGTGTTTATTCTGGCCATGTAGCAGTGCTTTAGCATATACTTTATGACTTTAAAATTTAGTAAGGAAAATCTTAAATAAATTATTGGAGAGTATTTTATAATCATTTGTTGCAACTTCTCCCCACTGTTTTAATGTAGCAATTGAAGCCAGATTTCCCAATAGGGAGTCATTTGTATGGGAATAAAAGTCATATATGGAAACAACACTAATTTTTTTAAGTTTCTCCAGTTACCTAGTTTGAAACAATGCATAGTCATTCTCTATGCTTAGTATACTGCCTAGATTTTCTGTTCGTCTTGATTTAAGATTTTTGCCCTCATGCTATGCTATGCTATGCTAAGTCACTTCAGTCGTGTCCGACTCTGTGCGACCCCACAGACGTGTGTGCCTGTGCAGCCCACTAGGCTCCCCCATCCCTGGGATTCTCCAGGCAAGAACACTGGAGTAGGTTGCCATTTCCTTCTCCAATGCATGAAAGTGAAAAGTGAAAGTGAAATTGCTCAGTTGTGTCCGACTCTTAGTGACCCCATGGACTGCAGCCTACCAGGCTCCTCCGTCCATGGGATTTTCCAGGCAAGAGTACTGGAGTGGGTTGCCATTGCCTTCTCCTTTTGCCCTCATATCCTTAAGTAAATAAGAACTTAAAACACCAGGTGACTTATTCTTGGCTTGAAAAAATATAGGTATCAAAATGATATTGTGCTTCAAGAGTACCTTCATTTTCCTTGAGCATGAATTGTAGGCCAGCTCTACTATTGACTTTCCTGTGACTTCTGACAAACAAATTATAATCTCTAGGTCTCAGTTTTTCCTCTATAAAATGAGAATACATTTGAATCAGTTCTAATGAGGTGGATGAAACTAGAGCCTATTATACAGAGTGAAGTAAGCCAGAAAGAAAAACACCAATACAGTATACTAATGCATATATATGGAATTTAGAAAGATGGTAACGATAACCCTGTATGTGCGACAGCAAAAGAGACACAGATGTATAGAGCAGTCTTTTGGACTCTGTGGGAGAGGGCGAGCATGGGATGATTTGGGAAAATGGCATTGAAACATGTATAGTATCATATAAGAAACAAATCGCCAGTCCAGGTTTGATGCAGGATACAGGATGCCCAGGGCTGGTGCACTGGGATGACCTAGAGGGATGGTACAGGGAGGGAGGTGGAAGAGGGTGCAGGATGGGGAACACGTGTACACCCGTGGCAGATTCATGTTGATGTATGGCAAAACCAATACAATATTGTAAAGTAATTAGACTCCAATTAAAATAAATTTAAATTAAAAAAATAAGATAAAATGAGTCTACATGTAATTATTACCAAAATTATTTTTAAATCTGATGATCTATTTTGAATAGAAGTCTCTGTCTTTGGTAAATAGTTACAAGATGCCATCTTAAATTCTCACCAAAGCTCATGCAGAGTTGAGTGTGAACATCCTGACAGGATGATGGTGTTTTATCTTTACTGTAGATCTTTTTGTTTCATTCTTATGCTTGCAATGTCATTTTCTTTTATAAAAGAAAATATTTTTGTGCACTTCCTTTACAGAATGTCAGTGGATAGATAAAATATTTCCTTTATACTTACATCTATTCCTTGACATATTTAGTGTTTGTAAGACAAATTTCATGTTTATAAGACACACGCTATTTTCTCTCAAGCTTCCATAATAGAAATGAGCAGAATTCCTTGACTGCTCATAATTTAACACCAGTGCTCAATTCACCACAGATATGTAAGGAAATTTTAAGGAGGATATTTTCTGAGAGGTTAAGAATGATTAGAATTTTCACTCAAAATTGACTTAGAGAAAAGTTGGACCTTTAATTTTAAGTCTTTCACTAAAGTTATTTTAAATTATTTTTTAAGACTTACAAATATGTACTGTCTGCTGCTGCTGCTAAGTCGCTTCAGTCGTGTCCGACTCTGTGCGACCCCATACACGGCAGCCCACCAGGCTCCTCCATCCCTGGGATTCTCTAGGCAAGATCACTGGAGTAGGTTGCCATTTCCTTCTCCAGTGCAGGAAAGTGAAAAGTGAAAGTGAAGTCGCTCAGTGTGTCTGACCCTCAGCGACCCCATGGACGGCAGCCCACCAGGCTCTTCCGTCCATGGGGTTTTTCAGGCAAGAGTAATGGAGTGGGGTGCCATCGCCTTCTCCGATGTACTCTCTATCACAAGGGTATTACACCCAGAAGTATCAAATAGTTCATGTTCCAACATTCTTTTTGTAAATGGAGTGTCTGATAATTCAAAGGGAGGAGTTTACCACACCAAATACAATTGTTTCTGTCAACTGCACAGAAAATTGTCTCATTTTTTATCATTCCCTAAATTGTCCAAGGCTTGCAGGGTTGAATTGTGGAATAAGTGCTGCTGCTCACATCTGTGGTAAACTTTCCTTTGGGATCACAAAGCACTTTTGCTTAAAATCTTTCCTTCCATTTCTGTTATAAAACTGAAGCTGTGAAACTGTGGTTTTGAAATTGGCCACCAAAATAATGTCAACAAGTTGAGTGAGCTTAATACATTCTTTCTTTGAAAGGTAAGCTCATTTAAAATTTATTACCACTTGTTTGATAAGTGTTTGGTATTATTCACTTCTCCACTTAACATCTGCCTGGAATAGGATTTTAAAAGTTTTTCATACTGAGGTGAAAGTGCTCATTGTTACAAGTGAATGCATTCTTATTGTGATGCATTAAGTTCTTCATCAGCATATCAACTGTCTGTATTCTTTTTGATGTTGAGACAGTTCATGAATTTAATGTATATTCTATCTTTTTAGTCTTATCTGAAACAGATGTTTGCTCTTTGATTCTAGGAATGAACCAAAACAGTTTATCTTATTTCAGTTAACACAATGCCTTCAAGATCCATCCATGTTGGTGCAAATGGCAAGATTTCATTATTTATTTATGGCTTAATAATATTCCACTGTACATTTATTTTTAAGTATGCATGCACATGCAGCATATCTTCCTTTTTTAAAATTTTACTTTATTTTTAAACTTTACAATATTGTATTGGTTTTACCATATTATCAACATGAATCCACCACAGGTATACACGTGGATGAAACTGGAGCCTATTATACAGAGTGAAATAAGCCAGAAAGAAAAACACCAATACAGTATACTAACACATATATATGGAATTTAGAAAGATGGTAACAATAACCCTGTATATGAGACAGTAAAAGAAACACTGATGTATAGAACAGTCTTTTGGACTCTGTGGGAGAGGGAGAGGGTGGGATGATTTGGGAGAATGGCATTGAAACATGTATAATATCATATATGAAATGAGTCGCCAGTCCAGATTCGAAACACATGTACACCATATCGTCTTTATCTGTTCATCCATTTGATGGACACCTAGGTTGTTTCCGTATCTTGGCTATTGTAAATAATGCTGCAGTGAGCATGGGGATGCTGATGTTTTTTGGGATTAGTGTTTTATTTTCTGTAGATACATACCCAGATATATGTATCTAATCATAATTAATTCTGGATCATAGTGTAGTTCTATTTTTAACTTTTTTTTTTTTTTTGCAATTTCCATACTGTTTTCCATAGTGGCATACCAGCTTACATTTCCACCAACAGTGAACCAAGGTTCCCTTTTCACCACATCCTCATCAACACTTAGTTCTTACCCTTTTTATAATAGTCATTCTGATAGTATTGGTTTTGATTTGCATTTTCCTAATGATTAGTGATGTTGAGTTCTTTTTCAAGTGCCTGTTGCCCAACTGAATATTTTCTTTGAAAAACTTTCTCTTCAGATCCTCTGCCCATTTTTTTAATCAGAATGTTTTTGCTGTTGAGTTGTAAAAGTTCTTTATATATTTTTGATGTTAACCCCTTATCAGATATATGATTTGCAAAGAGTTTCTCCCATTCCATAGGTTGCCTTTTCATTTTACTGATGCTTTCTATTCCTCTGCTATAGTTTTTCTAATCAGTAGATATAATCCTACGTGTTTATTACCTTGGCTTTTGGGGTCCAATTCAAAACACCATTAGCAAGACTGATGTCATGAAGCTACTTGCTTGTTTTTCTTTAGAATTTTATGTTTTCAGGATATATAGTTAAGTCTAAAATCTATTCTGTGTTAATTTTTGTGTATGGTGTAAGAAAATGATTGTTGTATTTGTTTGTGTATTGCTATCCAGTTTTCCCAACATCATTTATTGAAAATACTGTTCTTTCTTCATTGTATATTGTTTGGCTCCTTTGTCAAAATTTAATTGATCACACATGGGTTTATTCTGGGCTCTTTATTCTGTACCATTGATCTCGGTGTGTTTTCTGCCAATGAACATAGTGTTCTGATTACTATACTTTTGTAATATAGCTTAAAATCAGTAAGCATATTGTTTCCAGCTTGCTTGTCCTTTTAAAGATTGCTTTGGCTATCCAGTGTTTTTAGCGGTTAGGTTATTTATTCTATTTCTATTAAAAATGACATGTGTTAATAGGGATTGCATTGAATTTGTATATTGCTCTGGATAGTACATATATTTTAACAATGTTAATTCCTCCTTCATGAGCACAAAATAATTTTCTGTGTATTTGTGTTGTCTTTATTTTCCTTAAAATTGGAATTGTGTGGTAGTTTGAGCATTTTTGTCATTGCATACACTTTTAAATAAAACTACAATCAAGGCAAATTGGAAGTGGTCAAACAGGAGATGACAAGAGTGAACATTGATATTCTAGGATTCACTGAATTCAAATGGACTGCAATGGGTGAATTTAACTCAGATAACCATTATATCTACTACTGTGGACAAGAATCCCTTAGAAGAAATGGAGTAGCCATGATAGTCAACAAAAGAGTCCAAAATGCAGTACTTGGATGCAATCTCAAAAATGACAAATGATCTTTGCTTGTTTCCAAGTCAAACCATTCAATATCATGGTAATCCAAGTCTATGCCCCAAGCAGCAATGCTGAATAAGCTAAAGTTGAATGGTTCTATGAAGACCTACAAGACCTTTTAGAACTAACACCCAAAAAAAGATGTCCTTTTCATTATAGGGGACTGGAATGCAAAAGTAGGAAGTCAAAAAACACCTGGAGTAACAGGCAAATTTGGCCTTGGAGTACAGAATGAAACAGGACAAAGGCTAATAGAGTTTTGCCAAGAGAACTCACTGGTCATAGAAAACACCCTCTTCCAACAACACAAGCGAAGACTACACATGGACATCACCAGATGGTCAACACCGAAATCAGATTGATTATATGCTTTGCATCCAAAGTTGGAGAAGCTCTATACAGTCAGAAAAAACAAGACTGGGAGCTGACTGTGGCTTAGATCATGAACTCTTTATTGCCAAATTCAAACTTAAATTCAAGAAAGTAGGGAAAACCACTAGACCATTGAGGTATGACCTAAATCAAATCCCTTATGATTATACAGTGGAAGTGAGAAATAGATTTAAGGGACTAGATCTGATAGACAGAGTGCCTGATGAACTATGGATGGAGGCTCGTGACATTGTACAGAAGACAGGGATCAAGACCATCCCCAAGAAAAAGAAATGCAAAGGCAAAATGACTGTTTGAGGAAGGCTTACAAATAGCTGAGAAAAGAAGAGAAGCAAAAAGCAAAGGAGAAAAATGAAAGATATAAGCATCTGAATACAGAGTTTCAAAGAATACTAAGGAGAGATAAGAAAGCCTTCCTCAGTGATCAATGCAAAGAAATAGGGGGAAACAATAGAATGGGAAAGACTAGAGATCTCTTCAAGAAAATTAGAGATACCAAGGGAATATTTCATGCAAAGATGGGCTCAATAAAGGACAGAAATGGTAGGGACTTAACAGAAGCAGAAAATATTAAGAAGAGGTGGCAAGAATAACACAGAACTGTACAAAA
Organism: Bison bison bison; assembly: GCF_000754665.1. Classification (NCBI taxonomy): domain Eukaryota; kingdom Metazoa; phylum Chordata; class Mammalia; order Artiodactyla; family Bovidae; genus Bison; species Bison bison. Next base: position 3,502,296 of record NW_011494948.1, on the reverse strand, counting down.
AAGATCTTCATGACCCAGATAATCACAATGGTGTGATCACTCACCTAGAGCCAGACATCCTGGAATGTGAAGTCAAGTGAGCCTTAGGAAGCATCACTACGAACAAAACTAGTGGGGGTGATGGAATTCCAGCTGAGCTCTTTCAAATCCTGAAAGATGATGCTGTGAAAGTGCTGCACTCAATATGCCAGCAAATTTGGAAAACTCAGCAGTGGCCACAGGAAAAGGAAAAGGTCAATTTTCATTCCAATCCCAAAGAAAGGCAATGCCCAAAATGCTCAAACTACCACACAATTCCAATTATTTCAGATGCCAGTAAAGTAATGCTCAAAATTCTCCAAGCCAGGCTTCAAAAATACATGAACTGTGTAATTCCAGATGTTCAAGCTGATTTTAGAAAAGGCAGAGGAAATAGAGATCAAATTGCCAGCATCCACTGGATCATCGAAAAAGCAAGAGAGTTCCAGAAAAACATCTATTTCTGCTTTATTGACTATGCCAAAGCCTTTGATGGTATGGATCACAACAAACTGTGGAAAATTCTGAAAGCAATGGGAATACCAGACCACCTGACCTGCCTCTTGAGAAACCTGTATGCAGGTCAGGAAGCAACAGTTAGAACTGGACATGGAACAACAGACTGGTTCCAAATAGGAAAAGGAGTACGTCAAGGCTGTATATTGTCATCCTGCTTATTTAACTTCTATGTAGAGTACATCATGAGAAATGCTGGGCTGGATGAAGCAGAAGCTGGAATCAAGACTGCTGGGAGAAATCTCAATAACCTCAGATATGCAGATGACACCAGACTTATGGCAGAAAGTGAAGAAGAACTAAAGAGCCTCTTGGTGAAAATGAAAGACGAGAATGAAAAAGTTGGCTTAAAGCTCAATATTCAGAAACCTAAGATCATGGTATCTGGTCCCATCACTTCATGGGAAATAGATGGGGAAACAGTGGAAACAGTGGCTGACTTTATTTTTGGGGACTCCAAAATCACTGCAGATGGTGACTGCAGCCATGAAATTAAAAGACGCTTAGTCCTTGGAAGGAACGTTGTGACCAACCTAGATAGCATGTTAAAAAGCAGAGACATTACTTTGTCAACAAAGGTCCGTCTAGTCAAGGCTATGGTTTTTCCAGTAGTCATGTATGGATGTGAGAGTTGGACTATAAAGAAAGGTGAGTGCTGAAGAATTGATGCTTCTGAACTGTGGTGTTGGAGAAGACTCTTGAGAGTCCCTTGGACTGCAAGGATATCCAACCAGTCCATACTAAAGGAGATCAGTCCTGGGTGTTCATTGGAAGGACTGATGTTGAAGCTCATACTCCAGTACTTTGGCCACCTGATGCGAAGAGCTGATTCATTTGCAAAGATCCTGATGCTGGGAAAGACTGAGGGTAGGATGAGAAGGGGACAATAGAGGATGAGATTGTTGGATGGCATCACCAACTCAATGGACATGAGTTTGTGTGAACTCTGGGAGTTGGTGATGGACAGGGAGGCCTGGTGTGCTGCAGTTAATGGGGTTGCAAAGAGTCAGACATGACTGAGTGACTGAACTGAATTGAACAAATGGAATTATTTTCTTAATTTCTTTCTGGTAGTTCATTATTAGTATATTGAAATAAGATGTTTTTATATTGACTTTGTATCTTGCTACTTTATTGAATTTACTAAATTCTAACAGATGTTAGGTATTTCTCTATACAATTTCATGTCATCTGTAAATAGTGAGTTTTACCTCTTGCTTCCTAAATTGAATTTTTTTAAAACTTTTTCTTATCGAATAGATCTGGCTAGGACTTTCAGTGCTATGCTGAATAAAGGTGGTGAGAGGAGGCATCATTATCTTGTTATGATTAGAGGAAAAGCTTTGTGCTTTTTATCACTGAGTATCATCTTATCTGTGGACTTGTCATATATGGTCTTTACTATTATTATACTTTATTTGATGCTCACTTCTACCAAACCCTGGTCTTCTTTTTATACTTGGCCTATATAACACTGAATTGGGTTCCCTCCATGTCCACTTTGTTGAGATTTTTATCATGAATGGATGTTGAATACTGTTCTTTTTCCTGCAGCAATTGAAGTAATCCTATGGTTTTTAGCCTTCATTTTGTTAATGTGATATATCACAATGAATGATTTGTATATGCTGAATCATCCCTAAATCCCTGAAATAAATATCACTTGATCATATGATCTTTTAAATATTTTGTTGACATTGGTTTGACAATATTTTGAGCATTCTTGTATTTATGTTCATCAGGCATGTTGGCTTATATTTTTATTTTCCTGTGGCATCCTTGTCTATTTTTTTATATAAGGGTAATGCTGGTCTCATGTAATGACTTTGGAAAATTTCCTTCTCTTCAATATTTTGGAAGTGTTTCATAAGTATGGATACTAATTTTTCTTTAAATATTTGGCAGAGGTTGCTAAGGAAGCCATCTGATTCTGGGCTTTTGTTTGTTGGCAAGTTTTCATTCAGTCTTCTTGCTAATAATTAGTCTGTTCAGATTTTCTATTTCTTTACAACTTAATCTTTGTAGGTTGTATGTTTCTAAAAATATATCTCTTTATAGATATATTGTTGTCCAATTTCTTAGTTTGTACTTCTTTCTACTAATTTTGGTCTTCATTTGTTTTTTATCTAGTTCATTGAGATATGAAGTTAGGTTGTTTATTTGAGCTTTTTGTTGCATCTTAATGTAGGCATTTATTGCTACAAAACCACTCTGGAAACTGCTTTTGGTGCATTCCATAAATCTTAGTATATCATATTTCCATTTGCATATGTCACAAATAATTTTTTCTTTTTTATTTTTTAAATTATGAAAGAATGATAGCACATTTACAGAGACTTGAAAAATACAGAAAAAAGTTACATATAGTTCTACTATATATTTGCAAATAGGCCAGGTCCAGGAAGGGTTTATAAATAACTTGGCCAGTACTACAGTTGGAAGCTTGATACAAAAATTTGCTGAGTCAAAAGACAATGGGAAGGAGACCTGGTACGATGACAGACTCTGCAAGGAGACATATTCATATTTCCCATTCAGTAACAAATGTGTTTCCCTTTAAATTCCAAAATTGCAAAATGGAGCTTGGGAGATACCTAAAACTCTATGTGAAATCTCAGATATCATTTATTTTGTATCTCATAGTACATTCGGTTTTTGTTTTGACCTTCAGTATTAATAATTTAGACTACCTAAAGTGATTATCATGGGCTTCCCTGGTGGCTCAGATGGTAAAGAATCTGTAATACAGGAGACCTGGGTTTGATATCTGGGTCAGGAAGATGCCCTCCCAGGAGAAAAGAATGGCGACCTACTCTAGTATTCTTGCCTGAAAAATTCCATGGATGGAGGAGTTTGGCAGGCTATAATCCATGGGGTCATAAAGAGTCGGACACGACTGAGTGACTAACACTTACTTACTATATATTACATTTATTTTTTTAATTAGATAAATTAAGATTTTAAGTTGGAATTTCTATATCAAGCTCTCAAAAATTAATAAAATGAATATACAGAAAAGTAGAGGGATGTAGTAGACCTGAAAAGCACCAGGAATCAATTCAACATTATTAAGATTTATATAAACTTCACACAATGGAAGGATACAAATTTTTATTCAAGTTCCCATAGACTATTCTCAGAATTGGATTAGAAGTTTCAAACCTCAATTTTTTTTAAAGTCACTAATATAATTAAAATTCTAGTCTTTTAGCAGTAATATTAGATGCCAAATTACGTGGAACTATATCAATGTTTTGAGTGAATATAAATAGAAATCTAGCATCCTGTTCATACTATGTCAAACAAGTGGGAATTTTGTATTTTGCTACTCAGAATTTTTTTATGTTGTTAAATTTTCTAATATTTTCCTCTATTGTTTCTGGTTTTCATGTCACATTTAGAAAGAATTTCCCCATTTCAAGATTCTTTACTAACTCACTTCTTTTCTTTTACTTTTTTAAGTGTTTAATTCATTTTTACTTTGTATTAATCTTAACTTTGCTGCAAAAAGAAATAGCTTAATTTCTTTGGCCAAGAACTAGCTAATTACCTCAGCTACATTACTGAGCAATTGATACTTCACTCAGTGATTTAAACTAGTGAAGTGGTGTCCTTATTATCATTATAATTTTCAATTTTTATATTTATATGCCAAAATATGTTTCATGCCAATTGTAAGAGCTCTCAAAATTGTCTCGTGCTTGCCCAGAATTGTTTGATTATGGACAGAAACCAAGTCAGTCCTTGAAACTTTCAGTTTTATTTTAGATTAGTAGTTAGCGTTGCAATGATTTATCAAAGTAGTTTATATAGTTGGTATGTAAAAATGTTTTAATTCAGTGGTTCTCCACTGAAAAATACTTATAAGACAAAATAAACTGTAATCCTTTGGTAAGAGTAGCATTTATATCAATTAGGAGTGAAAACAAAAGAAATACAACTTAATCTTAGCTGTAAATATAAGAAGCTCCGGTGAGGCAAATCACTGTTCATTATTTGTGTATACTAATATGAATATAATAAATGTTTGCTCAAATGGACCACTTGTTTTTAAAGATACATTTGTCTCATTGTACTGTTATGTATCTGAATAAGCTACATCATAGGCACTCTGTTTTGAATATACAATTTATGTAAGTAAATGTTTAGCTTGTGGGTGGCTAGGAGGATTATTTAGGTTCTTAGAAGTTTCTTGAGAGTTTCCCTGCACTTACATTGTTGAGACACAACTTTGGAGAAGAAAACTGTGACTAATAAGGAAGGGTAGGAAATTAAGCCTCACCAAAGGCCCAAACTATAAAGTTGAAACAAATTGCTATAATTTTAATGCAACCTCCCAGCATTATATTGAAGATTTATTGTACCACTATTTTGTTCTTATGTTCTGTACTGTCCCTGTGGTTAAAAAGAATGTGGATGGGTGCTGGCATGTGACAGTCTGGCAGGCCCACTGTGGGGCCTCTCCTGCTTCTGCTGGCCGCTGCTGTTGCTGTCACAGTTCTACTTCTTGTCCTACAGTGGATCCTTAAATGTAGAGCATTTGTAGCCTCTTGGTCTATCAATAAAGGATCTAAGACAAGAATAAACATTCACAGTAGTTCCCAGGGCCTCAGGAAATACTGAATTTCCTCCTTACATGTTGAAGTTTCCAAGCAATAGTGTGTGTAGCAGAATTCCAGTGGAGTGTGTAGATATAAGACCAATTTCTCATATATTTCTCAGAAGCTTACCACTAAAAAGAAATCATTAAAAGAAAAAAGTATGAATAAAATAGTTTAATATCTTCCCTGATCTAGACAAGAGAGTGATTTGGAATGCTTTGTTATTTCTTTCTTTCTTTATTTTTTTTTAATGAACCATGTTTTCAGGGCCAGACCTATTTGAGTTCTCTATAATGCTTGAAAATGTTACAAATAATCTATCTTGGCCTTAAATTATCATTATTTTATGGCTTGGACCCTGTATCTTGCACTTGGCATAATCTATATTTTCTTTATTGTTTGTGATAACTTTCCATCTCATTCGCTGTAAGCAAACAAGGACTAAAGTGTGGTACGCATGTTTTTGCTCTTCTTCATAGTGTATAGTGTAAGCACTAGAGATCTAGGAGGACTAGTGATATTTCTGATGCTTTTTATCATTCTTCAGTGGTTAAAATAATAATCTCCTTTTCTCATCTCAAATGTCCTCACTCAGTCTCTCATTCTGCCTTGTTTCAACAACATACAAGAAAAACTTATGCCTTTAAACTTGGTTCTTAAACAAGAAAGTATTCAAAAGTCTGAGCATATCTGACAGAAATAAGGTGCAACACTAGGAGCATTTTATTTTTAAAGTAGCAAGTGTGGACATCAGTGCAGTGGGTCATTTATCAAATGAAATAGTCTTCCCATGTGTAGCTAATTTATTTAGAAGTTTGTGTATGGATTAAGAGATGCTGAACATTAGGATTGTTTTTCAAGGATATGAACAAGTCACATTGGACAAGATTAGTGGCTAATTTAGCAAACGAGTTGTTTATTAGTTAATTATATATTTCTCATCCATCACAGGCTTTATCTTTTCAGTTCTGTCACTAAAGCAATCACATAACCTTCTACTGAAAACAGTTAATAAGCACCGTAAGAGAATGTTTTATGTAAGTTTTTAAAAAGCTAGATAAGGTAATAGATTACCTTTAATGTGTTTTTTAGGTCATCCTGGTATATTACTGGGTTTCAAGTGCTCAAATGGAGCAAATACATTTGCATTATTCGGGGACCAACTGGATAAAAGCTTTTGTCAGAATAATTGGTTTAATAATTTATTATAGTATCTGAAGGATACATGCATGTTCAAAACTGGTAATGTGTTGCAATAATTATGTTACCTAGCAGAGAGTTGCTGTCAGCCATTCCAGTAGTTAGGTATGCCTGTCCTGACAAGCTGAAAAGGAACCTTTTCTCATAGGTTAGGGTTTCTCCTTCCTTGAGGGTTTAATTTGTTTTTGATGGAGAAAATCAGCTTTTGGCATTGTGGAAATTAAAAATATTAATGAACTGAGGTAAAAACTAAAATAAACTTTGTTTTAAAAGTCACAATCAAGGTTTATGTTCATATCTCAGACTTGTCAGCCCGTCTGTGTGTCTTTAGGCTCAAGCAATAGGGGAGAAAATGTGATGAATTTTATTTCTTCAGGCTTATGGTTATTGCTGTTTTCTTTTAGCAAAGGGAAATGTTATTGTTTCCTTTTCAGTCCAGATGGTTACTATTTTCATGTTCACTAATAAAAGAAATCAGAAGTAAATGAGAGAAAATATTCAATGGGTATTATTCTTTTATTATAGCTATTTTATATTTGGTTTCATAGTGTATAAATTCAGAATAAACTTCTGCAGATTAAATTAAGTGAAAAGCTATTTTTGAGTTTTGTGTATTACTAAGCCTGGTGCAAGATCACAAACCAATAATGCTGGAATGAATCCTAAAGGAGAAATCATGTATGTTCATGCATTGAAATGGCAGTTTTAGTGTTGAGGGAACTATTACTGGTTATTTTCCCAGTGAACAGCTCTTCACATAGTTGGACATATTTGTTCAGCTTAGAAGTCATGCCACAACTCTGAAGCAAACCCGTCTAATTTAGGCTGTGTAAATTCATCTCATTTGTAACTCACAATAAGAGCTATTTGAATGGATTGGTGTTTCTCAACCTTCACACTGTTTATGCTGAAGACCTTTCTGTGTATTATAGAAAGTGTTGCAACATACATGGCTTCTACATATCGTATCCAGGAGCAACCTACCAGTTATAACAATCAAAAGTATCTCTAGACATTGCCACTGTGCACATGGATGCTAAATTTCCCTTTGTGAGAACTACTAGAATAAAATGGGTGTCTAGAAATCATTTATTCTCAGTATATATTTTATCTCTGACAATCAATCCTTAAAGTAAGAGGATAAGTAATCTAGATCATTGTTTGACTTACCTTTTTTATTTTGGTGGTTGCTAGAGTTATATGTTTATTCATTGAAAGCTACAATGTAGACAGCAACAAAGCATGTGGTTTCAACATATTGGTATATACGGTATATGTGAATATATGATCTATACATATATGTGTGTATGTATATATACCAACTGACATATCTATATTGATATCTAACGTGGTGGCTCAGATGGTAAAGAATCTGCCTGTAATTCAGGAGACCCAGGTTCGATCCCTGGGTCAGGAAGATCCCCTGGAGAAGGAAATGGCAACCCACTCCAGTATTCTTGCCTGGCAAATGCCATGGACAGAGGAACCTGGTGGGCTACAGTCCACGGGTTCACAAAGAGTGGGACATGACTGAGTGACTGACACACACACATTAGTGACTTAGGTAACTCCCTCCAGGTTTCCAAATTAAACTAGTACAGTCTTGTTTAACTTAAAAGAAGAATTTCAAAATAAAATAGATTCAGTCAAAATTTCCTTTTGGTAAATACATTTTTCTAGTTCTCTTTGTGTGTCTTTTTAATTAGCAATCAAAACTATACAAAAAAATCTTATTATAATTGACAGTACAAAAATATTTTAAATGATGCTAGAATGATCTGGAATAAAGAAGCAATCCTTTAAATTCAATGAATTTTTTCACAGTTCACAATCAGGAATTAAGTACCTGGGATAAAATCTGTCAAATTTTTTTATTTACTAAGAATTAAATTACATTATCATAGGTCTAAATCTTTAATAGATTTCTTAATCACCCTTTCCATTACACAGTTTGACCCTTGAACAAATGGAGGTTAGGAACGTGGACCCTTTTTCAGTGCTATTGAAAATTGCATATAATTTATTGTTGGCGCTCCATATGTGCAGTTTCTCTGTTGGGGTTCCTTTTCCTTGGATTCAACCAACCCTGGGTCATGTAGTATTTACTATTGAAAAAAAAAAAAATCCATGTTTAAGTGAACCAGCACAATTCAAACCCTTGTTATTCAAGGGTTAACTCTAATTACCTCTTGGTATGTGAAGGAGCAAAAGACTTAAATTTTAGAGTTTTGGGGTTTTGCCCTCCTTCTACTACTGATCAACTATTTAAAAAAGCCAAACTACTTAAACTTATTTGAGTTTTACTCTCCTTAAGGAAAACAAAATGGAGTGACATGCCCTTCTATTAATACTTCATACTTTTGTGAAAGTTTCTCAGTCACGTCTGACTCTTTGCAACCCCATGGACTATACAGTCAATGGAATTCTCCAGGCCAGAATACTGGAGTAGGTAGCCTCTCCCTTCTCCAGGGAATCTTCCCAACCCAGGGATCAAACCCAGGTCTCCTGCATTTCAGGCAGATTCTTTAACAGCTAAGCTACAAGGGAAGCCCAACTTTGTAACAAAGATCAAATGAAACATTAAACTATACTCACTAAAGTGTATTTGCTACACAGATTGAGCTCATTCTGATATTTTACACTTAGTAAAATGGCATTCATCGTAGTGACACTAGACAGCTATACTATTTTACACAAAGGTTAAAAAAAAATTCTACTTGCAAAAAGCTTATGTTTGCTGAATGTAATCGAAACAATTGCTTTCTACTGAATTACAATGTACTTAGAATAGAAGATAGTTTCATAAATATACAAGTCCATTTAGGAAGCAGAAAAATATTCTATTATTATTAGTTGGACTTACTTATTAAGTTTCCAGGGTAAGCATATCCATGCATATATAAGTTCAGTCACTCAGTTGTGTCCAACTCCTGCAACCCCTTGGATTGCAGCATGCCAGGCTTCTCTGTCTATACATATATAAACACAGGCAAATCAACCTATGTAGACAAAGTGTTTCTAAATCTCCAAAATGTGGTAAAATGGCTGCTGCTATATAAATGTGATAAGCATACTGGAGACAATAACATAGAACAAACCATACTATTATTTTTGACCCTTTAAATTTCATTTAAATCTTGCCTCTGCTAAATAGAAAGGATCTGCTACATTACCGGAATACTGTCTGTCCCCTTTAGAAGAGCCGAAATGAAATTACTACTTACTAAAACAGATGCAAGCTTTTGTAGCATATATTAAGAGAGTACTTATATTAAATGGAAATGAATACTATAAATAAAATAGCTCATTATACATTTCTTATTTTATAGTAATTTATCTTTTTTTTTTTTTGCTCAGGTCTGTGTTTACTACCTGAATGCAGGCCTTCTTGTTAGATGTATGCCCTTGCCACAATGAAACAGTGCATATATATTATCCCGCAATTGCAAATATGAGATAGAGATTATTGAGTTAGTTATAGCAGTTGATTATGTTTCAATAATATTTAGTAAATGCTGATTACATTTTATAAATATTTTAATAAAATTTATAAACTATAACACACATTTTATAAATAATGAGGAAAATACTTCAAAATAAGTGATACAACCTGTAAGATAAATAGAAATACAATAGGGATCCAGAAAGTTATAAGAGAATTTAAAGTTCCTTTAAGATAATAAATCCAAAGAGTTCTCATCATAGGGAAAGAAATACATTTTTCTGTTTCTTTAATTTTAAATCTCTATGAATTGATGGATCTTCACTAAGATTACTGTGGTAATCATTTCATGCTGTATGTAAATCAGATCATTATGTTGTATACCTTAGATAGTGTTATATGTCAATTTCTCAGTAAAACTGGAAGAAAAAAATTAAATATCAAACAAAAATAAGACATTCATAACTAATCATTTTTTCTTGATATTGCTCTGTTTTGGTATTTGAATCCTTGCAAAACCATATACTCTTACCTTAAAATTTGTATGTTAGTTTATTCAGAATAAGGAAACATATTATATGGTCTTATACTCTTGATATTCATTTACTAATGAAATTGAGACTATGGATATGAAAAGATATGATTACTGTTTTCAAGAAGTCCGTGGTACAGATGATGCTATATAATATAACCCAAAGAGTTCCCATGAAGATCTGGGATTGACAAAATAGAGGGAAAATTCACTTTAATAAAATTATAGCTTTAAGAAATTGTATTTTGTTTAATTTGCCATGAGATTTCACCTAAATAGGAATGTAGAAAATATGTCATGTTGTCTTTTCAGAGGCATCTTGAATTATATGTCTGGGAAGCCAGGTACTACACAAGTTTCCATCAAACTTTTATTGATGAAAAATTGAATTTGCGTCAATCAGTAGTTATCTGACAAGTGAAAGTGTCTTCTTTCCCTACTTTTCAGTCTGAATAAACTCTACTAGGAAAAAAAAAATAGGTAAGAGGGGAATTGAAACTAGGAAGAAAACCTCCAGATGAAAAGAAAGAGTAAATACTTATTTTTTTATCAGTGGTATATGCCCTAAAGTTAGTAAAATTGAGCTTAATAATTGTAGAACTTTCTACAAGCATAATTTTCAACAAATCCATTATACCTCTTTGACTATGACAAACCCAGTGAAGAACCCCAAAGTATTAATAGGTAGAATTCTGTAGCCAAAACATACACTATATATGCCAGCCACTAATGGTACTGAATTTTACAGAGGAACTTCTCTGAGTGCCGTTTAGTCTCCCATTCTTAGTTCTGAGCAAACCCTTCCAAGGTTAGTCATATTTTTATCTCATATTACTGATTTAAAAGGGAAGCATAGAAGGTAAGTGAGAGAATTCTTAGAGGTAGGTGTGTGTCCTTGAGAAATAAAAACTGACATTGAAAGAGAAAATCAGAAAGAACTGTAATAGGCATAAAACATAGAAAAGCATGTTTCCCTTTTGGCTCAGTGATAAAGAATTGCCTTCTAATTCAGGAGATGTGGGTTTAATCCCTGGGTCAAGATGATCCCCTGGAGAAGGAAATGGTAACCCACTCCAGTATTCTTGCCTGGGAAATCCCATGGGCAGAGGAGCCTGGCAGCCTACAGTCCATGGGGCTTTGAAAGAGTCAGACATGACTTAGTGACTGAGCAGAAACAACAATTGAAAAGCATAGCATGTGGAACCCTTGATTGTGTGGACAAATAACTCTAGTTCTCAATAGTCCTTTATTTAGCAGAATGAAGCCCAGTGGAGTAGGGGTGCTGTAAATATGTCACCAAAAATAATATGAACTTTTACAACATGGAGGTGAAGGAGCTAAACACTTAGCATATTTTAGGGAAAATGCATATGTTAAAGGAAAAGCTTAATTTTCTTTTGATTATTCACGTGTGGCACTTTTTCCACTTGAGTTCAAAAAATGTGGATTTTTGAATTGTTTTACAGATCACATCCTGGATAATATAAACAATAATCCCAGTGTTATTAAAATGAGCATGGCAGCATTATTTAGAAATGACTTATTTATACCCATTATTTTGCACATCAGAGGCTATTTTTCTATCAAAACAAGTAGCCTCGACTATTCTTCTATATTAGGTTCTATTAGAAATGGGTTAAAAATAAAATAGAGTATGTCCTGTTCATGACATGATGATTGGTATCTTGTATAAGCTGGATAGTGAATAACAAGAATTTTTCATAAGTATGTGGTCCCTAAAGACTCTAGCTTGCATGAGGGCTGCCAGTAAAATATTCCATTCAATAAAGTATTTTAGTTTGATAACCATATCCCTAGCTTTTGGAATATACTTTGCGTATATATACATGACATTTAATATTGCCTCCAAAACACTAATATATATTTTTAAAAATGGGAAAATACTGCTTACACAATTCTTTATGATATTTCAAAAATATTTAGATGTACAGTGTCATTGTTGCTTTGACAGCTGATCATTTTAATTAAATATTAAATATTAATTTATCTGTGATCACAGATTATCAGTGTTGAGCAACGTTTCCCTTTTTAGTTCTTTTAAATAGCTCTTTGTTTTATTTTTGCTAGTATCTAATTATTTCAGTGGTTATGGCCAGAAAGTCTTTTGAATATAAGAGTTTTCAGATTTTTTAATTTGTCTCTTTCTATGGTTCTATATAGGACTTCTATATAGGTTCTATAAATATATGGTTCTATATAGGGCTTCTATATGGTTTTTCCCCTGTATGGACTTCTCCTATAGCTCAGTTAGCAAAGAATCTGCCTGAAATGCAGGAGACCCAAATTCGATTCCTGGGTCAGGAATAGAGAAATGGAAAAGGAAATGGCAACCCACTCCAGTATTCTTGCCTGGAGAATCCCATGGACAGAGGTGCCTGGCAGGCTACAGTCCATGGGGTTGCAAGAGTCAGACATAACTTAGGAAATAAACCACCATGGTTCTATATAATACATGAATTCTAGCATCCCTTCACACTCTCTTGTTCTTCATCTTTTGTTTACATTTCTTTTGAAATATTTAGATATACACTTTAGTCTTTAAGAATTGGCAAACATATGTTGATGTGTGATGATATACTGTAAAATAGTTGAATATAACCTTTACCTGTTTTTGTGTCTGTTAATGCTTTGGAAGAAAAACTTAATGAGAAATTAGGATGTGCACTGGGTTTGATCACTTCAGTGAAATATTACAGAATAATCAAGGCTGTTTGTTTATTAAAGACTTTGTATCCAAAACATTTCATACGTAGTCATCATTAAGAGATTTATAGACAGAGAATATTGTTGTTTCCTTATGTTGCAACTGTGTTTTTCCCCAGATTGGTGACTACTGCAAAACGAATTGTGTGGTAATCAAATTAGTTCTGAGAGAGGTGGTAGTATTCATAATAACAAATAGCTATTGGTTATTCAGGGCTTCCCTGGTGGCTCAGTGGTAAAGAATCCACCTGCTAATGTAGGAGATGTGAGTTTTATCCCTGGGTCAGGAAGATCCCCTGGCAAAGGAAATGGCAACCCACTCCAGTGTTCTTTTTTCAAAAAAGGAGAAGTACAACTATTTTTATTTGCAGATGACATGATCTTGAATATGGAAAATTTTAAGGAATTTACACACAGAAAGCTATAAAATATGATTTCAACAAGGTTACAGAATACAAAGTCAGTACACAAAGATCACTTTTATTTGTATATACTAGCAATGAATAATCTGAAAATTAAATGAAAACTACAGTTCCACGTATAATAGTATCAAAAAGTTTAAAATAATAAAAATAAGTTCAAACATTATGCTCTGAAAACTCCAAATTACTGTTGAAATAAATGAAAGAAAATAAATAAATGGATGGGCATCCTATGTCTATGGAACAAGACTTAACTTGTTACAATGACAATACTCTCCCAATTAATCTACAAATTTAACTGAATCCCCATCAAAATCTTGGTTGTCTTTTTTTGCCAGAATTGATAAGCTGATTCAAAAATTAATATGAAAATGGAAGGGACCAGAAGAGTCAAAGAAATCTTGATAAAGAACAAAGTTGAGGGACTCACACTTCCCAGTCTCTAAACATCTAAAAAGCTACAGTAATTAAAACAGTGCATACAATTAGTGCTCCTGAAAAAGAAAATGGCAGAAAAAAAAAAAATAGATTAAAAAATGCAATTATATGATCAAAGAGAAATTCTTCAACACAGTAAGACTTTATTGAGCACTTGCTATATACTGTGCTGTGTTCTATCCATTTACTTTTTATTTTTATTTTTGATTGAAGGATAAATACAATATTGTGATGGTTCCCAACATCAGCATGGATCAGCCATACGTATACAAATATCCCCCTCCTCCTAAACTGCCCTCCCACCTCCCTCCTCATCCCACCCCTCTAAGTTATCACAGAGAGCCAGCTTTGGGTTCTGCATCATACAACAAATTCCCAGCAGCTATCCATTTTACTTATGGTAATGTATATATTTCAGTACTACTCTTTCAATCCCACCCTCCCTCTCCCCTATCATGGCCATAAGTCTCTTCTTTATATCTGTGTCTCCTTTGCCGCCCTGCAAATAGGATCATCAGTACCATCTTCCTAGATTCCATATATATGCATTAATATATGATATTTGTCTTTCTGTTTCTGACTTGCTTCACTCTATATAATAGGCGGTAGATTCATCTGCCTCTTTAGAACTGATTCAAAATGTTCCTTTTTATAGTTGAGTAATATTTCATTGTGTACATGTACCACAACTTCTTTATCCATTCATCTGTCGATGGATATCAAGGTTGCTTCCAAGCCCTAGCAACTCTAAATAGTGCTTTAGTGAACAATGGGGTACATGTGTCTTTTAAGTTATGGTTTCCTGAGTATATATTGGGTTGTTTAACCCAATGAAAAAGTGGGCAGAAGAAGTAAACAGACATTTCTGCAAAAAAGACGTAAATATGGCTAATAAACTCATAAAATGATGCTCAACAGCTCTCATTATTAGAGAAATGCAAATCAAAACTACAGTGAGGTATCGTCTCACACTGGTCAGAATGGTCATCACCAGAAGTCTACAAACAAGTGCTAGAGAGGTTGTGGAGAAAAGGGAACCCTCTTGCACTGTTGGTGGGAATGCAAATTGAGACAGCCACTATGGATAACAGTATGAAGATTCTCTAAAAAAAACTAGGAACAAAACTATCGTATGATCTACTCCAATATTCTTAACTGGAAAGCCCATGGACAGAGGAGCCTATAGGGCTAAGGTCCATGGGGTCACAAAAGAATTGGACACAACTTAGTGACTAAAGAACAACAAAATTGATTATTCATGTGCTACTAACTGTGATAGTTTTGCTTAGTTTGTTTATTTTTATTTATCTTAATTTTGTCTGTGCTGGGTCTTCAGGCTTTTCTCTAGTTATGGTGAGGGGGCTACTCTCTGGTTGCACTTTGCAGGCTTCTTGTTGGGAGTGGCTTCTCCTGTTGTGGAGCACAGGCTCTAGGTGCCTGGGCTTCAGTAGCTGTGGTGTGAAGGCTCTAGAGCATAAGCTCAGTAGTTGTGGCACGGGGACTTAATTGCTTCATGACATATGGGATCTTCCTGGACTAGGGATCGAACCAGTGTCCTCTGCATTGCAAGGTGGATTCTTAACCATTGGACCACCAGGAAAGCACCTGTTCAGATTATTTAGCTTAATACAAGGACTTTGCAAGGAGATGATATTCTCATTTTATAGATAGAAAACTGGTACTCAAAGAGATGCAGTGGTTTGGCCAAGAGCTATGCAAAACATAGCTTCTTGAACTTTGAAGCCCAGGATACTCTTTCCACTAAGCAAGGCTGCCTTTCTCTTTTTCTTATCTGACATCACTGGCAGAAAATTAAAATAAATTTTAAAATGATTGAGTAAATATTAACTATGTATCTTACAGTCAGACTTTCTCAGGAATACGGCAAGATGATAAAAATACTAAATTGAAAAGTCATTCTGCACAGATAACAAAAAATATGAGATAAAACTCCTTTGACCATTTTATATATTAGTATGTCCTACAAAACTAGCTAGCATAGTTGAATTAACTTTTAATATTATACGTTACTATGTTTCTTATATTTTAATGTAAAATATTTTAATAGGAAAATTGATAATTTAATAATCATATTCTATCATTAATATTTTATTATGTGCTATTAAGACCATAGAGAACAAAGACCTCAAGTGCTTGAATAGGCCTCAAATGTCCATTTTAGATAGTAGCATTTATCTCATTCTTGGCAATTATAGATTAAAATATAAAAATACTTTGTATGTTATGTTAATGCTATTTGAGACTGTTTAATGTGGAAAAATATACTTTTTATTTCAATATAATTATATTTCAAAATATTGGATTTCAGCCTCTTCATACTTCCTTGGCTCAGTTCTGTATCTAATTAAGCTAATCATAATGGAAAATGTCTAATTCTACATTTCAAAATTATTCTCAAATCCTAATTCATTTATAGTAATTCAGTAGCATGAATTCACCAGCATAAAAATGAAGAAACTATTCTGAAATATTACCTGTCATATGCAATTCAGTGAATGTTTACTGAATAGTACTTGACCTAAGATGCAACCAAGTATGTAAGATTAATTTCTAGCTCTATATGAAGTGCTCTGTGTAGCATTAACAATTGCTCACATTTATCCCATTAAAAAGGAGAGTGAAAGGATGGCATACAAAAAAGATGTAACTCGAGGAACCAGAGTTAATTTATCTATCACTATTTAATACACTACCCAAACACTCAGTGGCTTAAAACAACTTCCATATTATTTTCTCCCTTGAGTTTTGAGGTCAAGAATTTGGACAGGGCTGGGTTGGATATTCTTCTGTTCTGTGAGGCATCAACAGATATTATGCAATGGTATTTACCTGGAAGATGATTGATCTGGAGTGTGTAAGATGGTTTCATTTTTGTGTAGTGCTTTGATGGATATGATCAGTAGGCTGGACTTTGCAGAGACTGTCAACAAGAGCACCTGCCTGTGAACTTTCCATCATGGTGGTCTCAGGTAGACAGACAGATGAATCCAGGCTCCCAAAAAACTCAGGCAGAAGTTGTAGGAGTAGTTCTGAGATAGCTTTGAAAATCCCATTATATAACTTTGACTTCATTGTTTTGTTCAAGTTAGTCACAGATTCTAGTCTACATTCAGAGTGAGAGGAATTACACTGAACCCTTTAATTGGAGAATCATCAAATAATTTGTGGCTGTCTTTCTTTCACCATCCATAGTGAAGTGAAGTGAAGTCACCATCCAAGTGACTCAGTTGTGTCCGACTCTTTGGGACCCCATGAACTATACAGTCCATGGAATTCTCCAGGCCAGAATATTGGAGTGGGTAGCCTTTCCTTCTCCAGGGGATCTTCCCAACCCCAAAATCAAACCAGGGTCTTCTGCGTTGCAGGTGGATTCTTTACCAACTGAGCTATCAGGGAAGCCCATGGGGCATCACAAATGAGATGCTCTTTCAACATTTTCTTTTGATTTGCCTTAGCCACAGATATAGAGTAGTGAATAATAATTAGAAATAATATGTCTAGTGGATTTAAATGTTTTTTAAGCTATGAATAAACCCAGGTAAAGGAATGAGATTTTTCAACTTTTTTTAGTAAGCTGCAGTAAATCACAATCCTTTTGTTGGCCTAAACTATAACTACTAATCTGCTGTTTGTGCATGTTCTATACTTGAGTTTGAGAAATGCTAATATAAAGTGCAAATAATTAACACCTACATTTTCAAAGTTGGTCTGATTTCAGTCATCTTGGAGAACTATTTAATAAAAAACTAAAATTTAATCAAGGATTTATTTTTCAAAAAGAGAAAAGTGCTCACTGTATATATTTGTAATTCTACTTTATGATATAGCATATATTTTTGCTCAAACTTTAGCTCTTTATGGTTATATTATTATGTTTTTAATCTCCCAGTTTCTAAGAACAAATTAAATTTGTGTTGGTTCTTGGCCAAAAAAAAAAAGAAAGACTTATCAACATGTTCTTCCAAAAAAGTGGACTGACTGTATATAATAAATTAACAGATAGCCAAATCATAAGCTATACATATGCAAATGGTAATATATTATTTACCTTATTATGTTATAAATCTGTTTCTCATGATTTTAATGTACATATTAATTGCCTGTATACTTTATAAAAGCTCAGCTGATAATTCAGTACGTCTGGGGTGGAACCTAAGTTTCTGAATTTCTAATAAACTGTCAGATGATACTAATGTTCTGGTGTATGAATCACACATTGGCTACCAAGGTTTTATGTGTTAAATCAACAAAAGGATTTAGGGTATCATGAGAGTTTGAGTTTGGGTGATAAAATGCATTCTGTTTACAAAGGAAATAGTGCTAGATGGTCTTCATGGTGTGCACCAAAATGGAGTCAGAGACTCTGAATCTTTATTTTTTTTTATTTGCTCCTCCATCTCACTTTCTTCTTGTAAATCGTATAAGAAGCTAGCCACTAACTACACTAATTAATAATGTCTTGATACTTCCCTTCTTTTGCAATCACTCAATAAACAATGAGTTGCCACTATTTTTGACTAAGCTGCCTTCTCCAATTCCTTGATCTATGAGAGACACATTTGAAGTGAATTTCTATTTCAAAAAACACATCCCTCTGAAATGTCTCATTCTCTTCCATTTTTTTGTTACTCATTTTCTTTAAAAAATGGTTTGGATTTACTAACTCCATTATTTCTCTTATCTCCATTAATTATTCACCTAGAATCTATTCCTCTCCAAGTCCCACTCCAGCAGATGAAATTATATTACTTCCTTGGAAAATCACTAGAAACCTCTAGTCATTAAATGTAAAAATTTTCTTGGTCTTATTGGTATCTTTGGAACATCTGAAGCAGAAAGAGCCCACTAAGAAACTCTGCCTCCTTGGGTACCATAATATCGTATTTTGGTCAGCTCTGATTGATCATCCTCTTTCCACACTCCTCTTTTGTTGTCGTTCAGTTACTAGGTCATTGTCCAACTTTTTGTAACTCAATGAACTGCAGCACCCCAAGCTCCTTAGTCCTCCACTGTCTCTTTAAGTTTGCTCAAATTCAGGTCCATTGAGTTGGCAATGCTATCTAATCATCTCATCCTCTGCCACCCCCTTCTCCTTTTGCCAATCTTTTCCAGTATCAGTCTTTTCTGGTGAGTCAGCACTTTGCATCAGGTGGCCAAATTATTGCGCTATCAGCATCAGTCCTTCCAATGAATATTCAGGGTTGATTTCCTGTAAGATTGACTGGTTTGATCTCCTTGCAGTCCAAGGGGCTCTCAGGAGTCTTCTCCAGTACCAAAATTTGAAAGCATCAATTCTTCTGCACTTAGCTTTCTTTATGACCCAACTCTCACATCTGTACATGACTACTGGAAAAGCCATAGCTTTGAATATACAGACCTTTGTCAGAAAAGTGATGTCACTGCTTTTTTATACACTAATTTTATCATAGCTTTTCTTCCAAAGAGCAAATGTCTTTTAATTTCATGGATGTAGCCAACATCCACAGTGATTTTGCAGCCCAAGAAAATAAAATCTGTCACTGCTTCTACTTGTTCTCCTTCTATTTGCCATGAAGTGATGGAACTGGATGTGATGATCTTAGTTTTTTAGAGTTGAGTTTCCAGCAAGCCTTTTCACTTTCCTCTTTCAGCCTCATCAAGAGGCTCTTTAGTTCTTTTTTGCTTTCTGCCATTAGAGTGGTATCATCTGCATATTTGAGGTTGTTAATATTTCTCCTGGCAGTCTTGATTCCAGCTTGTGCTTCATCCAGCCTGGCATACCATTGTGGTGACCATACCATTATGGTTATCTGGGTCATTAAGACATTTTTTTTTTAATAGTTCTGTGTATCTTGCCACCTCTTATTAATCTCTTCTGCTTCTATTAGGTTCTTACCATTTCTTCCCATTATTGTGCTCATCCTTGAATGAAATGTTTCCTTGATATTTCCAACAGATCTCTAGTCTTTCCCACTCTATTATTTTCCTGTTGCATTTTTCATTTAAGAAGGCCTTCTTATATCTCCTTGCTATTCTCTGGAACTCTGCATTTAGTTGGGATATCCTTTCCTTTCTCCCTTGCTTTTCACTTCTCTTCTTTCCTTAGCTGTTTGTAAACTTCCTCAGATAACCACTTTGCCTTTTTTCAGTTCTTTTTCTTTGAGATGACTTTGGTCACTGCCTCCTGTACAATGTTATGAACTTCTTTCACACTTCTTCAGGCACTCCAAAAGATCTAATCCTTTGAATCTATTCTTCACCTCCACTGTATAATCATAAGGGATTTGATTTAGGTCATACCTGAATGGTCTAATGTTTTTCCCTACTTTCTTCAATTTAAGCCTGAATTTTGAAATAAGGAGCTGATGATCTGAGCCACAGTCAGCTCTAGGTCTTGTTTTTGCTGACTGTATAGTGCTTCTTCATCTCTGGCTGTAAAGAACACAATCAATCTGATTTAGAAATTGACTATCTGGTGATGTCCATGTGTACAGTAGTCTCTTGGCTTGTTGGAAAAGGGTGTTTTCTGTGACCAATATGTTTTCTTGAAAAGACGCTGTTAGCTTTTGCCCTGCTTCATTTTATACTCCAAGGGAAAACTTGCCTGTTTTTCCAGGTATCTCTTGACTTACTCTTTTTGAATTCCAATCCCCTGTGATGAAAAGGTCATCTTTTGGGGGGATTAGGTCTAGAAGGTATTGGAGGTCTTCACAGAATTGCTCACCTTCAACTTCTTTGGCATCATTGGTTGAGGCATTGACTTGATTACTGTGGTGTTGAATGCCTTGGGAATGGATTGAGTTCTTTTCGTATTTTTTGAGATTGCACCCAGGAGATGCATTTCAGTCTCTTTTGTTGACTATGAGGGATACTTCATTTCTTCTATGGGATTCTTGCCCATAGTACTAGATTTGAAGTGAAGTGAAGTCACTCAGTCATGTCCAACTCTTTGTGACCCCATGGACTGTAGCCTACCAGGCTCCTCAGTCCATGAAATTTTCCAGGCAAGAGTACTGGAGTGGGTTGCCATTTCCTTCTCTAAGTACTAGATTTAATGGGCATCTAAATCAAATTCTTCCATTCCTATCCATTTTAGTTCACTGATTCCTAAGAAGTTGATGTTCAATCCTACTATCTCCTACTTGACCATGTCCAATTTACCTTGATTCACGGACACAACATTCAGGGTTCTAGAATAAGGTTCGTGACCTTGTACAGGGATCAAGACCATCCCCATGGAAAAGAAATGCAAAAAAGCAAAATGGCTGTCTGGGGAGGCCTTACAAATAGCTGTGAAAAGAAGAGAAGCGAAAAGCAAAGGAGAAAAGGAAAGATATAAACATCTGAATGCAGAGTTCCAAAGAATTATCAAGAAAAGATAATAAAGCCTTCTTCAGTGATCAATGCAAAGAAATAGAGGAAAACAACAGAATGGGGAAGACTAGGGATCTCTTCAAGAAAATCAGAGATACCAAAGGAATATTTCATGCAAAGATGGGCTCGATAAAGGACAGAAATGGTATGGACCTAACAAAAGCAGAAGATATTAAGAAGAGATGGCAAGAATACACAGAAGAACTGTACAAAAAAGATCTTCATGACTCAGATAATCACGATGGTGTGATCACTGACCTAGAGCCAGATATCCTGGAATGTGAAGTCAAGTGGGCCTTAGAAAACATCACTACAAACAAAGCTAATGGAGATGAAAGAATTCCAGTTGAGCTATTCCAAATCCTGAAAAATGATGCTGTGAAAATGCTGCACTCAATATGCCAGCAAATTTGGAAAACTCAGCAGTGGCCACAGGACTGGAAGAAGTCAGTTTTCATTCCAATTCCAAAGAAAGGCAATGCCAAAGAATGCTCAAACTACTACACAATTGCACTCATCTCCACGCTAGTAAAGTAATGCTCAAAATTCTCCAAGCCAGGCTTTAGCAATATGTGAACTGTGAACTTCCTGATGTTCAAGCTGGATTTAGAAAAGGCAGAGGAACCCGAGATCAAATTGCCAACATCCACTGGATCATGGAAAAAGCAAGAGAGTTCCAGAAAAGCATCTATTTCTGCTTTATTGACTATGCCAAAGCCTTTGACTGTGTGGATCACAGTCAAAGTCAAAGCCTTTGACTGTGTGGAAAATTATGAAAGAGAGGGAATACCAGAACACCTGATCTGCCTCTTGAGAAATTTGCATGAAGGTCAGGAAGCAACAGTTAGAACTGGACATGGAACAACAGACTGGTTCCAAATAGGAAAAGGAGTACTTCAAGGCTGTATATTGTGACCCTGCTTATTTAACTTATATGCAGAGTACATCATGAGAAACGCTGGACTGGAAGAAACACAAGCTGGAATCAAGATTGCTGGGAGGAATATCAATAACCTCAGATATGCAGATGACACCACCCTTATGGCAGAAAGTGAACAGGAACTAAAAAGTCTTTTGATGAAAGTGAAAGAGGAGAGTGAAAAAGTTGGCTTAAAGCTCAACATTCAGAAAACTAAGATCATAGCATATGGTCCCATCACTTCATGGGGAATAGATGGAGAAACAGTAGAAACAGTGCCTGACTTTATTTTTGGGGGTCTCTAAAATCACTGCAGATGGTGATTGCAGCCATGAAACTAAAAGACACTTACTCCTTGGAAGGAAAGTTATGACCAACCTAGACAGCATATTAAAAAGCAGAGACATTACTTTGTCAACAAAGGTCCGTCTAGTCAAGGCTATGGTTTTTCCAGTGGTCATGTATGGATGTGAGAGTTGGACTGTGAAGAAGGCTGAGTGCCGAAGAATTGATGCTTTTGAACTGTGGTGTTGGAGAAGACTCTTGAGAGTCCCTTGGACTGCAAGAAGATCCAACCAGTCCATTCTGAAGGAGATCAGTCCTGGGTGTTCTTTGGAAGGACTGATGCTAAAGCTGAAACTCCAGTACTTTGGCCACCTCATGCGAAGAGTTGACTCATTGGAAAAGACTCTGATGCTGGGAGGGATTGGGGGCAGGAGGAGAAGGGGACGACAGAGGATGAGATGCCTGGATGGCATCACCAACTCGACACACATGTGTTTGGGTGAACTCCGGGAGTTGGTAATGGACAGGGAGGCCTGGCGTGCTGTGATTCATGGGGTGGCAAAGAGTTGGACATGGCTGAGCGACTGAACTGAACTGAATCTTCCTATATCTAACTTCTTAGCTCTTCTCAGAATGAATAATACACATCATTCAGTATCTGTTTAGGAGCTGTTCTTATTGTATTTCTTAATGTCCTCAATGTGTACACATTTAACAGTTATTTTCCTACTTAAAGTTCACAGGAATCTCTGAGAAAATAAGGAATTTAAAAATGATTTAAGAAATATCCATTTTTTAAAATTATGAAATAATTGTCCTTATAAGAGCTTAACATATAGCCCAAAGCCAGTATTAAAATGACAACATAATAAATTATGTAATATATTAGTTTTAATCAATATCAAAAACAGGAAAAATATATGGCTCAATATTTTTTCCAATTTAAGTGCTATATTGGTCCTAGGTTAAAATGTGTAATTATAGTTAGGGAATTTCACATTTTGAATGTCGTATATTTCTCTTCAAATTCAAAAGCTTTTGTAAAAATATCATTGTACTAATACCTTGAAGTAAAGAATAATTCTGAAGAATGTATATTTGTCAGATCTAAGCTACTTCTGCAGGGTTATCTCACAAGGAGTAAAAAAATAAAATACAACCCCAGATTAAATGAGCAGCTGGTATGCTGATTCTGATTAGATCATGTTGCTCTTCTAGACAGACTAATTGTTCTGATTTATGGTTATCACTTATACTTCATGGCTTCTTGCTTCTAATTCTAATTAATGGATAATTTTCAACTGCTGAAAGTTTAATTGTCCCTCTGATTTCAGTGAGGGCAAGAAACAGGACTCTTAGCAAATAGAAGCCCCACTGGTTGGTAAAAACAAAACTCAGATTCTTCCAAGTGAGACTTTTTAAAAATGGGGTATTTTAACTTGCTGATACTTGTAAAAAGCTCTAACAGAGATAATTCCTTTTAGAGTTCTAAATTAATTTACCTATTTGTTAAAGCATCACAGGCACTTATTTCCCTTATGTTGGCAGGATATGGACATAGTGACCTCAATTACATAATTTAGTCATCTCCTTTGTAATAAGGAAATATAATAGAAAATAACCATCAGTTAAGCAGAAATCAACAAGATTTTAAAATGTTTTTTGAAAAAAAATTGTGATTAGTAAATCAGAAATGAAATGAAAGTAACTAGATATTGATTATTACCAAATTTTAACAATATACCATTGTGCTTGAAAATATAGAACCCAGTAGAAGTCATACATGTAGAACGCAAATGCTGTGTCTGGTTACATTCCATAGAATATGGTTGACTAAAATGCAAGTACTAGACTAAAGATTACTTCTAGCATTACCACACCCAAAATATCCAATTATAGATTCTTTTTTGATTTATCATTTGAATCTTTTTAACTGAAGAGCCCTTTTCACAGGTAGCACAAGCAGAAGGAAGAGATATTAGAAAATTTTATAGCAGCAAAGAGATATTATGTTACAAATGACTTTATGACTGTAAAGGTGGGCAGAAATAACAGTGATATACGACATTTTTATAACTTGTTTAATTTGTACTTTTTTGATAAATCTGTAACATAAATGATAATAAAAATAATAAATTTATCTGATAAATAATTCACAGTGTGAAGTTTTCCCACAAGTGGCTTTTCCTTCTCTGTTCGCCTCAGGGTTTATAAAATTTATTTTTTTAATTCGTAACTCTTTAGTGTTCCTAAGTGAAAATAAATATTTAATTGATGTTAGTTACCCTTATGGCAGAAAGTGAACAGGAACTAAAAAGCCTCTTGATGAAAGTGAAAGAAGAGAGTGAAAAAGTTGGCTTAAAGCTCAACGTTCAGAAAACTAAGATCATGGCATCTGCTCCCATCACTATATGGGAAATAGATGGGGAAACAGTGGAAACAGTGGCAGACTTTATTTGTGGGGGCTCCAAAATCACTGCAGATGGTGATTGCAGCCATGAAATTAAAAGACACTTACTCCTTGGAAGGAAAGTTATGACCAACCTAGACAGCATATTAAAAAGCAGAGATATTACTTTGCCAACAAAGGTCCATCTAGTCAAGGCTATGGTTTTTCCAGTGGTCATGTATGGATGTGAGAGTTGGACTGTGAAGAAGGCTGAGTGCCGAAGAATTGATGATTTTGAACTGTGGTGTTGGAGAAAACTCTTGAGAGTCCCTTGGACTGCAAGGAGATCCAACCAGTCCATCCTAAAGGAGATCAGTCCTGGGTGTTCATTGGAAGGACTGATGCTGAAGCTGAAACTCCAATACTTTGGCCACCTCATGCGAAGAGTTGACTCATTGGAAAAGACTCTGATGCTGGGAGGGATTGGGGGCAGGAGGAGAAGGGGATGACAGAGGATGAAATGGCTGGATGGCGTCACCAACTCGATGGACATGAATTTGGGTAAACTCCGGGAGTTGGTGATGGACAGGGAGGCCTGGTGTGCTGTGATTCATGGGGTTGCAAAGCATCGGGCACTACAGAGCGACTGAACTGAACTGAATTACATATAACTATCCCATATATTTATTATCAAAATCATTATTATCCCAGGATTTAATATAATACACTGTTTTTGCAAATGAGGACAGAAAGCCCAAGAGAAAGTTAAATAAAATATGGATGGCACATTGGGGTACACGTGTCTCTTTCAATTCTGGTTTCCTCAGTGTGTATGCCCAGCAGTGGGATTTCTGGGTCGTATGGCAGTTCTATTTCCAGTTTTTTAAGGAATCTCCACACTGATCTCCATAGTGGCTGTACTAGTTTGCATTCCCACCAACAGTGTAAGAGGGTTCCCTTTTCTCCACATCCTCTCCAGCATATATTGCTTATAGACTTTTAGATCACAGCCATTCCGACTGGTGTGAATCGCAGCGCTGTTTATAATAGCCAGGACATGGAAGCAACCTAGATGTCCATCAGCAGATGAATGGATAAGAAAGCTGTGGTATGTATACACAGTGGAGTATTACTCAGCCATTAAAAAGAATACATTAGTGTCAGTTCTAATGAGGTGGATGAAACTGGAGCCTATTATACAGAGTGAAGTAAGCCAGAAAGAAAACACCAATACAGTATACAAACGCATATATGCGGAATTTAGAAAGATGGTAACAATAACCCTGTATGCGAGACGGCAAAAGAGAACAGATGTATAGAACAGTCTTTTGGACTCTGTGGGAGAGGGAGAGGGGGATGATTTGGGAGAATGGCATTGAAACATGTATAATATCATATAAGAAACGAATCACTAGTCCAGGTTTGATGCAGGATACAGGAAGCTTGGGGCTGGTGCACTGGGATGACCCAGAGGGATGGTATGGGGAGGGAGGTGAAGAGGGGTTTCAGGATTGGGAACACGTGTACACCCGTGGTGGATTCATTTTGATGTATGGCAAAACCAATACAATATTGTAAAGTAATTAGCCTCTGATTAAAATAAATAAATTTAAATTAAAAAAATATGGATTGTAGTAAAATTAAGATCCCAAAATGTGTTATCTATCACCATAGAGCTGACACTGAAGAGAATCAAACAGATAAGGGTATACATTAAATGTAACATTTATTTAACTATATAAGAAATAAGTTGCACTTAATTTGTTTATATATTCATATTCATGTATTTATTATTTTCAACTTTGCAGTTTTTTTCTCTGCTGATGTTGAATATATGTGTGTGTGTGTATATATATCTATTTGCATATCAACTATTTACCTAGCTAAGCAGAGACTTGACTTTGCCAACAAAGGTCCATCTAGTCAAAGCTATGGTTTTTCCAGTAGTCATGTATGGATGTGAGAGTTTGACTATAAAGAAAGCTGAGCACTGAAAAATTGATGCTTTTGAACTGTGGTGTTGGAGAAGACTCTTGAGAGTCCCTTGGACTGCAAGAAGATCCAACCAGTCCATCCTAAAGGAGATCAGTCCTGAATATTCATTGGAAGGATTGATACTGAAGCTGAAACTCCAATATTTTGGCCACCTGATGCAAAGAACTGACTCATTTGAAAAGACCCTATGCTGGGAAAGATTGAAGGCAGGAGGAGAAGGGGACAACAGAGAATGAGATGATTGGGTGGCATCACTGACTCAAGGGACATGAGTTTGGGTAAACTCCAGGAGATGGTGATGAACATGGAGGCTTGGTGTGCTGTAGTCCATGGGGTCGCAAAGAGTCGGACACGACTGAGCGGCTGACTTGAACTGAACTGAAGCATCTATTCATCTTTCAATAACCAAGATATAACATCAGGCACTTAAAAAAAATGTATCTCTCCTAGCCATATTTTTAAAGTACTTGTTCTATAAAATATCTCTGGGTTATTGAGAACTTGAGAAGTTTAAGATGGGTGCAAAACCTGTAAAGCCCGTTTGTTTTTATTTTAATGGCACCTTATAGTTTGCTTATTTATTAAAGGAAAGTTATTGTTTTCTGGGCTACATACATTTAATTTTATGAATTTTTTCTGCATATTACACTTTTTTTTTTTTTTTAAATTTCACTGAGGACCAGAGAACACAGCCAGCATCTGGCATTTGGGATGATTTCTTATAGACAGTCTAAGGCTGTTTACTAATGGCAAGTCTAAGGCTTCCCATTTAGAAGCCTTGTGAAACATATATTTAGAGCATCAGTTCAGTTCAGTTCAGTTCAGTCGCTTAGTAGTGTCCGACTCTTTGTGACCCCATGAATCGCAGCACGCCAGGCCTCCCTGTCTATCACCAACTCCCGGAATTCACCCAAACTCATGTCCATTGAGTCGCCCTCTTATTCAAGCTTACACAAAGGGCGTTCTACTTATTCTGTCATCTAAGCATGTTATTCTTACACCTGTGTAAAGGTAGTCCATATTTCTTTATTTTAGCAATGTCTGTATTTTTGTGTCATTTTTGTAGACAAGTGTCTTGAGTTTTTTTTTTTAACACAATTTTTCTCTATTTCTTGGGAACTCATGGACTGAACTGGATTGTTAATGACATGGTGTGAAGATTTGTGTGTTTATGTATTTGGCTCACCTTCCCTTTCCCTCTACTAAGCTCATTTTCTATAAACTTATTTAATACTTGGTTTGAACACTGCGTTCTTAGGTGTTAGTATACAGAGATTAATAACATCCTGTACTCAATGAGTTCATGACCTAATGTCAAAGTAGAAATTCTTGGAAGACAGGAATCTTGTCTTACTCATCTTTCTCTTTCCTGTACTACCAAAACAAAAGGACAGGGATGCTAGAAGAAATCAGCATGTAGTTAAGAAGCATTTCTGAAAGTTGCATTTGTATTCTCATAGTAGTTAAGTTTAACTTCTAAGAATGTCTTTCTTTATAGTTGTATATATGCCTAATCATTTAACCCTTATAAATACATACTACATGCAGACAGTTTTTCTGTGTACACACATTTCTTTTCACAATTGAAATGTATTTGACTTATAATATTGTATTACTTTCAAGTATATAGCAAAGTGATTCAGTTATATATATATTTATATTTTTCAATTATAGGTTATTGTTGTTTACTGAATATAGTTCCCTTTGCTTATCTATTTTACGTATAGTAGTTTGTGTCCATTAATCTTATAGTCTTATTTGTCCTTTCCCCTCTTTCTCCTATGGTAATCATGTATTTATTTTCTTTGTCTGTGAGTCTGTGTTTTATAAATGAGTTCTTCATTTGTATTATTTTTTAGATACCACATATAAGTGATATCATATGATTTTTTCTTTCTCTGTCTGACTTAATTCACTTAGTATGATATTTTCTAGGTCAGTTTATGTTGCTGCAAACGGCAATATTGATGGTGTGTGCATGTGTGTGTGTATATATATGTGTGTGTGTGTATTTGTGTGTACATATGTGTCTATATGTGTGTGTATATATAATATAATATATATATACACACATCTTATATATATATGTGTGTGTGTGTGTGTGTGTGTATATACTTCTTAATCATCATCTATGGATGGCCAACTGGGTTGTTTCCATATCTTGGCTATTATAAATAGCACTGCTATGAACATTGAGGCACATGTATCTTTTCAAATTAGAGTTATCATTTTTCTGGTTATGAGTCCTAGAGTGGTGTTGGTGGATCATATGGTATCTCTTTTATAGATTTTTAAAAGAAATTTCCATACTGTTTTTCATAATGGTTGCACCAATTTACATTCTTACCAACAGAGAGGGTTGTAGGAGGGTTCTCTTATCTCCATACTCTCTCCAGCATTTATTTTTTGTGGAAATTTTGACAATGGCCATTTTCGCCATGTGTGAGGTGACACCCTATTCTGGTTTTGATTTGCATTTCCCTAATAATTAACAATGTTGAGCAGCTTTTCTTATACTTGTTTGTGATCAGCATGTCATCTTTCATTTAGGTCTTTTGCCCATATTTTGATTTAGCTATTTTTTGTTTGTTTTAACATTGAGTTCTATATTTTGAATATTAATCTCTTGTCAGTTGCATCATTTATAAATATGTTTTCTGATTCCAAAGGTTGCTTTTTCATTTTGTTAATGATTTTCTTTCCTTTGCAAAAGATTTTAAGTTTGATCAGGGCTCATTTGTTTATTTTTGCTTTTAGTTCTTTTGCCTGAGAAGACTGGTCTAAGAAAATATTGCCAAGATTTATGTTAGTGTATGTTTTTCTCATATTTTCTTCTAGGAGTTTTATGGTATCGTGTTTTATATTTAGATCTTTAAACCAGTTTAAGTTTATTTTTGTGTATAGTATGAAGGAATGGACTAGTTTCATTGATTTTCATGTGGCTGTCCAGCTTTTCCAACAACATTTGTGGAAGAGATTGTATTTTCTCCCTTGTATATTCTTGTCTCTTCTATGATAACTTAACTGACCATTGCTGGATGAGTTTAGTTCTGGGATCTCTGCTGTTCCATTCATCTTTATGTCTGGTTTTGTGCCAATGTGATGTTGTTTTAATTATAGTAGCTTGACAATATTGTCTGAAGTTTGGAAGTGTTATGCCTTGAGCTTTGTTCTTTTCTCTCAGGATTGCTTTGGCAATTTTGGGTCTTTTGTGGCATATGAATGTGTTGCAGTTGAGTGAAAAATGACATAAGAAATTTGGATAGGAAAAGCATTTAATCTCTCGATTGCTTTGAGTAGTGTGGTCATTTTGACAGTATTAATTTTTCCATTCCAAGAGCATGGGATACCTTTCCATGACTTGGAATCATCTTGTTTTCTCTTTCAATGTTCAGATCTCTTATTACTTTGGTTAAGTTTATTCCTTGATATTTTTGTTATAATTTTAAACAAGTTTTTTTTATTTTTTGCTTACATTTTATGATCTTTCATTATTAGTATACAGAAATTCAACAGATTTCTGTATATTAATCAGGTATTCTGCTGCCTTGCTGAGTTCATTTGTTACTTCTGATGTTTTTGTGTGGAGTCTTCTGAGTTTTCTATATAGAGTATCATGTCATCTGCACATAGTGACAATTTTACCTCTTCCCACGCAATTTGAATACATTTTTCTTCTTTTTCTCACCTGATTACTGTGGCTTTATATTATCTTATAGATCTTACATATTTTTATTTTTTTAATTTTTCTTTCTGTCTGCTCTAGTGATTGGGTAATTTCCATTATTTCAAAGCATTAGGAGAAAAAAATTAAGTTCAAAATATATGTTTAAAGTGATAGAGGAGTCACACACTCAAAATCATCCAAATCAAAAATGTGAAACTAATAGTTTTCCCTAAAGTAAAATAACTTTATTTTCAATTATAAATCCAATAAAATTTTCCTGAACTTAAATTTGAACTCAGGGAGCCTCTTCTTGTTTTAAGTTTGTGCTTATATGTATGTATATATGTGTATGTGGATTACTTTAGTATTCTTCTAAAATAGTGAAGTCTATAAAGCAAATATACCATAATCTCTCCATATATTGATACATATACATATATATATGTATACACATGGGCTTCCCTGGTGGCTCAGACAGTAAAGAATATGCC
The DNA here is from genome assembly GCF_000754665.1 of Bison bison bison. Lineage (NCBI taxonomy): Eukaryota > Metazoa > Chordata > Mammalia > Artiodactyla > Bovidae > Bison > Bison bison. Next base: position 3,471,283 of record NW_011494948.1, on the reverse strand, counting down.
ATCAATGTGGAAGACCTGGGTTTGAACCCCTGGGTTGGTAAGATACCCTGGAGAAGGGAATGACTACCACTCTAGTATTCTAGCCCGAAGAATTCCATGGACAGGAGCCTGGCAGGCTACAGTCCATGGGGTTGCAAAGAAATGGACACAATTGAGTGAATTTCACTTTCACATATACATATATAGGTTCATATGCATGTATATAAGTATATATACACACACACATATACATATATATGTATACACATAGGAGATATGTACATACACACATGCTCTATACACACACACACACACACACACACACACACAATATAAATATAACCGCACATTTAGAGATCTTGTGTGTTTATTAGATACACAATGGTTTTATTTTCATATTTTTCTTGTAAGTTGATAAAAACTATAATAAAAATGCTTGATAATTAAAATACAAATGGATTATATATCTAAAGCTATGCTTTAATTTTTTCAATTTGTAAAATGGTGAAAGATTTTTTATCAACAATAGGTGACAATACTTAAAGTGTTTATTATGTTTCAATAAAATGCATTTCAAGTTATCAACTCAAATAAAATTCTTAACACTATGATGTATAGCCTATTTTTGTTTTAGAGAGGAAGAAACTGATACACAGAGAGGAGCTTAAATAATATGCCCAGGATCAATACTTAATAAATGATGGAGAAAATATTAGAATCTAAGTAGTATGACTTTTAGTTCTATAATTATAATTACTCATTTTGTACTCCTCTAAAGACTACAACATTTCTGAAATGCTTAAAGTAGAATAAATAATCCATCCAAATAATAATCCATTTGCAAAATTTGAAAAATATTGCAAAATCTTCCATATTGATCTAATACATTAATTCACAAAAACAATTTCTAGGAGATTTATCTATTGTTAAAGAATTATATATATGTATTTACTGAATAAAGAGTAAATTCTTACTGACTTCCTCTACCTGATCCTATGCATTTTAACTTAGGGACTTCCCTGGTAGCTCAGACAGTAAATTGTCTACAATAAGAGAGACCTGGGCTCGATCCCTGGGTTAGAAAGATTCCCTGGAGAAGGAAATGGCACCCCACTCCAGTACTCTTGCCTTGAAAATCCCATGGACAGAGGAGCTTGGTGCAGGCTACTGTCCATGGGGTCTCAAAGAGTCGGGCACATGCATTTTTACTTAGTTGCTGGCTAAAAAGTAAGCAATTAGTCCACTGTAGAAGTTGCATTGAATGGCAAAGGGAAATCTGACTAGTGGCACTGAGAATAAGGCATTTGATATATTTAGGACTGGACTGATCTAGGAAGTTAACATCTGATGTTCAAAGTGCCTTCAAGTATCTTACAAATGAAAATCTGCCCAACACACAGAATCTGAGTGCTAGGAAGTGATAAAATGTCATCTATTATAGTGTGCAGTAATTAGTCAGCCAAGTAATGTTAGATTATGTAGTGGCTTAATTTTGAATTATTCTTGGTATTTAAAAGAATATTTGATTCCTTGAATAATATAGAATGTTACGTGGACTTTTATTGTTAACCCTGCATGTCAAATGTTGTAAGTTCATACTGCCTTGTTGAATGTGGAATAAGTGGTCACTTCAATTATGATTGGAGTATCTGACCTTATTCCTGGTAGGATTGTGAAAACAAATTGCTAGAAGTCTATAGAATCTCCTTTAAGCTACAAATAAGAAGCTCTTACGGTCATTTTCAGAGCATGTTCTTGTCTTTAAGAACATGAATGTTAATTATGCTTGTTTCTGCCAGCATAGATTGCTGGGGTCATACAATTGCTTTTAGAATTCAAATAGTCTGTACCTTAGAACCCAAGTTAATCTAGAATCTTCAGAAAGTTGCTTTTGAAATTATAAATATTAATGTATTCAAATGAATAATCACCTTTGAATTTTATACAATATTTGTTTTGTGATTTTATGCATAGGAGATGATATATTATATAATTATCTCACACTACTATCCTAAAAAATTAAGTACGTGCTTATCTTATGTTTTATGTGCTTTTTCATTTTTTATTGTAAGTTCCTGTGATTATTAACAATCTAATGCTAAAGTGCATCACAGAAATAAACTTATTACCTTGAAGTTCATATTCTGCATTTTTATTTTATTTTTCTGAGTGCTTTTATATTTAGAGGAGGAAAACATGCAAAAGAAAAATCAGTTTTTATCTATATATCTAAGATTTGCATATCATTGAAATGTTTTCATTGGAGCTCTTACTAGCCCTCTTCATTCTTTCTGAAAGTAAAATAAGGATATTGTCTTTTACATGCATTATTACTTCTTCAATTGCTCTGATAAGATGGAATATAACATATATTTTGTTGAAATTTGTACTTTGATTTTCTTGGACTGTCATCTGTTCTCACTAGTCTGTTTCTCCAGGGACTAGTATCTGTCCCCAGATCTCAGACATATGCCAGAAACTGTGCTGTTTACTTGATGGTGTTTTGTGTTGCTGCTGCTACTGCTAAGTCACTTCAGTCGTGTCCGACTCTGTGCGACCCCGTAGATGGCAGCCCACCAGGCTCCCCCGTCCCTGGGATTCTCCAGGCAAGAACACTGGAGTGGGTTGCCATTTCCTTCTCCAATGTAGGAAAGTGAAAAGTGAAAGTGAAGTCGCTCAGTCGTGTCTGACTCTTAGCAACCCCATGGACTGCAGCCTACCAGGCTCCTCCGTCCATGGGATTTTCCAGGCAAGAGTACTGGAGTGGGGTGCCATTGCCTTCTCCATGTTGTGTGTTACCAATAGCCTATAATGTAGGCTTTCAAGAAAATCAGTCTTTTCTTGCATATCTAGAAAATTTTCCCTGTCCCCCTTTCAACTAAGACTCATTAATACTTCATATTAAAACTCTTAATTAACAACAGCTCATTTAACTTGTTGAATATAAACCTTTTATACTTTTAGTGATTGCCTAATTTAGCACTTAAAAGCTTTCCTCCAAATGGCAGAAATGAATAACTACTCTCAATGTGGGGTTCAAGACTTTAGCTTGGAAGATATTGCTTTCAGATAATTATATTTCTTTGAAGTCCCTTGTCTTAAGAAATGTTGCAACTTTACACTCTATCAATAAATCTTTGTTGATCTGGCTATTCAGGGAAATGAGACTGTCAATAATGGGTGTCCATATCTTGTTTGTCAAAGTTACTTCCAGGGACCTTCCCCACCACCACCTAACTAGAGATGAAGATCAGTCTCTTTCCAAAATTAGGAGGTCTGGAGCTTCTGTGGAACTAGGTAAAAAGTTGTGGAACTGATCAGCAGTATTCATGCTGAACAATCTCCTAAGTTATGCAGTTTTAGTAGTTTACTAAGAAGATTTTGAGTGCCAGAGAGGAAAGTTCTTGTTGAAAGGAAGGCTAAATGGCTTCCAGACAATGTCTTAGCTCCTAAGCATATTCCAGGGTTCTGCAACAGTGCCTGGGCAGTGGGATTTTCTCTCCCCAAGCACTTCAAGGGTCAACTCCGAAGGCAGTAAACTTTTTCCCCGTCTTTTGTTTGTTTGTTTTTGCCCGAATACTCTTTAAAGTTTACTTTCACCTTCTCACATCTACTTGTACTGATCAATTTCCCCCACCAGAAATAAATAACAGAAACTTTAAAAACACATATTTTATTCTTGTTCTATAGAAATAAACCTTGGTAATCTCCTAAATACAGATGCTAAATCATTAGTTAACTGTGACCATTAGAAAATGTGATCATTCTCAATACATAGAGAGACACCAGGGAAAGTCATTAGGAAAACAATATGTGTCATTAGGAGTAGGGGGAAGAGGAGCCAATACAACAATAAGACTAGAGAAACAGTTTACAGGAGCCTTGAAAGATCACCTAATCCTGTTTCCATCTTTTAATTTCACAGTTTTACCTCAAGCCAGTACAAATTCAAAGAGGGTGACAGGCCAGTTACCTGGCTTATAAAACAAGTTTTTCATTAAGCTCTGTGCCAGGTTTGCGTTAAACCACTTCTTTGCTCTTATCCAGGGGCTTGCAAATTAGAGCCTCTGCAAATTATGTATTTGGCAGTTTAACGAGATTGTCAAGCTCATCAATTGTCAGAGAAAGAGAATGGATAATGACAAGAAAGAAAGTTCAAGGTGATGTCTTTTCTAAGCTATAGAATTCTAATAGCTAGCTGCTGCTGCTAAGTCGCTTCAGTCGTGTCCGACTCTGTGCGACCCCATAGACGGCAGCCCACCAGGCTCTCCGTCCCTGGGATTCTCCATGCAAGAACACTGGAGTGGGTTGCCATTTCCTTCCCCAATGCATGAAAGTGAAAAGTGAAAGTGAAGTCGCTCAGTCCTGTCCGCCTCTGAGCGACCCCATGGACTGCAGCCTACCAGGCTCCTCAGTCCATGGGATTTTCCAGGCAAGAGTACTGGAGTGGGGTGCCATTGCCTTCTCTGTCTAATAGCTAGAAATAGACATAAATAGAGAGTGCCCTATATAAATGTAAATTATTTTACTCTGTTTTACTCTATTTTACTTTCTAATTGTCAATAGCTTCTGTGTCCTGAGTGGCGTCCCTCATGCTGGTTTTTATGTGCCAATTATTTTCTGTTTGTAAGTCAACAGCCAGGTAGGAAATCAACCCTCTGGTGATCACCTTTTAATTAAAGCAATTGCTAAACTCAACATTCACTTTTCTATTATTAAAATGACTTGCTTGTTGTACAGGGATAACATGAAATAGATTAATTTTCCACAAGGAGATAAAAAATGCAAGGAGAGGGAAAGTAATCTTTCCCAAGCTCATATGGTGTTTGCTTCTTTTCAGGTGTTCTGATTAAAAGAGATATCAAAGTGGATAAAAAGTTCACACAGGGAGGCAAGAGGGTCAACATGTGGTAGGCATGCTGGGTTTAGATAATATTGCTTCCAGTAGGGTTATGTGTTGAGATCCTATCTTTATGCACCATCTGTTTTGATACTATTCAGATTTATAAATTCAGATTTATCCAGTAAATACTGGGTAACAGTATTCACCCAGGCTGTTAAGGACTAGAACATCAATAACACCAGGGGAAAAACTAAAGTGCCCATACCTGTTCAGATATTTTAATATCGTCGGCTGAAATGCTGGTTCAGTTCTATATAAGAACATAGAGCTGTTGAAGCAAACAATCTGTTAACCAAGGAAACAGGACTTCACACCCTAGAATCACACTGCAGAAAGAACATTGTGCTTCACTGTAAGGCACTGAAAATATAAGTGTTTTTATTACATTAATTAAATATATTCCAGATTCAATTAAGTGGAAAAATCAGCTTTGATCATTCTTTCTATTATTAGACTATATTTTTGGCTCTGTGACGTATATTTATTTTGAAATATCTATTCTAATTCAATCAAATAGTGGTTCCCAAAAGTTGTTGTTGGGCAAATTTTCCTAGTCCTATCCCAAGAGTCCTTCCCTGGGAAAATGGGCCCCAGAATGTTAGGCTTTAATAGCAAGGCAATAATTCAGATTTGAAGGAAAAATCAAAAGTTTCACAGGCAAACAAAGGTTAAGAGTTCAAAACCATGAAATCAGCTTTACAACAATTGTTAAAGGGAATTCTCAAAGTAGAAGAGGTTACAACTAGAAATATGAAAAGTATGAAAGGAAAAGTCTCATTGTTAAAGGAAAATATAAAGTAAAAGTAGTAAAAAAAAAAAAAGGCTAATTTGAAAAGACTTGTTCATTGCAGTGTTATTTACAGTAGCCAAGTTATAGAAGCAACTAATAATAAATTAATGGATAAAGAAGGTATAGTATATATATACAATGGAATATTAACCATTCATAAAAGGAAACGCTGCTGTTAGCATGCAGCATGGATGGATAGAGAGGGTATTATGCTAAGTAAAATGAGACAGGAAAGGATGGATTTTAAGAATTATTTCACTTATATGTGGAATATGAAAAAAAGGAATGAACACAACAAAACAGAAACTGAGTTATTAATAGAGAGAGTATATCCTTGGTTTCCATAGAGGGACAGGGTAAAAGAAGAAGAGTAACAGCTGAGGGAGATTAAGAGGTCAAAATTCCAGTTGCAAAACAAATGTCATGGGTTTTAAATATACAGTATAGTGAATATAATCAATAAGTATATAACATTTTGTATGGTGACAGATGGTATCTAGACTTATTGTGATCATTTTGAAATATATAGAAATATCAAATTGCTGTATTGTATAAAAGTAGAGTATTATAGGTCAGTTTTACTTAACTTCATAGAAATTAGATTTGTGATTAACTGGTGGGCTGTGGGGGAAGGAGGAAATCTATGAATGTAGTCAGAAGGTGCAAACCTCGGTTATAAAGTACTAGGGATGTAGTGCATAACATGATAGATATAATCAACACTACTTTATGTTACATGTGAAAGTTGTTAAGAGTAGATCTTAAAAGTTCTCATCACAACAAAGTTTATTGCTTTATATCTATATGAGATAATGGATGTTCACTAAACTTTGATCATTTCATGACATATGTAAGTCAAATCATTTTTGCTGTACACCTTGAACTAACACAGTGCTGTATGTCAATTTTATACCAATAAAACTGGAGAAAAAAGAACTACCTCTTCATATCACTTATACAAATACATGCTAAATGTTATCATTATTATTGAATTTACTGCTTTGGGAACTAAATATAAAATTATTTCTCACTGAGGTTCACCTGATTGGAATAAAACAATTTGTGTTGTAATTTTTTTTAATTGAAGAATGACTGATTTACATCGTTTAGTTTCAGGTGTACAGCAAAGTGATTCAATTACATATTATTTAAAAATAACATATACATATATTTTTTTTAAGTACTAGCAATTCTAGCAGTTTCTGAAAACCGGAACTGTATAATCTTGGAATTCATGTATGAATGATACAGAAATGAGCTCTTATGTTCATATTCGAATTTCCAAAGCACTATATTTAAATGTGAATTAGATACTTTGCAGTCTCAGCTTTGAAACATTCCAATCTTTCAAATAAGAAAATTTATTTATCCTTTCATAGATTACAGAAGATAAAGGCTTTTTATCATTTTAAGTGGAAAAATAGTTGAGATGAAAAATTACCTTGACAGGATTGATTGAAATAAAATATCTTTGTAAGATTGAGAAGCTATTATGAGACATATAACTGTCAAATGCATGCAAGTCTTAGCAGTATTCGTTGTTTCCCTGATACCATATTTATCTTGAAAAATTTGAAAGGGAAGTATTATTTTAAAAATATTGTTGTCAACAGGAATAAATAGGTTATTTTTTATTCAAAAGCAAGAGATGTATTTAGATGTTCTTGTGACAGATTTTGCATATCTTTAATCAATTTTTCTACTTGAGTAAACTCACTTTTGCTTCTGTGTGCTGTTATTTATTCTGAAAGTTATTGACAGACTCTCTGGATTTCTAGAAAGATCAGCAGAAATAAGTGTTTTTCACATATTCATTTTGTTTTTAATCAAAATGTCTTTAAGTTTGTACTGAAATTCAATTGAATTGGCAGATCAAGTCCTCACAATTATGATACTTCCTTTCCTCACTTCTTTTGCCTGTATTCTGTTCATTATAAGAATGGAGATTCCAGGACATTCATCTAGTTTGCACTGGCCTACATTGAGTGTCTACTACATAAAAGTTCCAGATTTAAAATTTGCTGATGTCATACTGTGATGTTGTCAATTCATTCCTCTGAAAATTATTACTTAAATATAGAGGACTGATTGATGTAATTATTATTTTTCAGTAAGATTAGTTCTTAACTGGTATATACTTCCATCAGATTGCACATGGTCTCTATTTTTATGCCTTTTACAGTTTGTTTCTTATTTGGGTAGTGTGTGTGTGTGTGTGTGTGTGTGTGTGTGTATTCAGAAGTTTATATATATATATATCCACACACACACACAGACTCTTTGTCTTTTATAGTATTAATGTATCTGCACATTACAAGATTCCTAAATCAAGCGTCCCCCTTTGTGTATAGCAAAATGTTTGTGCTTATAAATGTGTGTGTAGTGGCAGAGTAAAGAGGATAGAGGGAAAGAAGGGATGAGAGAGAAAGAGACAATGAGGCATGCTTGCATTTTGATTTTTATTTTAATTCATTTTTTCATTAAGGAATCAGTTTTCCCCTTTGTTTATTTCTCCTTTTCACCACTGAATTAATACATCTCTTCCTTTTGCCTGTATGTCTCAGTGTAAGCATTGAAGTTTCTCTACTAATATTATGTATTCTTTAATTTGCTTGCTGGAAATTCCCTGGTGGTCCAGTGGTTAGGACTTGTGCTTTCACTGCAGGGGTCTGGGCACTCCTTGGAAGAAAAGCTATGACAAACCTAGACAGCATGTTAAAAAGCAGAGACATTAATTTGCTGACAAAGGTATGTATAGTCAAAGCTATGGTTTTTCCAGTAGTTATCTTTGGATGTGAGAATTGCACCATAAAGAAGGCTGAGCACACAAGAATTGATGCTTTCAAACTGTGGCATTGGATAAGACTCTTGAGAGTCCCCTGGACTGCAAGATCAAATCAGTCAATCCTACAAGAAATCAATACTGAATATTCATTGGAAGGACTGATGCTGAAGCTGAAGATCCAATACTTTGGCCACCTGATCTGAAGACAACCCATTGGAAAAGACCCTGATGCTCGGAAAGACTGAAGGCAGGAGGACAAGGAGACAACAGAGAATAAGATAATTGGATATCATCACCGATTCAATGGACATGAGTTTGAACAATTTCCTGGAGATGATGAAGGACTGGGAAGCCTGGAGTGCTGCAATTCATGGGGTTGCAAAGAGTCAGACATGTCTGAGCAAATGAATAACAATTTTGTTTGCTAGTATCAGTACTCCTCTATCAGGAACTCTGTGTGTGTGTGTGTGTGTGTGTGGCATTTTCACATAGGGTAACATTCTGTTTATGTCTAGAAATGTTTTTTCTTTATATATATATATATATATATTTGTTTTAAAATTGGAGACTGTATTGTTATGCTGAGAGCACTTATGTTGTGGGAGTTTGGGGGTTATTTTCCTTATTGTTCTGTAAGTTTTTTTAGAAGACATATGGAGTGATGTGAACCTGAATAACCACCATGGTTGGCAAATCATGCCTCTAGCAGTTTCCCATTAACTATGATATTTGCCGTGATTTTTATTAGATATCTTAATCTTAATGACCCAGACTACGATGGCGTGATCAAGCATCAGAGCCAGACAACCTTGAGTCTGAAGTCAGTTGGGCCTTAGTAAACATCACTATGCACAAAATTAGTGGAGGTGATGAAATTCCAGGTGAGTTATTTCAAGTCCTAAAAGATGATGCTGTTGAAGTGCTGCACTCAATATGCCAGTAAATTTGGAAAACTCAACACTGGCCACAAGACTGGAAAAGGTCATTTTTCTCTCAATCCCAAAGAAGGGCAATACCAAAGAACGTTCAAACTTCCACACAATTGCACTCAGTCTCACACACTAGCAGAGTAATGCTCAAAATTCTCTAAGTGAGGCTTCAATAATACATGAACAGAGAAATTCCCGATGTTCAAGCTGGATTTAGAAAAGGCAGAGGGACCAGAGATCAAGTTGCCAACATCTGATAGATCATAGAAAAACCAAAAGAATTCCAGAAAAACATCTATTTCTGCTTTATTGACTATGCTAAAGCCTTTAACTGTGTGGATCACAACAAGCTGTGGAAAATTCTTCAAGAGATGGGAATACCAGACAACCTGACCTGCCTCCTGAGAAATCTGTATGCTGGTCAAGAAGCAGCAGTTAGAACCATACATAGAACAACAGACTGGTTCTAGATTGGGAAAGGAGTTTGTTAAGGCTGTATACTGTCACCCTGCTTATTTAACTTACATGCAGAGTACAACATGCGAAATGCTGGGCTGGATGAAGCACAAGCAGGAATCAAGATTGCCAGGAGAAATATCAGTAACCTCAGATATGCAGATGATACCACCCTTATGGCCAAAAGTGAAGAATAACTGAAGAGCCTCTTAATGAAAGTGAAAAAGGAGAATGAAAAAGCTGGCTTAAAGCTCAACATTAAAAAATAAAAAACGAAGATCATAACATCTGGTCCCATCACTTCATGGCAAATAGAGGGGGAAACAACGGACACAGTGACAGACTATTTTCTTGGGTTCCAAAATCACTGCAAATGGTGACTGCAGCCATGAAATTAAAAGATGCTTGCTCCTTGAAAGAAAAGCTATGACCTACCTAGACAGCATATGAAAAAACAGAGACATTACTTTGCCAGCAAAGGTCTGTCTAGTCAAAGCTATGGATTTTCCACAGTCATGTATGGATGTGAGAGTTGGATCATAAAGAAGGCTGAGCACCAAAGTATTGATGATTTTGAAATGTGGTATTGGAGTAGACTTTTGAGAACCCCTTGGACTGCAAGGAGATCAAACCAGTCAATCCTAAAGGAAATCAACCCTGAATATTCATTGGAAGGACTGATTCTGAAACTGAAGCTCCAATACTCTGGTCACCTGATGCAAAGAGCTGACTCACTGGAAAAGACTCTGATGCTGGGAAAGATTGAGGGCAGGCAGAGAAGGGAATGACAGGATGGCATCATCCACTCAATGGATTGGTTTTTTTGTGTGTGTGTGGGTACTGTACCTGCTGCTAACTGGCAATAGTTTGAGGCATTTGTTGTTGCTTGTATGTTTCCAAATCTGTATTTTGTAAACCTGTTTACTCCAGAGGTGTGCGTGTGTTTGCTCAGTCGTGTCCAACTGTTTGCAACCCCGTCAACTGTAACCCACCAGGCTCCTCTGTCCGTGAGATTTCCCAAGCAAGAATACTGGAGTAGTTTATCATTTCATTCTATAGAGAATCTGCCCCCCACCCCCGCCCCCCAAAGACTGAACCCAGGTCTCCTGCTTTGGCGCTGAATTCTTTACTGCTGAGCCACCAGGCACGCCTGTAAACTACATTTACTAGCTCTTTCAGTTCAGTTCAGTCGCTCAGTCTTCTCCAACTCTTTGCGACCACATGAATCGCAGCACGCCAGGCCTCCCTGTCCATCACCAACTCCCGGAGTTCACTCAGACTCACGTCCATTGAGTCAGTGATGCCATCCAGCCATCTCATCCTCTGTCGTCCCCTTCTCCTCCTGCCCCCAATCCCTCCCACCATCAGAGTCTTTTCCAATGAGTCAACTCTTGGCATGAGGTGGCCAAAGTACTGGAGTTTCAGCGTTAGCAATTGCTAAATCTTTTGAAACCTGTTTTGTCATTAGTGAAATTGAATGACTAAAAACTTTTTTCTCTCAGGATCTCTATAGAGACTAAACTGAAGTCTGAGAGGGAGACTGATAGGCAAAGGTTTAAAATATATTTTTGGCTTCATTTGGTGAGGCCTCATTTTGTTTAGCTAAGTATAATGATTCAGATCCTTGAGCTCCAGGAGTAAATGGGTTTAAATATTTTTTAAAATATGTTTTTGGCCTCATTTTGTGAGGCCTCATTTTGTTTAGCTAATTATAATGATTCAGATCCATGAGCTCTAGCAATAAACGGGTTAAGGAATTTTATCTCTGCCATTTATTATTTATGTGATATCAGACAAGTTACTTAACTTCTCTGTTTCTAGTAACCATATGTAAAATAATAATAGTGTATTCTTTATAAGATACTTTGGAATATTAAATTAGTTAATATTTCATAAAGTTCTTAAAATACCATTAGGCACAAATAACCAATATCTAAATGTAGCTAATACTTTCATTTTAACAGTTCACCTATATTATATTTTATTTTTTGTTCTTTGTAAATAATCCACCAATTTTTTTCACTTTACTGAAAAATAGTCTTTTTCCAGATGGTAAACTTACTAATGATCATATCTTTTTGTATTTGTTACAACTATTCTCGAGAAATTATATTGCGGTTATATTATGGAAACATGTAAAATTATATCTGCTTTCTTTCATTTACATATATTGAAATAAGTAATATTCTTCTTGCTTTATTCTCTGTCCTTCTTAATATCAGTATCTTCTTCTTTCCCCTACAGTGATCAGTTTTTACAGCAGTTACAGGGAAGATTCGCTCATCTTCACAAATGTATCCCTGACAAGTCTTGGTGGTTTAATGTGCTGTAGCAATTTTTATTCTTCCCATCAAATTTCATAAGAACTCCCTAATCATAGTCTCCTTTAGTTTGGATGTTTCATGTGAGTGTGTTTGTGGCAACAGTGAGTCTCTTTTCTCTCAGCTACTCTGGTTTTATAGTGTCTTATCATCAAGTTATTTTCTGGTTCCATATTTTTGATGGACAATTCTGACTTATAAGTATATAAAGGAGAATATTGTAATATTGAAATTGACCAAATTCCTATGAAATTTTAGAGTTTTAATTCTCAAAAGCATGCAATAAATACATTAGTTTATATATTTGAAATGTTAAAACAGTTTATTTTCAGACAATTTGATAAAGATCATGTTTTTATAAGTTTAAAAAACTCATTTTTTAGAATAAAACTCAATTTTTTATTACTCCAAACACATTAGATTTACATCAATTTTCAAAGTTTGTTGGAAATGGTATTGTAAAAATGCTAGCTAATCGTCTGTTATTTTAAAGCACTCACTTATGATTTTAAGAACTCTATTAGATGCCCACTTTGATGTTTTGGGTCTTCTCGTTATAACATCAACTCATTAGGAATAGAAAACAGATTTCCTTATGTAGTCCAGAAGCAACTACATAATCCATAATCAGGAGCAGGGGGTGTTTGTGTTGTACTAGTAGAATCTCTCTTGGCTGTGTTCTTTGTCCATTTCAGTGATGAAAGTTAGAATTATTCTTTGTTGTCATTGGAGCAAACGGGAAACAAAATGGCTATTAATTTGCTGTTTCACTATTATTTTTCATTACAACAGCTAATCAAGAGTTAATTTAAAAGAAATATGTGAATCAAAATGTCATTTAAGACTTAGAGTTAGTCCCCAAAGAGATACTACCTCCCAAAGAAGGCTCTTGTTAAAAATATTGAGCTGGGAGTGCAAGAGAAAGTGAAGGCAATTTGAAAGAACCATTATTGACATTGGTGTCATGAATCTATAAAACAATAGAGATCTAAGAAGAAAGAATCAGATGAACTGATTAACAACTTAAAAATAATAGTAAAAGCAAATAGGTACAAATACCTTTAGAGTGTTAACAATTTCCAAGGGCAAGTTTATGGTTTAAATGATTAGTACAACTGAATTTCTCTTTATGCTGAGTGAACAAATCTATTAAGTAAAAAGAAGATAAGATTTAGTTTATAATTTCAGAGGATGGGGGAAATAAAGGCCAATCAAAACTTAATTGGATCCATTTAGGGGAAAAAAGAGATAAACTATGTACTAAAAAGGCAGTAGTAATTAAGAAGGCATTTAAGGATTAATACAATATACTCTGATATTGTGTGTCTCAGGGTAACCAAATCAGACTTAATTTAGACTTTGAAGACTGCAATTAGCAAAAAATTCCACTAATAAGCAAAATCCTTTCAAACTGTTTTTTTATTTCTGGAGAGGAAATGTGAAGTCTTACTGAAGACCATTCAAGAAATAAATTGTCGGGTCCAGATGGTTATTCAATAGTGTTGCATAAGAAAAAAAGTGACACTGGAATTCATTTCCTTTATCAGTTGTGCTTATAAACAGTTCCTAAGAGCTTCTTCCGCTTTCCATGCATGAGACCTGAGGGCTTATTCAAAAGATATATGGAAGTTATTTTGTTTTAACTTTGACAAAGCAAACGATTATTTGAGTTTGAGAACCTAAAATTCTAGCTCTGATTTTGAACTGGAAAGTGAACAATAGTTGTCCCATTTTCATAAGAATTTTATTTAACTGCAAGTTATTCTAGTAATCTCTGCAGGCTATAAATCTTTATTTAGAAATACTTAATGAGTGTTCCATTGCTCAGAGAATGCTTTACAAAGTGGGACCCAGACTACTCACAGCAAAATCAGGTGAGACTACTTAACCAAATGCAGATTATCACTTCCCTTTCCCACCCCACAGACATCTGAATAAATGATTCTGACTGATATGCTGGAAATGCACATTTTGGTAAGCATCACAAAGGATTCAGAAGCATGCCCATATTTGGTAACCAGCTCTCTAAGCATTGCCAGGATTTACCAGATACAACAAACTGAACTGCAACAAACATTGTCCACCTTTTGCTTAGGTCATTTGGCCTTCGCTGTTAGCAGTTGATCATTTCTTAAAATCCTTAGGCTATTTAATGAATTCACATTTAAGGATAGAACCACTTTGTAAGTAGAAAGTTATACTGATACATATAATTAAAATAATAATCTCTTACATTTAGTACCAGTGTATAGTCTATGAAATGTGTGAATATACATTGTCCTGTGACATTTATGAAAATGAGTGAGTGAAGGAGAACAGATATTTCTGGCTCTGGTAGCAGTATTCATATTTGATACTTTATTAAGACTGTTAAGTTCTTTAAGAAAAATAAAATATCCGACTGGAAAGTGAGGCTGAGAGATGCTAATTATGTATATAAGACTCTCAGAAGGTTTAGGAAGATAATAGAATTTGGATAGAGGGTAGAAATATTTGGAGCTTTGACAGAGGTGGAAATTTTTGAAGAAGATTTTGTTGCACGAGAAATCAACATAAGAAGAAAATTCAGAGGTTAGAGAAGTAGAGTTGGTGTTTGCCATGGTGATTCATCAGTTACTAATGAAGCACATGGAGAAAAGGGAGTGAAGAGAAAATAAAGCTATAATGAATCAGATCATAATCTTAGAGGCCAGGCTATTCTAGTATTCCAGTGTGTTTGTACTTTATGAGTAAAACATGAAATGTGTTTGAAGAAATTATGGGTTTTGTTTATTTTTAAAGAATATTAATATCAATGTTTATCAGTAGTTCAAACAATCTATAACCAGGCCTTTGCCTATGATTCATATCCAACAGTGTATCCATGGAAAGGGAGAAAAACAAGGAAAAAAGGAGATGAGAGAGTAATCTGATATTGGTTTTAACATTCTAGTTAGATCATTCTGA
The DNA here is from genome assembly GCF_000754665.1 of Bison bison bison. Classification (NCBI taxonomy): domain Eukaryota; kingdom Metazoa; phylum Chordata; class Mammalia; order Artiodactyla; family Bovidae; genus Bison; species Bison bison. The sequence continues at coordinate 3,456,174 of NW_011494948.1, read as the reverse complement.
AATTCTTATGGTATTTTCTCAACCATTTTTTGCTTTTAGAATGGCTATGTATTGAATTCATTGAAGACGAAATAAACTAGATATGGAATTGAAGGACTACTGCTACTGTGTAGCTGAAATAAAATAAAGACCTTAGCTAGAATATTATAAGCCAAAAAATAAGATTTAAGAAGAATGATTAACAAAAGTTACCAACTGATTAAATACAAGATCAATGATTTAAAATCCACATTCCATTATTACTAATATCAGTAGAAGGAGAAACAGTAGTAACATTTGGTTATTGTTTTTAATTGCTGTCATTTTTTTTTATAAAATTGAACTGTGTGCAACTTTAAAATTTTAACTTTTAAAAGAAGAAAGTAGAAATCACACAAACATCCACCAGAGAGAAGAAATATTCTAGAAGGTGAACATTCTTTCAGTGAAAGATAGATTATACAGTGGGGCCATAATTTATGAACTGTTTGTTTTGGAAACAGCTTTTATAATTTTACAGTGGGCCATAGATGTGCTCATATATCAATAAATATCCTTTTTAATGGCTGAACAATATACCATCTTATAAAGGATCAATATTTTAATTAGTTAATCCATTACCAATGAGACTTGATTGCTTCTCTTTGTTTGATGCTATGAATAGAACTTCAGCCCCATACATATTTATTTCATAGGTATAAATGCCTAGATGAAGACTTTTTGTGTCAAGGAATAAACATATTTGACATGTAAATAGCTGTTGAAAAAGTCAATTCCAAACAAGTTATACAAACTCATTGACATTTTATTTATTTATCTATTTTTGTATATGACAGCATCTGCCTCTTTAAAAGTTGAGAAGTTGAATGACTGGGTTCTTTTACATTTTTCCTCTTCCTCTTCTTAGAGTTTATATCCATTCCTTGGTTATTAAAACAATTTAAAAAATAAACATTTGAAATATGCTTTATCCTTTCAATGAAATTACTAACCAAATGTTCAGAGTATGCTGCCTGGAATTTTGGCAGGCAGAATTCCTAGTTTACTTCAGTACTGTGAAAGAAATACTTCATTGAAAGATCAGTCATTTGAAGAATTTACTTTTGTACCAGTATCTTTAATGTCTGGAAAATATCAGACATTGTGAAGTGTTTCGTATGTGAGATATGGGTTTGTTGCTGAAAGAGAATGGACCTTCAGTTCAGTTTAGTTCAGTCGCTCAGTCGTGTCTGACTCTTTGTGACTCCATGGACTGCAGCACTCCAGGCTTCCCTGTCCATCAACAACTCCCAGAGCTTACTCATGGATCTTGAGTAACCGGTTTGAACCCTTGCCCCATCCAGTATCTGAGGAAATTCTGCGTGAGATATATTACTTCATGTAATCTCAGTGTCTTCTGCTGAATATTTAGGATCTCATATATGTCAGAAAATAAGGACATAGTAAGAAATCAATCAATGTTAGTTTCACTTCTTTTGTGTTTAACACAGTAAACATTTTATATATTTTTAATACTTAATGAAAATAATCTTTTATTGCCTCTACAAATGTTCTACTCTAATATGATCTTATTTAGTAACTCTTTTGTAAAGGTATACAGCTCAAGCAAATTGAGTAGAAACAGTAGAACTGCATATATCTGTCTTGCTTCTCAGGCTATCGATTATTTGCAGTTTTTAAATAACCCATCCTAAGGCTTTTACCCATAACAGAAAGTTGGTTATTCATCTTTTTGAGTAAGAACACTATTCTCCATAGTTTTCAGTTTTTGCATAATTATTTTCTTTTGCGCCCCCCACCCCCACCCTCCACACACACAATGCCCTTTCTTTGTCTAGTTTGGCTTAGTACAAACAAATATTCACACATGAAGAGACGAGTGATACTATTTCATTGCATGCTCAGGTTTAAGAATTTGAGTAGAAAGGCTAACAATACAACATAAAAAGAAAATTCTAATTTAAATCAATTTTAAAATGTATTTTTTATATTAACGACTGGGAAAACTTATTTTGTGCTTACACAGCTCCAATATGCTCTAGTTTCAGGAAGCTAAAAATTACTAGTTCAAAAAGCTTTTTGGGATAAGATATTTCTCATTAATATACAACAAAGGTAGAAGGTACTTGTTCACTGATTTTTAATCAGTTTATGACATGGACTGCAAGGCTCCTTCAAAAGGAGATTCTGCTTCACTAATAATACATTAGCAGTAATCCAATGATCTGTCCATGCATTAAGGATACAATTTATTTTTCTACTGATCAGTTCTTTTCCTAGTTAAATGAATTGTCTAACTTTTGATAGAACTATCTAACAAAAGAGCTTTGTGGATGAAATTGACAGACCTTATAGGGTTCCCTTTAGTTTCCAATGCTTAAATTAGAAACCCTTGTATTAAGATTAAAATGGAAAAAAGAGCTTATCCAATTGCAGATATGTCAAATCTTGTTTATTATGAGCACTGAATTCTAGCTTAGTTCATAAATATAGTTAATGTATGAGAAGAGAGGCAATGCTTAAAGGCAGAAGAAATATTAGAAGTAAATTATCCTTCATCATTTAGAATGGAGAAAGCATTGGCACCGCACTTCAGTACTCTTGCCTGGAAAATCCCGTGGATGGAGGAACCTGGTAGGCTGCAGTCCATGGGGTCGCTGAGTCGGACATGACTGAGCGACTTCACTTTGACTTTTCACTTTCATGCATTGGAGAAGGAAATGGCAACCTACTCCAGTGTTCTTGCCTGGAGAATCCCAGGGATGGGGGAGCCTGGTAGGCTGTGGACATGACTAAAGCGACTTAGCAGCAGCAGCAGCATTTAGAAAAATATTCTAGTATTTTTGTATCAATAATTACACCTCAGTAGCAATTATTAAGCTCATTGATGGCTATTACTATCAATATTAATTACTAAATATACTAATGGTTAAAACTTACATCTTTAAAACTTAGGAGACTGTATAATTTATAGATTTTCTTCTTAAATACGTATTGTGCCTTTTCTTACATATGTCTAAATGTTTGTATCCATATAATGATTCTACCAAAAATAATTGTACTTAATGTAATCTCATGCAGATAAAAGCTCTTTTGAACTGAAATGTGTGACATAGTATCTGTTTAAAAAACTGAATTTTCTGAATTTCTAAAGCTTTACCTTTAAAATGACCCAAATTCAGTTACCACACTAGTTTAAAAAAAAATGACTTTGAACTTTGCTTTTGACATTTAAAGTATGAATTCAATCAGATGTTACACTGTTAATCAAAACTATTAGAAAACAATGCTAGGTATCAAATATTCTTGCTTAATATTTACAGTGCTGTGAAACTCTCATTATTATGTCACTTTTACCAATGAATATACAAAAAATAAATTTTTTGTCTTAGTGATCATTTGAATATGAAAGAGGAAGAAGAGAGAGATCATTTATAATGCCCATAATTTTTTTTTTTATGTAAGCAAACTGATTGGATGATGACATTTCTTATTAATAGATGAGGCTGGAATAGAAATTTTTTAGGTTTGGAAGTATAATTAGGTTTGGCTTATGTTTGAACTGCCTTTGAGAAGACCACTGAATAAGTTAAGTGGATAATTGTTACTATCAGTCTGGGTGGATTTTCTATCTTAAAGTTATGTAATTGGGGTGATGTCACTTTTTTTGTTTACACTGAATTATATATGTCTTTACTAAGTATTATTGTAAATTAAGTTTATTAATATAACTAGCAACTTCATATATAGATATTTCTTTATTGGTTGTATTTCATTTTTATATGTTATTCAGCATAATTAGTTAATCTTATTTAAAAATCATATTTCTTTTCCAAGACATTGTTGAGTACTGGAGAGAGGGTAAGGGTGAAGTAGTCTAATGATATCAACCCACGCCAATATTTAATTTCAATTTTGAGCTTTTAATTATCATAAAATTGCTAGTTATAACATCCACATGCATATAAACACATGTGCTAGCTTCTGTTTAATGTCAAATCAAGTTTTGCTATTTCTATATTGCCAAATTAGATGGGAATTACAGGAATTGCATATATACAAAATATGTTTAAATAAGCTCATAAATAAAGGGAAAATAAATCTGGCTGTTTCCTCAATTAAAGTGATGACATTTATTGATCCTTATAATAACCACATCACTGAGAAAGAAAAGAAACACAACTAAAAGTCTGATCTTAACACTCTAAAGTCTAGAGAGGGATAAAACATGTATACAATAAATCATGAGCCAAGTTAGTCTTAGATAAGCATCATATGCAAGACACCAAGATCCAAGTGGCTTTGATGTCTTGATCCAATCCCATCTGTGGATTAATTCATGTAATTCTAAAACAGGAAAATATCTAGTCATTTTAGAAATTTTATTTTATTTTATTAGGAATCTTATTTTGTATGGACTATAGAATCTCTTGAAGTGGTGATTGAAAGTGTTTTCCTAGCCTTTTCATTCTGATACTACTCAGATATTTTATTAGAAGTAGAAATATTATTACTTCATGTGGTGTAAAATAATAAGAAATACCGTAACAAAAGTTGGCTTTTATATCTTTGTTGATGGCTTTCTTATACTTTATTGCTTGTTTATAGCACAGAATGTTTTCTCTAAAAAAGCAGCCTATTGCTATTGTAGCAGTAATGTGGTACCAATAAAATGATGATGATTGCATTCCTTCAAGAAATGCAACTGCAGTTTCCAATTTAACTACCTAAAGTGTATATTTGAACAATTTTCTTTTTCTACTACACATAGAGTTTTCATAATAATTAGATAATAGGTTTGTTATGATCTTCTACATCAGAAGTTCAGTGATAATATATGTAAATACTGAAACAGACCTTGTCTTCCCAGTCTCTCAAGAAATTTTATAACTATATGAAATATTCAGGATATTCTATTTCTTTATTATTAAATAGAAGAATACTGTTAATGTAATTTCTTATGTAGAATGGCAACATTTGACTACTTTTGTAAAATCAGACATTGATAGTCTTTAAATTAGATCAATAATCATAGGTATTATATTTCATAGTTGTGTTACATGTGTGTGTACATATAATGCTTAATAATATTGTGTAGTATGTACATTCACACACATATGCACATACATATTTTTCTAAAACCAAGCTGAACCAAACCTTCAAATCTCCCAGTTCCCACAGGATCTTCTGTTTCTCCTTAACTTCTTGTCTCCCTCACTTCCTCCTTCCCTCTCTCTTTCTCTCTTTCCCTCCCTTCTTTCTCCCCCTGTTTTTTTCTTTAGATGATTAAAATGTAACCATATATCACTCCTCCTCTTGAAATCCTGTTTTGTGCCTTGTGTTATGTGCAATATCTTAGATGAATAGTGACAAACTTAGTTATAGTTTCCATGTTTCATGGAATTTGAGGTTCTGGAAAGACAATGTGAACAAATAAAGCATATGTAAGTATTCTGTAGAGGTAGAATAAGTATTCTGTATTGCCAATGATAGCAAAGCTTAATGTCGTTTGTTAAATGGTAGCCATTATTTGTCCATAGAAAATAAAATTGCTTTGAGACTGAAGCATTAAAAAATTATTTGAAAAACATTTGAAAAAGAATGAGAGGAGACAATATAGTGTATCAGTTTTTAAAGTAAACAGTTTAATTCATTTGAAGTAAGTTATAAAAATACTGCTGCTACTGTTGCTAAGTCGCTTCAGCCGTGTCTGACTCTGTGCGACCCCATAGACGGCAGCCCATCAGGCTCCCCCATCCCTGGGATACTTCAGGCAAGAACACTGGAGTGGGTTGCCATTTCCTTTTCCAATGCATGAAAGTGAAAAGTGAAAGTGAAGTTGCTCAGTCATGTCCGACTCTTCGCAACCCCACGGACTGTAGCCCACCAGGCTCCTCCGTCCGTGGGATTTTCCAGGCAAGAGTACTGGAGTGGGGTGCCATTGCTTTCTCAGTTTCAGGTTATTGGATAGTATTTTTATAGAATTACTTTTATTTATGTGAAAATAGTCTTTTTAAATATAAATTCATTTCTTTTAATTGGAGGCTAATTACTTTACAATATCGGTTTTGCCATACATCAACATGAATCCACCACAGGTGTACACATGTTCCCTATCCTGAGCCCCTGTCCCACTTCCCTCCCCATACCATCCCTCTAGGTCATCCCAATGCACCAACCCTGAGCATCCTGTATCATGCATTGAACGTGGACTGGCGATTCATTTATTTATGTGAAAATAGTCTTAATTAGAAAATGATGTGTGTAGAAGTGAGAAAGGCACAGGTCCCTCTGGATTATTTATTAATCATCTAAATATTCTCCCTTTGAAAGTATATAGCATACATTTTATGCTTAAGGCTCCCACATAGAGGGAACCTTTAATATGTTAGTGTTTGCTTTTTCCTTTTAATATAGAGAGCTATATTTCTTTGGGGAAATTTATGTGGTGATTCTTCAGCAACAGGATTGCTAGATAATTAGCTGAATAAAAATCATGTTCCTATGAAGCTGCCCATGAAGTCTTTAAAATTCTTAGTTATTGAAAGTCACTATTTAAATATGACACATAATGATGACAAGGTACTGAATCCCAGAATTGGAAAAATAGAACTTTCCAATTCTGTTTCCAAATTTATTATAATGGAAAAGATGGTAAAGTCTATGACATTGTTTGATTTTTTTCTAAAATACTTAATTTTCTACACATAATCTATGTGTATGTTGGAATAGAAGTTGGTAAGGCAGTGGAAATTGCTTTATTACATGCCTGAATGTGTGAAGAAGCCCAAAACTTGTAAACTCTTTCAAGATCCCACTAAAATGTTCTTTTTCATTTCTTAGGTAAAATGATAAATTTCAGGTTCTTAGAATGGTCACATAAATGATCATATTAGAACAACTACCAGTTTCAGAAAACACAGAACATGTCAAGAGTTATATAGTCATGTTGGCCTCTCTTTTCTACATCCCACATCCCAAGCACAACCCAAATCAAGAATTTGAAAGGCACTGCAAAATAAACTATATTTAAGACTCCACCATCCTCACCATCTCAATTGTCCAGCCATTCAGGACACCATAACCTCATGCTTGGGTACTGAAAGAAAATTTTAACTTGTCTCATTGCTAGAAAATTTGATTCTATCCTTGCCTCCTATTGACTGTTCTCCAGAGACAAAATGATGCTATTAATATATGAATCAAACCATGTCACTCCTTCACTCTAAACCCTCCAGTGTCTTCCAGTTTGACTTGATAAACTCCAAAATATTTAGGTTCTTGTACCCAGGTACTTCTGTAAACTGTCTGTTATCATTCTCCTCTCACTGGTTATTAATTCGGTGAATTTTTTTGAAGTGTGCATATATTGTTAGCACCTAACAGGCACCTAACAGGCTAAACAAATGAAAGACAAATATCCATAGTTTTAATTTAATTGAACTATTTAAAACACTTGGGACCAGATTCATTCATTGCCTTGGATATTCTCATTTGATCATTAAATGCTTCCTTTAAATAATGTGGACATTACATTCGTTATTGTTTAATTGCCAAGTCATATCTCTTTTGCAACCCCACAGACTGTGGCTCTTCAGACTCACCTGTCCATGGCATTTCCCAGGCAACAGCACTGGAGTGGGTTGCCATTTCTTTCTCCATGACTCTTTCTAACCCAGGGATCAAACCCAGCATTGTCAGATGGGTACTTTACTACTGAGCCACCAGGGAAGCCCATTATGGTCATTAAATATCAATAAAAACATAGCACCTGTAACATGTAGAGAATTTAACGTGATCTCACACATACACACACACACACACACAAAAACATTGCTGGCTGGAAGTATTCTGGAAGCAAATAATTTGGCAAGGTTCCAAATGTAATTAAGCATAAAAGTAAAAATGAATTCTTCTTGCCTGGATTAAATATGTAAGGGCTTTCGGGTCCCATCTTCTCTTTAGGTCAAGGATAAGTGTCCTACCATATCATGCTGCACTGCCTAATTAAGTGTTTTGTGAAAGTTTGTAGTTTGCTTTACTTTAAAGCATACTGCAGCAACCACTGCCACAGGGAAGATGATTCCCTTTCATTGGTTTGTTGCAGTGGTGCAAGCCTGTGGTCACAAGTGATGTATGCTTTCTATCTCTTTCACTGTGTATTGTGAGGGGGAAAAAATATCTGCTGAAAAATAAAAGAATGCAGTTATCAGCAACATGTAACTTTGGTTGATTATTTTTGGACAGCACACATTTGAAATCATAGATAATATACCAGTTTCTATTATAATCATGATGGTGTGATCACTCACCTAGAGCCAGACATCCTGGAATGTGAAGTCAATTAGGCCTTAGAAAGCATCACTACAAACAAAGCTAGTGGAGGTGATGGAATTCCAGTGGAGCTATTTCAAATCCTGAAAGATGATGCTGTGAAAGTGCTGCACTCAATATGCCAGCAAATTTGGAAAACTCAGCAGTGGCCACAGGACTGGAAAAAGTCAGTTTTCATTCCAATCCCAAAGAAAGGCAATGCCAAAGAACGCTCAAACTACTGCACAATTGCACTCATCTCACACACTAGTAAAGTAATGCTCAAAATTCTCCAAGCCAGGCTTCAGCAATACATGAACCGTGAACTTCCAGATGTTCCAGCTGGTTTTAGAAAAGGCAGAGGAACCAGAGATCAAATTGCCAACATATGCTGGATCATAGAAAAAGCAAGAGAGTTCCAGAAAAACATCTATTTCTGCTTTATTGACCATACCAAAGCCTTTGACTGTGTGGATCACAATAAACTGTGGATAATTCTGAAAGAGATGGGTCAGACCACCTAACCTGCCTCTTGAGAAACCTATACGCAGGTCAGGAAGAAACAGTTAGAACCAGACATGGAACAACAGACTGGTTCCAAACAGGAAAAGGAGTACGTCAAGGCTATATATTGTCACCCTGCTTATCTAACTTATATGCAGAGTACATCATGAGAAATGCTGGGCTAGAAGAAGCACAAGCTGGAATCAAGATTGCCAGGAGAAATATCAATAACCTCAGGTATGCAGATGATACCACCCTTATGGCAGAAAGTGAAGAAGAACTAAAAAGCCTCTTGATGAAAGTGAAAGTGGAGAGTGAAAAAATTGGCTTAAAGCTCAACATTCAAAAAACTAAGATCATGGCATCTGGTCCCATCACTTCATGGGAAATGGATGGGGAAACAGTGGAAATGGTGTCAGACTTTATTTTTCTGGGCTCCAAAATCACTATAGATGGTGACTGCAGCCATGGAATTAAAAGACCCTTACTCCTTGAAAGAAAAGTTATGACCAACCTAGATAGCATATTGGAAAGCAGAGACATTACTTTGCCAACAAAGGTCCATCTAGTCAAGGCTATGGTTTTTCCAGTGGTCATGTATTGATGTGAGAGTTGGACTATGAAGAAAGCTGAGCACCAAAGAATTGATGCTTTTGAGCTCTGGTGTTGGAGAAGACTCTTGAGAGTCCCTTGGACTGCAAGGAGATCCAACCAGTCCATTCTGAAGGAGATCAGCCCTGGGATTTCTTTGGAAGGACTGATGCTAAAGCTGAAACTCCAGTACTTTGGCCACCTCATGTGAAGAGTTGATTCATTGGAAAAGACTCTGATGCTGGGAGGGATTGGGGGCAGGAGGAGAAGGGGACAACAGAGGATGAGATGGCTGGATGGCATCACCAACTCGATGGATGTGAATTTTGAGTGAACTCCGGGAGATGGTGATGGACAGGGAGGCCTGGTGTGTTGCGATTCATGGGGTCTTAAAGTGTCAAACACAACTGAGCAACTTAACTGAACTGAACTGATTATAATGGTAATAGACTATTTCATTTTCTTTCTTTTTACATTACATAGGTGGAAGAATAGATGTTTTATTCATTCATTTAGCCAAATTATTTTCCAAGCACCTATTTATTATATGTTAGACTTCCTTCTAAGTATTTGGGATTCAACATTATTGATGAATCAAAGCAGTTGCTATTGGGTACACACTAGGCACCAGACATGGTGCTGAATTCTTGATATAATTTTCTCATTTAAGTTTTTTTAATATGATAGATTGTATTTTTTAAAAGAATATTTAGATTCACTGCAAAATGAGAGGACAGTACAGATGGTTTCTCATGTGCTCTGCCTCTCTAAACCCACAAGGTCTCCTACTATCTATTGGATTGGCCAAAAAGGTCATTCAGGTTTTTCCCTAAGATGTTATGGAAAACCCTAAATGCCAAAGTAGTACATCTCTTTCACGAGAGTGCTACATTTGTTACAAGTGATAAACCTACATTGACAGACCATTACCATCCTAACTCAATAGTTTACCGTAAATTGTTCATTCCATGTACAATTTGACAAATGTTTAATGACATATATCCACCATTAATGTATAAAGAATAGTTTCACTGCTGTAATTTTTTTTCTGTGTTCTACCTGTTTATTCCTTACTGATATTTTAACAATCTCTAAAGTTCGGGCTTTTCCAGAGTGTTACGTAGTTGGAATAATATATTAGGTAGCCTTGTCAATTTGTCTTCCTTCATTTAATAATTTGTTTTTAAGACTCCTGCCAGTCATTTCATGGCTTGATAGCTATTTATTTTTAGTGTTGAAAAATATTCTATTCTATGAATATACCAGAT
>NW_011494948.1:3436100-3445419 GCF_000754665.1 Bison bison bison | reverse complement strand
CTATGAATATACCACAGTTATTTTACCTATTCACTTACTGAAGAAGGTCTTGGTTGCTTTTTAGTTTTGGCAATTGTAAGTGAAGTTGCTTTAAATTGCTGTGCCCAGGTTTTTATATGAACATAGTTTTTCATATAATTTAGGTAAATATTTGGGGGGAAAATTGTTGGGAAAGATTGATGGCAGGAGGAGAAGGGGATGACAGAGGATGAGATGGTTGGATGGCATCACTTCCTCGATGGACATGAGTTTGAGCAAGCTCTGAGAGTTGATAATGGACAGGGAGGCCTGGCATGCTGCAGTCCATGGGGTTGCAAAGAGTTGGACACTAGTAAGCAACTGAACTGAACTAAGTAAGTATCAAGGTGTTTGGTTGTTGGATCTTACAATAAGACTGAATTTAGCTTTGTAAGAAACTGTAAGAAATTGTCTTCCAAAGTGGCTATACCATTTTGCATTTTCATCAACAATGAATGAGAATTCCTGTTGCTCTATACTCTAGCCAACATTTGGTGTTTTTAACATTTTGCATTTTTACCATTTTACTGTGTTTGTAGTAGCATTTCATTGTTTTAATTTGAATTTCCTAACGACATATGTTGGATATCTTTTCACGTGTCTGTTTTCAATCTGTATGTCTGTTTTCATGAGGCATTGATTCAGATGTATTGGTCATTTTTTAATTGGGTTGTGTATTTTATATTGATTTTAAAGAGTATTTTTTTTTATGTTTTGGATAACAATCTTTTATGAAATGTGTCTTTTGCAAATAATTTCTCCCAGTCTATGACTTGTCTTCTGATTCTTTTGATCATAAAATTTTATGCTAATATTGTAGAATGATTTTTATGATCCCCACTTAAAGACAATTAGGTTTAGAATAAATATCATCCCTATCTCAAAGGGGCCTATACAGCCTTTTCAGATAACTATAATTTACATGCAATCTTCAGTTCAAAAAATAGTTCACTTTGTGGAAAAGTGTTATTCTTAAATACAACTTGCACATACCCTTGTAGTAATGCCAACTGGATGAAATCATTTAAAAGTTTCTTAAAGTCATTGCTACAAGCAACTTTTATATTAGGCTCCATTATAGGGATGGAGTTTATCTAAGACTTACCGTCTTAAAGAGGGTAAGTCACTCATAACTTGTCAGGGCTTCCCTGGTGGGTGAGATGGTAAAGAATCTGCCTGCAATGCGGGAGACCTGGGTTCGATCTCTGGGTTGGGAAGATCCCCTGGAGGAGGGCATGATAACGCACTCCAGTATTCTTGCCTGGAGAATCCCCATGGACACAGTAGCCTGGGGGGCTACAGTGGTTGCAAGGAGTCGGACACGAATGAACACCTAAGCACAGCATAGCACATAAACTTGTCAAGCAAGTCTGATGTGTATATGTGCATGCTACATGCATGTATAGATCTCAGTTGACATTTTATTGCTTTTGAATTGGTAGCTGCTTCTAACCAATCTCATAATCATAGTATTTTAACCTACTGTAGACTTTCACTTTTCCCTTTCATGCATTGGAGAAGGAAATGGCAACCCACTCCAGTGTTCTTGCCTGGAGAATCCCAGGGACGGGGGAGCCTGGTGGGCTGCTGTCTATGGGGTTGCACAGAGTTGGACACGACTGAAGTGACTTAGCAGCAGCAGCAGCAGCAGCAGCAGCAGCAGCAGCAGAAGATAAGAAGTAGATCTCCAAACTTGAAGATGAAGAACTTTCTATGAATAGTATTTATTTTCTTTATTGAAATGATTTTGCACAATTTATTTGGAATGCTCAGGTGTCATTTTTATGTGTTCTTAAAAGTGTTTATAATAGATAAGTAATTACCAGTTAAATGTAGTGTTGTCATGAACTGCTTATGCTTAATGTATGTGTGTATAATTTATTGATATTTGCAAGTATATACTTAGACATGGGTATAAATATAATTTACATATTTCTCATACTGAAATCATTACTTATTCAAGGATTACACAAGAGTATAAAACTTATTACTGCTCATGAAATTATGCATGCTGTACTTCAGTATTTCTATAAATTCTTACTCACTAAAAGTATTAAGAGACAATAGGTTTATTTAAATCTTTCAGTATGATCACCTGCCCATTACATGATATTGAAGAAGCGTTATAATGTAGCCTAGGGTTGAATAAAAAGAGTATACTTTGTAAAAGTGGATTATCACAGCCCAGTCCATTATTTTCAGCGGAAGTCTTTGATCTAAGAGAGTGGCCTTGTAAGATTTCAATTTTGTAACATTAACCCTCCTTTCATCATGTTCTAAGTGAGGTCTGTAATATCTTCACTACATCAAAGCAAAAGAAAAAAAGTTCATATGTGGTAAAAATTGCCAAAAGCACCATTTAAATAAGTCTTCTATTGAATATAGTAAGAGATTTCAAGATTTTTATAAAGGAGCAGGAAGAAGAGTCGAATTTGTCTTTATTACTTCAGATACCATGTGTCCTTTGTTAATCATCTGTCAAAACCAAATACCTTTAGGGGAAGGAGACCCTGAAGTGTACAAAGAGTAAAATACTGTCAGCGTCTGAAACACTAATTTTCAGCGCTGGTCTTGGTGTCTATAAGCAAACCATTTCAAGGCTTTTATTTGGATTGCTTCTTCCTGCTACGGATTTATAACATGGTATTTGAGTAATAATTTTCTCATGATGTTGGGTATAGTTTCTAAATATGAAAACAGATAAGCAGCCTACTGGAATGCCCAATTATGGTAGAAACTTGAGGCTGGTTTTGTCTATGTATATGTATAAATAAAGGTATGATTTTTTAAAAAAATTTGTATTGCAGTAGATTTACAAAATTAGTTTCAGCAGTACAACATAATAATCAATATATTTAAAGAGTATACTTCATTTAGATGTATTACAAAATAATGGTTGTATCTCCCTGTGCTGTACAAGGTTTCTGTTGGTTATCTATTTTGTGCATAGTGGTTTTAACTGTTAATCCCATCCTGCTATATTGTTCCTCTGCCTTTCTTCTCCCTACTGATAACGTGTTTCTTGTTTTCTTTGTCTGTGAATCTGTTTCTGTCTTGTTATATATCAATATATTGATCTGTTTTACTTATTAGATTCCTTGCATTAGTGATAACATAACTGCATTTATCTTTCTGTGTCTGACTCTTTTCACTAAGCATAATGATCTCTAGGTCCATCCATGTTGTTATAGATGGCAGAAATTCATTTTTGTAGATAAATAATATTTCATTGTGTAAATAGCCATATCTATCCTATCCATTCATATGTTAATTAGTATTTGGTTTCCTCCTGTATCTTGGCTATTGTAAATAATACTGCTGTGAACATTGTGGTACATGTATCTTTTCAAATTAGTAGGTTCATCTTTTTCCAAATACATACCTAAGAGTGGAGCTGCTGGATCATATGCTAGTTCTATTTTTTGTATTTTGGGAACCTCCATACTATTTTCCATACTAAGTACACAAATTTACATTCCAACCAACAGTGTATGAGTATTCCCTTTTCTCCATATCCTTGCCAACATTTCTTATTTGTGTTATTTTTGATGATAGCCATTTTGACAAGTATAAGGTGATATCTCACTGTGGTTTTGATTTGCATTTCCCTGATGGTTAGTGATGTTGAACATTTTTTCATGTGTCAGTCATCCTTGTTTCATCTTTAGAAAAGTGTCTATTGGGACATTCTGCCCAATTTTCATCAGGCTTTAAAAAAAATATTGAGTGGTATGAGCTATTTATACATTTTGGATGTTGTGTTTAGTCATTAAAGTTGTGTCTGACTGTTTTGTGACCCCATGGACTGTAGCCCTTCAATTCCTCTGTCCTTGGAATTTCCCAGGCAAGAATACTGGAGTGGGTTGCTATTTCCTTCTCCAGTGAGTCTTCTGGACCCAGGGATTGAACTTGCCTCTCCTGCATTGGCAGGCAGATTCTTTACCACTGAGTCACCAGGGAAGCCAGGTTAATATTTTGAGTATTAACCCTTATTTGGTCATATCATACATGCATTTTCTTCCATTCAGTAGGTTTTATTTTTGTTTCATTATTGGTTTCCATTTCTTGTGGATTTAATTAGGTCTCACTTGTTTATTTTTGCCTTTATTTATTTTTTTTATTCTCACAGAACTTTTATTTATTTAAATTTTATTTTATTTTTTAACTTTAAATATTGTATTGGTTTTGCCATATATCAACATGAATCCACCACAGGTATACACGTGTTCCCCATCCTGAACCCTCCTCCCTCCTCCCTCCCCATACCATCCCTCTGGGTCGTCCCAGTGCACCAGCCCCAAGCATCCAGTATCGTGCATCGAACCTGGACTGGCGGCTCATTTCATACATGATATTATACATGTTTCAATGCCATTCTCCCAAATCATCCCACCCTCTCCCTCTCCCACAGAGTAGACAGATCCAAAAGCATACTGCTATGATTTCTGTCAAAGACTGTTGTTGTTCTTCCTATGTTCTCTCCTAGGAGTTTTACGGTTTCAGGACTTACATTTAGGTTTTTAATCCATGTTATTTTTTTACGTGGTGTGAGGAAATGTTCTGATTTCGTTATTCTACATGTAGTCACCACCAAGTTTTCCCAGTACCAATAATATCTTTTCTCCTACCTTCCTTTTTTTTTTTTGAGATTAATTGAGCATATAAGCATACATTTGTTTCTGAACCTTTGTGCTGTTTCCCTGATCTATGTGTCTGTTTTTGAACCAGTACCATCTAGTTTTGATTGCTATAGCTTTGTAGAGTAGTGTGAAGTCTGGTATGATTCTTCTACTTTGTTCTTTTTTTCTCAAGATCACTTTGACAAATTCGGGTCTTTTGTGCATGCTAAGTTGCTTCAGTCATGTCCGAATCTTTGTGACCCTATGTACTGTAGCCTATCAGGCTCCTCTGCCAAAGGATTCCCCAGTCAAGAATATTGGAGTGGGTTGCCATACCTGTCTCCAAGGGATCTTCCCCACACAGGGATCAAACCCAGTTCTCACGTCTCCTGCACTGGCAGGTGGTTTCTTTACCACTACTGCCACTGTCTTTCCAGCAAAATTTTAAGGTTGTTTGCTCTAGTTCTATGAGAAAGGTCATGAGTATTTTGACAGGGATTATATCAAGTCTGCAGAGTGCTTTGAGTAGTACGGAAATTTTAACAAAATTAATTCTTCTGGTCCAAGAGCTTGGAATAGCTTTCCATTTCTTTATATTATTTTCAGTTTCCTTCATCACTATTTTTATAGTTTTCAACATACAAGTCTTTCACCTCCATGGTTAACTGTTTTTCCTAGGTAATTTATTATTTTTGATGCTGTCTTAAATGGAATTATATTTTTTCTTGCATTCTCTTTATTTTGACAGTTTTTTGTTATATTACTATATATTAGATTCTTATTTCACAGATTACACATTATTATTTACAACTTACAAATGAGGCTGCAAATGTTTTAGGGTTGTTAAACAGCATTGAAATACTCATTCAGTTGACATATAGCACAACAAGGACTCCTGCTAGTCCTTCTAATTCTAATTCCAGGTAGAGTCAACAATCTGTACATAATACCTGCTTACTAAGAAATCACTGATTCAAACATGTTTTGTGTCTTCTAATGATACATGAAATGTATCTTCAGTATTTAAGTATAATGCACTTCTCCAGGGTAAAATACTATATTTTGGAAAAGTTGTTCCTCATTCTCTGCTTGGAAAATTAGTATTTACCATTCAAGACTCAGCTTGTTAGATTAAAAAAAGAATTCTCTTCATCCAAAAGAAAAAAAACAAGATGATTAAATATCAAAATCAGCAGGACAAATACCATTCTTTAGGTATCTCATGCTTATTGTTATGTGAAAATAGATGAGGAGGAAGTGAAAGAACTGGAGCAACAAATCAGGTTGGCAGAAGGAGCGGGGAGAAAAAGGGCGAAGTGACAGAAAAGCTTGGGACACGTACATACTGCTGTATATTTAAACTGGATAACCAACAAGATGCCACTGTATAGCACAGGAAACTTCAATGTTATATGGCAGCCTGGATGGGAGGGGACTTTGGGGGAGAATGGGTACATGTATATGTATGGTTGAGTCCCTTGCTGTCCTCCAGAAACTACCACAACATTGTGAATTGGCTATGCACCAATAAAAATAAAAAGTTAAAAAAAAAAACTGTTGGCAACAACAAAGATGATAGGTAAAGAAAATACAAATGATAGAACTAAATTTGCTATGGATATTTATGGAAAGGGAGAAATCAAAAATTTGTGAATATAGAGGAAGTTTCTTATGGAGCAAGTTGAATGTTGAGGTATATCTGAGACCTACCAGTTATCTTTCATCTGGGACTGCGAGTTTAAATTTTAGAAGCAGATTCTCATTCAGAGATATAAAACTGATAAATAAATTTCATATGAATGTATGAGGTCAGGTTTCTATAGAAAGTTTATGAAGAGGAGGTACCCTAGAACATATTCATCAGGAAGATTAACACTTAGAAGATTATTTATGAGCAACTCTACTGCTATTTTGCTAATATTATGGCTGAAAAGTTGCATCTTATTTTGATTTGCATTTCTTTGATTTTCTTAGTTGAATGTACTGCATTCACTGAATGTTACATCAAAACTACAAAATGTTTTGATGAAAGTAGTGAATATTTGGGCTTCCGCAGCCAGCGGTAAAGAATCTGCCTGCAATGCAGGAGCCACAGGAGATGTGGATTCAATCCCTAGGTCAGGAAGATCCCCTGGAGAGAAGCATGGCAACCCACTCCAGTATTCTTTTCTGGAGAATCCCATAGACAGAGGAGCCTGGTGGGCTTCAGTCCATCGTGCTGCAAAGATAACACTCATGCACAGTTAATATTTTTGATTAAAAAAGAAAAATAATATTATGTTATCCTGAATGGAGTAGAATCAAACTAACAAGTG
Source organism: Bison bison bison (assembly GCF_000754665.1). NCBI lineage: Eukaryota > Metazoa > Chordata > Mammalia > Artiodactyla > Bovidae > Bison > Bison bison. The sequence goes on along the minus strand of NW_011494948.1, from coordinate 3,438,467 downwards.
TTTTAACACTTAACTTCCAGAACTTATTCAGAGCAATGTGGTGACATAGGGATGGTTCAGCTAATCAACTACTAGGTGTAGGAGATTGTTCTTTAGAACCATGTGAATATAATAAATCTCACAGGCTAATCAGAAATGTAAAATAGGCATGCTATTTCAATCCTCCCTATTTTGTCTTTTCCTAAAGGAAACACAATATACTACCACATATCTGAACTCTAATACATATACTCTGAACTTATTAGTTTTACCTTAAAAGATAGAAAAAAATAAAGACACATAAGTTACAGAATAAAATGCAAAATCATTTATTAGGTTTTCAAGCCAACCTTAAATCTGGAATGTTATATTTTGACAATAATGCTGATAGAAAAATCAGGTAAATATGTTGTAATTTTATGTAAGTAGTATATAATAGTACCTCTGCTTTTAAGAATTTCATATACAATGACAGTTAATGTGAGCAATATTTTAGTTATCTATGGTTGTAACATGATTTAGTCTCACTAAAACTAGAATGAATACGTTAATACATCTTGATTTTTTCCTTTGCTGATTTTGAATGTAGACTGATCTATCAATTTTTTATGATTTTTGCTTATAAAACTCTTGCCCACATTAAGATCATGCAATCGGTTCACTAAGTTTCTTTTCCATATATTTATGGGTAAATGAGTGCTATTGAATTTAAGCAGTTTATTATCATTGCTGCCATTAGCATTCTTCTCCAGACTTTGCTAATTTTGAGATATATTGCGTATTCTTTTTGTTTGCCTCACAGTGAATATGTAGTGTGAGAATGAATTGCTGTGTTCTAGAAGCAGTTTTGCTTATACAATGGAAATAAGCAAATTTGGGATTCTGGTGTATTCTATTAATATATAAAATGGATCAAAACATGAAATGAGTCTTCTCGACAATTCTTGATACATTACTGTAGGGTATATAGTTTCAATTTACTTATTTTTAGGCCCTGAATAACATTTCAGTCTTGGCTTGTTTACTGCCTTTTAAACTCTTGCCCAATTCCCCTGGCTCATTCTTTGGATTTGGAAAATTCAGACCTTATTACCTAGGCCCCATCATTTGGCTGGTCAGAAATGCAGACACTCCCTGCAATGTTTGCTTCCTTTGTGAACCTGCTTGCTGCTGCTAGTCTTCGCTGTTACCTGAACTTTGCTTCTTTGGTAGCTATTTTAGCTAACACCTCTCTGATGGATTTCATTTTTCTATTTCCTACCAACAGCTCATTTGAGGATTTGGACTATTTGTTTAGTTTGAATTTTTGTTTCAAAAAGGTTTAGAAATGTGAAAAAGAAAATATAGCAGATATATCTTTATATTTTGGGTTTGCTTTATACAGAACATAAAATTTACCTCATTAATAAATTCAAGCGATATTGAATTAAAGTCCCAACTGTCACCACGAATAACTAGGCAAGTCTCTGCATCGCCCAGATGTTGTTAGATCTGGGTAATCACTAAAATATTTTCTGCCTCTAAATATCTACACCTCAATGACTTACCCAAACTACTATATTATTAAATATATACACACCTACATTTATTAACTATATATATAACAATTCTTTCAGAATCAACATAATAACTGTCAGAAAAACAAAAATCCAAATCTCACAAGAGGGTGAGGGAGTCAGGGAAAAATAACTGCTTGAGTATATACATTACAATTTCATTGCAAAGTAAATTTTGTTCTGAAATGAAGGAATATGCAGAGGACACATCATGGCTGTAGGTGCCCTTGAGAACTGAAGTGGTTGTCAGAGAGTTTCAGGATCCCATAGTCTGAGCTTCCAGTTTTGATTTCTTGGGGGATGGTGGAAAAGATTTAAAGTCTAGGGCATGCCCATGATATGGAGGTTAACAGGAAATGTGCTAAACTAAGCCAAGACTCTCGCACAATGATGGTGAATAAGAAGTAAACCTATTGCTCACAGAGTTCCAGGGAGAAAGCTTAACGTATCCTGATCTTGGCATCAGATAAAGGGAAAGACAGGTCTCCAATGAGAATTTATGATCACAAGCTAAATTTGATTTTTGGCCCATTTTCATATTCAGTTCAGTTTAGTCGCTCAGTCGTGTCTGACTCTTTGCGACCCCATGAATCGTAGCACGCCAGGCCTCCCTGTCCATCACCAGCTCCCGGAGTTCACTCAGACTCACATCCATTGAGTCAGTGATGCCATCCAGCCATCTCATCCTCCATCGTCCCCTTCTCCTCCTGCCCCCAATCCCTCCCAGCATCAGAGTCTTTTCCAATGAGTCAACTCTTCGCATGAGGTGGCCAAAGTATTGGACTTTCAGCTTTAGCATCAGTCCTTCCAATGAATACCCAGGACTGATCTC
>NW_011494948.1:3421256-3436000 GCF_000754665.1 Bison bison bison | reverse complement strand
GCATGAGGTGGCCAAAGTATTGGACTTTCAGCTTTAGCATCAGTCCTTCCAATGAATACCCAGGACTGATCTCCTTTAGGATGGACTGGTTGGATCTCCTTGCAGTTGAAGGGACTCTCAAGAGTCTTCTCCAACACCACAGTTCAAAAGCATCAATTCTTCGGCACTCAGCCTTCTTCACAGTCCAGCTCTCACATCCATACATGACCACTGGAAAACCATAGCCTTGACTAGACAGACCTTTGTTAGCAAAGTAATATCTCTGCTTTTTAATATGCTATCTAGGTTGGTCATAACTTTCCTTCCAAAGAGTAAGCGTCTTTTAATTTCATGGCTGCCATCACTATGGAAAAATAATTTAAAGTGGTCTTTATAGGGCGTATAATATGAAATTGGGACAAATAAGCATAAATATTCTTTGGAAAACTGCATATTTAACCCAGGCTTAAAAATAACAAAGCAGAATCATATAAATAGCAGTTGCATCCAGACATGCATGTAAATCAGCAGAAAAATAAAAAGAGATCTTCATTATTGGCAGAACAAACAGGCAGATTTCCTTCAAATGACTGATGGCTATTTTATTCAATGATTATTCAAAATTTTCCAACAATGGAAATTGGAAGACAGTATAATTGTGTCTTAAATTTACTGAGCAACATAAACACACACACACACAGTCACACACATGTACATGAACCAAAATCTAAGAATTCTAGGCCCTAATAATACCCAGTAAAATTATGTAAAATTATGATAATTATCAATAAAATTATACCCAGTAGCCAGAGGCACAATAAAGATATTATAAGATAAAAAATAAGATAAATATTAAGCTTACCACCAATAGACCCTTGGTAAATGAAATTCTAAATAAGTAATTTTGGCAGAATAAATGTTATCCTAGATGGAAGATGTAAAATGGAAAGCTGTTGGTAAATAAATATAATTGTGAATATGTCTCTAAGTATAAATAAACATGAAGTGTATTCTAAACTAACACAAAACACTACTTCTACCAGCAGCAATAACAACGTCTCATCTATGGAGAGGGAAACAGTATTGATGAAAATGCTGCACAAAACTTGCATGTAAATTTGACGGAAGTTGTTGGCATTAAAATACTTTATTTTATTTGTACTGTTAAAGAGAAATGTAAACATCAATGATAAAATAGCAAGGAATAACATTAAAAGATTAGACATAAGGCTATAACTTCCAAAAAATAGAGGGGAAAATGAAATAATAAAAAGGAAGGAAAAAATCATTCAAAAAAAAAAAAAAGGCAAGAGATGGGGGAAATCCAGCTGAGTCTGATTCTAGAGTTTATCCTTATCGTAGCACCTTTTGAAGATGCCCAAAACCCTAGAATATAATATAGCTTAGATTCTAAAGTTAAAGTACTGAAAAGTTAAATAAGAAACATTTTAACTATTTGGTTTTTTTCAAGCAGATAAATAATATTTCTATATCTTTACAATTATAATAATTCTGCTATGAACACTGAGGTGGAAGCATCTTTTCAAATTAGTTATTTTCAGATATATACCCAGGAATGGCATTGCTGGGTTATATGATAGTTCCATTTTTAGTTTCTTTGAGAAACCTTCATACTGTCTTCCACAATGGCTGCATCGGTTTATATTCCCACTAATAATCTATTTGTTTTCTTTTTCTCCACACCCTTCCCAAGATTTTTAATTCATTTTCTTTGTAAAGAGAGCCATTCTGATGGGTATGAGGTGGTTTGGATTTTCATTTACCTAATGATTAGCAATGTTGATCATTTTCTTCATGTGCCTGTTGGCTATTTGTGTATCCTCTTTGGAAAAATGTCTATTCATTTCTTCTGCCCATTTTAAATGTAATATTGATTTGTATAAGCTATTTATATATGTTAAATATTAATCCTTTATCTGTCATATCATTTGCAAATATTTTCTCCCATTCAATAAATTGTTGCTTCATTTTGTTGATGTTTTCCTTTGCTGTCCAAAAGCTTTTAAGTTTAATTAGGTCTCATTTGTTAAAATGTTTGCTTTTATTTTGCATTAAGAAACATCCAAAAACATGTTACTGTGATTTATGACAAAGAGCATTCTGCCTATGTTTATTGTCTAGGAGTTTTACAGTATCTGGTTTTCCATTTAGGTCTTTAATTCACTTTGAGATTTTTTTTTTATATGTTATTAGGGAATGTTCTAATTTCATTCTCTTACATGTAGCTGTTCAGTTTTCCTAGCACCACTGATTGAAAAGACTTTCTTTTCTCCACTGACTATATTTGTCTCCTGTGTTGTAGGTTAACTGTAAGTGCATAGGTTTATATCTGGGTTTTCTATCTTACTCCATTGATCTATGTGTTTGGTTTTGTGCCAGCACCATAGTGTTTTGATCGCTATAGCTTGGTAGTTTAGTCTGAAGTCAAGGTGAATGATGCCTTCAGCTCCATTCTTCTTGCTCAAGTTGTTTTGGCTATTGTTTCAATGCAAATTCGCTTTGCATTCAACACAAATTGTTTTGGCTATTGTTTCAATGCAAATTGTGTGTTTCAATGCAAATTTTAAATTTATTTTTCTATCTCTGTGAACAATGTATTTTGATAGAGACTGAATTTAATTTGTAGATCACCTTGTGTGGTATGATCATTTTAATAATGTTGATTCTTCCAATCCAAGAATACTGTATATCTTTCCATCTGTTTGTGTTGCCTTCCATTTCTTTCATTGATGTCTTAAAGTTTTTGGAGTACATATCTTTTTGCCTCCTTAGGTTGGTTTACTTCTATATATTTTATATTTTATGACTAGATAATAAATGGGAATATTTCCTTAATTTCTGTTGCTAGTGTATAGAAGTATAAGTGATCTCTGTATATCAGCTTTGTATCCTGGAACTGTACCAAATTCACAGATGAGCTCCAATAGTCTTCTGGTGACATCTTTAGAATTTTCTGGTCTAGTATCATGTCATATGTAAACAATGACAGTTTTATTCTTTCCTTTCCAATTTGGTTTCGTTATACTCCTTATTTTCTCCGATTGCTATGGCTAGGTTTTTCAAAACTATGTTGAATGAAGAGGCAAGTGTGGGTATCCTTGTCTTATTCCTGCTCTTAGAAGAAATGTTTTCAACTTTTCACCTTCAAGTATGATGTTAGCTGTGAGTTTGCCTTGTACTGTGCTGTGCTAAGTTGCTTCAGTCGTGTCTGACTCTTTGTGACTTTACGGACCGTAGCCACCAATCTCCTCTGTCCGTGGGATTTTCCAGACAAGAATCCTGGAGTGGGTTGCCAGGTCCTCCTCCAAGGGATCTTCCTGACTGAAGGATTGAACCTGAGTCTCTTATGTCTCCTGCATTGGCAGATGGGTTCTTTACCACTAGTGCCACTTGGGAAGCCCGAGTTTGTCTTAAATGACCTTTATTATGTTGAGATATGTTAGATCTATGACAACTTTCTGGAGATATTTGTATAAATGGGTGTTGAATTTTATTAAAAGAACTTTGCATCTACTGAGATAATCACATGGTTTTCCTATTTCAATTTGTTCATGTGGTATATCACATTAATTGGCTTTTGGATATTGAAAAATCCTTGCACCCCTGGGATAAATTACATTTGCTTATGGTATTTTATTCTCTTAACTATCGTTGGATTCAGTTTGCTGGTATTTTGTTGAGGATTTTGCATCCTCATTGATTGTTAATCCGTAATATTGGCCTGTAGTTTTCTTTTTTGTGGTATCTTTGTCTGATTTTGGTATCAGGGTGAAGCTAGTATCATAGAATGAGTTTAGAAGTGTAGTTTTCTCTGCAACTTTTTGGAACAGTTTCAAAAGGATAGGTGTTATTAATAACTGTGCTCTAAATGTTTGGTAGAATTCATCTGTGAAACCATCTGGTCCTAGACTTTTGTTTGTTGTAAGTTTTTAAATTACTGATTCCATTTCATTACTGGTAATTGATCTGTTCATATTTTCTATTTTTCCTGGTTCAGTCTTGCGAGATTGCACCTTTCTAAAAATTTGTCTATTTCTTCTAGGTTGGGGCTTCCCTGATAGCTCAGTTGGTAAAGAAGCCACCTGCAGTGCAGGAGACCCCAGTTTGATTCCTGGGTCAGGAAGATCTGCTGCAGAAGGGATAGGCTACCCACTCCAATATTCTTGGGCTTCCCTTGTGACTTAGTTGGTAAAGAATCTGTCTGCAATGTGGGAGGCCTGGGTTCAATCCCTGGTTTGGGAAGATCCCTTGGAGAAGAGAACGGCTAAGATTTCAGTGACATTAAGTAACTTACCCAAACTCTCACAGTGAAAGAGTCAAGATTCAAAGCAAACTTTACAGAAAGCTATATTTATTATTTTCATTATGCCACAGCTGAAATGCAAGATAGAGAATGTTGTTTTAACTGGCTTTTAAGTTTTTATTCAGACCAAATAATTTGAAATTATAATTCTCTGAGTAGAACAACTGAAGCATAGAAGCAGATATTGCACTAGTATCATGAATGAGCATCCTGGATATTTGATTTCTGCTGTGTTAAATCAAGTAACAGAAAAGCCCAGACAAAGCAAAAAAAGCTTTGCTGTTCCCTGACCTCCTTCTTTTTCCTTCCCCGTTTCATCCATTCTTCATTGCTTGAAACATTCCCCTTTCCTATACAAGGTAAATCCAAAATGTCAGGAGAGTTAAGTATGGCTAAAACAATACATACTTTCTGCCATACCAAATAGTTCTATGTAAATATTTTATGAGTAAAATTTCCAATAACTCATTTGTATTTCTTGAACAAAACAGAATGCTTACATGTATTTAGGGAAAAAAAGAGAAAAAATCTTTGAAGGACAAGCAGTTTGAAAACCAAACCTTTGTGATATATACATCCTCCTGTTAAAATGAATGACTTTGGCAGAATTACTAAGTAGACAGTAGAATTTACACAATCCTATTGAAAGGCATATAAGTTTCTCTGATATAATTCTTGAGCAGACAGTGGTAAAATTAAGGCAAAATTGATTCCAAAATGAAACATCTATTTTAGAAAACTAGGATTTATTGTGTTTGGAAACTCATGATAAGAGTTTTGGGAAAAGCAGCCTTATATTTTACTAAAGGAAACTATTATCTGAGAACAATCATTCATATAGCTTCTGATTTGGATTTGGCTGTGCTCCAATGATACCATTTTGATAGACAAAGCAAGTAGAGCTTTTCAAGCCTTTCAGTTTAGAAAAATATAATTTGTTAGTTTTATTCTCCTTTCTATTTTTGCTCATATGTCTAAAAGAGAGGATAGGATTAATTTTGTAAGGAGAGAACACAAAGGGAAGATCCACTATCCCAACCACCAATTACAGTTGCTAGAGCACTGTTCGCTTTATGAAGAAAAACATTTTCTAGTATTCAGCCTGCTCATTCAAGAATCATCTCCACTGTAATAGATACAGAGGAAAAAGCTGTTTTCCAAACAGTCCTGGTGTTACAAGTCCGATTTGATTTTAGTGACTGAGACCCCATGTCTTTTTTTTTTTTTAGTTTAACTCTGCAAAGTCTAGAGAATTTGAAGTTGCTAGTTCTGATTAAATATAAGTCTGTGATTTTTACATGTTGCTCTTTGTCATCAAAATACTCTTATAATCCTCAGAATAGGATTTCCCTGTATAAGAGTCTCCAGGCCTCTCTCACGCAGAATTCTGCAAAAGACATTCCAGACCATGTGCTCTGAGGAATGCCTACCTCAAAATTCCCTGAGGAATTATTTTAAAAATCCAAGTTTCTTGGCTTCCTCCATAACCTTCCAACTCAAGTCTCTCTTGTATGGAAACTCACATTTTAATAAACTTTACTATAATTCTTATATATACAGAAATATGAAAACTTGTATTCTAAGAGTTTGAAGAGTCAAAGGTAGCCCATTCTAGGGACAAGATAATGGACTTTGAAGTCTCAAAGACCCAGATTTTGTCCTACAGCAATACAGCATGCTTGTGCAGCACACTAGCTGTGTAACCCTAAGTACATTGGTCCACCTCTGTGAGCCCGTTACCTCATGTGTAAAATGGGGGTAAGACCTATCTTGCAAAGTTGTGTCTAAGATACAGAAAGTAAATAATATATGTGTATATATATATGTGTTTATGTATGTAAACATATTTCAGTGTCTCTAAAGCATGCCACTTTTATTTACTGCTCAGTTCAGTTCAGTTGCTCTGTCTTGTCCGATTCTTTGTGACCCAATGAACCACAGCAGCCAGGCCTCCCTGTCCATCACCAACTCCTGGAGTTTACTCAAACTCATGTCCATTGATTCGGTGATGCTGTCCAACCATCTCATCCTCTGTCGTCCCCTTCTCTCCCTGCCCTCAATCTTTTTTAGTATCAGGGTCTTTTCAAATAAGACAGCACTTCATATCAGGTGGCCAAAGTGTTGGAGTTTCAGCTTCAACATCAGTCCTTCCAATGAATACCCAAGACTGATGTATCTCCTTTAGGATGGACTGGTTGGATATCCTTGCAGTCCAAGGGACTCTCAAGAGTCTTTTCCAATACCACAGTTCAAAAGCATCAATTCTTCGGCACTCAGCTTTCTTTATAGTCCAACTCTCACATCCATACATGACTACTGGAAAAACCATAGCCTTGACTAGACAGACTTTTGTTGATAAAGTAATGTCTCTGCTTTTTAATATGCTGTCTAGGTTGGTCATAACTTTCTTTCCAAGAAACAAGCATCTTTCAATTTCATGGCTGCAATCACCATCTGCAGTGATTTTAGAGCTCCAAAAAATAAAGTCTGACACTGTTTCCACTGTTTCCCCATCTATTCGCTATAAAATGACAGGACCAGATGCCATGATCTTCGTTTTCTGAATGTTGAGCTTTAAGCCAACTTTTTCAATCTCCTTTTTCACTTTCATCAAGAGGCTCTTTACTTCTTCACTTTCTGCCATAAGGGTGGTCATCTGCATATCTGAGGTTACTGATATTTTCCCGGCAATCTCATTTCCATCATGTGCATCATCCAGCCCAGTGTTTCTCATGATGTACTCTGCATATAAGTTAAATAGCAGGGTGACAATATACAGTCTTGACGCACTCCTTTTCCTATTTGGAGCCAATCTGTTGTTCCATGTCCAGTTCTAACTGTTGTTTCTTGACCTGCACACAGGTTTCTCAAGAGGCAGGTCAGGTGGTCTGGTATGTCCATCTCTTTCAGAATTTTCCACAGTTTATTGTGATTCACACAGTCAAAGGCTTTGGCATAGTCAATAAAGCAGATGTGTTTCTGGAACTCTCTTGCTTTTTTGATGATCCAGCGAATGTTGGCAATTTGATCTCGGGTTCCTCTGCCTTTTCTAAATCCAGCTTGAACATCTGGAAGTTCACAGTTCACTTATTGCTGAAGCCTGGCTTGGAGAATTTTAAGCATTACTTTACTAGCGTGTGAGATGAGTGCAATTGTGCGGTAGTTTGAGCATTCTTTGGCATTGCCTTTCTTTGGGATTGGAATGAAAACTGACCTCTTCCAGTCCTGTGGCCACTGCTGAGTTTTCCAAATTGCTGACATATTGAGCGCAACACTTTCACAGCATCATCTTTCAAGATTTGAAATAGCTCAACTGGAATTCCATCATCCCCACTAGCTTTGTTCATAGTAATGCATTCTAAGGCCAACTTGACTTCACATTCCAGGATGTCTAGCTCTAGGTGAGTGATCACACCATCATGATTATCTGGGTCGTGAAGATCTTTTTTGTACAGTTCTTCTGTGTATTCTTGCCACCTCTTCTTAATATCTTTTGCTTCTGTTCGGTCCATACCATTTCTGTCCTTTATTGAGCCCATCTTTGCATGAAATGTTCCCTTGGTATCTCTAATTTTCTTGAAGAGATCTCTAGTCTTTCCCATTCTGTTGTTTTCCTCTATTTCTTTGCATTGATCACTGAGGATGGCTTTCTTATCTCTCCTTGCTATTCTTTGGAACTCTGCATTCAGATGCTTATATCTTTCCTTTACTTCTTTGCTTTTTGCTTCTCTTCTTTTCACACTATTTGTAAGGCCTCCTCACACAGCCGTTTTGGTTTTTGCATTTCTTTTTCTTGGGGATGGTCTTGATCCCTGTCTCCTGTACAATGTCATGAACCTCTGTCCATAGTCCATCAGGCACTCTATCTATCAGATCTAGTCCCTTAAATCTATTTCTCACTTCCACTGTAGAATCATAAGTGATTGGATTTATGTCATACCTGAATGGTCTAGTGGTTTTCCCCACTTTCTTCAATTTAAGTCTGTATTTGGCAATAAGGAGTTCATGATCTGAGCCACAATCAGCTCCTGGTCTTGTTTTTGCTGACTGTATAGAGCTTCTCCATCTTTGGCTGCAAAGAATATAATCAATCTGATTTCGGTGTTGACCATCTGGTGATGTCCATATGTAGAGTCTTCTCTTCTGTTGTTGGAAGAGGGTGTTTGCTATGACCAGTGCATTCTCTTGGCAAATCTCTATTAGCCTTTGCCCTGCTTCATTCTGTACTACAAAGCCAAATTTGCCTGTTACTCCAGGTGTTTCTTGACTTTCTACTTTTGCATTCCAATTCCCTAAGAGGACATCTTTTTTGGGTGTTAGTTCTAAAAGGTCTTGTAGGTTTTCATAGAGCCAATCAACTTCAGCTTCTTCAGTGTTACTGGTTGGGGCATAGATTTGGATTATTGTGATATTGAATGGTTTGCCTTGGAAATGGACAAGATCATTCTGTCGATTCTGAGATTGCATCCACGTATTGCATTTCAGACTCTTTTGTTGACTATGATGGCTACTCCATTTCTTCTAAGGGATTCCTGACCAAAGTAGTATATATAATGGTCATCTGAGTTAAATTCACACATTCTAGTCCATTTAAGTTCACTGATTCCTAGAATGTCAGCATTCACTCTTGGCATCTCCTGTTTGACTACTTCGAATTTGCCTTGATTCATGGACCTGACATTCCAGGTTCCTATGCAATATTGCTCTTTATAGCATCAGACCTTGCTTCTGTCACCAGTCCCATCCACAACTGGGTATTGTTTTTCTTTTGGCTCCATCCCTTCATTCTTTCTGGAGTTATTTCTCCACTTATCTCCAGTAGCATAGTGGGCACCTACTGACTTGTGGAGTTCCTCTTTCAGTGTCCTTTTTGCCTTTTCATACGTTCATGGGGTTCTCAAGGCAAGAATACTGAAGTGGTTTGCCATTCGCTTCTTCAGTGGACCACATTCTGTCAGACCTCTCCACCATGACCCGTCCATCTTGGGTGGCCCCACATGGCATGGCTTAGTTTCATTGAGTTAGACAAGCTGTGGTCCATATGATCAGATTGGCTAGTTTTCCATGATCGTGATTTCAGTCTGTCTGCCCTCCTATGCCCTATCTTAGTGCCTACCGTCTTATTTGGGTTTCTCTTACCTTTGGTGTCAGGTATCTCCTCTCAGCCACCACTCCTGACCTTGGACGTGGGGTATCTCCTCTTAGCCGCATCTGCGCTGCACAGCTACTGCTCCTTTAAAACTCACATTTATCTAGTAGCAGTCTATTTTGTTTACTTTCATATAACCTCTTACCTTTTCTATTCGTGAGGTTGCTCAGTTCATGGGGTTAAAAATCAATGCCTTCCCATTTTTACCTGGCCTTCATTTCATTTGAAGAGAGATTTTATGGAAACATAATGGTCTTTTTTTGCAAAACACTAGGAAAGATTTGAGCCGATCCTGTCACGTAGACAACTAATTACACCATTACATGCTGCAATTACAATTAAAGATTTTCAGCTGATGAAAGGCATGTTCACTGAATTCTCATTACCTGATATTTCCTTGCCAACACTCAAGAGTATCATGATTTTGATGAAACAAGAACAACTCAAGGAGCTATATTTGCTCAGTAACATCAACAGAACAGTTTAGGGAGCCCATTGCAATTCCCTTCTGCCCCATTGCATTTATCCACCAGGCTATTTAAAGCTATAGTTTTCATTATTACCTCATAGAACTTGTTAGCTTCCAAAATCATTAGTAATTTCTGCTGATCCAGCATTGTCTGTGTGAAGCATCACACCCTATAGGCCTGTAGAACAATCTTGATAGTAAGCCAGTTGGATTTGGTCTAAAGTTGACTCAGACCAGATCAGTCAATTCAGATCACTTAGTGCCAGCATTGGCTGGTATATAATGTGCTTGTTTTTGACTTTCTGCTGCCTGGCATCACCCCTTGGCTTCCGAGCATTATAAATGTCATCAAGACCAATCCCCATTCTGATGCATGGTCCATTTAAAATCATCCCTTTAATGTAATTACCTAATGTTAGAATATGAATTTTTTAATGGTTAGAAACTTGATACCTACTAAGGATCTACCTTCTTTATGAATATGCTTAATAATTTAAAATGTTCTTCCTTATTGTAACAGTTATGGAAGTTATAACTCTGCTCCAAGTAACAGAAAATCTGATCTAAACTGTCTTAAATAAAATGGTGATTTATTGCCCCAACTAAATGAAAAGTGCAAAGGCTTCAGGCATGGCGGAATATAGAGATCAAAAACAATGTCATTGGGCCCTTGTTCCTCTCTCATGGTCTCCCAGTTCTGCTTCATTGCTTACAGAGAGGCTTTCTTCTTTAAATTCATAAAATAGTTGCTCTTGCCTTAGGATCTCACATTTTCTTCACTTCAAAAAGTGCAGGAAAGAGTGCCAACCACTGTTTGAGCATTCCTAGCAAGATTTGTCTCAAGCATTATTGACTATATTCAGATCATATGAATATCGCTAAGCCCATCATTCTGGAGAAAGAAATGGGCTGCTCTGGTTTATTTCAACAAGCACACATCTGCCTTTGGTGCACGTTTGATTTTCACTCCTCATGCCTTATGAGCTGAGAGTTCTGGGACAGATCTCTAAGAAGATATCAAGGCTGAGTTATCAAGAAGAGAGGAAGCAAATGAGGGGAATGTCTTTTTTCTGTATAGTGGAACAAAATTTAACTTCTTGGAAACTCCTCTCATTAATCCATAATTGCTTCCTCATACTCTACAGAACAAAGCCTGTTTATGTTTTCTCTGCAACCTTTTGATTCTTGAAGAAACAATGGTGTCCTTTCTTCAAGCCATAATGTTTAGAATGAGTAGTTAATGCAATAGTTTCATTTAAGTTTTAATGCAATTTAAGTTCAGTTTACCAAAGTTTAGTATATAGAACAATGGATCTAACATCATATCAGAATTACTTGGAGGAGCACTGAAAAAGTAAGCATGCCTGTGTATAAATCACAACAGCTCTCCCAACCCAGAATTTAGAGGGATGCTGCAGAGGTATATATATATTTTCAAAGGCTTCACAGTAATTCTCATCCATAATTTCATTTATAAAATACTGATCTTTGTTGAATGAGAGACATAATATATCTATTTTTCTCTGTCTGTCCAGATAATGGCAAAATAATTTTACCTAATATAAAGTATGATACTTCAGAGGGGCAGACATAAATATAGCCTACTCATAGGGAAATGACCACGGAAAAACTATGCCTTTTGAGAAACAGAAGGAACTGTCCACATAAATAATAAAAATAGGCAGCTAGAAGGAAAAAAGTCAGTATTTCAGTGAATTGTTTCCAAAAAAAATGTTGGTATTCATTTACCCATTAAAATTCAATGAGTGCAAATATTCTAGGCACTAAGCTAGATACTAGTATTAAAGTGGTGAATAAAAGCAGTTGTGAGGTCTGCTGTTATGAACCTTACAGTATAAGACTGAGGCAGATATTACTAGCTGGGTGCTTTTACTTGTATATCCCAAAGTGGTTTAAGAATTAGAAAAGTATTAGCTCATAAAATTGTTAATATAGATGTAGGAAAGGGTTTAAGGTTAAATGATAAAATGTCTCAGTGATGTTATTCTGCCACCTTTGGCGTTGGCTTTGTCTTCAAACTGGATACAAGCTAATGCACTTTCAGAGACTACACGTAAACCCAAAGCGTCTAGAGGAAAAGACTGTCTCTCAGTTTGTCTACAGACAGTGAGGATAAGACTCTCAGAAGTCCCCTGTCAGTTTAGTTTTTATCTTACATTTCATGGACCAGATGTTGTTGTTCTTTAGTTGCTAAGTTATATGCAACTCTCTTGAAATGCCCTGGACTGTAGCCCCCCCAGTCTCCTCTGTCCATGGTATTTCCCAGGCAAGAATACTGGAGTGGGGTGCCATTTCCTTCTCCAGGGGATCTGCTCAACCCAGGAATTGAACTTATATTCCTGCATTGGCAGGTGGGTTGTTTACCACTGAAGCCACCAGGGAAGACCAGGTTTATATGTGTGTGTGTGTAGGTATTTGTGTGTGTGTGTGTATACATATATATACACGCACAGACATATACACACAAACACATACTCATACATTCATATTTATATCCATCATTGGGATAGAGGGAAGGAATTATGATGATTGGCCTAAACTATATACATAGATTACAGAGATATTGAAAATGAACCAGAATGACTCCTACAAACTTTAATCAATAAATTAAAGGTTACAAAATGTGAGACTCCTATAATATGTTTGAAAGCTTCTGCTAAATAAACATGATATATAAAAAAATTTTGCGTGGGAGGCTGAAGCAGAGACTAAGAGAATGAATAGCATATGAATGAATAAGGAGCAGACAGAAGGGTTTCTGCTGGGAAGAACATGTGAAAAATGCCCTGTGGCTGGACAGTGAAGAATCAGAGAATAGTGAAATCATAGAGACATCACTCCTCCTTCTGTAAGATCAGATCAGATCAGTCGCTCAGTCGTGTCCGACTCTTTGCGACCTCATGAATCGCAGCATGCCAGGCCTCGCTGTCCCTCACCAACTCCCGGAGTTCACTGAGCCTCACGTCCATCGAGTCAGTGATGCCATCCAGCCATCTCATCCTCTGTCGTCCCCTTCTCCTCCTGCCCCCAATCCCTCCCAGCATCAGGGTCTTCCCAATGAGTCAACTCTTCTCATGAGGTAGGGAACTCAAAATGAATAAGGGGAGAAAATGAGAATTTTTCATGGTGAAAGATGATGATATTTTGACTTGAGTATTGTGATACAGATTTAGAGAAGTGCCTGGTATATATTTAGAAGAAAAACTTGATAAGACTTGAGGTAGATTTGATATGGCTTGGGAGTAGTACTTCAAGGAGCAAGGAAATGTTTGCTTTTTACAGTGATTTCTGAGTTTCATGATTGCTGAAGTAACTGACAGCCAGAGGAAGTGGTCCATGTTAGGGTGCAGTTGGAAATAACAGAGGATGAGAAGAAGGAGCGGCAACAAGGTTAAGACCTTAGAGACACCCTGCATTAGTGCTCTGTAAAAAAATTAACAATGGCTCCAAAGATGAGAATGTCTTCTGTTCACTATAAAAATATAACCAATTAGTTCCTCATCCAAAGAATTTGAGTCACCAATCACTCTTGGCCCAAATGAAATATGTAAGTGCCCAAACAGGAGCTCTTTCCATGCAAAGCACAGGACCTTATAACTACATTGGGGAGCACTCAGTGGAGGAAGAATGGTCTATCTTGAGACACCCTAAGCTGAGATTTGGGCAAAAATTTACTGGCAAATGGCTGAAAAAAAATTTATAACTAACATATAGCAGACCCTCACTATCATTTCTATGGATAATCTCATGTGTTGAAGGAAAAACACACAACTTTATTCTAATTTGAATGCTATAGATATCATCCTTAGCTGAAGAGAGATAAATAAGTCTGTCTAATCCATCCTTTAAAAATCTAGTAAGAATGTGTTCTGTTGTTCAGACATTAAATATCATTTGCTCAATATATTGTTAAACATCAAATGCCATTTTTTTTAAACTTATGAATTGTTTATTTCTGGAATTTTCCACATAAGATTTTTGGATTGTGGTTGACCTCAGGGAACTGAAACCATGGAAAGCAAAATCTCAGATAAGGGAGAACTATTGTGTGCCCACTGATAATTCCCTTTTGTTAGCTACCACTTATCCAGTGTTTACTATATATTAGGCACTGAGATAAATGCCTTTTGTGTGTTATTTTAACTCTTTTTTTTAAATTTTATTTTTACATGGCGGATTCATTTCGATATTTGGCATCAAATGCCATTTAATCCATCTATTTTTTTGTGATTTGTATTTCCTTATTATATTTTAAATCTCTTTCATCCTACAGCTTTGCACAATCTTACCTCTCTTACTGGTTATCCCACAATGTAGCTAACATTCAAAGTAGCACAAGTACTCAACATGAAAGTAAATTGTAATCCCCACTCTGTGGAAACAGGTACTTAGTTTCCCATTAACACAGTTGGAAATTAACATGTAACTCCACATTCATTCGAATGAGGGTATATATGCACCGTGCCAGTAATCCACTCTTAAATCAGATACCATGATTTTTGAGCCTTTAGAATTGACTGCTTTTTAGATTATATCTTTTGACTAGAAAGAAACTACTGCTGTGAAATATATCAGTTTATTATGTTTATATTTGTGGTGATTGCATTATAAAACATTTTGAGCCTTTAGAATTGACTGCTTTTTAGATTATATCTTTTGACTAGAAAGAAACTACTGCTGTGAAATATATCAGTTTATTATGTTTATATTTGTGGTGATTGCATTATAAAACATTTTGAGCCTTTAGAATTGACTGCTTTTTAGATTATATCTTTTGACTAGAAAGAAACTACTGCTGTGAA
>NW_011494948.1:3420709-3421156 GCF_000754665.1 Bison bison bison | reverse complement strand
GTGCTTTTACTTGTATATCCCAAAGTGGTTTAAGAATTAGAAAAGTATTAGCTCATAAAATTGTTAATATAGATGTAGGAAAGGGTTTAAGGTTAAATGATAAAATGTCTCAGTGATGTTATTCTGCCACCTTTGGCGTTGGCTTTGTCTTCAAACTGGATACAAGCTAATGCACTTTCAGAGACTACACGTAAACCCAAAGCGTCTAGAGGAAAAGACTGTCTCTCAGTTTGTCTACAGACAGTGAGGATAAGACTCTCAGAAGTCCCCTGTCAGTTTAGTTTTTATCTTACATTTCATGGACCAGATGTTGTTGTTCTTTAGTTGCTAAGTTATATGCAACTCTCTTGAAATGCCCTGGACTGTAGCCCCCCCAGTCTCCTCTGTCCATGGTATTTCCCAGGCAAGAATACTGGAGTGGGTTGCCATTTCCTTCTCCAGGGGATC
>NW_011494948.1:3411388-3420609 GCF_000754665.1 Bison bison bison | reverse complement strand
AAGAAACTACTGCTGTGAAATATATCAGTTTATTATGTTTATATTTGTGGTGATTGCATTATAAAACATTTTGAGCCTTTAGAATTGACTGCTTTTTAGATTATATCTTTTGACTAGAAAGAAACTACTGCTGTGAAATATATCAGTTTATTATGTTTATATTTGTGGTGATTGCATTATAAAACATTTTGAGCCTTTAGAATTGACTGCTTTTTAGATTATATCTTTTGACTAGAAAGAAACTACTGCTGTGAAATATATCAGTTTATTATGTTTATATTTGTGGTGATTGCATTATAAAACATTTTGAGCCTTTAGAATTGACTGCTTTTTAGATTATATCTTTTGACTAGAAAGAAACTACTGCTGTGAAATATATCAGTTTATTATGTTTATATTTGTGGTGATTGCATTATAAAACATTTTGAGCCTTTAGAATTGACTGCTTTTTAGATTATATCTTTTGACTAGAAAGAAACTACTGCTGTGAAATATATCAGTTTATTATGTTTATATTTGTGGTGATTGCATTATAAAACATAAATTTTACCTGAAAATGATATAACCAAACATTTATTTCCTTCCTTTTATGATACAGGTAATTGTGTGAATTTAAATAATTTGTAAGTTGGTTGTTCTTATAGTCATAACAAATACATACAGGGACTCATCTATAATGAATGATCACAATTAGTGTTTTTTTTTTTTTATTACTGTTGTTCTTATCTATTGCTTAATCCCTGAGTTGCTCAGGTATTTCTAGAATTGAAATTTATAACCCCTCCTCCTTAGCTAATTTTTTATGAGAAGATAAAAGGTATATTAAGGTATCAAAACAAGCTTAATAATTCCCAATAATTTGGGAATATTTCAAAAATGAAGTAGTTTTGCCTTCTCTGTGTGTGTGTTACTTGCTCAGTCATGTCTGATTCTTTGTGACTCTATGGATTGTAACCATTCCCTTCTCCAGGGGATCTTCCTGACCCAGGGGTTAAACCCAGGTCTCCTGCATTGTAGCCACCAAGGAAGCGCTCTTTTGTGTATGCTGGAGCCATATTACGTTCTGGTCATTTGTTTCCCCTTTCCTTTTTTTTAATCCTTCAAACTCTTACATTTATGTCTTTAGGAGATTCCACTTGGAAGCAATTTTAAACTTTAAGAGCAGCAACTAACTTTCATACCTGGGGCTGTTTAATCACTTGCTCAACAATTATTTATTGAGCAATTACATACCAAGCATGGGTCTAGGTTTTGATAATACCGCATTGAACATATGAGGGTAATCTTTGCACTAGTGGAGATTATAGGAAATTAGTTTCATATTATAGCAAAAGAAAAAAAAAAAAAAGAAAGAAAAGATGGGGGCAGTGTCCAGAATATGGACCACCATTATGCAAAAGTAGAGAAAATTCATTTTAATTTGATAATGGGTTACATCAAAAAATGAAGGAATGATACTTTTATTGATTAGCTATTATTTATCAGATATCATAATAGGTGTTTTCAAGCATTTTAAATAGTCACAAAATTTTCAGTAGAATCAGCCTGGGTTTCTGATGCATCTGTATGCGAACAGAGTTTTGATACATATAAATTTGATAGGGACAATCATCTTACTTTTGTGATCTACATTTTTCCCATATAATTTAAGATGCTTTTGTCAAGATGAACATATTGCTGACTGTTAATATTGAGCATTCTTTAAATAATTAAAAGTTACATAAAAATATTAAGATCTGATTATACTCTATTTCATAAGGTTTTGTATTCAGATAATATATTTTCTTCCTCAGTGATAGTTAGATAAAGGGGGAAACTTAACCTTGTAAACTTCTAATTCTGGCTTCTTATGTGTTTGTACATGGTTGTTTGGATGTGGGGTTTTGTGTGTACATATAGTCTATTTATGGTAATTTGCTCTGAAAAAACAACACAAATTCTGAGAACATTCTTAGATAAAATAAATTTTCTAAATTGCAATTTTAGATTGTCTTAGCTAAAAATGTCTCTGTGATTGGTGTAAGAGATTTCTTCCTATTCTAAGTTCATTGAGCCTTATCCTACAACTATCATAAGACAACCTACCACCTTCAGGAAACATTTTTATTTATTTGCTTTCTTCTAAGAATGTGGATGATGAGATCATATGAACTAGACTGGGTTCAGGGAATGGGGCAGATACTCCTTTTTCAGTAGCTGTTAATAAGTAATAATGGACTTAATCTCTTTGAACCTTATTTCTTTATTCTATATGCAAAAGCAATGAAAGGAATTAATATAGGTGCTGTTTTGAAATAATGCTTGGGAGTAGTTTGAACTCTAAAGGAATTCAGAGCATGCTATACCAAAATACACTGTTTTGGCCTACTGAATATTTTGAGCTGAAGGCACCTAAGAAATTACAGACTCAGGAAGGGCTCTGTGACCTCTCCCTTTCTAATTAAAGGCTGGTCATAAAACTTTCCATGAGAAAGTTGCATTTCTTCTACCAGGAAGAAAAGGGCATTCTTATCACTAAGACTGGGAGTCAAAACATGAACAAACAACCCATTAAAATAATCCTCATTTGTATTATTTCCCCCATATATTTTCTAGTCACCATCCCATAATTTACTGCCCCTCTAACCAAGCTGTTCTATCTTATCACAGTCCCATAATTTATCCTGCTATATTTAGAAAGTTGTTTGGGCCTAACAACTTTTTGGGGTCTTCATATTCCTTTTGAAGACTCCACGTGGACACACAAATATTAGATAAAATTTGGGCAATTTTTATCCCTGTTAATATGTTTTATGTCATTTTAACTCAGATTCACCCACAGCACCTCAGAAGGTGGAAAGACATTTTTCCTCCCTTACAACTATATTTTCATGTGATCTTTTGTAACTTCTTACTATCTTTAGGGATTTCCCAGGTGGCTCAGTGGTAAAGAATCCACTTAGTAGGAGACACAGGGAACATGGTTTTGATTCCCAGGTCAGGAAGATCCCCTGGAGAAGGAAATGGCAACCCACTCCAGTTTCTTGCCTGGAAAATCCCGTGGATGGGGGAGCCTGGTTGGCTACAGTCCATGGGGTCTCAAATAGTCAGTCATAACTGAGCATACACACACACTGTTATCTTTAGAATAAAGTTAAAATGCCTCAGTAAATGTTATATTGAATTTCCTCATCCACTGCTGATAACCTTTCCTTCTGATTTCATCTTTTCTCCCATGCCTTCCCAGCTGGCCATGTTTCCCAAGGACTCCCTCTGTTCTTGGCTCTGACATTCCCTCTACAGAATGCTTTCTCTCCATTAAACTTAACAATTCCTTCTCATCCATCAATGTCTTGCACAAAATCACATATCCTGGGAATTCTTTCACAACCTTCCAGTCTCTCATAGTGCCACATGTATGTCTTTATCTGTATCTCTATCCATATAAATGTCTCATTGTTGGTGTAGTTTATTAGGTATCCTTTATAGCCTCCTGGTGAAATGTCTGAGGTGGGGGTTTACAACCCACATAATGATTGGAGAGTTCTAATAATAAGAGGTTGAAACAAAAAATGAGGAAAGCATTAACTCAGTATCATAACATTATTTTCTTCCTAGTATCTTTTGTATTGAAATGATTGATTTGGCATATTGAAAGGAATTCAATTCACTATTAAAACAAACTATATTTCCATTATAAACTTTAGTTGTTTTATCATTTTGATGAACTTCTTGCAGAGGATTAATATGTCATCATTGTACTGTTATTGAGGTGTAATGATGTATCTTTCCCAATTATTTACATCGTCCAATAATTAAAAGTTTGCTTTAACTGCCCCAGCAGATGGTTGAATCTGGCTGTTTGTTTTTGTGGTGTAAATGAATCTCTGATTATTTTTCTATTGTAAGATGATGCTCCCTGCTAATTTTGAGTGATTGTTTTTATGCTTTGCTGTGTCTAGTGTCATCAACAAAAGATAGAAATGCACTTCAAACACACAGATGAAAACACTCCTTTGCTTAAGTTACCTGGCTTGTTTACCACTGTGCTGGGATCAGGATGAGTCTTATCTCCTTGATTTGGACATTATTCCCTAACATAAGCTTGAAACTGCTGAATCATGGAGACTATGTTTTTTAAAAATTAGAAAACAATTATTTGAAAAAAGAAATGCTGCACGAATAATCCAGTGAGCCAAGAAAAACATTTATGTCTTACTTATAATATCCCATATGAGTTAAATGTAACATTTGAAAGATTAAATTTTGCCATTTGTCAACATACAGTCGGTGCATTCCAAATGGAACCCTTGATATAGTTTTTACAGCTTATGAGTGTGGTCACTCCTTTAATTTTCATGGATTTGTAGAATTGTATTACTTGGAGGATAGTAAAGGATTATAGCCTAGACCTTACTCTTTTTATTTTTTTAATGAATGAGGCAACTTCTCAAAAACTGCACAGCTAAGAAGAGGACAAGGAATTAACCTCCTGCCCCTGTGATTACAATCTTAATCTTTAGTTGCTTCAAAATCATGACAGAGTCAAATATGCTTCTTTATAGTCAGCTGCCCCTTCACTCAACACATATAAAACAAAATTAATCTATACACATTACATCTATTTCTACTATTGTATTTCACTCTCTTTAATGACTTATTTTCTAATTATTCACATTTAATTCTTTATTTTAAATCAACAAATACATATTGAGCACTTTATATATATTTTAGTTTCTAAGGAGAAAAAGTTGTACAAAGTTTAATTCCTGACTTTAAAATGTCTACAGTCTGATTGGAAACAGTAGACATATATGCAAATAAGTATAATAAAATGAACCTGTGAATATTGTGAAATCACTTTATTGAAAAATTTCTACTATTTGGAATATGACAGGGAAGTAGCTTGATTTTTCAGTCACTATCTTCCTCTCAGGTTTTATGTACTGACTTCCTTGTTTGCTTTTGGAAGCATTTTGCTCTGATTTTATGCATTGCTAGCTGCTTTGGGTTTATATAATTTTATTATTTGAGTGTTTGAGACTAATCTCAGTGCATTTTAAATTCTCCAGGTTATTTCTTGTTTGGTCTCCTCTCCTTTCCTCTCTGCAGCCTAGTGCTATAGCTTCAGTGATTTAAAGTGGAAGTTTTGGGAGAAGTGGAACTTAGGCTGCATCTGAGAAATCATGTTTTCCCTGCCTTCTCCTCTGTTAAGCGAATAAAATCAGGAAAAGAGCAAATATCTTTTTTAGGTGACTGTGATAAGGATGAATTCTTCTCTTTTGCTATCCAAAATGAATGCCCAGCAAATTGTCTATGACCTAAATGTCAATGAGTGGCAACCTCAAACCAGTCCATATAAAGAGGAGCTCACCTCTATTCAAGTCTCTTCAGAATTTGTAACCTGTAACAATAGACCTGCAAGAGTAAGCGCAGCTTCTGGCCGACCTGCTGGTGCATCACCCCTGATGCTTGGGTCTCCCAGAAGGACCATAGCCTCCAATCCCAGTCCCAGACTCTTCTTGGAGTAACTCTCAGCTCCAGGGGCACACATAAAAGTAATCTTTCTTGCTCCCCAGAAAGTAGAAACCACAATCAGGCAGCAGCCTTCACTGCCACCTTCTTGAGTATCCCTCACTTTGTCAAGTCTCACTCTCACATTCCCTGCTCTTTTACTACATGACAAGGCAAGAACACTGCCTACTAAGACATCCACTGAGAACTGGAATGCTATCTTCTCCCTGTGTACCCTCCAAATTGATTTGAGTCATTCTCTCAAAGCATCATCCATCCACTACTTTCTATTTAGGATGAGAATCATCCCATTCCTTTCCCTCTCTCCTTTACACTCTGTCAACTGACATAGGGAAGGGGGCAGACACAGGGCATGAGTGGTGGTACCTCAGTGGAGTCAGTTCTCCCATCTGTCACCTCAAGCAAGACATCAGTGGAGTTGTCCATCCCTCAGGATTAGTAGGTCTTGAAACTTAAAAAGGTACAGCATTTTGTACTTTTAATCACCCAGCTATAGACATTCAGTTCAGTTCATTCGCTCAGTCATGTCCGACTCTGCGACCCCATGGACTGCAGCATGACAGGCCTCCCTGTCTATCACCAACTCCTGGAGTTTACTCAAATTCATGTCCATTGAGTTGGTGATGCCATCCAACCATCTCATCCTCTGTCGTCCCCTTCTCTTCCTGCCTTCAATCTTTCCCAGCATCATGGTCTTTTCCAATGAGTCAGCTCCTTGCATCAGCAGGCCAAAGCATTGGAGCTTCAGTATCAACACCAGTCCTTCCAATGAATATTTAGGACTGACTTCCTTTAGGATTGACTGGTTTGATATCCTTGTAGTCCAAAGGACTCTCAAGAGTCTTCTCCAACACCACAGTTCAAAAGCATCAATTCTTTTGCATCCATTCTTTGTGGTCAAACTCTCACATCCATACATGACTAATGGAAAAACCATAGCTTTGACTATATAGACCTTTGTTTGCAAAGTAATGTCTCTGCTTTTTAATATGCTATCTAGATTTATAATTACTGATATATAACTGAAAAGAGTTAAATAAACAAATATAGTTAAATAAATATACATGCACATACAGATATGTTAATAGTAAAATATATCTCTAAATACATCCATAGAAATGTAAGTATACAATGATTTTAATCAATTATATTTTATAAATATACAACTGTTTTAATATTTAAAGTATATATAAATTTCTTAGAGCTCATAAAGCTCTTATATAATTCTAGGAAAATCTGGAAACCAAATTATTAGTAGAACTTACCTCTAGTGAAGATTGCTAAAGAAGTAGTTAGAATTGGGGACTTTTGTTTCATTCAGTATCTCTTAATGAAGACAGTAATTTTTACTTTATGCTTTTAAAACTTTTAAACTAAAATATCTTTGAAGTAATAACATTTTTTGCCAAGGGAAGTAAGATTCAGACTGTGTTTTAGGAACTTCCTGTGGTAGCTGTGTTCAGACCCTGAAGACCAGTGAATGGCATGCAGAAGAGTCAAAGACAAGTAGATCTTGAGAGATAGATGATCAGAATTCATCTGAGGATATGTGAGGAGAAATCAGGAATAGTCAACAGAAGTGAGGATTTGAAAAGTGAAAGCTGAGAGATGATGGTAGTTTTGGGAATGCTGACTTTGGGCTGCCTGTTGAATATTCAGTAAGATATTGCAAGAGTAAAGCTAGGATGTGACTGGTCAGGCTTGGCCACAGACTTAGAAGTTATCACACATGCCAGGTAAAGACTTTGAGGTTATTGAAGAAATCAAGGAGAAATAAAGTCTGTGAACGCCCTTTTTCACATGACGTAGTAGGGGCTTACTAGCGATTAAGTATTAGGCAAACTATTGAGAAACAAGGTAGCTGGTGAAATTAGCTGGGGAAATCACTGTTAGAGGCTATTTGGCAGTCTGTGCTGTCATCTGTTAGGGTAATGTAGTCTTCTAATATGTTACTATTCCTACTTTATAATATCATAGTAAGTTTGTTTTCTGACTTTTTAGAATGAATTAATGAACTCTTTTAATCATGTTTTAAAATAGATTTTGCAGTGTGTCCCTTCTCCAACATATCCTTTCCCTTGTAAGCTCTCTTAGAAACCTCTCCCTCTCCCTCTGTTCCCTATAGTCTGAATTGAAAGAAATAGGAGAGGTTCAGTTATTTAACAACCATGCAGAGCAGTTTTTGTGTTATTTGGTTAAATGGATTCTGTTTTTCACTTCATTAACAGAGACCTTGCCCTTCAGACCCATCTTACTGAGAAGAGTTCTGTAAGCTGTGAAATTCTATGATTGCAAAACAGTGCTTAGTTTTTAGAGGAAAAGACCTATCAAATTGATTCAAACTGATTTCATTTATCTCTAGCTCTCTAATCATAGCAACCAATAATGTTATTAACATATCAAATAAATTGAATACAAACAAATCAGCCAGAGGAATTGACTAAAAGTGTACAACAAGCTTTGGCATGGCTTCTATAAAAGAGAATTTAATATTTATTGAATCATGGAAAGCTCTAAGTCTATCTAACAGTGTTCCCAAATTATCCTAAAATTTATATTAAATTAATAAATACTTAATGTTGACAAGTTTATATCCTTCAACTCATTTCTCCCATTGATTCCTCTATCTTCTTCCACCCAACATCAATTTCATGGACAGTCAAATGGATTTGTAGTAAGAATGTTTGAACTTGTATCTATATCGCACTTGCTAGATAATTAATCTTTATCAAGTCATTTTATTTTACCTCTGAAAATCTTTTTTCTACAATAGAAATTATGGTCCCTACCTTACAGAGCTGAATTAGTACAAATTAAATATCATATGCAAAATACTTGAGAATCATAAAAATGTGGTTTTTATCAGTGAGTCTCAAACACACATGAATCCATGTGAATTTTTAAAGAAAATTTACCTTTTTTTCCCCTTCTTTCCTTCCTTTCTCCCCCTGCTCCTTTTCCCTCTCTCTCTTCATCCTGTTTCTCTCTTTTTTCCATTTTGGTTTTTTAACTTTTAATCAAATAGTTCAGCTTAAAGTGCAAATACAGACTTCATATTTAAAGTCATTTGAAGTGAGCTCTTCCTCATAATTCTCAAGTCTGAATTTGCATGCATGTGAATGGCTTCCTTTATTAGAAATTTGTAAAACCCTATGACTTGTTAGGCACTACGCTGGGTGCTGAGAAACAGCAGGATATAAAATCAGGCAGAGCTTTACCTTTTAGTCTGCTTTGCAAGCTTCATTATAAAAATAGTCATCGCTGTCAGCACACTACCCACACTGAAGCACTGCACTAACACATGCAGATTTTTGAGTTACATGGAAGGGGTTTTGCTTCAGAAAAAATCAGGTGTCTCACTCACTTGGGAGAGGGACACTAGAATCATCATGAATGTTTTCTAATTTGAACTTTCTAGTCTAAAGCAAAAATGGATGGGCTATGAACTGGTCAGCCTTATCAGGGCTGCTGCTTGTTTGGAAAATAGTCCTTTGGGAACATGGACATGCTCCTTCATTTACCTATCGTCCCTGGTTGCTCAGCGGTTAAAGCGTCTGCCTGGAATGCGGGAGACCCGGGTTCCATCCCTAGGTCGGGAAGATCCCCTGGAGAAGGAAATGGCAGCCCACTCCAGTATTCCTGTCTGGAGAATCCCATGGAGGGAGGAGCCTGGTAGGCTACCGTCCATGGGGTCGCAAAGAGTTGGA
>NW_011494948.1:3400962-3411288 GCF_000754665.1 Bison bison bison | reverse complement strand
TGTAAAAAAAAAAAAAAAAGGTCTTCTTTCCATCAATTCCCATCATAGTCCTGTCTTTCCAAACAAGTCAGCAATGCAGCATTATAATTGGTTCTGTCCTCTATGATTAACTGCTTTTTATTTTGCGGTGGCTGCTGCTGCTAAGTTGCTTCAGTTGTGTCCGACTCTGTGCGACCCCATAGACAGCAGCCGACCAGGCTCCCCCGTCCCTTGGATTCTCCAGGCAAGAACACTGGAGTGGGTTGCCATTTCCTTCTCCAATGCATGAAAGTGAAAAGTGAAAGTGAAGTCGCTCAGTCGTGTCCGACTCTTCGCAGCCCACGAGATTCCTCCATCCATGGGATTTTCCAGGCAAGAGTACTGGAGTGGGTTCTCCAGTACTTCTCCACCATTGCCTTCTCCACTTTTTATTCTACTGTTCTTCAAATAGAATCTACAGGTGAAGCAACCTTCGTGTCCACTTTACTGGCCTCCAGCCTGTCTGTCCTGTCTGTAACCCCACTGCAAC
Source organism: Bison bison bison (assembly GCF_000754665.1). Lineage (NCBI taxonomy): Eukaryota > Metazoa > Chordata > Mammalia > Artiodactyla > Bovidae > Bison > Bison bison. The sequence continues at coordinate 3,410,780 of NW_011494948.1, read as the reverse complement.
CCATCTGTGAATTTAGGTGGAGAGGTTTTAGAGTGGAAAGAACACTGAGCAGAAATTAAGTAAAGACAAGTCCAAACACTTCACTTTATCAGTTGTGTGACTTAAAACAAATTTGATTTGCCTTCTGGACCTCCAAGTCATTATTATGGATTTAAGAGTTGTTTAACAGTAGTGATTATTTTTGACCCTACTATTCAGTAGACAATAGACAAATAACTATCTTTTCTCCTTGAAATAATTGTTTTACATTTTGATACCAAATTTTAGAAGAAAGGAAACTTCATAAGTATCCTTAGGCTACATTGTTAGTTACCGAAAGAGCTATAAAAAATTCAAGCTCTAAAATCCCTTTTTTCCCCACTAGTTTATCCAGTTTATATGTAGCAACTGATCCCACAACAGCACCATGAGAGTTCTGAAACAGCTAGAAGATCCCATGTCTGATTGTATTCGCTAGTACTGACTCAATCCTACTGAAACGTGTTGGACATAGTAAATAAACTGGGCTTTTAAACTCTGTGTTAGGTCTCAGGAATCTGAACTCTAACAGTTATAAAACAATCACAGTAATGACAAATGTTGGTTATTTAGGGATATGGAGTTGTAGGCTTCCCAGTGATGCTAGTGGTAAAAGAACCCACTTGCTAGTGCAGGAGATGTAAGAAACACAGTTTCAATCCCTGGTTCAGGAATATCCCCTGGAGGAGGGCATGGCAATGACCCTCCAGTATTCTTGCCTGGAGAATCCCATGGGCAGAGGAGCCTGGAGGGCTACAATCCATAGGGTCTTAAAGAGTTGGACATGACTGAAGCGACTTAGCATGTGTACATAGAGTAATATAAATGGTCAATTGGCAGAAAGGAAGAGATTGGTAGATAATACAACTTAAAAAAAATAAAACGTCTTGTAAGCCAATGATAAAATACAATTTAATTAACTAAGACTTGTTTTTCCCGCTACTGGGGATGAATATTTTCATTTTCTACATTGCCATGATTAAAGACATAAATTGCCATTTGGCCTATTACCCTGTATCCTTGGTTGATCCCCATCTGATTTGCTGTAATATCAATGTTTTTTATGAGGATAGTTTCCTTGAGGTGATGTTTGTTAAAAAGTTCCATACCGACTAAACTAGTTCACCCTTCACCTTGACTTTGAACTTTCACTTAAATATTGTTCTTAATTTGCCATTTCCCCTATTCCCCCCAATTTTAGTCTTACCCAATCTATACCTAAGAGAAATTGCACAGAGAAAATATTCATGTAAGAAACACTGTTCCTTGAATATTATTTTTTTTAAATCTTTTAACTTATTTTCACAAAAAGATTGTTAACTTAGTATGCAGTGCTTTTCAGACTTAAGTATGCATGAGATTCTAATTTGGGAAATCTGGGATGGGGCCCAGCAATTTGAAGTTTTAACAAGCATCCAGATGGCAGCAGGTGGGTCATTGGACCACACTAGAGTAAGTCTTTAATTGATGGCTGTATCATTTATACCCTGTAGTGTAGCACAGTATTAGGTATTTAGTAAGAAATGAATTGAATGGATCACCAAAAATGCTAATAGAAACACGGCAACATGAGGTACTCATTCATTCACCTGGGGATTCACTGTTTCAGTGTTCAATTTGTAGCTGTCATGTACTAGGTATTATAGCAGTGTGTGTGTGTGTATTACAGTTATGAAAAGAAACTTGGTATATACTCCGTGCCTCCAAAGAGCATGACGTCTGTTCAGTACATTGGGAAAAAAATTTTTCATAATAATATTCAGGTCTTGTTAGAGCAGTAAATGCACAGAGAAGTGACAACAATTAAAGAATAGAAAAATAATGTTTTGCCCATTGCAGAATTTTATATTAGATGTGTTATGTGAAAGTAAGTTAGTAAATTGCGAAAGGAAACATTTATGCAAGTGATAGTATTTATAAGTCTTTTCCCCTTTGTAGAGATATTTAGGTCTCCTAGTCCTATTCACTGTATTGACTGGATCTCTATGCCTGATTTTCTATAAAAGAAGGCATATGTCACTTATCTCTGTGGCATGAAATCTGCAAGACTTGGGACTACATGCCAGTGACTTTCTACCTGGGCTTTTAGCATCTTTTCCTCTGGGGTATCATAGCAATTCCATAATTGGTGGAGCTGCTGGAAGTAATGAAGACCCCTGTTCTTAGATGCCTAGGGAGAATGTATCCCTTAACAAGCTTGTCAAATGTATACTGTTGTCGAGTCTTAAAAATTGCCTCACTCTATCCTTGTTATTTGAACACTATAAATATATTTTAGTAATACTTAGAATGGGCAGCATGAACTTTTCTTTCTGGGATCCCAGTAACATCCAAACTTTACATGACAGTGGACTTGGAAATACTCATTGAACTTGCATAAGATTCATGGAAAGAACAACATTGTTGGAGATTTCAGTGATAAATTGCTAGGAGTTTTTGTTGACAAATATGTTAGTACTTCTTTTTTTCCTTTGAGATATACTAGTGTTTTATTTGTTCAGTATGTAAATGACACAAATTGATGAGAAGCAAAAGAAAGAAATGTTAATCTTGTGTATGTTAACTTAAGAGCTCATGTAGACAGTACTAGTGGAGACATATCCAGCTTAACATTTTCCACACAATGTGTCTAGTTCTGAAATTTCTACTTGATTTATATGTATCTTTGTGTGAAAAAAAAATATGAAACATGCAATAAAGCTGTTTATCTTGGCAGTCAGTACTCTGAATTTTGTTTTCAATGAGTGCTAAGCAGATGAAAGGAGTTGAATAGAGCAGACCGAAGGATCTATTCTGGAAAAAAGAAAAAAAAAGTAGTTCTTTTTGTTTGTTCCCTATCCTATAAATAAGTTGCATTAAATCATTCTTTGTCTTTGAATACTTTCCATACAGATTCCATGTTTTGAGACGTTTTATGGCTAGAAGATTTTAGAAACTTTTACTAGGAATATATTATAAAAATTAAAAAAAAACCCAAATAAAGGAAATGGTTAGGGCCCATCTGAAACACCAGCAGCAACATGAGCAGTGTTTTCATAGCACCATCACAACCCATGGGACTTCCAACTGAGTCTTCTGCATCAATGGGTCACTCCAGTCCAGTCATGCTCAACTTCAAACTTTAAATGTACTTTAAACAAACTTTAAATGCTTCTAAAAACAGATTGTACCTTATAGTCATCTTTGTGAAGGAGTTAAAAAATGTCTTAAAAGAGGGTGATGCCTCTTTGGGATTTATGATTATTACTCACAGTCTTTATTGCTCAGCCTGCTTTCACACTGCGCGTCCACATTACATCCACAAGAAAGCATCCGGAGGCAGGCTCACTGCTTCAAGTTTTCATAATAATTTATCCCAGAGTCTGACTCCATTGTTCTGCCTGTATTACACAGAACTTCTATGTAACATCAAACATATTTATTAATAGGAGAAAATTGTGTCTTTATGAGTGTTTCTGTAATGAAATAGGATGAGGGATGTGGGAAGTCACTGGCAGTTTCAGTTCAAGAGGCACTCTTCAGGGAGAGAAAAATGGGAATGTTTTTATGAACATGAAGTAAAACTCTAAAAATAGATGAGATGTTCTGCTAATCTCCACTGTTCAATAATATATAGGCATATTGTTCTTTGGGAATGAGAAGGGCATTGCAGATTCCTTCCTGCTGCCAAATGTGTTCATGGTTAGAAGAAATGAGCATTACACACCTCCTCCTTCCTATTCTTACAGTCTGGGCAGCAACTACCCTCATGGGTTTTAAGATCCCTTCTGTTATTGTTAATGAAGGACGGATGTTGATAACCAGTTTAGTGAGAGGTTCTTTATCTCTCCCTCCATCTCAACCCCTGCCCTCGAGTGACACCAGCACAAGGGGAACTGGGCCTTAAGTTTAACAATGTTGTCATGATAAGGCTCCATCTCTGGGCCACGGGATTGCAATAAAGGCTATTACCTTGTTGGCTGGGTACCATATCCTTTTGCTGCCTGCTAATGCTTTGCTCTTTTTTTTTTTTTTTTTCTATTTTAATTTGCATTTAGAAGAGCTAGCAACCTGACTTGGCAAAGCTAGCTGCTGATGTAGCTAACAATAAAGCACTATGTCACCACTTGGATCTCAAAAATTACAAGAAAATGAAGAGCTAACATATATATATTTTTTCCTAAAGCCAGGAACCCACTTTAATTTTGTCAAAATTGTGAAAAACAGTTATCCCAGTGTAAGTTAGGTCAGAGCATGCAGATTTATGTTGAAAGGTCAAATTTGAAAACTGGGAATGGGAAGGAGTTGGCTGAATGAGAATAAGGACTATGCAAAGATAGAGAAGTATTGTGATAGTTGGAGCACTCTGCCATGGGAGAGGGCTTAATATTTTGTTTAATTTAAAATTGGAAGAAATCAGTTATGATAGATACAGCTCTTACGTAAAGGATGTTATAGAAGCCAAAGCTCTCCACACACTAGCTAAGGATGAATTTGGTTATCAAACTATCTTAATTAACTATACATTCATTGTGAAAGAATAGGTTCGTTAATAGTGATTTGACATAGGTCTTTCTTTCAAATGTGTAATTGAGTATAGTTATCCACAACATTTATGTTCTGAAATATGTATATCCTTTCTCTGCAAGTTTGATATTTTTACTGTGATAGTATAAACTTTGTATATTCAGCACTTCTGCTACCTAGAATAACCAGAGAACACCACAATGAGTAGGAAATCAGAAATTTCAAAAGTTGAATTTATTTATGGCTCACAAACAACTGGCATATTCTACTAGAAGGACTTTAAAGCCAAGGAAAACCATATATAGTTAATGAAACTAACCCTACATATTGAAAATAAGTATTGTCTACCTCCATAGACAGTATGCTTGGTAGACAGTATACTGATCATTCTTGAATCATGAAACTCAACTATGTTGAGTTTGATCAGTATTAAAATCAGTAAATGTCAAAGTTGATATGAATAATCCTCAAGACTAAGAATTCTTTGACTTCAACTAGTGCTATTTGATGGAGAAGGCAATGGCATCCCACTCCAGTGCTCTTGCCTGGAAAATCCCATGGATGGAGGAGCCTGGAGGGCTGCAGTCCATGGGATTGCTGAGGGTCGGACACGACTGAGCGACTTCACTTTCATTTTTCACTTTCCTGCATTGGAGAAGGAAATGGCAACCCACTCCAGTGTTCTTGCCTGGAGAATCCCAGGGACTGGGGAGTCTGGTGGGCTGCCGTCTATGGGGTCACACAGAGTCGGACACGACTGAAGTGACTTAGCAGCAGTGCTATTTAAACCGGCCTGTACCTTTTGTCTTGAAGATTTTGCTTTATCATATGTTTCTTTACTCCTATATCTTTACATGCAGTTCTCAAAATGTCTCAATTTCAACATTTTGAAGCCTTTTCATCTTATAGCAAACAACCCAAACTACTTTCTTGGTCCTACATATCTTTACAGCTGTCACCTTTCTTTTCATAGTCAAGAATTTTGCAAGTGTTGCTTTGCTCAAAGTGTAAACCTTCTCACTACTTGTTCATTCACCTTGCTATAAAGGGAAATTTACTCCCATCTTTCCCCAGTGACCTTTGTGTTGCTAAATTTGAACACACATTTTCCATCATCTTTCTAGTAGGATTTCACTTCTCACAGTCTTTTCTTTTTTCCTGTAGGATAGTATTTCCTTTAGGATAGTATTTATCTTACTTTTTTCTATCCTTTGGAAAAAGTTATTTTATATATTCTCAGTTCCTTTTAGAGATTTCCTTTCCTCTGTTTGTGCCTGTAAGGGCAGTGTTTCCTAGGGTTTTCCCAACTTTCTTTACTTATCTTTTTCTATGTTCTCCTTAAGTGGTTCCATTTATAGCTATGCCTTCTAGTACAATGTAGGAAATTATGACTACAAAATCTATTTCCCACCTAAACTGCTCTCCCAAGTTCCAGAAGTATATAGTCAATACCTACTTGATGTTAACATTTGAATATCCAGTGTTCATCCCACATGAAACATATTCAAAAGAGAAATTGTCTCACCTCCTTTTGCTTCTTCTTCCCATTTATTTCCTCTTTGGCAGTGCAGTTACCAAATATTGAGATGTTTTTCTTTTTTATCCTACCCCCTGCACATCGTTTAGTTGTTTTCCCTTTCTTAATATATCTTCTATCTGTTGCGTCTTCTGAAGTTGCTGCTACTGCCTTACTCATGTTCTTATCTAATTTACTTGGCAAAGTAAATTTTTAATGCAGCTCATAATAAAACACTGACATTGCTTGAGTTTTCTGACTCTATAGATATGGAGTCCCAAACATCTCTATTTTGGTAATTCCCTAATTTTGCTAAATCTCAACTTGAGTTTGGTGTAATGATAAAAGGATACATATTAAAGGCATAGGGCAGTGCCCCTCACAAAGGAGAAAGGATAATGGCTTTTTTTTTTTAGTAAGAATTTTTTGTTCTGCTTCCAATCTTGCCTTTTTCCAACCTAATTGCCAACCTGAAGAGAGAATCTTACTTCTAAGATAGTCTAAGTGGTGAGACTCCTTTCAAAGTTAAACAAAACAAAAACTAAGCATTCTAACAAGTCTTAGGAGGTGCTCTCTACATGAAAATATCTTACCACTAGTTCTACCCTACCCTACCTCTCACAAGTTGTGTTCTGGTTTTTCAGAAATACTTATCTTGTCTCCAAGATGTCATGTTTTTCTTGTGTCTATTTACATTTTCACAGGCCTCTTAGATTCTTAGATTCCTCCATTAAACTAAGTATCTACTTAGTCTTTAGGATTTGACCTTTACTGACCTTTCCCTACCCGTGTGTTTTCAGTCCATGCCCAAGACTCTCCTATTTATTTTCAAAGCATCCTGTGTATATGTTATTTGTGATACTTTTACTCACTTTATTCTAATTACCTACATTCCAATATGCCTTTCTGACTAAACCCCTTCTGGCAGTCCACTGTCTTCTCATAACCATATCTCCAGTAGTATGTTTGTAATTAATGCAAGGGATCTGAATTAATTTTTAGACAAACAAGTTATAAGAAGTCTCTCTTTTCCATTTATCCATTCTGAGCAATTTATCCATTCTGATTATTTCTATCTGGGTAACAAAGCTATATAAAATATGTTTATTGGCCATTTCCCAAAGAAAGGTGAAGTACTCTTGGACATTGAAGCTATATTTGGGATGTTTATAAGGAAAGATTGTTAGTTATAACATTGGTATTGTAGACACAGTCATAGTACTAAGAGAAGACTGGTTTTAAAGTTCTAGTCAGTCTTGATCCTGAATAAGCTACTTTAAGTGTAAACCTTAGTTCCTTCATTTATACAACAAGTACCCACTCCGTATGTTTTGTGTGTGTGTGTGTGTGTGTGTGTGTGAAAGAGAGAGAGAGAGAGAGAGAGAGAAAGGATTAACTGAGACAGTGTTAAAAGCCTGGCCCGTAGATAGTTCACATTAAGTAGTAGCCCTTATTGTAACAAAATGAGCTCTAGAACAATTTTTACTTCTAATTAGAGAAAGCCATGGTAGTGGTCTAGGTCCAGTCAAGAGACAGCAACCATACAGTAGGTTAAAGAGGGCTAATTTAATACAAAGAGTTATTGATGAAAGTAGCTATAAGATATAAAGAAATTTTCTATTGTACACTAAGGTGGAGAGAGAGTACCTCAGGAAGGATAAGACTTCCAAGTCCTTCTGGGAGAAGATGTAGTTTGGACTCTGGATGACAGAGATGATTGCTGGTTTGGCCATTCTGAAACTGGTCTGGAGCTGCTGTGCAAATAACAGGCTACCTTCCACAGTGCATGGAAGGAGCAGGTAATTGGTAGCTGATGGTTAGGCATACAGTGGGAGCCCAGATCTAAGAGCTTGCTCTTTGAAGAAGGATTGACTACTTGGTGTGTGACCCTTTGGGACACAGATGGTAACATTCAGGCTACTCAGGGCTTGTCAGAAGGGTCCAAGCTGTCTGCAGAAATTGATAGGCCAGGCTACAAGGTCAAAACACCACATCCTGGGCTCATCGCTGCTGGGTAGCTCCTAACCAGATGTCCTCATTCCCACACTGCTGACCCTCCTTGCTTGTGCTGCAAACCGCAGAAAGCCTCTACCTCCTGCAATATCCCTTCATTGCCCTCTACTGAGTAAGTTTAACATTGTATTCACTTTAAAGGAGAAATGCTTAAACAAATTCTGTTGTTTATCACTTTGAAGAGTACATTTGGAACTGAGAGGCAATAAATTGATAACTGGCATGGCAGATATGCTTAACAAATACAGAGATGATCTAGAAATCACAACACTGTAAAAATGTGTTCAAATACTGTGTTCTGCTCTATAGTTCTTTCAGTTCCAAGTTTTTTATATGAAAAATTGACTTATATAGGTGTAAGATAGCTTGAGTTCATAATTTAAATATGAATATCCATTAGCATCATGATAGCTCTGCATATGCTGGAAAATAATTTAATGAATTACAGAATAGCACATCAAAGAGATGCTATGGTCTACTGAATAAAAAATCCAGTTTTTGAAAACTGCCTTAACATAATTTACCTATCCAATGTCAGTTTAAAATTTGCACAATAGGCTGTAATGACTTTTTAAAATATTATGTAAATACTGACCCATTTAATATGTTTTGCAAAGAAATGTATTTTAAACAGTCTTTTATACTGCTTTGATATATTGTAAAAGAAGGCTCATTTTTTTTTCTCCATTACCTAAAAATGTTTCTCAGAGAAAATAATAAAAGAAAAATTACTATGCTGAGCATGATGCCAGGGGAAAACTAAGAATCCTTGAAAGTATAAAATTAATTGAACTGCTAAAATTTACTATATCATGGCACAGTTATGTGGTATTAGAATAAATCAAAATGGTTATCAGGTCAGCTTTGATTCACAAAGGTCTATGTCTAACCACTTTGAATCTCAGGCAATACAACCTATCATTCCTCTAATTTCTTTTTCTCTGAAGATAATAGCAATGTTTTATCAACAACTGATTATAACATGCCATACTGTGCTGAGTACTATATATTTTCATCACAATTTTTTTATTACAACAACATGGTATTATTATTGCAATTTCACAGATGAGGAAAGTGAGAATTGTTGTTACCCATTCAAGTGAGCCATTTCAGAAACAGAGGGCTAGGATTTGGATAGTCACCCTTCTCCAAACCTCCTATTGATTATAGCCATATTTCTAACTCTAGGTCAAGCAGAGGTGTATATTTCATAATAATCAGTGTTGGAGTTGACAGCACTGCTTCTCAAACTTTCATAAACACCTGACGATTTTCCTAAAATACAGAATGTAGCTTCCTTGGTCTGGAGTGAGACTTGAGATTCTAACAAGCTCTCATTTGGTACCTATTTACTAGTCAGTGAACGACACTTAGCATAGAAAATTTTAAAAGAACAATGTGGTTGGACAGAAAAAGATAATAGTGGGATTCTAATAGTTTTAAGATTTGAGTTCAGTCCAGTTCAGTCCAGTCGATCAGTCGTGTCTGACTCTTTGCGACCCCATGAATTGCAGCACGCCAGGCCTCCCTGTCAATCACCAACACCCGGAGTGCACCCAGACTCATGTCCATCAAGTCAGTGATGCCATCCAACCATCTCATCCTCTGTTGTCCCCTTCTCCTCCTGCCCTCAATCTTTCCCAGCATCAGAGTCTGTTCAAATGAGTCAGCTCTTTGAATCAGGTGGCAAAAGTTTTGGAGTTTCAGCTTCAACATCAGTCCTTCCAATGAACACCCAGGACTGATCTCCTTTAGGATGGACTGG
>NW_011494948.1:3399886-3400862 GCF_000754665.1 Bison bison bison | reverse complement strand
AGCGTTTCTCATGATGTACTCTGCATATAAGTTAAATAAGCAGGGTCACAATATACAGCCTTGACATACTCCTTTTCCTGTTTGAAACCAGTCTGTTGTTCCATGTCCAGTTCTAACTGTTGCTTCTTGACCTGCATACTGGTTTCTCAAGAGGCAGGTCAGGTGGTCTGGTATGTCCATCTCTTTCAGAATTTCCCACAGTTTCTTGTGATCCACACACTCAAAGGCTTTGGCATAGTCAATAAAGCAGAAATCAATGTTTTTCTGGAACTCTCCTGCTTTTTCAATGATCCAGCATATGTTGGCAATTTGATCTCTGGTTCCTCTGCCTTTTCTAAAAGATGCTTGAACATCTGGAAATTCACTGTTCACATATTGCTGAAGCCTGGCTTGGAGAATTTTGAACATTACTTTACTAGCGCATGAGATGAGTGCAATTGTGCAGTAGTTTGGGCATTCTTTGGCATTGCCTTTCTTTGGGATTGGAATGAAAACTGATCTTTTCCAGTCCTGTGGCCAATACTGAGTTTTCCAAATTTGAGTATTGTTGCTAAATTAATTGGAAAAAATAGAGATAAGTGAAAGAGATGATTTGTAATTCCTGAGCTTAAAAAAAAAAAAAAAAGGCGAGAGAAAAATTTGGAAGTTCCTGCTATCAATATAAAGTACCTCACAGTAAAGGCAAGGATGCATCAGAAATAAATGGCGTTCCTAATTTTTTCTATCAATACAGTACACCTAACACCAAAGCAAGACAAATAAAATGCAAGAAAACACACATAGAATAGTATCTCTATGAACATAGAAGCAAATATTCTCAACAAAATATTAGCATATTGAATCCAAAAAAGATATAAAAAGAATTATGTACCACAACCTCAAAAACCTACTGCTTCACTGACTATGCTAAAGCCTTTGACTGTGTTGATCACAACAAACTGGAAAATTCTTAGAGATGGGAATACCAGACCACAGT
>NW_011494948.1:3399419-3399786 GCF_000754665.1 Bison bison bison | reverse complement strand
ATCAGGTGGCAAAAGTTTTGGAGTTTCAGCTTCAACATCAGTCCTTCCAATGAACACCCAGGACTGATCTCCTTTAGGATGGACTGGTTGGATCTCCTTGCAGTCCAAGGGACTCTCAGGAGTCTTCTCCAACACCACAGTTCAAAAGCATCAACTCTTCAGCATTCAGCTTTCTTTATAGTGCAACTCTCACATCCATACATGACCACAGGAAAAACCATAGCCTTGATGAGACGGACCTTTTTTGGTAAAGTAATGTCTCTGCTTTTTAATATGTTGTCTAGGTTGGTCATAACTTTCCTTCCAAGGAGTAAGCGTCTTTTAATTTCATGGCTGCAACCACCATCTGCAGTGATTTTGGAGTCCA
>NW_011494948.1:3377530-3399319 GCF_000754665.1 Bison bison bison | reverse complement strand
TTAGAACCGGACATGGAACAATGTAGTGGTTCCAAATTGGGAAAGGAGTACGTCAAGGCTGTATATTGTAACCCTGCTTGTTTAACTTCTATTCAGAGTACATCATGCTAATAGTTGGGCTGGATGAAGCACAGTGGGTATCAGGATTGCCAGGAGAGGCATCAATAACCTCAGGTATGCAGATGACACCACCCTTATGACAGAAAGTGAAGAGGAACTGAAGAGTCTCTTGATGATGGTGAAAGAGAAGAGTAAAAATCTGGCTTAAAACTCAACAATCAAAAATTGAAGATCATGAAATCCAGTCTCATCACTTCATGGCAAATAGATGGGGAAACAATGAAAACAGTGTAAGATTTTATTTTGGGGGGCTCCAAAATCACTGCAGATGGTGACTGCAGCCATGAAATTAAAGCCCCTTGCTCCTTAGAAGAAAGGCTATGACAAACATAGACAGATTATTAAAAAGCAGAGACATTCCTATTACTTTGCTGACAAACATCTGTATAGTCAAAGCTATGATTTTTCCAGTCATGTATGGATGTGAGAGTTTGACCATAAAGAAGGCTGAGTGCTAAAGTATTGATGCCTTTGAACTGTGTTGTTGGAGAAGACTCTTAGAGTCCCTTGGACAGCAAGGAGATCATACCAGTCAGTCCTAAAGGAAATCAATCCTGAATATTCACTGGAGGAACTGATGCTGAAGCTGAAGCTCCAATACTTTGGCCACTGATGTAAAGAGCTAACTCATTGGAAAAGACCCTGATGCTTGGAAAGATTAAAAGCAGAAAGAGAAGGGGATGATAGAGGACAACATGGTTGAATGACATCACCTATTCAATGGACATGAGTTTGAGCAAGCTCCAGGAGATGGTGAAGGACAAGGAAGCCCTGCAAGCTGCAGTTTATTGGATCACATAGAGCCGGATACAACTGCGTGACTGAACAACAACCACTACAGCCGGGTGGGATTTATCCCAAGTATGCAAGTCTCATCCTACATTTGAAAATCAATAAATATAATCCAACACATCAATGGACTAAAAGAGAAAGTGAAAGTGAAAGTCTCTCAGTGGTGTCCAACTCTTTGCGACCCCATGGACTGCATATTCCCTGGAATTGTCCAGGCCAGAATACTGGAGTGGGTAGCCTTTCCCTTCTCCACGGGATCTTGCCAACCCAGGGATCAAACCCAGGTATCCCGCATTGCAGGTAGATTCTTTACCAGCTGAGCCACAAGGAAAATACATGATACCAGGAGATGCAGCAAAAACTTAACAAATCTAATACCCATGTGTGATAAAAACTCAATAAAGGAGGAGTAGAGGGGAATGTTTTTTAAGTTGATAAAGACTACAAAAAAACTATAGCCTATAAGAAACCTATAATAGTTTAATACTTAAATTGTTTATATTTGTTGTATGGTTCCTGTTTACATTTTTCAGAATTATTCCACATATGTTATGAAATCTCATACCTATAATCTGCAGTTTGGCTGGTCAAAGTAGACTGCTTGAACCAGAAACATCAGTACCATTTGAGAGTCTGTTAGAAAGTCTGATCTCAGTCCCCAGCCCAAACATATTTTATCTGAATGTGCATGTCCACAATACAAACACTTGTTAATATACACAGAAAAGTTTGAGAATTACTCTTCTAAAGATTTGATTTTTAAGTTATAATCAGCTATTGAAAGACTCCCCAAAGTACCTCAATATTATTTTTAGAAATATATTTAAACCAAATATGTTTTATGAAAAAATGAAACACTAAATATGTAATCACACAGCAGTGTTTCTGTTAAGAGCAAAATATTTCTTACTTCAATAAGAATCAAACTAGTCCAAGCAGAGTCTACCCTTAAATAATAATTTATCTCTCTGTGGGTTTTTTTTTTTTTTTTGGCTTTCAGATTTGTTTTTATCTTATCAACTTATTTTTGTATCGTAGTGAAAAAATTATGATAATTACTGACTTAGAATAATTGGCTGAAGCTGACTGTGGGTTATTATTCCATCAGCATCTTGACCTGATGGAGAAAAAGGGGGAAAAAAATCTTGAGAAGAAAAACCACTTCATTAATTTTGCTGTTGAATTGCTCTTTGAGTTTTTATATTCACACCTTCACTCTGGTTTCAGCAAAACAACAGGTGCAAACTGCAGATGGATCCTACTGCAGTCACAGACAGACACATCTGCCTCTGGTTACATGAGTCTCATTTTCAAAGATGACCAGCAACAGCAAGATCGGTGTCCTGGGGTGCAAGAGCAGAGGGCTTCTATGAACAGTGAGGGTACTTACAGACTATGCTATTTCCATCTGAGCACTCAGTCATGGCCACCTTTCCAACTTCATTTCAGGAGCTTTAATACTGATTTTTCCCACCTGCATTTAGGTATAATTTAAACATTTTCTCCAAATGAAAAAAAGGAAAAGGGAACCTTAAATAAATAGGTATCTGAATTATTACATACTGATAAATATTTGCATATTTATCCTCATTAAGTACAAAATTTACCAATATAGCATAGATAAATTATGCTTGCCAAAACTGAAGGTTTAAAACATATTAAAACAGATATATTGGGCTTCCAAGGTGGCCCTAATGGTAAAGAACTTGACAGTCAATGCAAGGAGACATAAGAGACGTGGATTTGATACTTGGGTTGGGAAGATCCCCTAGGGGAGGTCATGGCAAACCACTCCATTATTCTTGCCTGGAGGATCCCATGGACAGAGGAGTCTGTCAGGTGGCAGTCTATAGGGTCACAAAGAATCAGACACAGCTGAAATGACTTAGTATGCATGCACAACAGATGTATTATTTTTTTTGGTGCTGCTATCAAAATAGGTGACACATTTAAGTATTTGTGAAGGTATTTGATATTTGTTGTGTTACTTATACAGAATTACTAAAGCAAATAATGCCATCCAACTCAAAATGTGTATGTATATGTGTGTGAGAGAGAGAGAAAGAATGAGCATTGTGTAATAAATGATATCTGAATGAGGCATGAATATATTTTGATATGTAAAATAGACCAAGAGATACCATTCTATAATTCATATCTATATACCAACATTAATAATTTTATTCTTCAAATAGTTTTACATAAATTGAATATGTCTGTGTTATCAGACAATATTCATATGTGTTAGTGAATGTACAATTTACACACATTTTATACATATATATGTATATACATGTGTGTGCATATTCTGAGACATGGTGACTTAATATTCTATAACTAATATAATTGTATAGCAAAAGATGCTATGTGTTCCTTTTTTTTATATGTGTGTGAAAGTGTTAGTTGCTCAGTTGTGTCTGACTCTTTGCACCCCATAGACTCAAAACCTCCAGGCTCCTCTGTTAATGGAATTCTCTAGGCAAGATACTGGAGGGATTAGCTATTCCCTTTTCCAGGGAGTCTTCCTGATCTAGGGATCAAACCCAGGTCTCCCACATTGCAGGCAAATTCTTTACAGTCTGAGCTACCATGGAAGAACATAGCCAAATATTGATATATATATTGATATTTTCAGTATATATATTCAATTTTCTATTAAATTTTTAGAGTAGCAACATTTCCAGCTAAAGATAGTGCTGTATTAACATACAAAAATACTCAGTAATGTCAGTAATCAAGTAAAGACAAACCAAAACGAATACCTTTTTTTCTAAAAAATTTGAAGAGATCAACTTAAGTTCTCAGTTTATTGCTGGTAGAAATATATGTATGGCATATACAGCAGAAGTCTTACATAGTCTCTTTTGATCTACATTTTCCCCTTTTGTCCTTTATATGTCATAATTAAACAATCATATACAAATCAACTCTGTGTGTAATGATGTTTACTAAAACATTTTGAGGCTAGCAATAATTTGAAGACGATCTAAGCTTTTGGTAGCAGAAATTATAACCCATCAAGTAGCCATTTTAAAAGTTACCTTGTTAGAACATTTAAAGATAGGGAAATTCTTAAAATATGATATTCAATCAGTCAGTCAGTTCAATCTCTCAGTCGTGTCTGACTCTGCGATCCCGTGGACTGCAGCACGCCAGGCCTCCCTGTCCATCACCAACTCCCGGAGTTTACTCAAACTTATGTTAATTGAGTCGGTGATGCCTTCCAACCATCGCATCCTCTGTCATCCCCTTCTCCCCCACCTTCAATCTTTCCTGGCATCAGGGTCTTTTCAAATGAGTCAGTTCTTCGCATAAGGTGGCCAAAGTTTTGAAGTTTCAGCTTAAAGAACTTCAGTCCTTTCAATGACTATTCAGGACTGATATCCTTTAGGATGGACTGGTTGGATCTCCTTGCAGTCCAAGGGACTCTCAAGAGTCTTCTCCAATACCAAAGTTAAAAAGCATCAATTCTTCAGTGCTCAGCTTTCTTTATGGTCCAACTCTCACATCCATGTATGACCACTGGAAAAACCATAGCCTTGACTAGACAGACCTTTGTTGGCAAAGTAATGTCTCTGCTTTCTAATATGCTGTCTAGGTTAGTCATAAATTTTCTTCCAAGGAGCAAGCATCTTTTAAGGTCATGGCTGCAGTTACCATCTGCAGTGATTTTTGGAACCCCAAAAAATAAAGTCAGCCACTGTTTCCGCCATTTCCCCATCTATTTGCCATGAAGTGACGGGACCAGATGCCATGATCTTCGTTTTCTGAATGTTGAGTCTTAAGCCAGCTTTTTCACTCTCCTCTTTCACTTTCATCAAGAAGCTCTTTAGTTGTTCTTTCCTTTCTGCCATTACGGTGGTGTCATCTGTATATCTGAGGTTATTGATATTTCTCCCCAGCAATCTTGATCCCAGCTTGATCCCAATATGATATTAAATGAATTAACAGACCCAAAATTTAAAGTACTGTGAAACTTAATTGTGAAATCATATGTTCACTCAATAACTATTGAATGTCTCTGTTTTGCTTGTTTTTGCAAGTACTGTCTAGGTATTTGAATATTAGTGAGTAAAACATAAGCCCCTGATCCTCATATAGCATATGTTTTAGCAGGAACAGGACTAGAAACTAAAGATTCAAAACTTTTACTAGCAAAATTTTCGTAATAACATTATAAATGATTTGTATTTTCTTGTTTGTACCTTTATCTTCCAATCATCTATGTGTGCAAGCTCAGTCACTTCAGTTGTGTCCAACTCTTTGCAACCCTGTGGTCTGTAGTTACCAAGGCTCCTCTGTTCATGGGATTCTCCAGGCAAAAATATTGGAGTCGGTTGCCATGCCCTCCTCCAGGGGATCTTCCTGACCCAGGAATCAAACTCTCATATGCTGTATCTCCTGCATTGCAGGTGGATTCTTTACCCATGGAGCCACCTGGGAAGCCCTCTAGTCATCTGTATTAATAACGAATTACTTTTATGGTAACAAAAATGCAAAAAAAAAAAAAGAATCAGAAAAATAATCATGCTAGTAAAACCATTGCTTAACTAGTGCTGCTGCTGCTGCTGCTAAGTTGCTTCAGTCATGTCCGACTCTGTGCAATCCCAGAGATGGCAGCCCACCAGGCTCCCCCATCCCTGGGATTCTCCAGGCAAGAACACTGGACTGGGTTGCCATTTACTTCTCCAGTGTATGAAAGTGAAAAGTGAAAGTGAAGCCGCTCAGTTGTGTAGTGACCCCATGGACTGCAGCCTACCAGGCTCCTCTGTCCCTGGGATTTTCTAGGCAAGAGTACTGGAGTAGGTTGCCATTGCCTTCTCCAACTAGTGCTAGACTCATTAATCTCAAAGATAAGCATGATCTTTAGTCCCTCCAGACCTTAAACTTCAGCTAATACTTACACAATATTTTTTTTTACTTCTCTCTATTCAAAGGAGCATAGTAGTCTCACTAATTTATTCCTTAAAAATCTCAACACATGTATACCTGTGGCAGATTCATTTTGATATATGGCAAAACCAATACAATATTGTAAAGTTAAATAAAATAAAATTAAAAAAAAGAAAATATAATTAGTTGAAATTAATATGTAGATATAAGGTTTGGTCATAGAATTGGTTTCCCTGGCCCAATTTAGCAGGACAATTCTAAGTGATTATCCATTCACTGATGAGAGTGGTGCCTTGATAGTGCACATCTAGTTTCAATGATCTCTGTAATATAACTCAGTACTCATTTACCTGCAACTGTGTGATCTATCTGTAATTTTGTCGTTTAACCAAATCATTTTTATATTTGCATATGACATTTTTTCAAAACATCATGTTTAATGGCTGCATAATGTCATAGTTGTTCAAGTGCTAAGTGGGTAATTATTCTCATTTGCATTGTGGCTATTATTATATTGAAATAACCTGTATTATAAAACCTCTTGAAGGATTCCTAACCTCTGTCTACTAGGTTTATACACTGTGGATTGTCAGGTTTTGGCATCTTCTCTTGGCATCTCTCTGTCTGTGGTCTCAAGCATAAATACAGACAGATACTAAATGATGACTGACATAAATGAGTGAAAGCTCAGGAATAGTAGCCTAAATCTTCTGACTTTTAATAAATTAAAAATTTAGTTATTAAATGTAAAATTTCCAATAAAAAAAATGCTGAGTTGACTTAACACAGCATGCCACTGAACTAGATTTCATTTCCAGTAGGGAGAAGGCAGGAGAAGGCAATGGCACCCCACTCCAGTACTCTTGCCTGGAAAATCCCATGGTCGGAGGAGCCTGGTAGGCTGCAGTCCATGGAGTTGCTGAGGGTCAGACACGACTGAGTGACTTCACTTTCACTTTTCCCTTTCATGCATTGGAGAAGGACATGGCAACCCACTCCAGTGTTCTTGCCTGGAGAATCGCAGGGACGGGGGAGCCTGGTGGGCTGCCGTCTATGGGGTCGCACAGAGTCAGACACGACTGAAGTGACTTAGCAGCAGTAGGAAGAATTCAAGCTTATAAACTTACACACTGTTGCTTGTTATGATGTTCTTGACAAAGCTATTTTCTTCTGATCTGTTTTTGTATTTTAAGGTCATGCAGACAAAAATTTTAAAGGAAGATTCTTAATTTCCATGCATCTGTGTGTAGAAACACTGTTGTCTGATTTATTGATGTTCAATTAGTCAATTCTAAGTTTATTTCTAATATATGTTTGCTTTTAAAATTACTGGGTGTTTGAGACTTTCATTTGATAATAAATCAGTGTAAGTTTATAAATGCCATGGATAAACATTATGAGAATATCGGGAAATTGAGTATATGTGCACAAATCTCACATCCATTTTCCTTGCTTCTTACACAGTATATACTCTTGGATCTATGCTCTGACCTTTCACAAAAATTAAACACATTATTTTAAATTGAAATGCTAGGTGTAATTACAATGTCATAGCATCTCTGATAGCACAGGGGAAATAAAGAACCAGAACAAAGGAAGCTATTTTATTCCAAACCAAGAATAAACCAAGTCCTAGAGACTGTAAATGCAAGGTGGCAAGCCACAGAAGAGGACAATTCATAGAAAATAAGGTATAGAATCATATATCCAGGCAAACTGTTGACTCTAATAAATTTAAAATTGTTAACAAAGCACTGAACAAGGAATCACACAGCAAGTTAAGTAGGGTCAACTTGTGTGCCACAACTGTCACCAGAGGACAGGGATGAAATTCTGAGTAGATGCAAAGCGTAACACAGAAGTTGGAAGAATTCCATGTTATTAACAGGTTGAAGCATTTTTTGCTCATCTCAGACTCTCAAGTCTCAGAGATGGAGTTTTGTTTTTCTACATCTCTAGATTCTATTCATGGAACACTCTTGTAGGTTAAAGTGCATCAGTATTAGCCTTCAAGCAGGGATGCCCTTGGCAAAGGGCCACTGATCACATTATGGGGGAAGGAGGTATTTAGACGGAGAATGCTAGACTTGAGGACCCATCTTGCTTTAAGAAAGGAAAAGGCTTTTCTTTAAGAAAAGAAAGGCTTTTCCCAACTGGAAAGCCTTGATTCAAAAACTTTAGTACTATATTTTAGATGATTGTTTAATGAAGAGGACATGTTGCAAAGATTAAATACTATGCTCTGGGTGCTTTAAAATTGCTTTCATGACTTAATTTATTTAATAAAATATGTTAAAAGTAATTGTTTGGTTTTATGTAATAATACCAGTAATGACAACAGTAGTAACTAATGCTTGGTAAGCTCATGTAGGGAAATATGTTCTGTACCTCAAAACTTGACTAATCTTTATAGCAATCTATGGGGCAGCTACGATCACTGCATCTCTTTTTCAGACATGAAAATACAGAAGTAAGGGACAGAGCTGGATTATGAACCTGATCAGTCTGATCCTGAAGGAAATGATCTTAACTTCTTTGAGTCTCATTATAGTTAGATGGAGCTATATAGCTAGTGGAGGTGATGGAAATCCAGTTGAGCTATTCCAAATCCTGAAAGATGATGCTGTGAAAGTGCTGCACTCAATATGCCAGCACATTTGGAAAACTCAGCAGTGGCCACAGGACTGGAAAAGGTCAGTTTTCATTCCAATCCCAAAGAAAGGCAATGCCAAAGAATGCTCAAACTACTGCACAATTGCATTCATCTCACACGCTAGTAAAGTAATGCTCAAAATTCTCCAAGCCAGGCTTCAGCAATATGTGAACCGTGAACTTCCTAATGTTCAAGCTGGTTTTAGAAAAGGCAGAGGAACCAGAGATCAAATTGCCAACATCCGCTGGATCATAGAAAAAGTAACAGAGTTCCAGAAAAACATCTATTTCTGCTTTATTGACTATGCCAAAGCCTTTGACTGTGTGGATCACAATAAACTGTGGGAAATTCTGAAAGAGATCGGAATACCAGAACACCTGACCTGCCTCTTGAGAAATTTGTATGCAGTTCAGGAAGCAACAGTTAGAACTGGACATGGAACAACAGACTGGTTCCAAGTAGGAAAAGGAGTTCATCAAGGCTGTATATTGTCACCCTGTTTATTTAACTTATATGCAGAGTACATCATGAGAAATGCTGGACTGGAAGAAACACAAGCTGGAATCAAGATTGCCGGGAGAAATATCAATAACCTCAGATATGCAGATGACACCACCCTTATGGCAGAAAGTGAAGAGGAACTCAAAAGCCTCTTGATGAAAGTGAAAGTGGAGAGTGAAAAAGTTGGCTTAAAGCTCAACATTCAGAAAACGAAGATTGTGGCATCTGGTCCCACCACTTCATGGGAAATAGATGGGGAAACAGTGGAAACAGTGTCAGACTTTATTTTTCTGGGCTCCAAAATCACTGCAGATGGTGACTACTGCCATGAAATTAAAAGACGCTTACTCCTTGGAAGGAACGTTATGACCAACCTAGATAGCATATTCAAAAGCAGAGACATTACTTTGCCAACCAAGGTTCATCTAGTCAAGGCTATGGTTTTTCCAGTGGTCATGTATGGATGTGAGAGTTGGACTGTGAAGAAGGCTGAGCACCGAAGAATTGATGCTTTTGAGCTGTGGTGTTGGAGAAGACTCTTGAGAGTTCCTTGGACTGCAAGGAGATCCAACTAGTCCATTCTGAAGGAGATCAGCCCTGGGATTTCTTTGGAAGGAATGATGCTAAAGCTGAAACTCCAGTACTTTGGCTACCTCATGCGAAGAGTTGATTCATTGGAAAAGACCCTGATGCTGAGAGGGATTGGGGGCAGGAGGAGAAGGGGACGCCAGAGGATGAGATGGCTGGATGGCATCACTGACTTGATGGACGTGAGTCTGAGTGAACTCTGGGAGTTGGTGATAGACAGGGAGGCCTGGCGTGCTGCGATTCATGGAATCGCAAGGAGCTGGACACGACTGAGTATCTGATCTGATCTGATAGTTAGATGTTTTACCTGGTAGACAATGGATCTGATTTTAACCCATATTTAATCTAGGTCTATTGCTCTTCAAAATACAAGCTCTTTCCACTCTGCCAGACTACCTTCTCTACAAATAAGGAATCTGTAGGATGTAACTGGTGACTTAAAACCCTGAAATCTCCCTCTCTGTCTTCAAGAGTGGGAGTGTATATGTGTACTGAGAGTATACATTAACCCTGTTTCAATCACAGTCTACAGAGCATAGTGCAGGGAATATTTCCGCTGCAGCAAAGGGTGTTTGACCCTGTTTTTGACTTACATTTCAGGGAGCAACACTGACTGGGTGTTTTTTGTCATCTTGGTTTGTCAGTGGCTGCTCCTCTGCCACTGTCTGGGGAGAAAACAATTTTCCCTCTACCTTTCCATGTTCTTGACTGAGAAACCACTGTAATAAATAATAATAATAATTAATTAATAGAAGAAAAACAAGTTTAATAATATCCTGTATTCTTGGGAAATAGCCATGAAAACTGAACAACTCCCCATAAGTGCCCAAGCCACCACCTTAAAAACCAACTCCAGCTAAAGACAAAAGAAAACATATGGGGTTGTCTTATATGATGTTATCAGGCATGATACAGTAAAGTAGGGTATGTTTGTTATGAGGATTTAAGTCTTTGCCTTCTCCTTTGATGACAGTTTCTGGAGATAAAGAGCTATCTTCCTCTCCCTGGTACAGAGAGGGAGATATCCTTAAAGATGGAGATTTCCCTTATAAACGTAAATGTCTCTTACAAAAGGGTAATTCTTTTTGGTTATCAGTTTCTCCTATGTACACTGGTTCTTAAAAATATAAGCCTAAAACAATGCTTAAGTCAAAGGTGTATATTCTGGGGTGCAAATTCAGTTCCACTTTTCTTGGTCACCCTTGCTTGCATCACTTATGAGGCAAACCTTTGGAATCTACCAGGAAAAATTCCTCAGAACACTCACCAGTGAAATTTCTCTGATTAGCAATCTATGTATTTAGGTACAGGAGTTTGACACAACTTCCAGGATTATACGTTCTCTTCCCAAGTGTTTTAAGTGTATATCTTTTCCAGTCTCTTTAGATAGATTTGTCAGGAGACTGCGTAATTTCACAGTTCTGTCTCACCACAGCAAAAATTTAAATCAGCAAATCAGTTTTACAGCTTGGTTACAGCTCAGTTTTATTTGGCAAGGAAAGGAGACATGAGAGCAGGCTGACCCAAAAGAAGAGAGGGGCTCAATCTTGGCTCCTCTTTTTACATGGTTTTTCTCCTCCCCCTGTGCCTGCCCTATGTAAATTGGGCTAGCAAGGAGGGTTGTTTGTTTCACCTGAGGTTCTCACTCCAGTCCTCAGACCTTTCTTTGTTCCATTTTTGTGGGCTTCTCCCTTCTTTTTCTTTTGGCTAATTTGGACTCCTTTTTCCTATTCTAACTACCTAACATTCCCCCCTCAAGAGATGGGTGGCCCAGTTCTTTGGGAGTAGGGGCATCAAGGTCTCTCTGACTGCTTCCTGCTGTGCTGGGATGGCAAGGGGCATTGGGCCTCCCACTCTTGCTAGTCTCAAGCCTCAGTGCGCATCTAAGGATGAGTGATATTTTCCATGGTTGGGTGTAGTTTTATATATCCTTATTGACCTGGCACTGCATGTTGTAGCTTGTTGACCTGGGCAGAGACAAAACGGGTTTGACAATTGATACTACATACAGCAATCATAAACAGCATCAATTTGGTGATAACAGGGTTAGTAGGGGCATTAGCCAACTCCAAATTTCCCCTTGCCAGGAGAAGGATCCCCTAAAGAGAGATTGTAGCCTTCCTGAGGACTCTCCAGCTGATTTTTTGAGTGCCCATAGGACCTGAATGTTTTTCTTGAGGACTGTGAGACTTTTTCAGCTTAGCTGGAGGTATTTTCCCAGAAACAATATGACTCGTTCAAAATGGCTCAAGTCCCTCCTTGTTCAAAGATCAGGAGATCTATCTCCTGTCTGTTTTGGAATACAACCCCTGCCAAGCTGTGTCCTGTTGGCTCTTTAGAGCTACCCTGAGAAGTCTTATTCCCAGAAACTTAATTTTGGGGGTATTCATTAGAATGGCACTCATTTCTAGTCCTAAATAGGTATCTGGATCTCCTAGGGGCTCACAGGTATATTGAATGTCCTCTTTTCTTTTCTTCCATGACTTGACTCATGAGTAGTGAATCCAGGAGTCATGTCCTGGTATCTTGGCTGCTATGAGGATAGAAAGTACTACAGGCTAGGGGCCCTTTCATGTGGGCTGGAGTTGAGCCTTTGGGGGTCCATCTTTCCAGACTTTAATTAGGACTTGTGTCCCTGGAGCATATAGTGGTGGCTCTTTAGAATTTTTTGTGTCCTGGTTGACACCCCACAAGAGTACATCTTGCTGGAATTGCCCAATGACCATGGTATAAGACTGGAGGGTCTGAGCCTCTGCATCTAAGAAGAGGTCATTGGCATAAACAAAAGGTCTCCCATATAGCATCTCATAAGGACTGAGACCAACGTGTTCCTTAGAGGCAATATGAGTGCAGAGGAGAGCTATTGGTAAAGCCTCCTTCCATCCCAGGGATGTGTCCTGGATTATCTGTTTTATTGCTGATTTTAAGAATTGGTTGGCTCTTTCTACTATTCCTGAAGACCGAGGCCTCCAGGCACAATGGAGATAATAAGTAATGCCCAGTGCTTTAGTGATACTCAAGTAATGCCCTTGAGTGACCTTAGAAGTAAATGATGTCCCATTGTCACTTTGTAGTGACCTGGAAAGGCCAAATCTCAGAATGATTTCATGAAGCAGTTTTTTTAACTACCTCCTCAGCCTTCTCAGTCCGGGTGGAAAAACCTTTAATCCATCCTGTGAATGTATCTATCATGACTAGTAGGTATTTATACTTTTGAGAAACTGGCATCTGGGTGAAGTCCATCTGCCAGTCCTCTCCTAGATAGATCCCATGCCATTGGACAGACTGGGACAGCTGGGGTATTCGAGCTCCTTGGGGGTTGTTTAATTGGCAAGAGGGACAAGGGAGACCACTTGCCATATAGTCGTGTGGAGGCCTGTTCCTCTGAAGGACCTTTCTAGTAATCTTTGGAAGGCCTACTCCCCTAAATGAGTGGTGGCATATAAGGAGTTAACCAACTTCTGTTGGAGGTTCCTGGGAAGAAAAGGAGTCCCTCATTTTGGAACCATCCCATATGATCTTCTTGAAAGCCCTCACTCTTAGAAGTAAGAGTCTCACCTTCAGTATATGAAGGGGTTTCTAGCAAATTAGTCTGTGGAACTAAGGTGGTAACCCGTATTCGGTCATTGTTCTGTAATGCTGCTCTCTTAGCTGCCTGATCAGCTGCTTGGTTCCCTCATGCCCCTTCTGTTCTCGCTTTTTGGTATCCTTTACAATGGAAGACTGAAACCTCAGTGGGCTAATGGACTGCCTCTGGGAGCCTAAGGATTTGGTCACCATATTTGACTGGGGGCCCTCAGGTGGTCAAGTGGCCTCTTTCTTCCAAATAGCAGCGTGCGCATGTAGCACCAGAAAGGCATACTTGGAGTCAATGAAAATGGCTACTCTTTTTCCTTTTCCCAGCTTTAAAGCTTGAATAGGGCTATGAGTTCAGCTAATTGGGCTAGAGTACCTGGTGGCAAAGGTTTAGCTTCTATTGATCTCAAAATTGGAGACTACTGCATATCCAGCTCTACTTTTTCTATCCAGGACAAAGCTGCTTCCATCAGTGTACTAGCTTTCCTCAGGATTGATCAGAGGATCTTCTGACAAACCCTCTTGGGATTCTGTGCAATGGTTCGAAGTTTCTAGGCAAGAATGAAAGGGGAGAGAGCCCTTGGGGGTAGGCAGGTGGTTAGCTGGGTTAAGAACCTCAAAATGGGATATGGTCAGGCCTGGATTTTCCATCAGCACTACTTGATATCTGAGGATCCTTTGATCAAACATCCATAAATGGCCTCTCCCATTCGGGAGTTGTTTCACTTGGCTGCTGGTAAAAATAGTTTGTCCACAAAAGAGAATTTAAAGCATCTTGTATGAGGACTGAAATAGCTGCAAGATTTTGAAGGCAGGGAGGCCAGCCTCAGATAGTTGGGTCGATCCTCTTGGGTAAGTAAGCTACAGACTGGGGCTCAGGTCCCAACCTTTGAGTTAATACTCCCAAGGCTATTCCTTCTTTTTCATGGACATAAAGTTGGAGTGCTTTTTCTGGGTCTGGCCACCTCAAGTTAGGTGCTTGAGTTAAGGCTTCTTTTAGTGTAGCCTCTGCCTTCTTTTGAGGATTTCCCCATATTTGTGGGATTGAATCATCCCATCCCTTCAAGCTTTCATATAAGGGCTGGGCAATTAGACCATAGTTGGGTATCCAGATTCTACAATACCCAGTTAGTCCCAGGAAAGCTCACAATTGTTTTCAAGTCATAGGGGAGGGCAACTGGAGGATTCCTTGTACTCCATCAGAGCACAGCCTCCCGGACCCATGCGTAATCTGAACTCCCAGTGAGTGACCTTTGTCTCGACCATCTGTGCCTTAGAATGGGAGACTTTATATTCTCTCTCTGCCAAAAAGTTTAGAACCTAAATTGCATATTGTTGAGCATTTTTCTCATCTGGAGAGCAGATTAGTAGGTCATCTACATATTGTAATATTTTCCCACTAGGTCCCAGGTCCAGATCTAGGAGATCCTGGCTAAGAGCCTGTCCAAACAGGTGGGGGCTATCTCTGAACCCCTGAGGTAATACTGTCCAAGTCATCTGTTGGTGTTTTTCTTCTGGAGTTTCCCACTTGAAGGCAAAAAGTTATTGGGATTCTTTAGCCAGTCGTATGCAAAAGAATGAATCCTTGAGATCCAGGACTGTAAACCACTTGGCACTGGGCAGATTTCTCCCAAGATTGCATAGGGATTGGGTACTGTGGGATGGAGGGGGAGTACAGCTTCATTTATGATCCAGAGCTCTTGAACCATTCACCAGGTCCCATCCTTTTTCTTTACAGGGAGGATCGGGGTGTTACACTGTGGATTTGGTCAAATTGGTGGGGTCCAATAGCCCACAGGCAAGGACTTTATTCATTAGAGGCTGTAGTCCTTCCTGAGCTTCTCTTCTGAAGCGGTATTGTTTCTGGTTTGGAAATTGAGTGGGATCTCGGAGGACAATGATGACTGGTTAAGCTTGGTGGGCTCAACCAGGAGTCCCCTGGTCCCACACCTGGGTGTTAATTTTGTCCTCCTATAGTTTTTGGTCCCTCCCTATTGCAGACAGTGGAATGGGTTCCTCAGTAGTAACTGGAAGCTGTAGGGCTCTAGGGGCTGAAAAGCTTCCCATCACAATGGTGGTCTCGTTTAGTGAAAATGCATTGTGTTAGTTGCTCAGTTGTGCCCAGCTCTTTGCGACTACACGGACTGCTGCCCACCAGGCTCCTCTGTCTATGGAATTTTCCAGGCAAGGATACTGGAGTGGGTTGCCATTTCCTTCTCCAGGAGATCTTCCTGACCCATGGATCGAGCCCGGGTCTCCTGCACTGCAGGCAGATCCTTAATCAACTGAGCTATGAGGGTATATCTCTTCCCAATAAGGGAGTAGGGCACTCAGGGACCACCAGAAACTGGTGGGAAAATATTTGTCTGTCCCAGCAACAAAGAATTGCTTGGGTGAATCTTTTTATAATTGCTTTTCCTGTAGCACCCCAAATGGTACAGGTTTGGGAGGAGAAGGCTCTGGAATAGGAGGTCAGGACAGAGTAGGTAACCCCTGTGTCAACCAAGAAATTCTCAGACCTACCTGCCACATCCAGTGCACCTGTGGCTCTAGCCCTGTGATGGTTGTCTGTGACAGGTGGGCTGACTGGAGCAGGCTGCTTCAGTCCTGTTGAACCATCGTGGTGCTTGACCTTGAGGCTCTTGGGTGCCAGGGACAGTGTGCCACTCAATTTCCCAACTGATGGCATTTGTAGCAAGCCGTTTCTAGGAAATTTGTCATGGTTTGGACACTTTTTGGCCCAATGTCCTGCCCGTCTATAGATTAGGCATTTGCCTCGTGCCTTGTCTTTTAAGGACTCAGGGTTTGCCATAGGGCTTCCCTGGAGAGAAGCATCTGGGCATGCCTTGTCTCTTTTCTTTTCTCCCTTTCCTGGGCCTTAGCCTTCCTCTCCTGTTCTCTGTTATAAAAGGCATTGGTGGCTGTTGGGACCATCTCATCTAAAAGAAGGGTCCTGCTGCTCTAGCTGTTGTAACTTTATTCTGATGTCTGATGCACATTGGGACAGGAATTTTTCCTTTAAAATCATCTGTCCCTTGTAAGAGTCTAAGTCCAGATTGGTAAACTTTTGGAGGGCCTCTTTTAGACTTTCCAGAAAGGCAGTGGGGTTCTCACTGGTCTCCTGAGTTACTGCTGAGACCAGGCACAATCCCACAACTAATAGGCCTCCTACTATTTCCATGGGTAGACTTCCTTAGGGGTGTGTCTTTCTGAAGCTTATCCTACCCAGTACTGTTGCAACCTGAGAACCATGTGTCCCTGGGTCAGGGTGCAGATCCCCAGGCAGATTGAGGCATGACAACCTCCTGGAGATTGAATCCCTGGGCAGGTCGAGGCATGCAAGAATTGGGTCCCTGGGCAGGTGAAGCATGTCGACCTCCTGGGATCCCTGGACTGGCAAGATCCCTGGGCAGATTGAGGCGTGACAACCTCCGAGGACCAGATCCTTAGGCAGGTCAAGGCAGGTCGACCTCCTGTGACCCCCAGACTGGAGTTGGGCATCCTCAAGGTCTCTAGCATGATTATTGCTGGGTAGGATTAAGGGGTTGTAATCTTACCTCATTGCCGGTTTGTCCACCTCAGATGGGAATAGATCGCATTATGTAAAGAAATCCAATCCTGTGCCCTGAGACTGGGAACCTCGTGAAACAGCCATAAACCTTATCTTCTTATTGCTCTGAGGGAATGTAAGTCATTGATTTCCTCCCCTAGTCTTCCATAAGAGCAGCTTAGGGTGTTTCCAAAGGGAAACATTTCACTGCCATAGACCCACTTTAGGTAATAACAGAAGTAATGACAAAGGAGTGGGTTATCTGGTCCTGTAAGTGGCATTAATTATTTTATTTTAAGTGGGGTGGAGCAACAGTTGCCTATAAGGGGGCAGGGTCCTGGATGTAGTAAGTGGCCTAAGAACAAATTGGTAAGAGGCAACAGACCAGATGCTCAAAAAAGTGGAGTGAAGATTTGATCTGGGAATATGCTTGCAACTTTAGGAGAAGGGTGGTAAGGGTTTGGGCCCAAACAGCCTGCAGGGCTAATATTATACAGTATTTCCCTCCCAAGGGCCAGCTATTTTCTGGTTGTCCCTCCAGAATAGTGTAGAGGCAGCATTGAGTTCCTGGACAGGGCTCAGGAAAAGAGCATGAAACAGAAGCAAAAGGGGTAGGGCACAACTTTTGAAAAAATGGCATAGCCCAAGGGCATAATATAAACCAGTTAAAATCAAATGGGTCCAAGATGAGAGACAAGTCAATTTCAACTAAACCTTGATTCTAAATCTGCAAGCTAAATGATACACCCAGAGGCACCAGGACAGTTCCAAGGCACTATCAAAAGACCAAGGAGTGGGTGGTTCCCCAATTGTTGGAATGATCCTCCTGCTCATTAGCATGTGTGAAATTACCCAGTCCATAAACTAACCACACCACATTCCATGGTCACCACATTCATCCTCTGCTATGGCCCCCACTCCTGGAGTGTGCTTCTCTCTGAATCTGAACAGATCTACCTCTTACCTTTCACTGTGTCTCTCACTGAATTTTTTGCAATGAAACATCAAGAACCTGAGCTTCATTAGGTCCTAAAACCAGGCGCCATGGGTTTTGGCTGGACCCAAGTCCCAGTCGGATACAACTGAGTGACTAAGCAAAGCACAGTGTCCCTGCCACATGGGTTTGAGTCCCAATCTTAGGTAAACAGTTTCAAATACAGCTTTCAGAAATGGAAAGATGATGCCGTGCCCAATACTTTGTCAGCAGTGGTATAGATAGAGAGAGGAGCTGAAGGACAGGAGGAAAAAGCAGTGGGAAAAATGTGCCAAGGAATCCCCTTTATAACCTGGCAGAAAATCTGCTGAATACCTGACCTGTGCTCACAGTTTTCATTGGCCTTATCCTTGGCACAAAGAAGATTAAGGACAGAAGAAACCTCACCCACTTGGGCAACAGCTACTAAGGCACAGCAGATAGTAGAGCCTTCGAGACACACGGGGGAGTAGCCCCTGCCAGAGTCCCTCAGTTGCACCCACTGCCACTTACCTGTTTGCACAGGGTTGCAGGAAACAAGAAATGAGAGATTATAAAGGAATTAGGATTTTGTTAGCACGTGTCCTTCCAGCCACTGGGATGAGGACCTCCTACCTTACCCAGAGGTCTTCTGGAATCTGAGACTGAGCCACATGAACTTCTTGCCAAATTTGCTTTTGCTGTCCCAGTTTCCAGAACACTGGGCTTCTTGTCACGTCCCTTGTGCTGGGTTTTCTTCTCATCAGCTTCCACCGTGTGAGCTTTCACCAAGCTGGGCTTCTGCTGTGCTTGGCCTCTGCCTCACGGGGGCCGGTCTAAGGTTGTTTCAGTTCAGTTCAGTTCAATTCAGTCGCTCAGTTGTGTCCCACTCTTCGCGACCCCATGAATCGCAGCACGCCAGGCCTCCCTGTCCATCACCAACTCCCGGAGTTCACTCAGACTCACGTCCATCGAGTCAGTGATGCCATCCAGCCATCTCATCCTCTGTCGTCCCCTTCTCCTCCTGCCTCCGAGAAATAGCATCTGATAGGTCAAGGGAGTGTGTAATCTCTATGGTTCTGTCTCTCTACAATAAAAATTTGAAATGGAGAACCAGTGTTATAGCATGGTTACAGCTCAGTTTTATTTGGCAAGCAAAGAAAATACATCCTCAAGACATGAAGGTGAGCCGACCCAAAAGAAGAGAGGGGCTGAACCTTGGCTCCTTTTATTATACGATTTTTCTCTTTCCCCTGAGCCTGCCCTATGTAAATTGGGCTAGCCAGAAGGGCTGTTTGTGTCACCTGAGGTTTTCACTCCAGTCCTCAGACCTTTCTTTGTTCCATTTTTGCAGGCTTCTCCCTTCTTTGTCTTTTAGCCACCTCTATTTTGGACTCCTTTTTCCTATTCTAACTACCTAACAGATTGAAACTAACAACAACAAAATGGCATACTCACTTATGGCCCTATGTTTAAAAGACAAAATTCATCCAAGTAAATCTGAAAATCTAATAGGCTTTATTCAACAGTTTATGAATAGGGAACATCACATCTAATAAATAGAAGAATTGTATAAAATGGAGAGTTTTTATAGGAGGAGGGTGGAGCAAAGAAGTTATTAGGAAAAGACAAAGAAAATTTGTTTTAGACCAGGTCATGTTCTTTTGGGGGAAGGATGAGGGTCTATCGTGAAGCTTGTCTATTTTTCCTTTGAGGGTTGGAGAGGACCCACAGGGAGATCACTTCATCGTTCCTGACCAGAAATTTAAGAATGGTCAATTGAGATTACATTCCTAGGGAAGGTCAAAACTACAGTTAGGTCAGGTATGAAATCTAGGTTTAATGTCATGGGCTTTAGCTCAACACCATATTGACACTGTACTTTCCTCTTTAACAGGTTTCTTAAGGAAGCCTGACAGTGTTATCAGACTTTAGGCAATTAAATCTCCATTCACCATAGCTGTGTGACCTTGAGCTAGTTTCTCATTTATATAATAAAGGTACTAATGATTTCTGTTTCTTAAGCTTGTTTTAAGGATAAACTTAGCTAAATTCATGTAGCATAGTGCCCAGGTGACTCAGTCATAAAAGAATCTGCTTGCCAATGCAGGCGGCTCAGGAGACTTGGGTTCAATCCCTGGGTCGGGAAGATCTCTTGGAGAAGGAAATGGCAGCCTACTCCAGTATTCTTATCTGGGAAAATCCGTGGATATAGGAGCCTGGCATGTTACAGTCCATAGGGCCACAAAGAGTCGAATGCAACTGAGCATGGGAACGACAGTGTCTAGTGCATCAAGTGGCTTAAATATGTGTGTGTGTGTATGTGTAGGATTTTCTCCACAAAGAGCTTATTATCAGGTTAAAGACCTATCAGTAAAAACAGAAATGCCCAGCATTCCCCATAGATTTCAGTGTGATAGAAGTACTTTTGATTTTTTTTCAACTTATGCTTTATATCACGACAAGTATATTGTTGCCCTTTTAATCTTCACCTTCAAAAGGCTTTAATGTACATAATTAAATAACTCATTACATGCAGTCTGTATGGTGTTATCAGTCATGTGCTCTGCTTTGGGAAGTTTTCATCTGAGGATAAATTCCTCTGAATTCAATGCTGCTCTCTGGTGTGGCAGAAGCACATCGTTTTTGTAGCAGTGCTGAGGAGTCAGATTTCCCCACCAAAATGATCTTTCCACCTAACTCTGCCTACCTTAATCATTGACGAGGAACACTCCTTTCTAAAGTATAGCCTGCAGGCTTGTGTGTGGTGTATACTCAGACACAATCTATGTGTGCTTCATGATCAGTTATTGTTTTGGGCCTTAAGAAATTTCTTTGTCTCAATCTAGTGTTTTAGTAGGAACTTCAGTTGTATTTCTGATGTCAGACAACCTTTTTTGTGGCTTGTGTTATCCCCAGGTGGTAGATATTATAAGTGTGTAATAGAGGCCACTTTTTGCAGGCTAAAATTCAGGGGCATTAGGGCTTTTTTCCTGAAACTTTTATGATCAGCAACTTTTTTGCTTAACATCTTGATTCATAGCTGTTTTTCTAAGATTTCCCAGACATAACTTCCCAAAATGGTGGGAGATTTCCATAATAGCCAATGCAGTAATGGATGGGCAGAGATGGGGGGAGGGAATACCTGAAAGCTGTGTGTCGTTTAAAAAATCAGATTTAAATTCTAACATACAATAAGCTTTAAACACATTGCTCTTGTACTGAAAACCAAACTAGTTATAATAAGACAGACCAGATATTGATAATGTACTTTGATTTTAGAATGAAATTCAGAAAATAGCTCCAGGGTCTGTTTTTAATGACATCTCCATTGATAAAGGATGTAAAATTTTCCAAGTCTATTAGCTAGTCACTTAATAGTAAATTTGACTGAGTGTAATGACACCTACATTTTCTTATTAGAATGCTTATGATTATCTACGTAGCAAATGGCAAATTGGAGATTTATATGCCATTTAAATTACGTTACATCTAGAAAAATTCATTCTGGTTGACCTGGAAAGCCTGCTCTTAAAAGTGACTCCTTGTGGAACAGTTTTAGATAGTTTTCTGCAGCACCAAGGGACGTTAACATAATAACAGATTTCATTTTATCGTAAGAGTTATTTAAATAGACAGCTGGGCCATTGTAGTGCAAAACAGTCAGCCAGCAGCTTAGTTTTGCACTCTGGCCTTTACTTATAACATAAAGGAGTCTCATTATGACAAGCCTGTTATGAGAAATCTGGCTAATGCAGTTCATCCTTGTACCTAATCCAAGGAGGTTTAATTACCAGAAGCATTAATCCAACTGACAATAATAACTAACACTTGTAAAGACTTTTTGAAATTTAAAAATGATCTTTACCTATAATTCCTGCCCTTGGAGTTTTGCCCTAACTTCCTAATTGTTCTCCCTGACTCTAGTTTGAACTCCTTACTTTCTGTTTTCTATATTGATGGTCAGAAATACAAATTTAATCATATAAGGTACATGATTATACATCTGCAGTGGTTCCTTATTGCCTGCATATGATACAATCTAAATCATTAGTAAACTATATAGGATAGAGAATATTTGTTATAGAGAACTAGGTTTTTCATAATGCATTCACATACACACACACACATACAAATGAAAAAAGAATGTATTAAAAATGTATT
>NW_011494948.1:3311768-3377430 GCF_000754665.1 Bison bison bison | reverse complement strand
ATATAAGGAGGAGGAGATGCTGTAAATCTTTGCAAGGCTTTTTTCCTAGCTCGTTGTTTTGTAACATGGAGAGTTCATATCTGCCAGTGGCATAGAAAATATAGGTTAGGGATTGAACAGATGTACGAAAAATGTTTTAAATGTAAACACATAAGTTTTATTTTTTTTTCAGTTATAGCACAGTGCTTTGGATATAATAGGCCCTTAACAATCATTTTCTAAATTTTACTTTATTTCAATGTGAGAAGCATTGTAACAAATTGTCTAATGTGGAATTGCCATAAAGGCTTGGAATGATGTTATGGTATAGTTCCAGTGTATAAATTATGTGAAAATAATGGGCAAATGGGAAGGAAATGTTTTTGCTAGATAAAAATAGAATGCTATGCAAGTTCTATTCAAACAGATTTAAAAGAGAAAAAAATCTGAATTTTTGAGTGCATATTTCACAGTTGAAAAAAAAAGCTTTGGCATATTAGATTTTACCTAAATAATAGCATGGTTAGTTTCTTGTTTAAGCAAGATAGTGAAGTTTATAGGAAAGTAATTATAATATACCTCACCTCATAGATTTATTTTTGTTCTTTTGGTTTCTTTTGTAATATATATTATTCTGTGAATTATATCTATTTCCTGGCCATCACATGTTCGGGGTATGTTCATTTTAGTAAGCTAAAGAACAGAACATCTGATTAAAGACTAGAAATGTAAATGTATTTGCCATGGAAATGGCTCTTTTTTGATCTTGTCTAACATATCCTCTTGAAAATTTGCCAGTCATACATATGTGATTTAAATGTCTACACAAACTATTAAAAGAAGATATGTTTTGATGAATGATCAAAGAGTAACAGTAACGGTGTAAAGAGTAACAATACTGGTGCTTATGACAGAATCAGTGAAGAATTTCCAGTTCAAAGAACGCTTCATGGAACATAATAAATCGTCATAGTTTTATAGAGTTAAAATGATTTTTATACTGACTTTTAGAATATCTTTCTATAACAAAAGCATTCATTCTAAAAGAAATACATTACATTATTACAGTGAATACTAAAATTCTATTAATCTATTTTTATACATAAATCATTTAGATTACAAAAGACCAGCATCACTTTCATAAAATCTGATATATGCTTTTACTTAAACTATATCATAATTGACATTGACAAATGGAATTTGATTTTCAAAGTTGTTTCTATCATATGTAGTAAACTAAAGGAAGTGCATTTAAATTTGTTAAATGGATTTTATATTTTTGTGTGTTGTCACTGAAATAGTATTGAACTGACTAGATGCATTTGTGTTGTTTGATCAATACCCTCTACCTATAATTGAGGATTTTTCATTGAGATGCTGATAAATGCATTCATCAAGTAGTATAGTTTTTGCTGTTAGTGATATTGACTGAAAAACTGGGGACCAACTCTCAAATAACACACTGTTATGGGCTTCCTAGTTGGCACCAGTGGTAAAGAACCCACCTGCCAATGCAGGAAACATAAAGAGACATGGGTTCGATCCCTGGGTCAGGAAGAGCCCCTGGAGAAGGGCATGGCAACCCACTCCAGTATTCTTGCCTGAAGAATCCCACGGACAGAGGACCCCAACGGGCTGCAATCCATAGGGTCATGAGTCGGACGTGACTGAATCGACTTAGTACCCAAGCACACACATGTCTCCGAGTAAAAAAAATGAACCTTTAGATATTAAAACAAAATGCTGTTAATCAAACTAATGATAGCTATACAATTTTCAGTTTAAAAATACAATATATAGCCAGAATCAAATAACTTTCTAATCACTTGTATTTCCTGATTTGTATCAGTTGTAATTTACATGAAAGGATAGTAGTTAACATGATTTTGGAACATGATCCCTTCTAGAGTCTGATGAAAACAGTAGATCATCTCCCCAGAGGAGATTCACATGTGCATGCATGGTAATCGTCTAATCTTCATTCAGTTAAGGCCACTTTAACGTATATAACTGTATGAAATACAGAATACACAGGCTTATGATGACTAGCGATCCTCTAATTATTTATTCCCTGCAACGTTCATTCTCAAACCAAAGATTCCTAATCTCTTATATCCTCCACTGTTTGTTTTTCTTAGCACTTATCACCATACTGTATACTTTACTCATGCCTTACATTTATTGTTTACTGTCTGTTCTACATGCTATCCTGTATCTTCCACAAGGACAGTGATCTTTGTCTATTTAATTCACAGTGCATCTAGAACTGTTCCTGACACAAAGTGGTCCCTCATTATTTCCAGAACAAATGAATAGATTTATGATGACTAGATACCTTATATTTAGAATAAGGGTCTGGATTTTGAGCTAAGAGCCTGGCATTGAATTTTTGATCTGAATTTCTCTACCACGGTTATTTCAACCTCAACAAGGGCACCATTCCCCAGAGGATTATCAACCAACGATGTTAGGTGTTAATTCAGACAGAAATTTTCTTTAAAGGGTGAATTGATTTTTTACAGCTTCATAAGGAAAAGAAAATATTTAACATAAGTAATTGTAAGTCAAACATTATTATAGCTGCTGCTACTGCTAAGTCACTTCAGTCATGTCTGACTCTGTGCGACCCCATGGATGGCAGCCCACCAGGCTCCCCTGTCCCTGAGATTGTCCAGGCAAGAATACTGGAGTGGGTTGCCATTTCCTTCTCCAATGCATGAAAGAGAAAAGTGAAAATGAAGTCACTCAGTCGTGTCTGACTCTTAGCGACCCCATGGACTGCAGCCCACCAGGCTCCTCCGTCCATGGGATTTTCCAGGCAAGAATACCGGAGTGGGTTGTAAATTATTAAATTCTGCATCATATATATATACAAAATTGAATCTTTTATTCTTTAGTGTGTTGACCCTGGGTCAGTTGACTCTTGATTTTTCTTTGCTTGTTTTCTGGATTGGTTTTCATTGTTTTATTTTCCAGCATTGTATTTTTTCTATCATAATTTTGGGCTATTAATCAATTAAAATATTTAGATTTTTAAAATTAATTGTTAGATAGCTTTAGCTATACCATGAACTAAGAAAAAAAGTGACCCTAACAACCAAATATATTATGAAACACACACACACAAAATCTGTAACCTCACTAGCCAATGTATCTTTATCACAGCTCCTATTTAGAAGACAGACTGATAAAATGTGGCAAGCTGGTTCACATTTTGTGAGGAAGGGAAAAACACTTTTCCACTTGGGAACTATTCATTAAATTTTAGTACAAAGGGAATTTTTGTATATTGCTAACTTATCAGTCAGCAAATGAAAACAGAAGGATGAACAGTTCTGCTGTAGTTATAGAATACTAGGCATGTCTGGTGAGATTCAACCTGAGGATAAGGGAAGAAAGAACGTTTAAAAGGAACAGTCGATGTTCTCTGTAGGCGAGAGCCTTTTGGTTGTTTGATTGTTTTGACATCTGCCTGCTTCCTCCTCTGTTCATCACTCTTTCCTCTACAATACTGCAGATGCTGCTAGATATTTCTCACACAGCACAAAATGACTCCCTTCACATTGTCAGTGTGCCTGGCTAGAACATTTATTCTCCATGATGTGCCTAATCATTAAAACTGGCCTGAGCAGCAGACAGGAGTGAATGAATGAGTGGTGATTGGTGAGTAGTATCCACAGAAGAAGAGTTTATTAGTTTTGCATATTTTCATTATAAAGAAAGTAACATGCTGGAGTGTAAGTTTTCCACCAAAACTTAATGACTTACTAAATGTGTCAGCTGTACTCTCCCCTGTCATTATTCAGTCTCAGCTTAAAAGTTCATTATTACCTTCTCAAATTACAGTGTTACAAAGACTTAGCTAGAAAGGCCCCTTGTACTTGTGCTCTCTTGTACCTCTGTGAGTTTTCTTTCAGTTATCAATTTGTATTTCCCACATGCATATGACACAAAATAAAAGCAGTCCTCAGTTAACAAGTTTCAGGGTTTTAAAAATTCATCTGTAACTCATGTGCTTGAACTCAGAGTGTGTTTTAAATATTATCAAAGAAATAAGCGGAAAGATTAAAATAAATAATTTAGGGGCAATTTAGGAGATATTAACAATGTTAATTTGGTTAATTAAGATCATATATTTCTCTATTCAGGTTTTCTTTAATATCATTCAATAGTTTGTAATTTGTTTCATAAAGTCTGTAACCATTCTGTGTTCAATTAATGACCTGATATTTTATAACTATTTTTTCTATTGTGAATGGTAGCACATATTTTGTATTTTCCAATATTAATGGAAGTATAGAGAAATGAGTTTCTAAGTTTACAGAAATTGTCAAAATGCTGATTCATAACAGTTTGAATTTTAGAAATGAGGGTTAAATTATAGATGAAGGAAATTAAATATAAAATCAATAAATTAGAAGATAAATTTTAGAAAATTACTCAGAATGAAACACATGTGGTTAAAGATAAGAATATGAGAAAAAGAAACTGAGAGACATGGAGGTTAGAATGGGAGAATTAGCCTATGGTACAAAGCTCCTAAAGAGGACACTATAGATACTGAAGAATTATCAGGGTCCAAATCTGGCTCAAGAAAGCTTAGACTATCTTAATGCTTCTCGAGAAGGTCCAAGAAGACATGAGTGCATGGACTTCAGCCCAAGTCCAAATGTAGATATTTACTCAAGGGGGGTGAGTGGCCTTATATACAGTGTGTGTCCTTTTTAGGGCTTAGTCTCCCTTTGTTTTAAAAGGGCGTCATGTGGTGGTCCCTAATGTATGGCATCGTCAAGGGTCTCATAGATACTAAGTGTGCTGCTCACCCTTGTGCTTGGAATGTGAGCACTTAGGGAATGCCACCTGTTATAGGATTCTAGAAGTGTGGTAATAATCATGCTATTACTTAATATGTAGAGATGTAGGCACTAAATAATACTCTAAAACCTGACCACAGCATTGTTAGATAACAGTACTCTCAGGGTAGGCATTTATCCTGCATATCCACACTGCTCTAATCCTGATACTAGAACGGTATTATTTTCATTTATCAATTCAAAAGTATTCAGTTTGAGGGGTGGTGTTAAGGCCCAAGAAATTTGAGGAGCTAAATTTCAGGTCAGGGGGCACTTTGAATCAAAAAATACTGACACTTAGGTTTTGTATTAAGATGGCAAAGTAGAAAGATACTGACCTTGCCTCGACAGACACACCAAAACTGAAGCTCCATATTGAACAACTGTCTCTAAGAATTACCTGAAGACTCACGAAACAGATCTTTTACAAATATAAAGAAAAACACATGTCCAGACAGGTAAAAAGGGCAGAGACACAGGAAAGTCGGAATTGTTGAAGATGTCAAAATTGTCCTCTGGGAGGCTTCTAAAATCACAGAAGCCCTGTTGAGAAGCAAGGCAGCCAAGCCCTACACTGGGCTCTCCAGCCCAGGGTACATGCATTGGGAAAATAAGTGACCAGACCACCTGTCTTTGAAAACCAGTGAGACTAATGTTTGGGAAATCTGGAGGGCTACTGGGGGAAGCCTTCTTTTTTTTTTTTTTTAATATACATTTACTTATTTTAATTGAAGGCTAATTACTTTACAATATTGTATTGGTTTTGCCATACATCAACATGAATCCGCCACGGGTATACACGCATTCCCCATCCCGAACCCCCCTCCCTCCTCCCTCCCCGTACCATCCCTCTGGGTCATCCCAGTGCACCAGCCCCAAGCATCCTGTATCATGCATCAAATCTGGACTAGTGATTCAATTCATATATAATATTATACATGTTTCAATGCCATCTTAAGACTCTGCTCTTGAAGGGCTCACACACAACCTCCCTCCCTCCCTCTAAGTCTCAATGCAAGGTTACAGATTAGAAAGCCACTGGGTTATGCAAGAAGGAGATTCATTAACTTCAGGGTATGTGCCAGAGGGGCAGTGATCTGGGAAAACTTCCTCTGAGGGCAGAAGCACTGGTGGCCAGCCCTTTTTTTCACTCTCTTTCAACCTAACTGGGCCAGTGCTGGCAGGTGATATTTCTTTCACTCTTCACCTTAGCTAACACTGTGCAATCTCCAAAGCAGACCCCCACACAGCCCACCTAGCAGGAGCCCTAGCTTGTGTGGATGCCTCTCTAAAGTAGCTCTGTCTCTGGGGAAAAGAACCACCCAGTAGAGTGCTCCCAAAAGCTGCTGCCAGGCCTTACAGATAGGCAGGATGGGGGCCAGACTGTCTACCAGCACACCACAGTATTTGTGATCAAGCCATAGGAAGGCCAGGAGGTAGCCCTGACCACCAGTGTGCCCACAGTGGTCATGATGGACCTCAGAGCCAGCAGTCTGAGGGCCCAACCTTGTATTTCATTGAACCTGCAGCAGTCATGACAAAACATTAAAAAGACAAAGACACAAAAAAGATAAAACCTTTAAAAAAATAAATAAATGTAACAGAGGTAAGCAATTTTCCAGATCAAGAACTCAAAGTAACACTCATATAGATGCTCACCAAGCTCAGAGAAAAATGGAGGCGTTAAGAGAGATTTTGTGATTGCTAATTATAATGAATTCAGGCTAGAGAAAATATAAAAGACCAGGCTTTCCCCTCCTTTCTGTATTCGGCTCTCATACCCCTCTTTCTCATTTTCCCTTTTTCCCTCCTAACATATACAGTAGTGCAGGTTGTGTAACTATACAAGGAATTTTAACCAAGAGGATATAGAAAGGCTTTAATTTAGCTCTATAGTGGGGTAAAGAAAGCCATTTATGAATCGATGACCCTGCACTCTTATTCTTGCATGCCTGTGTCATGGTAGAAGCAGGGGCTTTAGTTGTGAGACTCTTGATGTTGTGAGACTCTTGACGTGAGAATGGTGAGAATGTTGGCAGTACGGGTCCTAACAATGGAGTTGCCATTGGCTTAGGTGAACTGCACCGTCCTGCTCAGGAGGCAGAATGCCATTTTATCCCCCTTCCGTGTCTCTGTTGCTTATCATAGTATAGACCACTCGGGTACTGAATTAGGAGTCAGAAAATGACTATTTCAAAACAAGCTCAAATTTGTATTATATGCATGACCCTAGGCATGTTGTTACTGAACCATATCTGTTCGTTTGATGCACAGCAAGCCAAATGTTGAGATGTCAAGGTGGGCAGCAGAGAAAGGGTTTATTCATTAGGTAGCCAATGAGGAGATGGAGGAATAAGTTTCAAATTTGTCTCCCCAAAGGTGAGGGACTTGGGATATCTGTGGGGTAAAGAAGCAGGATGATCTGAAGTGTGGGGAAAGATGATTGGAGGCAAGGAAATGGTAGAGTAATCTATATTCTGACTAGGCTTATTGGATATATGCTTCTTCATGGGATATGTTTGAAAAATGATTGACATGATCTGAGGGTGGAGCTTTTGGCCCTCTGAAGACAAAATGCCATCCATTAAAAATTCACACAGGCCTAGTTGGGTGGTCTGTGGTACTGACTGGTTTAAACTATGCAACTCTAGCTCTCTATTTCTAAAAAATATCTTAAGCAGCCATTACTATCGTGATCCATTTGTCAAAAGTGTCATCTATAGAGGAGATCTAAAAGAGTCTTGCGATGTTTTGTTGAAGCTAGGTAAAGCTTGGAGGGTATGCAGTTTGTGAGACATTTAGTCAGAGAAGGCTGGTTTGCTGTTGTTCAGTTGCTAAGTCGTGTCCACCTCTTTGCAACCCCTGGACAGCAGTATCCCAGGCTCCTCTGTCCTTCACTATTTCCTGGAGTTTGCTCAGACTCATCTCCATCGAGTTGATGATGCTGTTTAAACATCTCATCCTCTGCCACACTCTTCTCCACTTGCCCTCAATCTTCCAGCATAAGGGTCTTTTCAAATGAGCTGGCTCTTCCCATCAGGTGGCCAAAGTATTGGAGATTCAGCTTAGCATCAGTCCTTCCAATGAATATTCAGGTTGATCTCCTTTAGGATCGACTGGTTTGATCTTCTCACTGTCCAAGAGACTCTCAAGAGTCTTCTCCAGCACCACAATTCTAAAGCATCAATTCTTCAGTGCTCAGCATTCTTTATGATCCAGTCCTCACATTCGTGGCATGACTACTGGAAAAACCATACTTTTGATTATATGGGCCTTTGTCAGTAAAATGATGTTACTGCTTTTTAATACACTGTCTAGGTTTGTCATAGCTTTTCTTCCAAGGAGCAAGCATCTTTTAATTTCATGGCTGCAGTCACTGTCTGCAGTGATTTTGGAGCCCAAGAAAATAAAATCTGTCTTACTTCCACTTTTTCCCTTTCTATTTGTCATGAAGTGATGGGACCAGATGCCATATTCTTAGTTTTATGAATGTTGTGTTTTAAGCCAGCTTTTTCATGCTCCTCTTTCACCCTCATCAAGGAACTCTTTAGTTCCTCTTCACTTTCTGACATTAGAGTGCTATCATCTGTGTATCTGAGGTTGTTGATACTTTTCACAGCAATTTTGATTCCAGCTTGTGGTTCATCCAGCCTAGCATTTTGCATGATGTACTCTGCACATAAGTTAAATCAGCTCAGTTCAGTTCAGTCGCTCAGTCATGTCCAACTCGTTGCGACCCCATGAATTGCAGCATGCCAGGCCTCCCTGTCCATCACCAACTCCCGGAGTTCACTCAGACTCACGTCCATCAAGTCCGTGATGCCATCCAGCCATCTCATCCTCTGTCGTCCACTTCTCCTCCTGCCCCCAATCCCTCCCAGCATCAGAGCCTTTTCCAGTGAATCAACACTTTGCATGAGGTGGCCAAAGTACTGGAGTTTCAGCTTCAGCATCATTCCTTCCAAAGAAATCCCAGGGCTGATCTCCTTCAGAATGGACTGGTTGGATCTCCTTGCAGTCCAAGGGACTCTCAAGAGTCTTCTCCAACAGCACAGTTCAAAAGCATCAATTCTTCGGCACTCAGCCTTCTTCACAGTCCAACTCTCACATCTATACATGACCACTGGAAAAACCATAGCCTTGATTAGACGGACCTTTGTTGGCAAAGTAATGTCTCTGCTTTTGAATATGCTATCTAGGTTGGTCATAACGTTCCTTCCAAGGAGTAAGCGTCTTTTAATTTCATGGCTGCAGTCAGCATCTGCAGTGATTTTGGAGCCCCCCAAAATAAAGTCAGCCACTGTTTCCCCATCTATTTCCCATGAAGTGGTGGGACTGGATGCCATGATATTCATTTTCTGAATGTTGAGCTTTAAGCCAACTTTTTCACTCTCCACTTTCACTTTCATCAAGAGGCTTCTTAGTT
Organism: Bison bison bison; assembly: GCF_000754665.1. NCBI lineage: Eukaryota > Metazoa > Chordata > Mammalia > Artiodactyla > Bovidae > Bison > Bison bison. The sequence continues at coordinate 3,368,172 of NW_011494948.1, read as the reverse complement.
CCTCTTCACTTTCTGCCATAAACAAGGTGAAAATATACAGCCTTGCAGTGCTCCTTTCACAATTTTGACCAGTCAATTGTTCCATGTAAGTTTCTATTTTGTTGCTTCTTGACCCACATACATGTTTCTCAGGAGACAGGTATGGTGGCCTGGTATTCTCGTATCTTTAAGAATTTTCCACAGTTTTTTGAAATTGACACAGTAAAATGCTTTAGCATAATCAATAAAGCAGAAGTAGATGTCTTTATGGAATCCCCTTTCCTTTTCTATGATCCAACAAATGTTGGCAATTTAATCTCTGGTTCCTCTGCCTTTTCTAAACCCAGCTAGTACATGTGGAAGCTTTTGATTCATGTACTGCTGAACCTAGTTTGAAGGATTTTGAGCATAACCTTACTAGCATGCAAAATGAGTGTAATTGTCTGGTAGTTTGAACATTCTTTGGCATTGCCCTTCTTCTGTATTGAAATGAAAACTGACCTTTTCCAGTCCTGTGGCGACTGCTGAATTTTCCAAATTGGCTGGCATATTGAAAGCAACACTTCTTAAAAGCAAACTCGAGCAGCTTTTTTATTTGAGTTCAAAATGGGTCATAAAGTAGCAGAGACAGCACACAACATCAAAAACCCATTTGGCCCAGGAAGTCTGACAAACTTACAGTGCAGTGATGGTTCAAGAAGTTTTGCAGAAGAGATAAGAGTCTGCAAAACTAATACAATTATGTAAAGTTTAAAAATAAAATAAAATTAAAAAAAAAAGTTTTGCAAAAGAGATAAGAGTCTTGAAGATGAAGAATGCAGGGGCTGGTCATCAGAAGTTGACAGTGACCAACTGAGTAATGATTAAACTAAAATATGCCTAGGTTCATTTTGATTTTTATTTCATCTCAAGGATTGAACTTTCTACCTTCGTGTTCAATCCTCTGAATATCAGCAGGAAATTGAGATGTGGTGATTAAGTCAGGAGCAATATTTGGGAAGGGCCAAAAGTGGAGAGGAGGTTAAGGAATAATGACAGGATAAGGTTTGTCACAGGACCTAGGAATAAGAAGAAAGTGAAGAAAGAAAGAGAATCTCCATTAGCAAAAAGAATAAGAAAATTCTATCTGCTGGTGAAAGAGTTCTATCATTTCTATTCATCTGCATGATAAATATGAGATTTTTCAGAGCTAGAGTGCATCCTTAGTGTGGATGCTTTTGTTTGTAGAATAATGTCTGTAATGGTTAAGCCAATTTTTAACGAGTAAAAGATTCAGTTATTTCATCCTTGATTAACACTTCTCAATGAGTCATTCAGTGAGATGTTAAGAGCAATTAGAAACATAATAACCCCAAATAAAGTTGAAACCAGTTGAAAATAACTCAACAGAATGAAATGTGTCATAATACTCTTTTAAAATAATTAAACAGGCTTCATTTTTATTGGAGTTTTGAGAACTTTAAAGAAATGAGCATCACTTGTGCATCTCCAAGAAAATATTTTGGTGACCTGAGTTTCCAGACTTATTTGACCATTTCACAACCAGATATCTCTAGGATTAGTATTTCATAAAACATATTTGGGAAATAGTATAAAATGTGTTATTTCAACATGGAAAATTTGAATTCTCATGGAGACATAGAACAGGTGTTCTCTACTGAAATCTCAGTGTAACAGAGAGGCAGTATAATACAGTGACCAGTGCCTAGGTAGGAATCCAAGTTCCAGTATTCATTAATTAGATAATCTTGGCAAAATAAATTAATTTAGCCATATGTCACATGTATATGGCTGAGAGAAAATACTTCCTATAACCAAGTAATCAATTTGAGAATTTCACATCTTGCACATGTTAGTCATTTACAAAGATACATGAAATGTGGGATGCTTTTCCAAACCTTTTTAATAGACTCCACCTGCATTTAAGCAACCAGTACACAAAACTTCTTGTTACTTTTTGAATCATGCTACTTCCTCAGATTTCCATACCTTTTTTCATGTGATTTTTCTACCTAGAAAGCCTTTTCCAATTTCCACACTTGGAATAGTTCCTATTTTTTGTTCAATCCCTATCCAAGATTCTTGTTAACAGAGTTGATTTCCACACTTGGAATAGTTCCTATTTTTTTTTTTTTTTTTCAATCCCTATCCAAGATTCTTGTTAACAGAGTTGATTTCCTATGTCTTTTTCCCCATTGTTCCTTTATGGTACTTTTCACACTGCTGTATTTTTTGACTGCTTATTCCTTTATTTGCTTTATATTAGTTCTTTTGTTTCTGTGGAATAAATCACCCAAACTTATTGGCATAAAACTGTAGGCTTTTATCATCTCACACATTTTCTGGTGAATATAACTTAAGACAGCAAAAATGAATTATATCATAGGTGAACAGAATAAGCTACCATGAAATCTGATTTCTAAGAAAGCCTTTTGGAATTTCTTTAGAGTTGCTGAAATCTTGAAATCCTGACTATATAATAGTTTGTAGGAAAAAAGTTTTTAATCTAGACACATAAATTTTTTGGCATTTAACCTTTATATGAGTAACAGGAATAATGAAAACTATGACACGACAAAAAAATTTAGTTTGAATAGTAAGGAAATTTAGGGAAGGATGTGCATTCTTTCAGAGAAGGCAATGGCAACCTACTCCAGTACTCTTGCCTGGAAAATCCCGTGGACGGAGGAGCCTGGTAGGCTGCAGTCCATGGGGTCGCTAAGAGTTGGACACCACCGAGCAATTTCACTTTCACTTTTTACTTTCCTGCATTGGAGAAGGAAATGGCAGCCCACTCCAGTGTTCTTGCCTGGAGAATCCCAGGGACGGGGGAGCCTGGTGGGCTGCCGTCTCTAGGGTCGCACAGAGTCGGACATGACTGAAGTGACTTAGCAGCAGCGTGCATTCTTTTACCAACACTACTGATTTAGTATTTGTCATTGTCCATTCTATTATATATATTATTACTTCTCTATTTACTGCCAACTTTACAAATATGTGTATTTCTGTTGCCTCTCTTTCTTGTCCACCTGTTTCGTTTCCCCACTTGCACTCTTGACCAAATTGCTTTCTCCATCGTTATCAATGACAGTTTTCCCCCAACAAACCACTGTTTTTTTTGTTTTTTTTTTTTTACTGTTTTATGTCTTGACTTTTCTGCCATACTTCACTGTTGACTTTCCCTAGCTTTATAAAATTCTCCCCTACTTTAGTTTTTGCAATTATTTGATATGTTTGCTCATAAGTAGTTCTCTAAGTATGAATTATTTCTATAATCATCGTAAATAAGTCCATACTCAAAGAATGTCATCCTGAAGCAACTTTAGTATTTTTGTTTCCTTTTTTTTATGGTTAATGTATGGGACTAGTTCTTTATTCCTAAATGAAATTTAAACTGCGGCCCATAACTTTTCTGTCACTTTTACATAGAAAATATTCCTCATTCAGTATAATTAACATGCTGTTATTATACTATAGTAATAAACATTTTTAACTTTGTTCAGAGTTAAGGGCTTTTCCCCTTTCTTACTTGGATGGGCTGATACTCAGCAATGGAGGTGGTTATATGTTTTCTCTTTTCCCACTTTTTGCTCTTAAATATGATTTTGATCTTTCTCCTTGCCTTCGCCCCCACTTCAATGTTAGAGACTGGGCATGTGTTTAAGGGCTGTTTTCTCTCTTCTCAATTCTGTTAGTTTTTGAGAGACCACTGAGAGCTTCTCACCTACAGCTACTTTGACAGAAGTCATTGCGTCTCCATTCCGGCTAAATACTTGCTTTCTCAGTCTGAGGTATTTTCTTTCTCTGACCCATCCAGTTCCTTCAGAGCAGAATAATCTTACCAAAATGATGGATACAAATTTCATGATTAATTTTGTGTACTGACTTCTGTGATTGTGAATAATATCATATATACTAATTTATAATCTGATTGACTTTTTAAAAATTGAGAGCAGAATGTGTTATATATATATATATATATATATATATATATATCTCCAAATATTTAAAATGAATTTAAGCTAATAATAGTTAAATTCACCGTCCAATTCATACACATAGTCCTCTTAGGCAATTTAGATCTTGGTTTGAAGAATATGGACTAGTGCACACAATGAAGTCTTAATATTTAACCATATCCTAGACTGTATTATTTCAGCTTTTGATTTGTCACTGAATGATGAAAGAATATTAGCAATCAATCATTTTTTGTACATTTTGCTAGTCTCAGGAAAGTCATGCTAGTCATGCTAACATTACAAATTATATATGAAGGTCTAGTGGCATTTTAAAATATATTTCTGTGTATTAACAGTAACCATCAACCTCTCTAAATAGAAGAGAAAATATGGTTTTCTATAAAGTGTACAATGGAAAATATAGAGATAATACAATGTGACATCATCTCTTTAAGAAACATTAAGGAAATGGAAAGTGTATCTCTGAATATTTTATTGACTATATAAATGTGTTTATGTATAATACATGTGTAACATGTAGAACACTCAAATAAGAATTATTCAGGAATTATTTGGTTATCACGCTGTTTATTTTATCTGGCCTCTCTGCTCAGAAAGTATTCACTAAAGGTACTTTTAATATTACCTATATTTTAAGTTTGGCATTTGACCAAGGCTTAGAATAAACACAATCTATATAAACTAATACCTATTTAACTTAAGCATAGTGATAATGTACACATGTATTCCTTTGCACATACATAAATATATGTGTTCTAAAGTACAAATACAATTTTTTTTTCCTAGTTAAATACAAATTCCTGCAAAGGACATGTATGTTCATGGGATTACACACAAACTCCAAAGGACAAAATATTTGGCAATGGAGCTAATAGGAGTGGTGTTTTTCATTACTTCTATTACATCACTCATCTTGAGAATTGACAAGACACTAACATTTGTGTCTAAGGAAATATCTCTAATATATTTATCTTTGAATGTTTATTTTTATTTTTGACTCGACTATCAAGTGTTCCTTCTTTGATTCTAAATTGGTTCATACTGAACTGACATCTTTAATGCACAGAAATGCTATAGAATTGTAAATACTATGTTATTTCCTGCCATCCATTGTCCATGTACAGATGTTATCCTCTACTACTACTTCAGTAGATGGACAGCACTCCAACCACCTTTGGCCTTTGCACTCTGGCTGCAGGTCTTTGGGAAGTAGATGCTTTTGGAAAGTAGTGAAAAGGATACTGAACTAATTCATAAAGGGTGTCTCTCTTCCTGCACAGTCAGTTGGTGGCATGAGGTGTTAAAGAACAGTTTCTCCAAGTGACAACTAGATTACTGGAGAATTTTAATCCAACAAAGACTGATGATCAGGTGGAAAATGGCTGACCTTCCTCCACTACCTTCACTTTGGTTCTCCCTTAGGTCTGACTTTTAAGACAGAGGATTCTCTCCTTTTTAGGAGAACTCCCTTTGTTCTTGAGGGTGCTCCCTGGGAACGCTCTCACGTTCAATCACTTGACATTTGTCCTCCAACCTTCCTGTAATCTGCAATAATTCCCTCCCATATTCTCAAAATCTCCTTTGGAGGCATTCCCTCTTACTTCAAACCCCATTCTCATCATATTCTCTTATAAGGAGTCCTTAATTGACTGTCAAAATCCAAGGAAAAATAACAACAGAAACAACAAAACACATTTCCCTTTCCTCAGTGAGAAAAATTGCTGAGTAGTTAAACCTTTGCAGAGGTGAATATAGATATAATCTTTCGTATACTTATACATATTTGCATTCCTTCCCCCTTTCACAGCAATGGAAAGGAAGCTAATTTTTTTTTTTTTTCTTTTCTATGTCCATGTTTATGAAGGTGGGCAATTATACCACTACTGCTATGAATTCTCTGTTAATTACAGAAGTAAACATGAAAAGAGAAATTAAAGCTTAGAGCAGGTGCATAGATTGATTTTCTAAATATTTTAATCATCAATGTCATTGTGAGATAGTTGCTATTTGTTGAATACTTGTTATACGCCCTAACTTTTCTACACACTTTACATGCATTGTATCCATTAGTTCTAGTAATGAGGTATGAACTCTTTGTATCCCCATTTGGAGAAACTGAGTCTTAGGAAAAAAATTAATATTTCACTCCAATAAGATATTTTCAGTTTTGTGGCCAAAAATATCAGATTAAAAAATTTTTGTATGTATCACTAATGAACTAGACCATTCTTATGCTTATTCTTTATGCAGCAATCCACACCATTTCATCTTTCTTATTTCTAAGTAACTGACCAAAGAAATATTTACTTTTAAAGATTTAAAATGTTGAAAATTATGTAATGGTGAAAAAACATGCAATAGTTTTATCTGGTATGTTATTGTGCTGTGCTTAGTTGGTCAGCTGTGTCTCACTCTTTGTGACCCCATGGACTGTAGCCCACAAGGTATGTTATTAATTTTAATATTTGAGAGTAAAATCAACACTGCCATTATAGCATATGTCAGATAAATTCAGTAAAGTCACTTAGTGAAAGTCACTCAGTCATGTCCGACTCTTTGCAACCCCATGGGCTATACAGTCCATGGAATTGTCCAAGCTAGAATACTGGAGTGGGTAGCCTTTCCCTTCTCCAGGGGATCTTCCCAACCCAGGGATTGAACCTAGGTCTCCCTCTTTGCAGGCAGATTCTTTGCCAGTTGAGCCACAAGGGAAGCCAAGAATACTGGAGTGGGTAGATTATCCCTTCTCCAGGAGATCTTCCTGACCCAGGAATCAAACTGGGGTCTTCTGCATTGCAGGAGAGCTCTTTACCAACTGAGCTATCTTCTCTTAAAGACTTTATACATTTTTTTCCCATGGAAATATTACAGGGATTTGGTTGCATCTGTATTAACATAGTTTCATTTATTTCTTAAAATGTTCTTTTTTTTAAGTTGTTTTTTTTTTTTTTTTAATTTAAATCTTGTAACATGTTCTCTTTATCTCCTATCTTTTTAAAGCACAAGACACATAATATTGATCTGTAGTCATTAAGACAGGTCCTCTTGTTTCTGATTCCTCAGTAAGCACACGGAAAGTAAGATACTTCTCAGGAAGTTAATCAGCAGCCTATGACAACATCCATCACCTAGTGTTCCAGTGATCTTTCAAAATTTTAACAGTATTAGATAGCTTTTGAAGTAATTATGACTAGTGTTTACAAATGCAGCACTAAGATTTATGTGTCACTGGATTTTGTTTTTCCTAAAATGTGACAGAATTATAAAGACAAATCATTATTTTATAGAGTTGTACAAAAGGAAAAAAAACAAAAAAAACAAAACTAAAATACTCCATCGTGTACACATCCTGATTTTAGAGATGCTAAAATTTGAAAAACAACATATGGTAAACACGTAGCAATAAATGTTACTATTGGCTGATGCAGGAGTGTTTAGGAGGAAGGGACATGTGCACAAGTCCTCCAGGCTGGTGAGAGTGGAGACTAGTTTAGTCTTCCTGGAGGTCATTTGGTAATACCAATCCAAAGTTGTAAAACCATTTATATTTTTAAACTCAGTAATTCCTGTAAACCAAAAGAAATAATGAGACATGCAAACATTTAGGAACAACTTCTACATGTTTCTGCTGCTGCTGCTGCTAAGTTGCTTTAGTCGTGTCCGACTCAGTGCGACCCCAGAGACGGCAGCCCACCAGGCTCCCCCGTCCCTGGGATTCTCCAGGCACATGTTAGATGCTGTCCTAAATACTTGGGATGTATCCACAAAGGAAACAAACCTTCTGCTCTTATGGAACTCATATTGTGTCAGAACAGAAAATGATTTTGATAGATTGCACTATGGGAAAAAAAAGATTATAGAACGATATTTGCTCCATGATTCTAATTTGTAAATGTACTTCAAAAAGTAGAAACATTACAAACTATCCCACAGTAGGTGATTGGTATGGTATATTTAGCCAACTGGGTTTTGTTTCCATTTGGGTTTTATTTTATAAGTTTTAACCAGATTTGATTATTACAAATGTAAATAACTTACATGGGCATTTTTCTATTTGCTAACTAATCTGTTGTATTTACTTTGTTCTCAAAACAGAATTTTATTAGATTTAGAACTTAAGAGGCCAAGACCAGATAAGTGTGATCTGTTAGTAAGTACTGACTCAGTGGTTCTCAAAGTAGGATGCTGCAGCAGCAGCACGCCTTAGGATCTTGTTAGAAATTCAAAATTTGGGATTGTAATCCCCACTACAGAATCAGAAACTATGGTGGCAGGGCCCAAATATCTGTACAATCAACCCCTTCAGCCATTCTGATATACTCTGAAGTTTGAGAAGCAGACATGGTAACTTGTACTCAGTTGGAAGGAAACAAATGGATATTTGTGGGGACAGATACCAAGAGTCAGTTACCATAGAGGTCCTTTAAATTATTTCAAATAAATTATGGTGACCAATGAGACTATATCATTAGCAGACTCCTCTCCTGACTAGATCTATGTCCTTAAGTTCCTTATTTCTGTGTTCCTCAGTTAACTTACTTATAAAATAGATATAAGTATCTACCACTTGGATTTGTTTGGAAGACTGATTAAATTGACTAGTGTATGAAAAATCCTGTAACACATGTAATCCTCACATGTGTTTGCTATCATCATTATTATTGTCAATTATAATTATTAATGATGCCTCAGTAAGTTAAATGACTTGCCAGACATGATACAGCTAGGATTTGATCCCAAGTTTGTTTTCCTCTAGATAAAGTTCTGCTTTTTCCTCCCTTGTCTCTCTATGTACAAAAGTTCTATTTGTACCATATATTTTGTCTCTTTATACACATTTTCTCCTCCTTTATTGTTTAACATTGATCTGATAGACTGGCTTCTCTAAACTAAATGTCTTCTCTAACTAAACATCATAAAAAAGGGGGTAATGCTTTGTGTTTCCCATTGTCTGATATTATATTTAGATACATGATAGATGTTCAATAAATACTTGCTAATTGTGAGAACAAGGGCATGGCTAAAAATTTCTTCAAACACTGGTAAAATATATCTCCTATGCTATTGAATAAAAGATTATAGAAATCATATTAAAGAAAAAAAATTTCTCTCTCTATTTTTAATAGACAGTTGTCAAGATAGCCTACAAATGGATTCAGGGCTAAGTAGATTAGATCTAAGTGCATTAGATCTGGGTAGATCTCTTTTACTTAACAACATCTAGCCTACGTAATAGAAAAGGTGGAGAAGTATGAAAATATTCATGGGTTCTTCTAGTTAAGAAATAAAGAAACCTAGTATTTAAGTTGTTGAAAGACAGATATTTTCCCTCATAGAATCCTAGGGAAAATATCTTAAGTATTGAGACAAATTAAATTATCTTTAATGCAGGTTGAATATGTTTCATATTGAATAGTTGATAAGTAGGAGACATAAGAATGTTCAATAAAAACATTTTTGATATAAAAAAACATACTTTGGTACATAAAACTCAATTCATAAAAATTTCAACTTTATTATTTTGTTGGTACTCAAATTACCCCATCTTTACTTTTTTTAGCTTTTTATTGAGATATAGCTGATTAACCATGTTGTGATAGTATCATATGAATAGCAAGGGATTCAGACTTATATATACATGTGTCCATTCTCCCCCAAACTCCCCTCCTATCCAGGATGCCACATAACATTAAGCAGAGTTCCATTGCTATACACTAGGTTCTTGTTGGTTTTCTTTTTTATTTAATATTTATTTACTTTATTTTTGGCTACATTAGGTCTTTGTTGCTTTGTGCAATCTTTCTCTGGTTGTGGCCAGAGGAGGCTACTCTTCCTTGTGATGTGTGGGCTTCTCATTGTGCTGGCTTCTCTTGCTGTGGACCACAGGCTCTAGGCAGGTGGGCTTCAGTAACTTCAGCACTGCCAATGCAAGGGACATGGGTTCAATTCCCAGTCCTGGAAGATTCCACATGCCATGGAGCAACTAAGCCCATGTGCCACAACCACTGAGTCCACACTGTAGCGTCAATGAACCATGACTGAGCCCACGTGCTGCAGAAATTACAACTTTATTATGCATGTATAGCCACATAATAATTCTCATGATGCCAGTTGTATTAGATTTTTGTTGTATTAACAAATATTCATCAATGTATTATAAATGGCTCACTTAATAATAAGTTGAAGAATTTCCCTGTGATTGGAGGAGAAAAATAGTCATGAGAGACATCAGTGGAGTCATAAGTGGACAACAATAAGACCATATATGACACTAAAGCTCTGATCAATAAGCCTAGGAATCCAAGCCACAACTTTTGCATCAGTTGGCTCAGTGTGGTTAGGAAAGTCCAGTACTTTCAGGATATTTTCAAGTGAGTGATTACCAACTTTGTTAATGTTTGTCTCCTGCTTCCAACTCAAAACCAGCCACTGCTGCTGCTGCTGCTGCTGCTAAGTCGCTTCAGTCCTGTCTGACTCTGTGCAACCCCATAGACGGCAGCCCACCAGGCTCCCCTGTCCCTGGGATTCTCCAAGGCAAGAGCACTGGAGTGGATTGCCATTTCCATCTCCAATGCATGAAAGTGAAAAGTGAAAGTGAAGTTGCTCAGTCGTGTCCGACTCTTAGCGACCCCATGGACTGCAGCCTACTAGGCTCCTCCAATCCATGGGATTTTCCAGGCAAGAGTACTGGAGTGGGGTGCCATTGCCTTCTCCTCATAACCAACTAGAGAAAGCCAAAAATGCTCTCTAGTCAATCACATTGAGTGCCCTGCTCTAGTTAACCTACCTCCAGCTTTCCCTTACTCACAACCTCCAATCAGAGCATACATGGTTTAGGAGGTAGGGAGAATAGTGACATGTCAAATAATAGATTTTCAGTTAGAAAATGAATAAGTTGCAGGAATCTAATCACAGCATTGTAATTATAGTCAACAATACCATATTATACATAAAAAAATTGCTAAGAGAGTAGATTTTAAGTGATCTCACCACAAAAAGAATAATAATATTTTTGTATGATGGAGATGTTAGCTGAGGTTTTAGTTATAATCTTACCGGGATACAAAAATGTTTTGATTCAACACACTGTATACCTTAAAGTGTTATATAATGTCATATATAATAAATGTTATATATATTTTAGTGTTATATGCTGTAATGTTATATGCCAAAGAAGTTGAAAAAATGACATTAGAGGTATCAGTAGAATCCAGAGAGTAGAGTGGGTTTTGGCAAGACAGGAATGGATTTTGTTTTGGACATTTTGACTTCAAGTTAACTGTGCCATAGGTATGTTGAAATATCTACCACAAAGTTGGAAAATAGAACTTGAACTGGGGACTACAGGCAGATCTGTAAAAACTGGTTTGGAAATACTACCCATAGAGCTGGTACCTGAAGTCATGAGTATGAGGGTAATTTCAGATATGGAAGACATAGAAACACGAGTCATAAAATACACCAGTACATTGATTCACATAATTCATTTGAAAATCCCCAAGCATAGCTACATCCCTGGGCCTTGTGCTTGGTGCTGAACATAAACATGCTGCAAGACTGCCTACATTTAAAGATCCTTAGGAAGGAGAAAAAAAAGCACAGCAAAATCCTGAAGTTGTATTCATCAGAATATTAAATACAAAAGCAAAACCTAAAAATAACAAGTAAGGCACTGATGGAATCACTGGAATAAGAGACTTGAAGGAAGGAAGAATAGTCGACAAGTACACCTGCTGTTAGTTATTTGAGGGTGATGATGACTTTAAAAAAGAATGTGATCTGGTGTTCTGGCACTATTGGAGATAATCGATGGAGAATGTCATTATCATTATTAGGGTAAACAACATATTGTTATGTATAGCAAGTAAGTATAGACTGCCCACCCAAAAGCAAAGTAAAAGATGGAAGCTTGAAGAAGTAAGTGGGTCAAAGGCAAAGTTCTCCAGGAAAAGAAAGGCTTGAAATTACAGGTTGAAAGGAACAATTAAATGGAGAATGAGAAATTGTCATTAGAAAAAGCATAAAAGGTGAAGTTAGGATAGGCAAAAGAAGATGAAAATAAGAATACAAGAAGGAGAGAAAGTCTTTTTTCTTGAATCATTTCAGTCCCTCAGTCGTGTCTGACTCTTTGCAACCCCATGGTCTGCAGCACTCCAGGCCTCCCTGTCCAACACCAACTCCCGGAGCTTACTCAAACTCAAATCCATTGAGTCGGTGATGCCATCTAACCATCTCATCCTCTGTTGTCCTCTTTTCTTCTTACCCTCAATCGTTCCCAGCATCAGGGTCTTTTCCAGTGAGTCAGTTCTTTGCATCAGGTGGCCACAGTATTGGAGTTTCAGTTTCAACATCAGTCCTTCCAATGAGTATTCAGAACTCATTTCCTTTAGGATGGACTGGTTGGATCTCCTTGAAGTCCAAGGGACTCTCAAGAGTCTTCTCCCAACACCACAGTTCAAAAGTATCAACTCTTTAGCACTCAGCTTTCTTTATGGTCCAACTCTCACATCCATACATAACTACTGGGAAAATCATTGCTTTGACTAGATGGACCTTTGTTTTCTTGAATATAAAGTAATAAATGAGGAATGGATGAATATATAGGTGCATTATTTAATTAGAGATATAAAAATTGAAGTTGTTAACATGAATAACTTTAATCCACTTAAAATGTATGAGCAAATTATGTCATAGCAGAAGAGAGAATGAAATATAGAAAAAGGACAGAAAAAGAGGAGAGATTGGAAATATTTCACTTTAGTGGCTATTAGGAATGTAATGGGTAGGTAATTGTTAAGAAATGATAATGATGATGAAACAGGAGCAACACATATGGCTAGTTGTATGGTAGAATAGCAAAGCAGGAAGCAAACATTTTGGTATAGCAACTTTCTTTTCCAAGGATTAGAGGAGACAATTTTATGGAACATCATTTCACTGAGCTGGGGAGGATTAGAGTGAAAGGGAAATTAAATGGAGACAGAGAGGTTTCAGAGTACATGATCTAAAACTACCTCATTTTAAGAGATAAAGGACCTGTGGCTTAAAAACCTTGCCCATATGGTTAAAATGAAGGTTCTGGTCCTTAATTCTGAAACAGGCCATGAGAGTCTGGTTCTTACAAGTCCAGAACTTCCGTGAGAATCTACAGTTTATTAAGAATCACAAGTGATTTTCAGGTGTATTTCAGAAGTATGTACTTTTAAGTTTGAGAGGCACTGACATACACTTTACTTCTACTTCTGTGTTGGTAATTGCCATGAAAATGGTGAAAGGAAAAGCAGGAGGAATACTGGGTATTTCCAGGGGGTAAAAGTCAGACACGACTGAGCGACTGATCTGATCTGATCTGATTCAAGTATCCAATTATGCAGAAATAGCTAGAAAGGGACTGTGAGGCCCCAATACAGCTCTGTTTTGAGAACAGGGAGAGAGAAGGATCTAAGAGTAATGATGGCAGCTGCAGAACTGAAGCTCCAGAGTTTATCAGAGCTTTGGCAACAGTTGATGTGAGATGAAAATTAATGTTTCTATAGTTACTGAATAATTTGTATAAAGTTAAACCAGTTCTATGAACTTTCATAGGTTCTTACAGATTTCTTAACATAACCAACTCCAGTAATGAAAAGATTGTGATATTATGCCGGAAGTTACAGTTTACAATTTTAATTTCTTCCCAAATGTATAGATATCTATAACACAATGACTTTTATGATGAACATTATTATTTCTGAAACTCTATTAATTAATACAGCTGAATGTCAACTTAGGAAAATTATGGTATGACATTGTCACTCTTGAAAAAGAATTTGGATAATCTCTTTATAATGCCCCCATTTGTAGTTGGAAGTTATTGTTGCCGATCATATGAACACAACAAAATTTTTATAAAATTTTAATATTTTGAATAATTTGGAGTGACATGTTTAAGGATAGTGATATTAAGAGTCAAAATATTAAATGTGAGGATCTATACATTTTAGTTTAAAACATGTAAATACCTACTTTCAATTTGGATTGCTTGATGTTATTTCTGTATCTCCCCAACACCAGAAATATTTGTAATAATTACTTTAATTTGATACTTTTTTAAATGAGGATAAAACTTTAGTTAGAGGTTTTAACATTTTGTATTTTTGTAAGCACAGTTTCAAAGCAAATAGTTGTTCAGTTACAAAAATATCAAAGGCACCTCTGCTGCTGCTGCTGCTGCTAAGTCGCTTCAGTCTTGTCCAACTCTGTGCGACCCCATAGACGGCAGCCCACGAGGCTCCCTCATCCCTGGGATTCTCCAGGCAAGAACACTGGAGTGGGCTGCCATTTCCTTCTCCAATGCATGAAAGTGAAAAGTGAAAGTGAAGTCGCTCAGTCATGTCCGACTCTTAGTGACCCCATGGACTGCAGCCTACCAGGCTCCTCTACCAACAGCCTAAAACACAAATTCCAGTCTATAATGTTTTTGGCAACTTTTTTTTTTTTTTCCTAGTCATGCATTTGAGTTTTCAAATATCTTCCAATTATATAATGAAATCTTTGCAGAAGCCCTGGGATATTATGATTTGTGGAGTTAATTCACAAATAACATCTTTCCTCAGTAGAGTTTAAACCATAGAAGAAATATTATTGTCATCTTTTGTCATTTTAATTTTCTCTAATGTATACAAACATGTTAATGCATAGTTGGAAACTAAAAGGTTCAGACAAATTTGAGTCCCCAAAGAATATGCTGTACAATTAGTTTTCTGTCACAGTAAAATGTATCCAAATTCTTTGAGATCATATTAAACTAATAAGGTGATGCAAGGTACAAGTAATTTTATAATAGCTTTATTAAGATATAATTCTCATACCATAAGATTATTTTTTCATGAAACTTTTTAAAGTGTACAATCCAGTGGCTTTAGTGTACAGGTAGACAGCATTGCACAACCAGCACCACTATCTAATTTTATAATGTTTTCATGATCTGAAAAGAAATCCTGTACCTATTGGCAGTCATTCACTTTCTGCTCACCCTTCAGGCCCTGAAAACCACTAATCTGCTTTCTGTGTCTATAGAATTTCTCAGATATTCAAATGGTTTTCCATCCAAGCCTGAGATGACACACCCTGTCCAGGATTCAGTCCATATCTTATTACTGTACTGTTACAGAGTAGAGTTTAAGGGAGCAGGGGTGGGAGGCGGTAGGTAGCCTCTCATGATTTAAAAAAAAAAAAAAAGTCACTGGAGCTAGAGTTTCAGGCATTAATGCTGCATTCTAGCTAGAGGATTGGGAGAAGGCAATGGCACCTCACTCCAGTACTCATGCCTGGAAAATCCCATGGACGGAGGAGCCTGGTAGGCTGCAGTCCATGGGGTCGCTAGGAGTCAGACACAACTGAACGACTTCACTTTCACTTTTCACTTTCCTACATTGGAGAAGGAAATGGCAACCCACTCCAGTGTTCTTGCCTGGAGAATCCCAGGGATGGGGGAGCCTGGTGGGCTGCCGTCTATGGGGTCGCACAGAGTCGGACACAACTGAAGCGACTTAGCAGCAGCAGCAGCAGCTAGAGAATTAATGAGAATAGGGGGAAAAGATGGGTATGTTGTCTATATTCAGGGCCACTTCTTAGAAGTCACTCGCTCTACTTCCACACACATGCATTTTCCAGAGTTTAGTCTCATAACACCAAGACTAAGAATCTTTTTCCAAGTAGCCATTAACCTACTTCAAAGTCAGCAGCCCTTTATAAAAATAGGGAAAGATAAATATTGGAGGACAACTGGAACTCTCTGTCATAGTGTTAAACCCACTTGAACTTACTAAAATGTATTAAGCTAAGATTTGGAATACCTGAAGAACAATCCTTATGAAAGATTTTAGACTCTTAGGGTAGCATATGTAGTGGCTTTTGATGGAGGCAATAAAATATAAAACCATTAAGTGCCATATTTGTAACCAGGATATAAAAAATATGAGAAAAGACCATATTTGTCTTGTTCATCACTTAACCTCATATTCTGGAATAATAGTGACTGACACATAATTGCTCAGTAAATATTTATTGAATAGATAAGTGGATTATTGAGTTAACTTCATGTAGCTGTATCTGTTGTTTACAGTTAGAGTTAAATAATATATTTACAAATTATCTAACCTTGGGATGAGTTGATAATTCCAAAACTTATCGCTATCGCTCTAACTTTGCCAGGATTTAAGATCTGTTTTGAAAGAAATGATCTAGGCATTGAAAAGACATTGAGAAAGTTTGGGTGTTACTGAGCTAAGGTAAAAATCTAACACCTTAATACAGGGTTGTTTTCTTCCTTGGGAACTGTAGCAATTATTTCTATATTGAAGCATTGCATTATTTATGTAGGTGTTTATTAGTTATTTACTGAGATTTTACAATATGCCAAACTTCATTGAAACTACTTTTTTTTTCTCATATATGTAATCTGCAATTATAATGGGAATTGCATTTCTGAGTAGATAAGCTTGACACTCTTCAAAGAATTAAGAGTTCAAACTTTGGGTTTTTTAAAAAAAAAATACATTATTTGCAATTTTCTAACTAGATAGATGGCTATCTGGTTTCCCAATAAAGCGTTTCTCATAACTTATACAAAAACTGCATATATATTGCACAAAATGTACATATTTTATAAAATCTAATGTATTTTAAAATTCATTGGCAGAAAATTTTAGAAATTGGCATATCTGTTCATGTATAGTTTCAATTTATCATTTAATAAGGTAGGCACTATGGAGCTATCTATCTAAAATTAATCATAATACATTGGAGCTGTAAGATGGAAGAATTTATTTACTATTATTTATTTAAAAAATTTGAGAGTATAGTTGTATCTCTGCTTTATGGAGTTGAAGCTTTAAGTTTCATTCTAAATAGAATAGAATGAAAACTCAATTTCTTTCACATTTCCTCCTCATTAAAAGAATCAGAATTTCTATGCTGCATGTAACTAATAGAGTAAGAGAGTTTGTATTTGAAATTCATCTGTACCATTTCTACCTCTATGCTCTTGGGTACATTTTTAAATTTCTCTATTGTCTTGTGTGTGTGTGTGTGTATGTTAGTTGACCAGTCCTGTCCAACTCTTTGCAACTCCATGGGCTGTAGCCCACCAGGCTCGTCGGTCCATGCAATTCTCCAGGCAAGAATACTGGAGTGGGTTGTCATTCCGTTCTCCAGGGGATCTTCCTGACCCAGGGATCAAACCTGGATCTCCTGAATTGCAGGCAGATTCTTTACCATCTGAGCCACATTGGAAGCCCTCAATTGTCTTATCTATACAATAATGGTAATCATATTTGATAGGATTGTTCTAGCGATTAAATGAGTTGAACCTGAAGTACTTAACCTACTTCCTGTCATATAGTAGATATTCAACCAATGTTAATAACTATTAATATTACTATTAATATTAGGACCCACTAAGCTGTTAGTAGGGGCTTCCCAAGTGGTGATAGTAGGAGCTTCCTAGGTTGGCGTTAGTGGTAAGAACCTGCTTGCCAATGCAGGAAACATAAGAGATGCGGGTTTGATCCCTGTGTTGGGAAGGTCCCCTGGAGGAGGGGATGGCAACTAATGCCAGTATTCTCGCCTGAAGAATCCCATTGACAGAGGAACCTGGCGGACTCAGACCGTAGGGTCAGGGTCACAGAGAGTTGGACATGACTAAAGCGACTTAGCACACCAAGGTGATTGTAGACATATAAGAAATGTGTTAATTACCTGACCTCCGAATCTAATATATATGTGAGTGTATATATATATATATATATAGGAGAAGGCAATGGCACCCCACTCCAGTACTCTTGCTTGGAAAATCCCATGGACAGAGAAGCCTGTTAGGCTGCAATCCATGAGGTTGCTAAGAGTCGGACACGACTGAGCGACTTAACTTTCACTTTTCACTTTCATGCATTAGAGAAGGAAATGGCAACCCACTCCAGTGTTCTTGCCCGGAGAATCCCAGGGACGGGGGAGCCTGGTGGGCTGCTGTCTATGGGGTCGCACAGAGTCGGAAATGACTGAAGTGACTTAGCATAGCATATATATATATATATATATATATATATATATATATAAAAATACCACTTGTAAGAATGTTGCACAGTAGTAAAATATCATGTGGAAACTGTATTGTATATCACAGAATTTGATGCCAGCATCTATGAATTAAAACCAAAACAACAAAACAACTCCTGTAATAAGTATATTCACATAATAACTTCCTCAGAGCTGAGAATTAAATTAGTTGACCCATTCAAAATATTTAAAGCTGTGATTCATATATCTCTTATTTTTAGTAAATATTATTTATGGCATATGACTTAATTGAGATTCTGAACTTAATTAAGCTTGAGTTGAATTTTGACTTCACAATGTATTAGTGATAAGATATTTTAGAGTATATACAGGCAAATGTTAGCTTCCATTTTTTATTTGAAAATGTGGAAAATAGTGTCGTTTTTGTATTAATAGAAATACTCAGAAGAAATTTTAGTGAATGCCAATTGAAGATATATGAAATAAAGTGTAGAGATCCTAGCATTGTTACTTATCCATTGCTAACTAAATATCATTTTAATGAGACCTGCCAGACTGCCTTTAAAATAATTTGTAATTATATTTTAAATAATTTAAAATAGCTCCCCAATGTTTAGGTTTCCAAATCATCTAAAAATTCAACCTTCTGTCACTCCCTCTAAAAATTGAACTTTCAGCAAAATTGAGCCAAGAAGAAATAAAGTGCTTTAAACCATCTTAACATCAGAGAAATCACCTTCTGAAATGCCAATTCCATGAATTTTTCCAGCCACATATCCAATAAATCCATTAGTTAATAGCTATAGTCTATAGAAATACTAATTCAAGTACAACTTTTCAGGATTTCTGCAGTAATTTGACAGTTATATTGGGATTACTATGAAATATTCCTCCTTGACTATTGTAGGTCTAGGATATTAGACTTTCATAATTACCAATAATGTTTTGTTTTGTTTTGCTGAAATTTGCTTACTTGCTTCAGCATACATTCTTTCTGAAGGGTTATTCCTCCAAATATAAATAGTTCAAATGGAAGAGGTTTATCTGATCAAATTCATTTAGCTGAATCTTATTATATGAAATAAAATTTCTAGAAATGCATCAAGGACAACACTAGCCTAGTGCCAATGTCACTGACAGTTTAATAGCTCATTCTTCACCACAAATTGCCCCCCACACCCACTAAATATTTATGTCACTCATATCTTGTTAAAATGGACTCTCCTCTTTGAGTGTAACTCAGTACTCAGTATCAACTGAAAAGGGTAGATTAATTTTAAGTGAAGTGAAGTGAGGTCGCTCAGTCATGTCCAACTCTTTGAGACCCTATGGATTGTAGTCTACCAGGCTCCTCCCTCCATAGAATTCTTCAGGCAAGAGTACTGGAGTGGGTTGCCATTTCTTTCTGCAGGAGATCTTCCCAACCTAGGGATCGAACCCCAGTCTCTGGCATTCCAGGAAGACTCTTTAACCTCTGAGCCAACAGGGAAGCCCCAGATTAATGTTGGGGTAGGCTATATTTCTGCTTTGGCTTTCTTGTAGGCCTAAAATCACCTCCCTGGCTTGACCTTGTCTTTGAAAAAAATGTCATTTCTAGAATCCCTGAATTTAAGCATGAGCAGTGACTTTGAGTCTGAGTATCCAACACATCTGATAAGATCAGATCAGATCAGTCGCTCAGTCATGTCCAACTCTTTGCGACACCATGAATTGCAGCACGCCAGGCCTCCCTGTCCATCACCAACTCTCGGAGTTCACATCTGATCAGATAGTGCTAAAAGAAATTATTGTTTCTATAGTATAATGTCAAATCTTAAAGCTTGAATTTAAATTTTAATAATGAAATAATAATAACAATTAAAAATTTCTTTTGGTGTATCCAAGGAGTTCATTCCCCAATGGCAATACTTAGCTTCAACCAAATATTGTTTCTAATACTTAACTTTTTAACATGTGCCTCAAATTTAACTGGATGCACCTCTTGATTAAAGAGGTAAGGATGGGGAAAAGTCACTATAATTCTTTGAATGACTTTAAGATGTATAAGCATTCAGATCAAATAGCATTCAGATCAACTAGGAAAGGTTTCCTTTTAATCAACATCAGCAGAAAGTAGACTTTTTCAAGTCATCTTCTCCTTCCTTGCTTCTGTAGGGAAAATGCAAGCAGAAAGTAGTTGAATAGTGAGTTTAGGACATCTGCAAAGTTAGTCCATGTGCACTGGAATTAGCAAAAAGGATAGGCAGCAGAGACATCTATCAGTTCAGTTCAGTAGCTCAGTTGTGTCCGACTCTGCAACCCCATGAATCACAGCACGCCAGGCCTCCCTGTCCATCACCAACTCCCGGAGTTCACCCAGACTCACGTCCATCGAGTCAGTAATGCCATCCAGCCATCTCATCCTCTGTCATCCCCTTCTCCTCCTGCCCCCAATCCCTCCCAGCATCAGAGTCTTTTCCAATGAGTCAACTCTTCACATGAGGTGGCCAAAGTACTGGAGTTTCAGCTTTAGCATCATTCCTTCCAAAGAAATCCCAGGGCTGATCTCCTTCAGAATGGACTGGTTGGATCTCCTTGCAGTCCAAGGGACTCTCAAGAGTCTTCTCCAACACCACAGTTCAAAAGCATCAATTCTTCAGTGCTCAGCCTTCTTCATAATCCAACTCTCACATCCATACATGACCACAGGAAACTATAGAGGGCTATTAAACAGAATAATTACTTGGAGCAAGGAGACCTGAAGGCATGGCCAGTAACTGGAGGAAAACACAATGGACTGAGAGAATCAGAGACTCAGAGTACAGTCAAGTCTCTGCCACCAGTTGGTTCAATGACTTGGACCAAGAAATTCTGAGCATGCATTATTGAAGGTTTAACTCCACATGTGCATTTCAATTTGCATAAAAAATAATGTAAATATTTACACTTAATTGATAGTACTAGTTTATTTTCCACTAATATTGGATAAGAAGAATGTTAGAAATATTTTATTTCATTCTTCAAGTGGTTCATAGTACTGTCAAGATCATTTCCACACATGATTTCTACTAAGAATTAAGTAATATTTTTATCAGATAAACTATGTTACATAATGTTTCCTTCATTAGCAGTAAAAAAAGATTTAATGGTTAGAAACCTGAGAGAAACATATCCTCCAAACCAACACCACTCATAAGGAACTGGCACAAAGTGTACCTGCCTATATATGTCATTCATGAGTTTTCTAAAAGGTTCATAAATGCTACTAATTTCTTCACTGAGGGTAGAAATTAAATCTTCAGTTTCCTTATTTTGTTGATAGAAAACAGTATCTACCTATCAGGAAGCAAATTTAAGGGCTTAGTAAATATGTGTTGATTAGTAAGTTACCACTCCATCAAAATGATAAAACTGTTGCAAAGCATGTTAACTACTAAATATGATCACATGTGATAGTAATCAAGTGTCTTGATTCAGTGAAAATAACGATAACCAGTTTCATAAAGAGCTATTGTTAAATATCTTAATTTAAGGTGTATAACAAACTATGGAATACTACATGACCTTTAAAATGATAACATAAAAGATTTATATTCATGAATAGCTATATATTACCCACTGATTAAACACATCAACTGGACAGTGGTGTAATAACCATATTTGTACACGTGTGTGCATGCATGTGTATGATAGCATATGTGTGTGTGTATTTGACGCTGTTAACTGAGTGTAACTGAGAAGACTTTCTAAAATAATATATGCAAATATATTTTGTTTACAAATATATCCCTCACCCATAGTCCCACAAGAAGCAAAGACAATAAAAATTCTCTGCTTGTTTGTCATCCCTTCATTAAAGAGCTGAAATTAGAGTAATTAATTTCAAATCACAATAATTTGATGTGAATTGAGTAATGGCAATGCTATTTTAGACAAATATTGTAGTCAAAATATGTGCACTAATTACACATAAAATAAATTTTTTCATGATATTGAATCACTATTTAACATTTTATGATCTTAAATTAAAATGCAATATCTTTACTAATACAAAATATTTCTGGTTGTACTTTATTTAGGTCTCAGGGTGGTGAACTTCTTCTTTGAATTCCTAACCTGTGAGCCTGTGGTAAGATTATGATTAATATACTAAGTTGTATGATTTATTTACCTGTTACCTCTGCTTGATTAATAACAGTAAAGGGAATTTGCTTAGGTAATTTGATACTTTACCTTAGTTTTACATAAATGTTGAAGAAGCTATACAATGTTTTCTGTCAAATGTTTATGTTCTTGAGTAGATTATGGTAATATAGTCAACTGATAGTCATTTGATGCAGTATTTGATAGATTCCTAAGTGAATTTGTAGCTTTGCTCAGAAAGGTAAAGATTTATACCATGGAGAAAAATTATTTGACTCTAAATGACAGTATTATATATTAAAATTTTTATAGTGAGGTTTATTTGATGCCAATGACTAGGGCAATGAGTTGTTGAAAGTTAAATATAACACCTGTCAGGATTTATCAAAATTGGGTTCTTCTATGAAAGTTTGATGTTGGAGCTTTAGAGAGTTGAAAGCAAACCATATAACTATAGAAATAGAAATGATAAGAAAAAAGCAGTAACTTTTCTAAGGTGATTTGGGGGATGTTATTTATTTGTTAACTTATGTGGTTGATACATTCAATAACATGTTAAAAGTGTGAAGATGGCTTGCATTTATAATTGATTACTACAGAATATAACTAAACTATGTTTGTGTTGTAAAACTAATTGGGTTATTTTAGTAAGAGAATTTTCAGGACCTATCTGTTCCTTAATAGTAAACTTGATAAAGATTTAGCTTGTAATTGAGATATAAATTGCAGATAGCATGGGCATTTGTATCATACATTTCATATTTGGGCAAAAATGACATCTTTGGAAACACAGAGACAGTGAACTAAATCTCTTCTTGATCTGATAAAATAGCATTATTGTTTCATATGATAAAACAGGATTACTGAAATGTATATTAAAAAAGTTGTTTTAAATGACTATAGGCAACAACCACCTCTGGGCACTCAAAGGTATTCTCTTTGGTGAGGCTACTTAGAAATATTCCAGGTATGATTATAAAAAAAGAAAAAAAAATACCACCTAGAATTATCTTCTCTACCACAAGGACTCTGCTAATAATGGAAGATGTTTTTATAAAATTTCATTTGGATATGAATAGAGCAATAATTTCATTCTTGAGAATTTGTTCTTTAATTTGTAGCTTGTAGTTTACAAATATAACTAAATGAAATGATAAGTTATTTTAACTTAAAAATGGTACAAAATATTTGTAAGATCTATTTGAATTTCTAGTCTTTTTAATATTCTTATATAAGCATATCATACATAGAAAGAATTGCTCATATCTCAGGGCACAGTCTCTGTGAATTGCCATAAAATGAACATACCCATTTAACAAGCACTCATAGAAATTAAAAAACAAAAGGATAAAAAGAGTATATGAAACCCCACCTCATATAGTTACTTTTCTAGTAACTATACCCACAGAGCATATGCACTATCTTGAATTCTAGAAGGATAGATTACCTTGCTTACTTAATCACATTTTATAAATGTAAACATATGGTATGTACTGCTTTGCTTCTTATTCTCTAAATTACATTTGTAAGATTGTATGCATTGGTGAATCACTCATTCTCATTGCTGTGTAATATTAAACTGTATCCAGATTATGGTCCTTTCCCTCATTTGTAAGCATTTGGGTAGACTTCAGCTCTTATAAATAATAATTATATGGCCATTTGGAACATGTATTTTAGGGAATCTGTGTATATATTTTATTGGATATATAGGATATGTATATGCTCTGCTTTAGTAGATACTGACATTTTATCAAAGTGGTTATATCATGTTTCAACAGCAGGATATCAGTTCGGTTGCTCTGTATATTTGAGTATATAGTATCTCAGTAATATTTGACTTTTCATTCTTCTATTTCAGTTCATTTGATGTGTATAGAGGGAATTTTTTTATTTGAATATATTAAAGGTATTAAAAACTTTATAATTATTTGTCATATTATATATCCTTATATAATTATTGTATCTATCCTTTTTATTATATGCATATGAAAATTGAATCCTAAGCTGGATACATTCACTAATATACTGGAGTGGATCAACTTGATTCATAAGAGACAACGGTTGTGTGAAGAATTTTGAAGGCTGCTTATTAGTTTGAAAAGGTGCCATGGTAGAAACATTTACATCACATATATTGGCAAACATTTGAAAACTGGGCTTTAACTTTTTTCTTGGAAAGCTAGTTTTTAAACATTTACCCAGCATGACACTGGATACGTACACTGTATACGAAACCATTTGGTGGAATTTCTTATCTCGTGATAGTATCTTTTGATGGATAGAATTCTTCATTTTAATTTATTCTAGTTTATTAAGTTTATTTCTTATGTGATTAGGATTTTTATGTGCTATTTAAGAAATATTTACCTTAGCAGTGATTGTTAAGATATTTTTCTGTAGTTTAAAATTACCATTTGAATTTCACAGTTAATGATCTCAAGATATTAAGGATAATTCTTCTGTGGTATTATCTTGTATACTTAAGATAGTTAGCTGGATAGCTTTTCATTAGGATAGTAAATGCTCCGTGTATATGTTACCTTTTTAATGTAAAATTCATAAATAAACATGACAACACTGATATTTGTGTTTAATAATTTGATGTAGCTATTTATAGGTAATTTGTCATATTTTACAAAGTTAGTATATGTATTTGTGCATTGTCCCCTATAAGTTTCAAATAACATAATCAGATGGCTATTATTTTGAAAGTAAGTATCTGGTGCTCAGTCACATCTGAGTCTTTGTGGCCCCATGTAGTGTGCCAGGCAGGCTCCTCTGCCTATGAAATTTTCCATACAAGAATATTGGAGTAGGTTGTCATTTCCTCCTCCAGAGAATCTTTCCAGTCCAGGTATGGAATCTGCTTCTCTTGCATCTCCTGCATTGTCAGGTAGATTCTTTACCACTACACCACTTGGGAAGCCCCCAAGTATCTAGCAGCATAGCAAACTTAATATGTAACTTTAACCTTAACTGTAGACAGTTTATTTCCATCATATATTACTGAATGAACCAAGTCTGAAAAATATTAAACAGAATCAATGAAAAAAAATAACCCTCAGAATATTAGGCTAATCTTTTTGCATTCAAATAAAATTATTGTCAAAATATATTTTTGTATCTAAAACATTATACCATATAAATTGAATAAACATATAATTGTAGGAAAGGAAAGATATACCCAATCTGAATGCAGAGTTCCAAAGAATAACAAGGAGAGATAAAAAAGCCTTCCTAAGTAACTAATGTGAATAGAGGAAAACAATAGAATGGGGAAGACTAGACGCTCTTCAAGAAAATCAAGAAAAATGTTCCAAAGGAACATTTCATGCAAAGATATGCAGAGTGAAGAACAGAAACGGTATGGACTTAACAGAAGCATAAAATATTAAGAAGAGGTGGCAAGAATACACAGAACTATAAAAAAAAATATCTTAATGACCCAGATAACCTCAATGGTGTGATCACTCATCTAGAGCTAGACACCTTAGAGTGGGAAATCAAGTGGGCCTTAGGAAGCATCACTACAAACAAATCTAGTGGAGGTGATGGAATTCTGGCTGAGCTATTTCAAATCCTAAAATATGATGCTGTTAAAGTGCTGCACTCAGTATGCCAGCAAATTTGGAAAACTGCAGTAGCCAAAGGACTAGAAAAGGTCAGTTTACATTCCAATTCCAAAGTATTGCAATGCCAAAGAATATTCAAACTACCACACAATTGCAGTCATCTCACATGCTAGCAAAGTAATGCTCAGAATTCTCCAAGCCAGGCTTCAACAGTACATGAACTGAGAACTTTCAGATGTACAAGCTGGATTTAGAAAAGGCAGAGGAACCAGAGATCAAATTGCCAACATTCACTGGATCATGGAAACAGCAAGAGAATTCCAGACAAACATCTGCTTTATTGACTACTCCAAAGCCTTTGACTGTGTGAATCACAACAAATTGTGGAAAATTATTCAAGAGATGGCAACACCAGACCACCTTACCTGCCTCCTGAGAAACCTGTATACAGGTCAAGAAGCAAAAGTTAGAACCAGACATTGAACAATAGACTGGTTCCAAACTGGGAAAGGAGTACATTAAGGGTGACAATAAGTATATTGTCACCCAGCTTATTTAACTTACATTTAGCATACATCATACAAATGCCAGGCTGCATGAAGCACAAGGTGAAATCAAGATTGCCAGGAGAAATATCAATAACCCCGATATGCAGATGACACCTCCCTTATGGCAGATAGTGAAGATGACCTAAAGAACTTCTTGAGGAAATTGAAAGAGGACAGTAAAAAAGCTGGCTTAAAGCTCAACATTCAAAAATCAAAGATCAT
Organism: Bison bison bison; assembly: GCF_000754665.1. NCBI lineage: Eukaryota > Metazoa > Chordata > Mammalia > Artiodactyla > Bovidae > Bison > Bison bison. The sequence goes on along the minus strand of NW_011494948.1, from coordinate 3,341,688 downwards.
GGCATCTGGTCCCATCTTTTCATGGTAAGTAGATGGGGAAACAATGGAAACAGTGACAGACTCTATTTTGGGGGGCTTCAAAATCACTGCGGTTGATGACTGCAGCCATGAAATTAAAAGATGCTTACTCCTTGGAAGAAAAGTTATGACCAACCTAGATAGCATATTAAAAAGCAGAGGCATTATTTTGCCAACAAGTCCCTCAGGTCAAAGCTATGGTTTTTGCAGTAATCATGTATGGATGTGAGAGTTGGACCATAAAGAAGGCTGAGTGCCAAAGAATTGATGCTTTTGAACTGTGGTGTCGGAGAAGACTCTTGAGAGTCCCTTGGGCAGCTGGAGATCAACCCAGTCAATCCCAAAGGAAATCAATCCTGAATATTCATTGGGAGGACTGATGCTGAAGCTCCAGTACATTGGCCACCTGATGCAAAGTGCCAACTTTGCACTGTTGCAAAAACAGTGGAAAAGACCCTGATGCTGGTAAAGATTGAAGACAGGAGGAGAAGGGGATGACAGAGGATCAGATGGTTGGATGGCATCACCAGGCTCCAGGAGATGATGATGGACAGAGAAGCCTAGCTTGCTGCAGTCCATGGGGTTGCAAAGAGTTGGACAGCAGTTGAGGAACACTGAACAGCAACCATCAAGATAAATATATTGTGAAGGATTAATTACAGAGTATGGCTGTGTGAACCTCATTAAGATAGTCAAAGATATAGATGGTATAGATAGATAAGTTTTCCCAGGTGGCTCGGTGGTAGAGAATCTGCCTGTCAGTGCACAAGGCACAGGAGATGCAGGTTCGATCCCTGGGTCAGAAAGATTCCCTGAAGGAGGAAATTAGAGTCTACCCAGTATTCATTTCTGGAAAATCCCATGGACAGAGGAGCCTGGCCAGCTACAGTGCACAGGCTGCAAAGAATACGACATGACTGAGTACACGTGCATAAATAGATAGATATCGATATAGACATATGACTTAAATTATTGATGGAATACAGTAGTGCACCACATACCTGTTTTTTGCCTAACAGGAATTATAATATTAAAAACAGTATTACTTTTTTCTTAAAACTCTGAGTAAATTATATAAATGTCTATATGTTTGCCACAGATTGTATTGCCTTTTTATGCAATTCTGTGAATTGAATGTGTTTTTTCCTCTTCAAGTAACGTTTTTGATTTAAATGCATTCAGTTTTCTCTATCATAGTCAAAATATTTGAGATTTAATGAAACATAATGGAATTAAATATTTTTAAATGGAAATTTCAATAGTTTCAATACACACATATCTAATAGACTGTTTCTTTTTTAATATCTGGGTTTTTATTGCAGACCACTTCATTAACTTCAGAGTAACTCATAACTCAAAAAATAGACATGCAAAAGTAAATGATATAAAATTGTGTTTTAACAATTAGTTACTAATTTTCAAATCTATATAATAGTGAGAAGTCTGCTGAGAAAAAGTGAGAATTTATAGATTAACCCTTGATATTAAAGAAAGATGACATTGATTTATTTTCATATATTTGGATAGAGCCTAGGATTAGTAACCCAGAGTTATTCTTTTGTATATTCTTGCCTGCTTTAGATAGCCAAAGATGAAAAAATATGGAGTGTGTGCTAATTATAAGCTAATTAGCTGATTTTCACTGTTACAGCATTACTAATCACTGTGGGATAATTAAAGCAGGAAGGACAAAGGTGAATGAAAAACTGAAAGGTGTTTTGAAGATTGGTTCAAAGACTTTACGTGGCAATAATAAGTCTAATCCTGTACTAGTCGTTTTAAATAGCTAAATAATGAGTTTATCTGTAAAATACAGCACAGCTTACACAAACCTTAATTCATGAATGTGTCTGTCCCTGAAGATAAATGAAAGTTAAAGGAAAAAAAAAAAATCCAGTGAAGATAGACACTGAATAGAAGTAACTGATAACAGTTAAATATACTTTATTTACACAGAGATTACAGAGTTTAAGGGCAAATAAAGTTCAAAGATACACAGCTGACTTATTGAAGGAAGAAAAACAGTAGAAACTGAAGAGATGTCAACATGTAGAATATTTTATTATATATAATTTGAGCCCCAAACTAAAACAAAATTGAATTATACAATAAAATTATAGTCTGAGAGTACAAACACCCTTTAAAAAGAAAAAAATAAATGGTGAAATATATTCAGAAAAAAAATTCCAAATAACTAAGATGTTTTGGTACTATAAATGAAGACTGAATTTTTTTTCTTTTTTGTAATTAAATGCTATTTTAATTTTTATTTTTAACATTTTATTGTAGCAAAATGCACATACGATTAAATTTACTAACCTTAGAGTAAAATTATTGGACACACAAAATATCATCTGTATATTTTTAGTTCATATTTAATGATATATTCATTTAACTGTTAAAGTACAATATTGTTTTTTCTCTCCCTGAAAAGTCAAATTTTTAGTTCCTGGCCCAATATCTGGCAACAGCAGATGTTCTCTGAACCTTTGTTATCTAGAATATCAAGTTTATATAAACTAGGTAGAAGTTTTTTGTTTCTTTTACTAAATAAATCATTTTTTTCTGAAATACATCCTCCTTCCAAACTTTCCTTTCCTCCTCCTTCCCTCCTTTCCTTCCTTCATCCCACAAATTCCAACATTTGTGAAGGATTTACCATGCACTATGAAGATGGCTAACTAATGTTACAATGGTAGAACAGACAAGACATATACATTTATTAATTTTACAGTCTAAGAAGAAAAAAGATTATTGTTAAAGTAAGTCTCAATTTTGATAAATATCATGAAGACATACATTCTCAAATATAAAATAACTGGTACAGAAGTTGATATTTACTGCTTCAAAGGAAAAATAGAGTTTCCCATATGAGGGAATGAAGAGAGAAAGGAGTATAAAGAGATTTCTAGCCTTGGAGGAAAAGGGGAGCTTGGAATGTTCAAAGAGGGTAAATAATGTTAGTGTGCACGGATCACAGTAAGTAAAAAGGAAGGAGGCATGACAAAGATTAAGTCTTGTAGGTCATGATAAGTGTATTAGATTTTGTTGTAAATGCAATTGGAAGTTGTTGATCATTTTTCCTAGGTGTTTAAGATAAGTTCTTTGTGGGGAATGAATTAGTGGGAAATATTTCTAGAAGTGGAAAGGTCATTTAGGAGGAGACATTTGCAGAGTTCTAGCGATAGATGTGATGACTCAATCTAGGACGGGATCTCTGTGATGAATTTACAATGTATTTTAGATGCAGAACCAAAAGGACTTATTTGATTTGAAGTAGATGGTGAGAGAAAAAATGGCAAGCATGAATCCAACATTTGAACAATTGATTGTGTAGCAAAACCATTCACAACTAAGTTGGTTAAGATGGATCTGGGAGGCAGATTCTAGTAATAGAACCAATAACTCCATTTGGAATCAAGAATATCTTGTCTTACCTCTCTTTTGCACTTGTTACTTCAAACAAAAACCATTTGAAGGCAAGTAGGGAATGAGGATTCAACGCTGTACATTCTAACTACTCATGAAAGGCAATGATCTGGCAAACCAGCTTCTCATAGCTAACTGTCCTGGGTTGATGGTTATAGAAGTATGTATGAATTGACACTGAAAAGGCATATGGCAACTGTTGGGACCCAAGCATTCTGTGGAATGAGGCTGACATTAAATGTACATGTAGTGCAACAAACTTCAATAAGCTCTGGGATTATAATGTGAGTTTATAGTGAGATTTGGATAGTATATGCAATGAAAGGAGTAGCAATGGCTGATTATTCTTTTTTTAATTTTATTTTATTTAACTTTACAATATTGTATTGGTTTTGCCATATATCAAAATGAATCTGCCACAGGTATACATGTGTTCCCCATCCTGAACCCTCCTCCCTCCTCCCTCCCCATACCATCCCTCTGGGTCATCCCAGTGCACCATCCCCAAGCATCCAGTATCATGTATCGAACCTGGACTGGCGACTCGTTTCATATATGATATTATACATATTTCAATGCCATTCTCCCAAATCATCCCACCCACACCCTCTCCCACAGAGTCCAAAAGACTGTTCTATACATCAGTGTCTCTTTTGCTGTCTCGTATACAGGGTTATTGTTACCATCTTTCTAAATTCCATGATTATTCTTTAAAAAAATTATTGGGAAAAAAATAGGAAGAGTTTATTCCAAGGAGCAAAGAATTTCTAACTTTAATGTGAACTCTCACAGGAAAACATAAGCAAATATTAAAATTAAACAGGATAAATTTACTAAATTATAAAAAGAAGCTGAAAGATCTCTATAAACTTCTATCTTTACTATTATCTTCTCTAGAAAACTGCATCTCTCAACTTGAAGGAATCCAAGGGAAAAGAAAATAGTGTTTTCTTTCATTTTGTTAACCTGCAAAGAAGTTTCTATACATCCATATCTGCCTTCTTTAACAGGGGTGAAAACATAGGAAGCTTCCCTGTCATTCTTTGTCTCTGGAGGTGGGACAACTGATTGCCTTGCTTTGTTTGCATCATGAAATCCCTTATTTCACATATTTACTAGGTAAATGTATCATAGTGGATATCCATTCACAAGACCACAGTCTGACCTGCATTCTGATCCACTTTCCCTGAAAATTTGACCTTGGGAATTTTTTGCACTTAGTTCAAACCATTCCACTGCTAAGGAAAATAGATATTATCTGATTATACAATAGAGAGATCTGAATGTTACCATTTAAGGGAAGAAGCACTCATGGGACTATCACCTCTGGCAGTTTTGTATTTTAGTCCAGCATATCCCTAGCTATAATCTTGAGATGACCATATGATATTTAGCCTTGATTAACAAATACGGAAAAACTTGGTATTTAATCAGTTGGCTTCTCAAAGAGTTTCTCTTTACTCATGATAACCATACTTTATGTCAGCAACTGAAGAATTATGATATGGCAAAAGTAAGAACATTAATATTTTAAGGATCTCAAATATTTAAATCTAACTGTTACATATATTGAATTTTCAATCTCAGATTCTAATAAATGGGCTAAGTATGGTTATTTGATTTCTATTGTTATTTGTGATAGTTACGTATTCAATGAGTTTATTTTGATATATAGTTATTGCGAAAATGCAAATGTATTTTCTATAAACATACCAGAACATGAATTTATTTTAACTGATGCATCTCATTCCAATCTGGTGGATGACAAGAAGTTATAATAATGTCATTATGAATACCTTATTATTTTGAAATAAATTGAAAAGTAGAATGTTTTTTAGACTAATTTGATGTCTCTATTATATGCTTAAGTTAAATCATGATTATTTTAGCACATAAGTAAATTACCATCAAAAATTATAATGGTATCACTAAAAACTTGGCACAGACATTCTGCTGATTCCTCGCACTCTTGCCACATGCTCTGGGATGGACAATGATCTATATTGTTGTAAAAGGAAATTAAACAATGCGGAGTATGGAAAAAGCTGAAGGAGTTGAGGAAATTTTGTTATTCCAAAATACTTACATAGCAACTTTTAACAGATTCAATAGTTATTATTCTGATGATACTTCCATTGTATTAGACATTTATAGGAGGTAATGGGAAGAGAGAGAGACAGACTGAGAAAACAGAGATTACAGATACTGTATTTTGAAGCAGCGTAATTGGGATCCACCTTCCCACTATCTTAAAAACAACACCATTTAATAATATCTGTGAATTAACGGAAAAATCATAAGCTCTGAACATCTATAATTTAGGAGCAAGGGTAAGTTTATTTTCCAATTATGGATTTTTAAATTAAGCTTTTCCCCCAGCTATAAAATTTATAAAGTGAATGTAGATTTAAGGTAGACTTACTCCTGGAAAGTACTGTATGAAAAATACTAGGTAAGAGGATCTTTTAATAAATCTCTGAAACCATTATTTAAGAGATTAAAGTGTACTTCTTTCTTACAAGTGATAATGTTTATAATAAACCCTCTATCTAATTCAAACAAAAAATTTGTGAGGTTTGTCTCTAACCTCAAGAGGTTCTAACAGATCTCTTAGTAAAATTGGTTTCCCATGTTCATAGGATCTGTCCATCAACTAGCATATAAATCTATTATAGAGATGGAATTGCCATGACATCATTATTGTACAATGAGTCTGTTAATAATAGCAGAATAAACATCTTATCACTATGATCATTGATTATTTTGTGACTGCAAAGATGTGCTTTTAAAAATCGGAGATAATTATAACACATTGATACATGTATTTATTATATTTAAATATCTTTCACCTATTAATCCAATTATTTAAAGTAGAACTATTTTACTTCAAATTACTCATAAAATTTAATTTTATTCATGAACTTCCACAGTTTCATAAAAGTATCATTAGTAAGTCAATTGTTCTTATAATGTAAATTTCAAGCATGACAAGTAAAATGTTGTATAAAAGGCTTACCGTGCAAAATTATTTTGAATACTATTACTAGAACATTTGCCCATGCGTGAAATAGAAACATAACTACAAAATTTTCAGGTCAAACCATAGTATCAGGAAAAGGTTGAACATAAATTAAGCATGAATCCAATATATTTGGGAGGGGCTTCATTTTCTTCTTGAGAAATCAAAGAAGGACACTTATTAAACTTGGTATGAAATTTCTCAAGTAAAACTTAAAAAACCTAACCTTATTAAGGACACACATAACAAAAGCACTGGCTTGTTCAGTGTTTCATTTTAAACTTTTGGGAGTGATTTCAGTTAAGTGTATATATATATATATATATATATATATAAAGGATTAAAAGACACTATACCTATTCTAGAGGACATATGGAAAAAGAATTTCACCAGGGATCAAGCATGTGAGAGTGTTCATTCCTTCATGTGTTCCACACAGACTTACTGAAAGTAAATATATGCATAACACAGTGCTGATCACTAGCCTGCAAACTGAATAAGAGCTCATTTTGCAACACCCTGAGGGGTGAAAGGGACAAATATGTATGTGTATATCATGTCAGTCCAACATAGTAAGATATATTGAGGACGCAAAATGTGCCAGGCAATGTGCTAAATTCCTTATAGCAATTACCTCTTTTAATCCTCATAATACCTCTGTGAGAGAGGACTTTTGCTTCCAGTAAAATTGAGATTAAGAGAAAGTATGAAGCTTGCTCAAGGCTGAACAACCAGAGAGAAGTAGACTAGAGACGATGCATCCTATTAAAAGAACATGGAGAAAGCTTTATAGAAGAGGCTAAGATGATAATAGATGCCTACTGGAGTCTATGAAGGCATTTTCTCTTATGGGTGTAAAATTTGAGCAGGTTGTAAAATTATAGAAAGATTATGAGCTTTGCAAGGAAGTGAAGGCAGATCCCCCTTGGGAATGTTTCCATTTAATAAGATTTTCTTGGAGTATTGCTTTCTGGCCTTCATTTTATCATGTATAATATGTGATAGTGGGGCAACATGACTTATAAGATTTTTTTGAGTTCTAGAATTTTCTGACGCTATATCTATTTACATAAAAATAAAAGAAGTGGCTTCTGAGTTAATGCTGAAGCATCTGAGACTTTTGAGGCTATATCACTGATTCTGTCATCCTGTGCATGGATTAAACCTTATCTGTTTTCTCCAACAATAACCAGCTATGAGTAGATTTTTTTCCCCTTTAAAGAGATTGAAAGTCATAAATGAGAGGACTGACAAATCTGTGGTAGTTGATAACTCAGGATTCTATTCTATCCCAGTTAGGACTCTCTTTGCTTTTTATCCCCAAATGTTTTCTAGTTGCTGTGGGAAAATTTCATGTTTTATACCTTGAAAGATTTCCCATTGCCATGTTTGAAAAGTCAAGGTATTTATAGCCCTCAGAGGGATGTATCACGTGCTGGGTAGTGATAACCACTAGTCTCCCAGAAAAAGCCAATGAGGTTGGGAAAATAGCAAAGGAAACAGAAAAAGACCTATATGTAAAAATAAAATAAAATAAAAAATTCTAAATCCTATGTTATTCTCTGCTTATCAGAAGAAAGTCAAGATTAACTTATATTTACTTAGAATGGGAAACTGGAAAATTAAAGCTAATTATTTTTCTTCCAACCAGCTTCAGTGAATTTAATCTGAAATAAAAATCGTCTAATATACTGCTTAGCAAAATGCTTTTAGCTCATTCATTAAAAATTGTGTGAATTTCCTAAGAAAAAATAAGTATATAACTAAATACTCAGGCAATCTTCTTATGTAATCTTTGAAAGTCATCTTTATGGGCCTGAAATTAATGTTTGTATGTATTTTCATCCACTTGATTGAACTTGTGGTTTGAAATGAATTGCTTTTGCATCAAATATGTTATATTAATCTTACTATAATAAGCAATTCTACCTTTCATCTATAAAAACATAAATAGTGAGAAATATTCAGGAAGACCTTTTATAAATGCAAATATAAAAATATTTATTTCACCATATTATTGCTTTGTCATTTATATGCTCAAATTTTCAGAGAACAATAACAAAATTGGCTTTTAAACTACTGATTCCTTCCTTTATTATTTCTGTACCATAGTAAGATACTTTTTTCTCTCAAAATTAAGATTGAAAACAAAAAGATGAAAAAGCAATACATTGATTAGTATTTAGTGACAAAGAATACAAATAATTCAGAAAAGAGAGCAGAAGTCACCAAAAGTAGAGTCAGCCGTAGGTTTTTGATAAGTGCTTTAGTGGATAAACTCCTCCCATCATTCGCTCTGTTCAAGCTGGGTTATTAAGTGAAATTAATTCCATTTCCCACCTTTAGCTTTTCTTATGGCAAATGTAGTAGGTAACCTGACATCTTTGATTAAAATTTTCTTTAAAAAGAAGCGATAGAGCATAATACAGGATTATTAAAACCATTGTGTAAGCATAATGATTTGAATCAATTGTATGCAAATTTAACATACACAGCATTTCCCAGAGCAAGCTTGTTAAAACATCACATTTATTTTCAGGTACTCCTGCCATCCAGGGTGTTTGATTCAGTAGATCTGGAGTAACATCTGGGAGTGATGTTTTAATCAAGCATTGCAAGGGTGATTCTAAACAGGTTGTTTTTAGATCACTTTTGGGAAAGCTGTTTTTGAGAGAAATGAATGATATGTTTTTATATGAAAAGCAAAGTAGGTAGATAACACAGAACATTAAAAAAATTGTAGAAGGGGCATTACTAAGAGGAAAAATTGGACTCTGGTAGTAGTTAGTTAAAATAAATCTCTTGCTATTTTGTTTAGTCTTCACAAAATCTCTGAGAGAGGTATTATCATAGGATAAAAATCTAAAATTCCAAGATAGTAAGGATTTTTTACATATATTACCAACATGATATATTACCAGAGTTCATGCTGTTTCCACTTTGCTAAACAAAGTTGAGGGAATAAGTAACAGGGAAGAAAGAAATCATTTAAGTAGCAATTCAATGAGAGGCAAATAGGTTGTGTGTGTGTGTGTGTTAATTACTTCCATAAAAGCCAAGTAACGGTTATTTGTTAAGGACTAAGAAAGAAAGGGAAAAAAAAGTGCCTACCCAACTACTCTGGGCTTCCCAAGTGGCACAGTGGTAAAGAACCTGTCTGCCAGTGTAGGAGATTCAGGAGACATGTTTGATACCTAAGTCAAGAAGATCCCCTGGAGAAGGAGATGGGAACCCACTCCAGTGTTCTTGCCTGGGAAATGCCATGGACAGTGGAGCCTCAAGGGCTACAGTTCATGGGGTCCCAAAATAATCAGACACTCCTGAGGGACTAAGCGCAAATGCAGGCAACTATCCTAGTAACCTAGTGTGTGAATGCAAACACATATAATGTTGTGTCATTTACAATCATCATTAGATTATTGATGCGTGCACATTCTCCTTAATCTAATGTTATATACTTTCCCTTTAACACTTTTGTGGACACATAATGCCAATAAACCCAACTTCTTAGATTTGTGCTCACCTTGATCTTCAGAACATCTGATAGAAAATGCACTTCTCTTTTGGCTAAAATTTTTATTTACATTGACTGAGTAAACATTAAACCACTTAGCTGCTATTGTAAGTTAATTTTGGTTCATGGAAATTCAAAATCATCTGTCCTTAAACTTCAAAAATTATTTCCCATTGCCTTAATTTGGAAGTGGATGAACTGAGGCTTAGAGGGACTGACTTCTATTTCTGTTTTTTTTGAACTTCTGAAACTCTTCTCCTTACAAAGTCATTTATGAACACTATTACATAATGCTTTCTCCAAGGAAAGAGAAAAATACATGCACACATACACAGGCTTTTATTTTTGGTATCTGTGGTAAAATTTTGTCTTGGGTAGTATACTTATATCCTGGAATCCCTTTACTCCTTTCCTCTCCTCCTAGACTCTGGTATGCTAGTAGGTACCTAAGTGTTGCCATTTGATGAGAGGAATTCAAGTGTGAGCTCTCTAAAGAGGATTTATGTTTTAATTGTGAAATTAAAAACAAAACAAAAAACCCTTCAGATCTTATTTAAAACAAATTTTAATCACAAAACAAAGAAAAGTGAATTGATATTCATGGCCCTTTTTGTTGTTGTTTAGTCACTAAGTCATGTCTGATTCTCATAGGATTTCCCAGGCAAGAATACTGGAGTGGGTTGCCATTTCCTTCTCCAGGGGATCCTCTCTACAAAGGGTGAGTCAGTCAGTTCAGTTGCTCAGTCATGACGGACTCTTTGCGACCCTGTGGACTGCAGCATGCCAGGCCTTCCTGTCCATCACTAACTCATGGAGTTCACTCAGACTCAAGTCCATTGAGTCAATGATGCCATCCAACCATCTCATTCTCTTTCCTACGATCAGGGTCTTTTCCAATGAGTCAGTTCTTCACATCAGGTGACCAAAATATTGGAGTTTCAGCTTCAGTATCAGTCCTTCCAGTGAGTATTCAGGACTGATTTCCTTTAGGACGGACTGATTCGAGCTCCTTGCAGTCCAAGGAACTCTCAAGAGTCTTCTCCAACACCACAGTTCAAAATCATCAATTCTTCGGTGCTCAGCTTTCTTTATAGTCCAACTCTCACACACATACATGACTAGAAAAACCATAGCTTTGACTAGACAGAACATTGTTGGCAAACTGTCTCTGCTTTTTAATACGCTGTCTAGGTTGGTCATAACTTTTCTTCCAAGGAGTAAGCATCTTTTAATTCCATGGCTGCAGTCACCATCTGCAGTGATTTTTGAGCCCAATAAAAACAAGTCTGTCACTGTTTCCACTGTTTCCCCATCTATTTGCCATGAAGTGATGGGACCAGATGCCATGATCCTGGTTTTACGAATGTTGAATTTTAAGCAAACTTTTTCACTCTCCTCTTTCACTTTCATCAAGAGGCTCTTTACTTCTTCACTTTCTGCTAGAAGGGTGGTGTCATCTGCATATCTGAGGTTACTGATATTTTTCCTGGCAATCTTGATTGCTGCTTGTGCTTCTTCCAGCCCAGCATTCCTCATGATATACTCTGCATATAAGTTAAATGAGCAGGGTGACAATATACAGCCTTGACATACTCCTTTCCTGATTTGGATCCCGTCTGTTGTTCCACGTCCAGTTCTAATTGTTGCTTCCTGACCTGCATACAGATATCTCAAGCGGCAGGTCAGGTGGTCTGGTATTCCCATCTCTTTCAGAATTTTCCACAGTTTATTATGATCCGCACAATCAAAGGCTTTGGCATAGTTAATAAAGCAGAAGTAGATGTTTTTCTGGAACTCTCTTACTTTTTCGATGATCCAACAGATGTTGGCAATTTGATCTCTGGTTCCTCTGTCTTTTCTAAATCCAGCTTGAACATCTGGAAGTTCATGGTTCATATACTGTTGAAGCCTAGTTTGGAGAATTTTGAGCCTAAGTTAGCATTTTAAGCTAGCATTACTTTGCTAGCGTGTGAGATGAGTGCAATTGTGTGGTAGTTTGAGCATTCTTTGGCATTGCCTTTCTTTGGGATTGGAATGAAAACTGACCTTTTCCAGTCCTGTGGCCACTGCTGAGTTTTCCAAATTTGCTGGCATATTACTACCCAGGGATCTTTTGCTAAGAAAGATGTACAACTTGATAAAACTTTTTAAATTTGGGGCAAAATAAGAACTGCAGCCTAGGAGACAGCACCTCATATAGCTCTGAGAAACTGCTCCAAAGAGGAAGGTCAATATATAAGGTTTTGGTGAAGGTGGAGTTCTATTCCATTAAGCACTCATTTTAGAAAGGTTTCTGCTAGTTATGAGGATCTGATGTCATCTTGAAGGGATTTAGTGCTTTTATAGATATGAGGAGATACCAGGATTGGGATCATGAAATCAGTTCCTAAAAGCATCCAGCTGTCTAAAGACCTCTCCTACCAGACTCCCTGGAGCACAGTGTCTCCCTCCACCCTGAACTCCCTCAGGGGATGTTGAAAGTCAACAGCTGTAGCAGCACTGGGTTGATCTCCATAGAGGCAGATAGCAAATTTCCTTGTTGTTCAGTCATTGGCAATGCAATTGGTAAGTGCAAATTTGTAGACAGATCTAACCCATGTCTTCTGCATTACAGGATTCTTTACTGCTGAGCCACCAGGGAAACCATTTATGACCCTAGGATTAATTAATAAGAGTACATACTTTTAACTATCTGATGGATGAAAACTATCAGTCTAACTCAGCACAAAATACAATTGCCATGCCAAATCCTTAGTGGAACTCTCTGAACTCTGCTTATTATTTAATTCTATACCCAGCCTTAATATTTTTCCAAATTGTTTGAATAGCTCATATGTTTTTTGGCCCATTTTCCTCCAAATACTGCTAGTCAACATAGCATTTTGGAAGTCTAAGGCTAACATAGGCCATGTAAGAATATGTTTGATAACTGGTGATGACATAATCCTGCATTACCAAGGTGGACAATACATAGAGAAAATAGAGTTCAACTTCAATAGGCATTTTCAATTAATATTTATGAAAAACTCATTCAATGACATATACTTATAAAATGCCTCACCTAAATATTTTACTTCTTGGAAGGAAAGTTATGACCAACCTAGATAGCATATTAAAAAGCAGAGATATTACTTTGCCAACAAAGGTCTATCTAGTCAAGGCTATGGTTTTTCCAATGGTCATGTATGGATGTGAGAGTTGGACTGTGAAGAAGGTTGAGAGCTGAACAATTGATGCTTTTGAACTGTGGTATTGGAGAAGACTCTTGAAAGTCCTTTGGACTGCAAGGAGATCCAACCAGTCCATCCTAAAGGAGACCAGTCCTGGGTGTTCATTGGAAGGACTGATGCTGAGGCTGAAACTTCAATACTTTGGCCACCTCATGCGAAGAATTGACTCATTGGAAAAGACCCTGATGCTAGGAGGGATTGGGGGCAGGAGAAGGGGGATGACAGAGGATGGGATGGCTGGATGGCATCACCGACTCGATATGCATGAGTTTGGGTGGACCCCAGGAGTTGGTGATGGACAGGGAGGCCTGGCGTGCTGCAATTTATGAGGTCACAGAGTCAGACACAACTGAGCGACTGAACTGAACTGAAATATTTTAGTTTGAATATGTATGGACTATCAGCTGTTTACACCTTAGAGTAGATTGTTCCTACCTGGCTAGCTCACACATAATTCTGATTAAATAAATTATCCATACCCGAATCCTATGGGATTACTTACTCTGTATTATTTCCACACTGCATCTAGCCTTCCTTATGTTCCCAGCATGTTAGGAACAAGTAATTTAGTTGCTAAGATTTTTCCATTTGTCTAAAGGCAAGCTTATCAACCTCTATGAACAAAGTGTATGCTATCTTGCACCCTGTTTGATATATCATGGGAATCAAGATTAGACTTTTGTTAATTTGTTGATAAGGAGGTGGTAGCAAAAGCAGTTAAATGCATTGAGAAAAAGAACTTTAAAATATATTTAAGACTTTCAACAGAACATATTTAATTCTGGCAGTAATAAAATAGATGGGATTTCATTGTAAAGCTGAGCAGAATTCAGCTTCTAATATGTCAGCTTTACATGACAGATTATTAATAAACTGCCACTGTTATCTCTTGATACCAGTCTTTGGTGACTGCCTTTTTTTGAACTTGAAACTCAAATGTGATTTTAAAGGCAATCTTTACCTTGTGAGCCATTTTCTTCCTTTAAATACATTTTTTCTTTGTTCTCTATAGCAATTGTTGTGTCATAAATGGTTTCAATTTCATTATACTAGCATTTTCCAAAAATTACTAGGGAATTATGTGCCTTTAGATAAGATAAAGGTTTGTTTGTTTGTTTTGATGAAGGCAAGGCAGAGGAAAAATTAAGAAAGAGGATTTATTCATTTCCTCAAGTAGCTTTCCCCAGTGTTTATGGGTTTTCTCTCATTTGCTTATCTCTGTTGTAGATAGCCATTTTCTACTACCCATACCTTCATTAATCCAAGGAAACACATTGAGCATCTCTCTGAAATAGGCATTGTACTAGGAAAACTGATAGACAATGAACAGAGCCTGCAGGAAATGTACAGTTCCTGAGAGAGTTTATAGAAGGGTCTAAGGTTATCCTCCAGATATAAAGGGTCATCACCTATGAAGTTCTCTATGCTGTATATCTCCTTGTTACTCCATCAAAACCTTAGCTACTGTCAGAGGAAAGTTAAGAATTGCTTCACTGTGAGTTATAATTAGTGCATAAGGAACACAGGATCTGATGATGGTAAAGAAAGTGTATATAATGTTATAGAGAGGCCAAAGCAAGTAGAAATAGCTATAGATCAATAGAGGTATGACTGAATTGGTTGTATGTAAGTAGCATATATTATTTTTTTTGTCATAATTGGATGACTAATGTAAAAACTATCAGGCAAAACTAAAAGCAAGAATCCATACTCTCAGTCAGGTATTTATCAGCATTTCCTAAGCACTTAATCATATACTATACACTGCTAGATGACTTTATACAAGAGTATGAGAGAGTTATTTTTGAGATAAAATTAAAATATGCCAAAGGTGAGTTAGCAAAGTATGTGTGACACTTAAGAATCCTGACTTTGCCTATAATTATGTGTGACCTTACCAAGTCATTTATTTTCTTAGATCTTCCTTTTGTTCAAATACAAAACAAGGAAGATTACACTATGAATTTTGAACCCCTTTACATTTTATTATTCTTTCTGTATTAGTTGGTATACTTTGGGTCACAAGTAATAGGAAACTAACTTGCTTAAACTCTAAAAAAGCTTTATCATTACACTTTATAAGAAGTTGAGCAGTTGTATAGTTCCATGAATGATTAATTTAGTGACTCACTGGCATCATCAAGGGCCTATTTTTTTCCATCTTTGTACTCTGTCCCTTTTCATAGCTCTGTCCTTGCCAAGCTGCCCTCAGTATTCAGAGATGCTTACCAGAATCTCAGGTTTCCCACCCAGATACAAGATACCCAATAGAAGAAAAGAGACTTCACTTTCTTTGTCTTTTGAGGTTATTGAATAAGTCCCACCTGACTGCCTACTGCCCACAAATATTCCTTCACATTTCATTGAATAAACATGTCACATGCCCCAGTCTAAAAGAAACAATTCCTATTGGCTTAAACAGATTATGTTTATGCTATGTATCTGAAAATGTGTCCTGCTTCCCCAGAATCTCAGGTTTGTGCAGAGAAAGAAAGAACTTTAAAATATTCAAGTTCCCTTAAGAAGATGGAAAGGAGAGATGGTTCTTGTTCAGGTATCCAGTGGGAACTGTCATACTTATTATACTTTGTTGGTATACTACAGTCTTCCAGAATGTATATTTTTATTGTCCCTGAGGACAAAATAGATAAACTATGGTTCTACTTCAGAATGAAAAGTTTCCAGAGATGCAAAAATAAAATTAAGTAGGTAATTGCCTAGTAAATAAGCAGTTCTTAGTATTTATGTGTACATCCTTTCTCAAAATTCTTTAGTAACTCCTCATTTTCAGTAGAATAATTTTAAAGTATACAGGATAAAAATTTGATCTCTCACAAAATCGCACAGCCCTGTTCTCATCCACAATGCATACACAGGCCTTTTGTTTTCAAGCTTTTGCCTTCGCCCATGCTAGTCTCTCAAAAACGTGACAATTACACTCCAAGAAGCAACCCTCACTCCATCTATCCTCCTTATAATCTTCCCTTATACCTGACCAGCTTATGCATATTTAACTGAAAAGGAGCTACTCTTGCTTTATTCTTTCAAGTTTCACAGCCTTCTTTGTAAAGTTGTTGGTGAGTCCTCAGATAACCCATGTTTCTATCATTTTCCCACTGAACTATGGCTCTATTGCTATTAGATTGATTATTTTATGGTTTTACATTTACCTGGTGATCTCTTTACTGGACTTTACCTTCTGAGAGGTTGGTGTTCTCGCTGCTCTTGTATTTGACTCTCAAATAATGAGCATAGGTTTATTATCTGTGTACTCAACTGTATGCCTGGGAAACAGATAGTGTAGGAGTCAGTGTACATACGCCAAGCAAGTAGTTGGACATCTTTTTTTCCCATGATAAGGAAATAAGATACTCTAGAGAAGTGGTTCACAACATTTTCCTCAAATGGCAAAATATTGCCCTAACCAAAAACTTAACCTGCAAGAGACAGTCTACAGAATCTCACTATTAATGACCTAATACACATGCAGACTTTATTTAAATATGGTTTTTAATCTTCTAAAATTTTGCTAACTTTATATTCTCTCATGTTCAGTTGTTAAACTGATAAATGTGTATTCTTTGCCATAAAATACTCAGATTTTGTTTAAAATAAAATAATGTTTATGTGTCATTATGTAAGATCAATTTCCAGAATCACCCTGTTTATTCTGATTTCCTATCCAAAACCAGTATATACCCTGTGAAGTGTTGAATTTTGTAATGAAGAATCATAGATTTAATAAAATGGGAAAAAAAATCATGAAATGAAACATTTTATCAATGACATCACTGTTAATTGCAGTATTCTTTGAGTAACTAACTTCACTGCACGTTAAAAAAACAAATAAATCCTATGGCTGTGTTATTATAATTTACCTTCATATGTATCACTGTGTTTGTAAAGGTAGCATGTACAAATTATTTTCATCACTTTGAATTCAAAGATTCATATAGATATGTAACAATTTTTAAATACAAGAATAGTTTGTGTTGTCCATTTATAAATTGTAACAATTAGTAGATTATGATTGTTTTAGATAAGTATTGGACAAGAAAAATATTTCAAAATGAAATCACTGGGGAAGAAAAAAATATTTAGGGAGAAAACCTAGCAGTATAGTGTTTGAGTTGTCACAAATGAGGAGACAGCCGATAAGTGATTCATCCTGTGCCTATCAGAGTGTACTTATAAATCCATCTGACATCTCTGGCCTATGAGAAGACCGAAAAATGAAGTTACAGACTTCTTATTAAAGATGACAACATCAACAAAGAGGGTTTGAGAGTGCTATTTGGCTATATCCATTTATCTCACTTCTCTTCATTCTGTTCTGGACTTTTCTCACACATGTCTTCAAAATCCCAGGAAGCAGGGCCAAAGTTTAATCTCTTGTTTTATTTCCAGTAAGGACATTTGATTGTTTTCATAATTGCACAAAAAATGAATAATGTATACAAATCAGATCAGATCAGTCACTCAGTTGTGTCTGACTCTTTGCGACCCCATGAATCGCAGCATGCCAGGCCTCCCTGTCCATCACCAACTCCCGGAGTTCACTCAGACTCACATCCATCGAGTCGGTGATGCCATCCAGCCATCTCATCTTCTGTAGTCCCCTTCTCCTCTTGCCCCCAATCCCTCCCAGCATCAGAGTCTTTTCCAATGAGTCAACTCTTCAAATGAGGTGGCCAAAGTTCTGGAGTTTCAGCTTCAGCATCATTCCTTCCAAAGAAATCCCAGGGCTGATCTCCTTCAGAATGGACTGGTTGGATCTCCTTGCAGTCCAAGGGACTCTCAAGAGTCTTCTCCAACACCACAGTTCAAAAGCATCAATTCTTCAGCTCTCAGCCTTCTTCACAGTCCAACTCTCACATCCATACATGACCACAGGAAAAACCATAACTTTGACTAGACAAATCTTTGTTGGCAAAGTAATGTCTCTGCTTTTGAATATGCTATCTAGGTTGGTCATAACTTTCCTTCCAAGGAGTAAGCGTCTTTTAATTTCATGGCTGCAGTCACCATCTGTAGTGATTTTGGAGCCCAGAAAAATAAAGTCTGACACTGTTTCCACTGTTTCCCCATCTATTTCACATAAAGTGATGGGACTAGATGCCATGATCTGAGTTTTCTGAATGTTGAGCTTTAAGCCAACTTTTTCACTCTCCACTTTCACTTTCATCAAGAGGCGTTTTAGTTCCCTTTCACTTTCTGCCATAAGGGTGGTATCTGCATATCTGAGGTTATTGAGATTTCTCCCAGCAATCTTGATTCCAGCTTGTGTTTCTTCCAGTCCAGTATTTCTCATGATGTACTCTGCATATAAGTTAAATAAACAGGGTGACAATATACAGCCTTGATGTACTCCTTTTTCTATTTGGAACCCCCACGCTCAAGGTAAGAGTAATCCAAGTAAGACGGTAGGTGTTGCAAGAGGGCATCAGAGGGCAAACACACTGAAAACATACTCACAGAAAACTAGTCAGTCTAATCACACTAGGACCACAGCCTTGTCTAACTCAATGAAACTAAGCCATGCCCGTGGGGCAACCCAAGATGGGTGGGTCATGGTGGAGAGTTCTGACAGAATGTGGTCCACTGGAGAAGGGAATGGCAAACCACTTCAGTATTCTTGCCTTGAGAACCCCATGAACAGTATGAAAAGGCAAAATGATAGGATACTGAAAGAGAAACTCCCCAGGTCAGTAGGTGCCCAATATGCTACTGGAGATCAGTGGAGAAATAACTCCAGAAAGAATGAAGGGATGGAGCCAAAGCAAAAAGAATACCCAGCTGTGGAATGTGTACAGTTCTGGAAATATGTTATGGGAAAGTATAAAGTTAAATTTTGAAAAATAAGGAGACCTACAGTTTGCTCTTGACATATGTGGACATTTGCAGCATTTTCACTTTATTTCTTGTATCCAAAAGTATTAGCATATCCTTCAAAAGACAGTTTGGCAATATCAAGAACTAGCTTTAAAAATACAAGAAAAGAGGAAACTATGAAAGAAAAGTATCCTCATTAGTCATCCTAGGGTACAGATTCAGAAATATCAAGGTTTAAATAGATTTCATGCTTTTCTTTCTCTTCCTTGTACTGATTCATATGTAGAAACCATCATTTAAGACATGCATTTTTTCCCAATTGAAATGTAATAAATACTTTTACCCTTAAGAAATGTTATCCATTTCTATATAGCCTTCAAATTGTAAACTTAAAAGACTGCATATTACTTCAGTTCATGATTGCTATCAGAACAGATCAAGGCAGAGTTTGTTGTTCAGTCACCAAGTCATGTTCAACTCTTTGCGACCCCATAGACTACAGCACACAAGGCTTCCCTGTCTTCACTATCTCCCTGAGTTTTCTCAGACTCATGTCCATTGAGTCAGTGATCCCATCCAACCATCTCATCCTCTGTTGCCCTTCTCCTCTTGCTCTCAATCTTTCCCAGCATCAAGGTCTTTTCCAGTGAGTGGGCTGTTCGCATCAGGTAGCCAATTATTGGAGCTTCACCTGCAGCATCAGTCCTTCCAATGAATATTCAGAGTTGATTTGGGTTTAAAAAGTCTTTAGAGTAGCAAAGAATGAGGGAAATTAACCAAATACCTTATTTTACAGTGATCAATTTAGATAAATATTTCCAGTTTATTAATTCATTTACTAATATTACTAATACAATTTAAAATCAGAGTATTTGTTTTATTTAATACCTAGTTTAGAGTTTCTTATATAGTTTGGATATTAACACTTTAACAAATATGTTGCTTACAAGTATTTTCTCCCATTCTGCAAACTGACTTTCTTTTGTTAATGGTTTACTTTGCTTTGCTTTTATTAAAAAAAAAAATGTAATCCCAGTTGATTATTTTTGCTTTTTTTTCACATGTGCTTTTGTTGTCCAGCATAACCGAGACCAGCATCAAGAATCTTTTTTTCCCTCAGTTTTCTTCTAATGGTTTTATGGTTTTAGGATTTACATTTAAGTTTTTAATTAATTTCAAGTTAATTTTGTGAATGGTGAAAAATAGGCAATCACTGTCAGACTTTTGCGTGGGAAAATCCAATTTTTCAAACACCATTTATTTAAAAGACTATTTTCTCCATTGAGTATTCTCAGCTCCCTTGTCAAATATTAGTTGACCATATGTATATGGATTTATTTCTGGACTCTTGACTCTGTTAGGTTGAAATATGTGTCTGTTTTTATGCCAGTACCATGTTTTGATTACTAAAGCTTTGTATTTATAGATAAAAATCAGGTGATGCAATGCCTCTACTTTTGTTGTTCTTTCTTGTAATTGATTTGGCTAATCCATTCAACTTATGATCCATAAAAATAGGATGTCTTTCTATTTTGTATGTATGTCTTCTTACATTAATTTGTATATGTGAAAATATCCATGATACATAGGGGTGAATCCCACTTGATCATGGTGTATAATCTACTAATGTGCTGTTGAACTTGATTTGCAAGAATTTTGTTGAGAATTTTTGCATTTAAATTCATCAGGGATATTAGCCTGTAGTTTTCTTTTCTTATAGTGTTCTTATCTGGTTGTGGTGTCAGGGTAATATTGGCTTCTTAAATGAATTTGGGAGTGTTGCCACCATTTAAATTTATTGAAAGACATTGAAAAGTGTTAGCGTGAATTCTACTTTATATATTAGGTTGGCCAGAAAGTTTGTTCATTTCTTAGTGACATGTTACAGAAAAAGCCACCAGGTGAACTTTCTGGCCAAACCAGTATCTAGTAGAATTTGCTAGCAAAACATCTGATTCTGAGCCTTCATTATTTGTTGCTGTTCAGTCACTCAATCATGTTGGAGTCTTTGAAAACACAAGCAGTGCAGCATACCAGGCTTCCCTGTGCTTCACTCTCTCCTGGAGTTTGCATAAACTCACGTCCATTGAGTCGGTGATGTCATTCAACCGTCTCATCCTCTGTTGCTGGTTTATCCTCCTCCTCTCAATTTTTCACCGAATCAGGGTCTTTTCCAGTGAGCTGGCTTTTTGCATGCAGTGGCCAAAGTATTCGAGCTTCAGCTTCAGCATCAGTCCTTACAATGAATATTCTGGGTTGATTTCCTTTAGGATTGACAGGATTGATCGCCTTGCTGTCCAAGGGATTCTCAAGAGTCTTCTCCAACAGCACAGTTCAAAAGGATCAATTTTTCAGTTCTCAGCCTTCTTTATGATCCAACTCTCATGTCTGTGTATGATTACTGGAAAAAATATGGCTTTGACTAGATGGACATTTCTCAGCAAAGTAATGTCTCTGCCTTTTAATGAACTGTCTAGGTTTGTCATAGCTTTCTTTCCAAGGAGCAAGCATCTTTTAATTTCATGGCTACCTACAGTCATCGTCCCCAGTGATTTTGGAGCCCAGGAAAATAAAATCTGCCACTGTTTCCATTTTTTCCTCATCTATTTGCCAGGAAGAGAAGTGAATGGATGCTATGATCTTCATTTTTTGGATACTGAGTTTTGAGCCAGGTTTTTCACTCTCCTCTTTAACCTTCATCAAGAGGATCTTTACTTCCTCTTCGCTTTGTGCCATTAAGATGATATCACGTGCATATCTGAGGTTATTGATGCTTTTCGTGGCAATCTTGATGCTAGCTTGTGCTTCATCCAGTCCTGCATTTTGCACAATGTACTTTGCTTATAAATTAAATAAACAAGGTGTCAGTACACCTTCTTGACATACTTCTTTCCCAATTTTGAACCAGTCTGTTGTTTCATGTCTGGTTCTAACTGTTGCTTCTTGTCCTGCATACAGGTTTCTCAGGAGGCAGGTAAGATGCACTGATATTCCCATCTCTGTAAGAATTTTCCATAGTATTTTGTGATCCACATAGTCAGAGTGTGGTCAATGAAACAGATTTTTTTTTTCTGGAATTCTCTTGCTTTTTAATGATCCAAAAGATGTTGGCAGTTTGACATCTAGTTCCTCTGCCTTTTCTAAATCCAGCTCTTGCATCTAGAAATCCTCAATTCACATATTGTTGAAACCTAGCTTGAGGGATTTTGAGCATTACCTTGCTAGCATATGAAATGAGCACAATTGTGCAGTGGTTTGAACATTCTTTGGCATTGCCCTTCTTTGACATTAGAATGAAAACTGACCTTTTCCAGTCCTGTGGCCACTGCTGAGTTTCCAAATTTGCTGGCATATTGAGTGCAGCACTTTAACAGCATCATCTTTTAGGATGTAAAATACCTCAGCTGGAAGCCCATCACTGCCACTAGCTTTTGTTCATAGTCATGTTTCCTAAGGTCCACAACTTCACACTCCAGGATATCTGGCTCTAGGTTAGTGAGCATACCATCATGGTTAACCAGGTCATTTAGATCTTTTTTGTATAGTTCTGTGTATTCTTGCCATATTCTTAATATCTTCTGCTTCTGTTAAGTCTGTACTCTTTCTGTCCTTTATTGTGCCCTTTTTTGCATTAAATATTTCCTTGGTATCTCTAGGTTTCCTGAAGAGATCTCTAGTCTTTCCCATTCTGTTGTTTTCCTCTATATCTTTGGATTGTTTAACCTAAGAAGACTTCTTATCTTTCCTTGCTATTCTTTAGAACTCTGCATTCAGTTGAGTATATCTTTCCTTTTCTCCTTTGCCTTTTCTTCTCTTCTTTTCTCAGTTATTTGTAAGGCCTTCTCAGACAACCATTTTACCTTGTTGCATTTCTTTTTCTTGGGGATTATTTTGGTAACCACCTCCCGTTCAATGTTATAAATCCCATCCATAGTTCTTCAGGTACTCTATCAGATCTAATCCTTTGAATCTATTTGTCACTTCCACTGTATAAGCAACTTAATTTAGGTTATACCTGAGCAGACCAGTGATTTTCTATATTTTTTTCTCTTAGGCTTGAATTTTGGTATAAGGAATTCTTGACCAGAGTCACAGTCAGCTCCAGGTCTTGTTTTCACTGACTCTATGAGCTTCTCCATCTTTGGCTGCAAAGAATATAATCAGTTTGATTTCAGTATTGACCATCTGGTGATGTCCATGTGTAGAGTCACCTCGTGTTGTTGGAGGAGGGTGTTTCCTATGACCAGTGTGTTCTCTTGGCAAAACTCTGTTAGCCTTTGTACTGATTCATTTTGTCCTCTAAGGCCAAACTTTCCTGTTACTCCAGGTCTCTCTTGACTTCCTACTTTTGCATTCCCATCCCCTTTTGCCGGGGTCCAGCCCCAGCAGGATCCAGGGGTACCCTCAGGATGATGACATAGGTGATAAGGAAAGTAAAAAGGGAAGAGAAAGAGGCTTGATCTTCCTTGGTTTACACAGAAAGTCAATAAAGCTCCTGTGTTCCAAGGAGTCATCCTGAAAGAAGAACAGAGAGAGAAAAGAAGGGAAAAGGAAAAAAAGAACAACACGGGGAGACCAAGCTTCAGTGAGCGAGGCCCATAACTTTATTTTCAAAAGGAACTTTTATACCTTGACTTGTACATAGAGGGAAATGAAAGATGCAAAGTCCTACAGAGTCAGCCCAAACATTACATCTGTTTTGTCTTTATCAAGACCATGATTTTTTCTGCATGCCTTTCCCATAAACAATGTTGTGTACATTGTCTTCTGGCCTTGGAGGCCTGAGGACATTTTATGACCGTTTTTTGATAAAGGCTGCTCAACCAGAAAACTTATTTTCCCTTAAAGTGTTTCTTCTTTATTTCTCCCAGCCTCAGAAAGTACTAAATAAAGTTACATTCTCAGGAAGCAAAGGTGCAGTGGGTCACAACAAAGAAAGAACCAATTAGCTCAAAGGTCTGATGTGGTTAATTCCAAGGCTGCTACTTGTTTTTCTTACATTCCAACTATGTTAACTAATGCACTCCCAGGTGTACAATGGATAAGGGATATGGGAACTTGGCAGCAAGCATTGGCCCAATAATGAAGCCCTTTACCAGTACTATCTATTCTAATAAGTTTTCATCTCTTAAAGGGCTCTATGCTCATTAGGACTTTTAGAATGTTTTGGCTTCCTGTGCCTTTCAAGGCTGGGGAGTTGCAAACAATCATGTGTGTTAATTGCAAGAGTATGGATAAACCTGTCAGGCAAGCTAGAATGCCAACAGAGGGGTTAAAATAGAAATATTCCTTTCATGCCCAGGAGACTTATTAATTAAAGCCCTAAGTTGACTTTTTCCAGAGAAAGGTGGTCGGGGATAGCCCCCTGTTAATGTCAGAAGAGTTGGTGAAAGGCACAAAATAGTAAGACAGACAGATTCTGATTTTGGGGTAGATGCTCGAGCAGATCGAGGGAATCTCTTGAGCCATGATCCGCCTTGCTAGTCATGGCTCTTCCACATGACCTTGTCATGGGTGGGATCTCCGGTGGTGGCTCCCAGCACCCTATGATGAAAAGGACATCTTTTATGGTGTTAGTTCTAGAAGGTCTTTTTGGTCTTCATACTACCAGTCAGCTTCAGTTTCTCCAGCATTAGTGGTTGGGGGCATAGATTTGGATTACTATGATGCTGAATCATTTGCCTTGGGAACAAACTGAGATCACTCCATTGTTTTTGAGACTGCACCCAAGTACTGCATTTTGGACTTATTTGTTGGCTATGAGGCCTACTTCTAGGCCTCATAGTCTAGGCCTATGACTATAGGGATTCCTGACCATAGATATAATGGTCATCTGAATTAAATCTGCCCATTTCTGTCCAATTTAGTTCTCTGATTTCTAAAATATCAATGTTCATTCTTGCCATCTCCTGTTTGATGACTTCCAATTTACCTTAATTAATAGTTTAATGTTTGATTCATGGACCTAAAATTCCAGATTCCTATGCAATATTGTTCTTTACAGCATCACAGTTTACTTTCACCACCAAACATATCCACAGTTAGGCATAGTTTCCTTTTTGGCTCAGCCTCTTCTTTCTTTCTGAGCTGTTTCTCCACTCTTCTCCAGTAGCATATTGGGCACCTATAGACCTGGGATGTTCATCTTTCAGTGTCATATCTTTTTGACTATTGGCGACCTCCTCCAAGAGGGTTTATGCCACATGCTGCGCCTCCCAGGACTGCTGCTGCCAGTGCCCCTGTTCCTGCAGCAGCTCACTGCTGACCCATGCCCCTGCAAGACAGCCTCAAACACTCACAGGAGAAGATGAGTGCATATCCTTCTAACTGCCATCTTAGAACAAGACTCCAGGACTGGGCTGTCTCCGGCCAAACTATAGGGAGGGAGCACAGCCCCACCTCTTAGCAGAAAATTGGATTAAAGATTTACTGAGCATGGCCCTGCCCATCAGAGCAAGACCCAGTTTTCCCCACAGCCAGTCCCTCCCATCAGGAAATTTGCCGATGCCTCTTATCTTCATACATCAGAGGGCAGACAGAATCACTGAAAACTAGCCAAAATGATCACATGGATCACAGCCTTGTGTAACTCAATGAAACTGTGAACCATGCCATGTAGGGCCATGCAAGATGGACAGACCATGGTAGAGATTTCTGACAATTTGGTCCCCTGAAAAAGGGATTGGCAAACTATTTCAGCATTCTTGCCTTGAGAACCCCATGAACAGTATGAACAGGCAAAAAAATATGACACTGAAAAATGATTATTTGGGGGAGGTTTTAATTATTGCTTTTATCTCCTTAGTCATTATTCAACTGTTCAGACATTTGATTTTTGATTCAGTTCAGTTCAGTCACTCAGTCATGTCCGACTCTTTGTGACTCCATGAACTGCAGCATGCCAGACCTCCCTGTCCATCACCAACTCCCAGAGTCCACCCAAACTCATGTCCATTGAGTCGGTGATGTCATCCAACCATCTCATCCTCTGTCTTTCCCTTCTCCTCCTGCCCTCAATCTTTCCCAGCATCAGGGTCTTTTCAAATGAGTCAGTTCTCTGCATCAGGTGGCCAAAGTATTGGAGTTTCAGCTTCAACATCAGTCCCTCCAATGAACACACAGGACTGATCTCCTTTAGGATGTACTGGTTGGATCTCCTTGCACTCCAAGGGACTCTCAAGAGTCTTCTCCAACACCACAGTTCAAAAGCATCAATTCTTAGGTGCTCAGCTTTCTTCACAGTCCAACTCTCACATCCATACATGACCACTGGAAAAACTTATGATTCAGTATTGGTATTAGTAGTTGCATGTTTCTAGGAATTTATTAATTTCTAGATGATTTCTATTTCTTGGTATTGTTTATAACTGTCTCTTATGATTCTTTATGTTTCCATGATATAAGTTGTACTGTTTCTTTTCATTTACACTTTTATTTATTTCAATCATCTTTCCCTTTTTCTTGTCTAGCTAAAGATTTGTTCATTTTCTTTATCTTTTCAAAGAACTGAGTATTAACTTTATTAATCTTTTCTATTGTTTTCCTACTTCTATTTCATTCATTTCTTCTCTAATCTCTATTATTTTCTTCCTTCCACTGACTTAGGGGTTAGTTTATTGTTTTCTCCTCAATCCTAGAGGCATAAAGTTAGATTTAAATTTCAGATCTTTTTTATTTTCCTTGATGTGTATATTTATTCTTTTGCAGCATTCCATAAGTGTTAGTGTGTTATGTTTTCTTTTCTTCTTCTTTTTTTTTTTTTTTTAGTCTCAAGATATTTTAAAATTTCTCTTTGGAATTCTTTCTGGTGCATTGGTTGGTTGTTCAGAAATGTGTTGTTTAATGTCCACATGTTTGTGAATATTGCAGCTTTCCTCCTATTATTCATTTCCAACTTCATTTTATGTGGTCAGAAAAGATACTTGATATAATTTTTTGTCTTTTTGAAGTGTCTTAGATTTGTTTTATGAGCCTAACATATGATCTATGCTTGTTCATGTGTACTTGAACATTCTTGTGCTGGTGGTAGAATATTGTATATTTATCTATTAGGTCTCTATATTCTAGTGTTGTTCAAATTTGCTGTTTAATTTTGATTCTCGGGATGGTCTGTCCATTACTGAATGTAAAGTATTAAAGTACCCAACTATTCTATTGCTATATATTTCTCATTTTAGTTCTATTGTTATTTGCTATTAATAATTAGGTATTTCTATGTTGAGTGCACTAACATTTATATTTGTTATTTCTTCCTGATGAATTGACCCTTTTTTCATTATACAGTAGCAGTCTTTTGTGTCATGTGACATTTCTTCACTTAAAGTCTATTTTTCCTGATATAAATAGGTATAACTGCTTAAAAAAATTTTAATTGAGATATATTTTGCAATCTTTTCAGTCTCACCCTATGTGTGTTCTTAACCTTAGTGCTAACTTGAGTCTCTTACATACAGCATATTATTGGATATTTTTAATTGCTATTTTTTTAAAATTCTTTTGGTCATTCTATATGTTTTGATTGTAGAATCTAATCTATTATTTAAAATATTATTGATAGGTAAGTATTTACAATGGGCTTCCTAGGTGGCTCAGTGGTAAAGATCCTCCTGCTGGTGCAAGAGATGCAGATTCAATCCCTGGGTTGGGAAAATTTCCTGGAGAAGGACATGGAAACCCACTAGTATTCATGCCTGGGAAATCCCATGGTCAAAGGGGCCTGGCAGGCTACAATCCGTGGAGTTGCAAAAGAGTTGGCCATGACTTAGCAATTAAACAAGATATACTATAGTCATTGAGTCAATTGTTTTCTGAATTTTTTGTAGATCCCTTCCTTGTGCCTTAATTTTTCTCTTCCTATTTTCCTTTGTGATTTGCATACTTCATGTGGTGGTATGCTTTGACTCCTTCATCATCATTTTTATGACTCCTTTACACATAATCTTTTGTGTATCTACCATAGTTATTTTGTTTCTTTGTCTCTGTTGTAGTTAATGTGAGGCTTACATAAGGTATCTTATAATTATAACATTCTATTTTAAGCTGATTAGAACTTAACTTTGAAAGCACAAAGATAATTTATTCTTTTACTTCTCACTCTCTCACGTTTTAGGTTTTTAATGTTACTGTTTACATCCTTTTGTAGTGTGTATCAAATAACATTATTATAGTTATAGTTGTTTTTAATACAGTTTTTTCTACCTGTCTTAATAGAATTGCAAATGACTTATGTACTACCAATACAGTAATAGACAATCTGATTTTACTGTGTATTTGACTTTACCAGGGACTTTTCCAGATTCATATATTTTATAATGTTAATTAGCACCCTTTGATTTTAGCTTGCAACAAAGGTCTGGTAGTGATGAACCCTTCCAGCCTTTGTTTAAATTGTAATATCAAGCAAGCCTTTGAGTATATGAGGTTCTGATTTGAAAGTTATGTCAGTGTAGAAGATAAAAAATATGGGTGTTTCTGGCATAAAGATGATATTTCAATCCATAAGATGAAATGAAATCTTTACTGTGTGTGCATAAAGTAACATATCTAGGACTGAGCCTTGGAGCATTCTAACATTAAGAGTTTGCAGAGAAGAGAGGGAACAACAGGAGCAAAATGAGTCTGACAAGGAAGAGAACCTAAAGTGGGTGATATGTGTGAAGTAATGAGAACATCCCAGTGCTTCTGAAGATAAAGAGTTCTTATGAACATGTATATTGTATAGATTAATAGACACCAGCTTTTTTGAAAGTAACAGAAGACTCTATTTTACCTAAGGTTTGAACTGAGTACACTTTCTCATCCACATTTCTAATTTTTGTTCTGAAAATAGAGGGAGTGTAATCTCAAAATTCTCCAAGCCAGGCTTTAGCAATACATGAACCGTGAACTTCCAGATGTTCAAGCTGGTTTTAGAAAAGGCAGAGGAACCAGAGATCAAATTGCCAACATCTGCTGGATCATGGAAAGAGCAGGAGAGTTCTAGAAAAACATCTAATTCTGCTTTATTGACTATGCCAAAGCCTTTGACTGTGTGGATCACAATAAACTGTGGAAAATTATGAAAGAGATGGGAATACCAGACCACCTGACCTGCTCTTGAGAAACCTATATGCAGGTCAGAAAGCAACAGTTAGAACTGGACATGGAACAACAGACTGGTTCCAAACAGGAAAAGGAGTACATCAAGGCTGTGTATTGTCACCCTGCTTATTTAACTTATATGCAGAGTACATCATGAGAAACACTGGACTGGAAGAAACACAAGCTGGAATCAAGATTGCTGGGAGAAATCTCAATAACCTCAGATATGCAGATGACACCACCCTTATGGCAGAAAGTGAAGAGGAACTAAAATGCCTCTTGATGAAAGTGAAAGAGGAGAGTGAAAAAGTTGGCTTAAAGCTCAACTTTCAGAAAACGAAGATCATGGCATCCAGTCCCATCACTTCGTGGGAAATAGATGGGGAAACAGTGGAAACAGTGTCAGACTTTATTTTTCTGGGCTCCAAAATCACTGCAGATGGTGACTACTGCCATGAAATTAAAAGACGCTTACTCTTGGAAGGAAGTTATGGCCAACCTAGATAGCATATTCAAAAGCAGAGACATTACTTTGGCAACAAAGGTCCATCTAGTCAAGGCCATGGTTTTTCCTGTGGTCATGTATGGATGTGAGAGTTGGACTGTGAAGAAGGCTGAGAGCTGAAGAATTGATGCTTTTGAACTGTGGTGTTGGAGAAGACTCTTGAGAGTCCCTTGGACTGCAAGGAGATCCAACCAGTCCATTCTGAAGGAGATCAGCCCTGGTATTTCTTTGGAAGGACTGATGCTAAAGCTGAAGCTCCAGTACTTTGGCCACCTCATTTGAAGAGTTGACTC
>NW_011494948.1:3287624-3311668 GCF_000754665.1 Bison bison bison | reverse complement strand
CTCATTTGAAGAGTTGACTCATTGGAAAAGACTCTGATGCTGGGAGGGATTGGGGGCAGGAGGAGAAGTGGACGACAGAGGATGAGATGGCTGGATGGCATCACTGACTCGATGGACGTGAGTCTGAGTATACTCTGGGAGTTGGTGATGGACAGGGAAGCCTGGCGTGCTGTGATTAATGGGGTCGCAAAGAGTCAGACACGACTGAGTGACTGAACTGAACTGAACTGAATCGAATCTCTTTTACTACTTGAGTAATACCTACTACAGCTTTCCCAGGTAGTGCTAGTGGTAAATAACTCAACTGCCAGCCAATGCAGGAGACATTAGAGATGTGGGTGTGATCCCTGAGTAGGGAAGATCCCCTGGAGGAGGGCATGGTAACCCAATCCCGTATTCTTTCCTGGAGAATCCCATGAACAGAGGAGCCTGGTGGGCTACAGTCCATAGGGTCACACAGAATTGGACATAACTGAAGCAATTTAGCATTTCACATACATCATGTCATATGCTTGTTCTTTGTGAAAATGTCATTTTCTTTCAAGTAGTATGGAAAAATTAGTGACTATTTATTGAATGGGACTGAGGGCCAGTTTGCTAGAAGAATATTCTTTCTTTTATTTGTGGACATTATGTCTTATGCTCATCACAGCCAATCGATCAGAATTTGTGAATGAGGTGCTGAATCCCAAAGAATTTAAGTAAATTACCTATTCTGATAGCCTGATCATGTAAGAAACAAGGGTTTCAGATTCTGTTACTTCTGATAAATTAAAAAAAGAGCTATAATCTTTAACCTTTCTTTCACCTGATTCAGGACCCTAGCATCAACAAGTAATTTTAAAATATTTAGTATTTACATTGTGGCAAGGCATGGGGCCTTTCCTGACAAAAGTCCATATAGTCAAAGTTATGGTTTTTCCAGTAGTCATGTATGGATGTCAGAGTCGGACCATAAGGAAGGCTGAGCACCGAATAACTGATATTTTTGAACTGTGCTGTTGGGGAAGACTCTTGAGAATCCCTTGGACAGCAGGAGATAAAACCAGTCAATCCCAAAGGAAATCAATCCTGGATATTCATTAGAAAGACTGATGCTGAAGCTCCAATACTTTGGAACTTGATGCTAAGCGTAAACTCATTAGAAAAGATCCTGATGCTGGGAGATTGAAGGCAGGAGGAGAAGGATATGACAGAGGATGAGATGGTTGGATGGCATCACCAACTCACTGGACATTCATTTGCACAAGTTCCGGGAAACGGTGATGGACAGGGAAGCCTGGCATGCTGCAGACCATGGGAGTCACAAAGAGTCAGACATGACTGAGCAACTGCATGACAACAAGGCACTGGGCAAACTGGGGGCGAGTTAGAGTCAATGTGCTAAACATAATTGTCAGCCCTCCAGGAATTTATAGTCTATTCACAATAATTATGAACAGTAATAAGTATGTGCTAGAAATAGATTTAAGGGCCTAGATCTGATAGATAGAGTGCCTGATGAACTATGGACAGAGGTTTGTGACATTGTACAGGAAACAGGGATCAAGACCATCCCCATGGAAAAGAAATGCAAAAAAGCAAAATGGCTGTCTGGGGAGGCCTTACAAATAGCTGTGAAGAGAAGAGAAGCAAAAAGCAAAGGAGAAAAGGAAAGATATAAACATCTGAATGCAGAGTTCCAAAGAATAGCAAGAAGAGATAAGAAAGCCTTCTTCAGCGATCAATGCAAAGAAATAGAGGAAAACAACAGAACGGGAAAGACTAGGGATCTCTTCAAGAAACTCAGAGATACCAAAGGAACATTTCATGCAAAGATGGGCTCGATAAAGGACAGAAATGGTATGGGCCTAACAGAAGCAGAAGATATTAAGAAGAGACGGCAAGGATACACAGAAGAACTGTACAAAAAAGATCTTCATGACCCAGATAATCACGATGGTGTGATCACTGACCTAGAGCCAGACATCCCAGAATGTGAAGTCAAGTGGGCCTTAGAAAGCATCACTAAGAACAAAGCTAGTGGAGGTGATAGAATTCCAGTTGAGCTATTCCAAACCTGAAAGATGATGCTGTGAAAGTGCTGCACTCAATATGCCAGCACATTTGGAAAACTCAGCAGTGGCCACAGGACTGGAAAAGATCAGTTTTCATTCCAATCCCAAAGAAAGGCAATGCCAAAGAATGCTCAAACTACTGCACAATTGCACTCATCTCACAGGCTAGTAAACTAATGCTCAAAATTCTCCAAGCCAGGCTTCAGCAATATAGGAACCGTGAACTTCCTGATGTTCAAGCTGGTTTTAGAAAAGGCAGAGGAACCAGAGATCAAATTGCCAACATCCGCTGGATCATGGAAAGAGCAGGAGAGTTCCAGAAAAACATCTATTTCTGCTTTATTGACTATGCCAAAGCCTTTGATTGTGTGGATCACAATAAATGGTGGAAAATTCTGAAAGAGATGGGAATACCAGACAACCTGATCTGCCTCTTGAGAAATTTGTATGCAGGTCAGGAAGGAACAGTTAGAACTGGACCTGGAACAACAGACTGGTTCCAAATAGGAAAAGGAGTACGTCAAGGCTGTGTATTGTCACCCTGCTTATTTAACTTCTATGCAGAGTACATCATGTGAAACGCTGGACTGGAAGAAACACAAGCTGGAATCAAGATTGCCGGGAAAAATACCAGTAACCTCAGATATCCAGATGACACCACCCTTATGGCAGAAAGTGAAGAGGAACTAAAAAGCCTCTTGATGAAAGTTAAAGTGGAGAGTGAAAATGTTGGCTTAAAGCTCAACATTCAGAAAACTCAGATCATGGCATCTGGTCCCATCACTTCATGGGAAATAGATGGGGAAACAGTGGAAACAGTGTCAGACTTTATTTTTGGGGGCTCCAAAATCACTACAGATGGTGACTGCAGCCATGAAATTAAAAGACGCTTACTCTTGGAAGGAAGTTATGACCAACCTAGATAGCATATTCAAAAGCAGAGACATTACTTTGGCAACAAAAGTCCATCTAGTCAAGGCTATGGTTTTTCCTGTGGTCATGTATGGATGTGAAAGTTGGACTATGAAGAAGGCTGAGTGCTGAAGAATTGATGCTTTTGAACTGTGGTGTTGGAGAAGACTCTTGAGAGTCCCTTGGAGTGCAAGGAGATCCAACCAGGCCATTCTGAAGGAGATCAGCCCTGGGTGTTCTTTGGAAGGACTGATGCTAAAGCTGAAACTCCAGTACTTTGGCCACCTCATGCGAAGAGTTGGCTCATTGGAAAAGGCTCTGATGCTGGGAGGGATTGGGGGCAGGAGGAGAAGTGGATGACAGAGGATGAGATGGCTGGATGGCATCACTGACTTGATGGACGTGAGTCTGAATGAACTCTGGGAGTTGGTGATGGACAGGGAGGCCTGGCATGCTGCGATTCATGGGGTCGCAAAGAGTTGGACACGACTGAGTGACTGATCTGATCTGATCTGATCTGAAGGCTATATAAAGAATAATTTAAGATGAAAAGACTGAATGTAATAGCAGAATTCCTATTCATTTATTATTCTATATGTAAACTTTCAGAGGAGGACAATCTTTTAAACTTCTGCAGGCATTTGTTAGGTTTGCATTGATTTTTAAGGTTAAAATTTTTATTAAATTTATGTTACATATTGTAAGAAAATTAGATTCAGGTTTATTCTCTTCATATGCATTGTAATGAAAAATGTCAGTTAGTAGCTTATATTTCAGCTACTTTCATCTGTATACATGAGAACACATGAATTTGAAATGTATTTTATAACTACTTGAATGCAAAACACAGTTCCAAAGTTATATATATTATGTCCACAAGATGCTGAATTTAACCTATTTTTAAAATAGAAAGCAAACAGGAAGAAATCATTTGGTAAAAGATGCTTTTCATTATGCAGTGTTGCTGATATATAGTTGCAGATAAAATATGAGATATCATGTAATTGTGTATATTTATTTGTATATTAGAAGAGTTGGTAAGACTATATTCCAGTGAAGCCAAACTCAAAAATATGAGGGTTTTAGTTCTGTCCAACTTTATAAGCAACTTTCTCCCTCATTCTAGTGAATCCCATCGATAATATGTGACATTATACAGATGGTGAAAACGGTCAATAACTATGGGGAAAGTACAGGTTTACATAATTAAATGATGCAGAGAATATGAGCATCAATGACACATATTAAATAATCTACAGAAAAAAACACGTATTTATGAAACATATGTTGGTAGTAGTGTAACATATACTTCTCCTAAAATACACTTGAAACTGTGAAATATGTCACTATGACACATTTATCTTTAATTTAAAAGTTGAGTCTGCCAGAAGCAGGAAAAATAAATTAATTAAAAAATTAAAAATTGCATCTGAATTTTGAATATATGAAGTTATGTTTCTCTTTATGTAAATACTAAAAATTCTAACCTACATTTGACTAGGTTATAGATATAAAATAAAACTTGTATAATACATAAAATATAGAGCTAGAAGCAAGGCAGTTAAAATTTATATTTTTCTGATTGGCTCTGTTTCTTTGAATAATTAAATATACATAGTTTTCTTTGGGTTGAAATTTATGACCTTGTGAACCTATAATCATGCCTTCATACGGTGTGTTAGGAAGCAAATTCCATTAAATCTGAGTTTCCTGCATAGTTAAGAAGTGTTGTCATTTTCTCTGCATTCCTTTTTATCTCTATTTCTCAGTATCTGTGAGAGATTCTTATTCATTTGAAGACACAGGCACTGAATTCTAATGAGTCAAGCCCCAAGCGTTCATTTCATGGGTAATTTCTTCAGGTGCCAAACATCGACCAACATTTTCAGGTGCCAGAGAGGGTATGATTGTTCATTTTCTCTTGGGTGGTGCCAAAACACATTTCTTTAAAGATATTTAGCTCTACACTCTTTGCTTGACATGCCTCCCCCTTAAAAATCACATCAAGATTTTTTTTCCCCTGAAAGCTACCAATATAATGGAAGAAATGAATGATTCAAATCAAAGGGAAAAAAAAAAAAAAAACAGCAACATTTGTCAGTGTGTACTAGAAGTAACTACTCTGGTCTCAATAATATTGTGGCAGGAAAATGTATCAGTCTCTATCCATTAGTCACACACTCATCCATAAAATACTCAAATATCATTTGAAAGGACATTCTTTGGCATGTGGACTATAAGAAGTCACGTCCTTGTTGGCACCACATTGAAGATAAATTACTTGGTAGCATTTCCCGTATTTCATACACCCACATGAGCACAGTGATGGAGTTTGCAATTAATATTTTTGGATCCTTTCCCACTTGTCCCTTGAAATACTGTCATATGAAAAAGGGGAAGGTAAAGTTTGAATTTAACTTTTGTACCCAGTCCATAATAGAATATTCAAAAATTATATCCTTAGATGCCATGTTCCCATCAGTGTCTATTTCATTTACTTAAAAAGCCACCAAATCAGGAACAGGCAAAGTTCTTATATGTGAACTGTCTTCTTGGAGGGTGTGTGTCTATAGCTGTCAACTTTTCTTCCTTACTCCCAGAGGGCTCAATAATCATCAATTAAGTTCAGAAATTGTGGGCATTGTTTGTTTAGTCTAGATGTAATTATTGAATTTTGAAGCAAATGAAGCTACTTTGCCTGATTCTTGTAAAATTTTCTATGTCCTAAGTTCTAATACAATGAATATTTTGATAGGGATTTCCTTAGTGCCCACAATATGGCCTGGCATATTTGCAATTACTTGATAGTAAAGAAAAATTATATGCTTTCCTCACTAACCTCATAAGTTCTGCAAGCTAAGAGTATCCATACTGTACTCAAAAGATTAAAACACATTAGAAGTGTGATATTTGCAATCCCAATCTGGGAAAGCATCTCAATTTCCTGCTTCCTACTTACAGGTTTTGGGCAATTGTGTAATTCTTTGAGTCTGAGTAACCTCATCTGTTAAATGGAAATGATATCATTTGCTACTACACAGCAGTAGGTTTGAGAAATTAAGTGACATTGATTGTTTTGTGTAATCTTAGCAGAATGGTATTTAATGTGTTAGCATTGAATAGTATTCTTAATGATTAGAAAAATACTTCATTCACCATTCAATAAGTATGAAATATTTTCTATTACAAATCAGTATAACAACTTCTCACTAATTTCTGGGGGATAAGTGTTAGTTCTTTTTGCTTTGTGTCAAGTGCTTTCACATTATCAACGGAAATCGTAAGGAAAGGGCCCCCATAATCTGTTCTACAAACCCTCTTCCCTTTAAAAGTGTTGGCGTGCTTTGTGGTCTTTGCCTCCATATTTAATAAATAAGAAATATAGTGAGTTGTTGTGCTACCTCAGTGCAAATTGGGCCCCAGCATTCAGAACTTTTGTTTTCTGAAATGGAAGAAGACAGTTCCCTCAAATTGGCTTTTGAAATCGGACCAAATGCTCCAGATGTTCTAGCGCTGCCAGCAGAGCTTGCCTGTGATCCATGTCAGAACTGCAGCTGTCAACATGAAAGCGCACCTGCCACCGGTTCACTGTCAGCAAAGGCCTTCAACTGTGTTAGGAAGTGAAGCAAACTGCCATGAAGTATTTGCCTTTGAGTGGAATCCGTGTCTCCATGTGATTTTGCTCCATTAAAACGCAGGAATCTCTGGAGCCTTCTCAAGCACTAACCTTGAGCTCTGGGAGCAACATCTGAAAATTAGTAGCTAAATCTCAGACTGTGCTTAGGTCTTTAGTTAGAACAGGCTTGTGGTATATTCACTACAGAGAAGGAAGTATACAATATTTGCACATTAACTGAGGAAGCTATACTGCAAATTGGCACATTTCTCTTCATAAGTATAACTAAATTATAGGGAGAACTAAGTAAACTTACTTGATTTCTGAGAATTTGATTGAAAAACACATTGTTTGGAGTAAAACAATTTTAGAGACTTGGAGGTTTTGCTTATGTTTTGAGATAAAACTAAATTTGAAATATAGCAGCTGACAATGAAATTATTTCACAAATGCATAAAGCATGACTTTATGACCTCAAGCTAATTTCCCTCTTTTTCCATATCCTCTGCCTATTGTTTCCCTTCAATTTTGTTTTGTTTTAGAGATTTCATGGGACAACAAAATGGCGTGGGCTTTGGAGTTAAAATGGGCAAATTAATTAAATCTCTTAGCCTCAGTTTCTATATTTGTAAAAGTAAGATACTTGTTTTACATGAAGAGTAAATGATATCCTGAATATTGATGGTTCTCAGACTTAGAGTAGATTCTGAAACAGGCATACAGATCCATACACTAGAAAGCCTTCAAAGTGATGGTGATGAGCAGTCAGGCTTCTATGCATCTTAATGTGTTCTGCATATTTGCTGCTTCGTCTGCCTCATTTCAAGGAGGTGATCTTGTTGTTCTTCTGAGTCAGTCTTTCCCATTAGATCATCAGGTGCAACATTCCAACTTATAGACCACTGGCAGGATATGTAAATTGACTTGGAGCATTGTGCCTAACTCTGGCAGTGAAGGCTGGTGAGCCTTTATTGGTGGAGTCAGATGATCAGCTTTTTATCACCAGATTTATGCAGTAAGACTGATTGGTACTACACATTCACCACTGAAATGAGCTCTCCAACTGAAGTAAAGAGGGCTTAATGAAAGGAGGACAGAAGATGTAGCTGGAACTGCATAGGAATGAATGCATGAATGTAAATATCTTCAGCCTGTTTCCTGAATTTGTACTGAGTTTCACAGAAACCTGTCTCAGGACTCTAACTGGTGGTTAAAGAATGAATTGGCTGACATTATATGTATTTGTAAAAATTCTGAATACATCAACATTCAAGAGAAATTTTAGATATATTTATTCTAAAATCCCACATAAATACTATATCTTTTCCAGTACCAGTGCGCTCTTTGTTATCACATAAAAAGCAAAGTACATGTATTGATGTAAGATTAAATATAAACAATGTCCTTAATACCATCATTGGGAAACTGAAACTATGCTAGCTTTCCTGAATAATTAGAGACCTTTATTTTAAATATTTATATTTCTAAATGTTGTAGCATTTTGATCTCATTTTGTCAGCTTTACAAAATTTTACAATTAAGAATTTAGTGCTTCTACCATTGTAATTTTTATAAAGTTTATTAAAAGTCTGGTTATTTATCAACAGAAATCATCCCATTCACCTTGCCCAGGCTACCTGAAATGCCATCACATTAGATATACAAAGAATACTGTCTTAAGACGCTATTCAGGTCTCAGTGTGGAACTATAGCTTTTCAGGTGCTAAAACTATATGTGTTTCACCAAAACAGATACTCTCTGGGGCATTAAAATTTATTCCTTCTATTGCCCATTTTTGTTCTATAGTACTTTCTGGGTTGGGGAAGGGAAATGGGGCTATTGAGTGTGGGCTAGATAAAAAGGAGTTACACTCAAAAGTATGAAATCCATTATGCTATTTGAAATCCTAAAATTAACCATTTTAAAGGAAGTCTAGAAATTCACTAAATTTGGAATCCCTGACCTATCACAAAATGGAAGTAGATATTCTATTAAAACCCATATCATTTTTTTTTCTAAAGCTGTACCACCTTCTTAAAGAGAAAGACAAGGGTACCTTTAAATAAATTGCAGGTGAACTGAAAAGATGAGAGTTAAAGATGCAAGGAAAAATCTATGATTCAGGATATTATCTTACTGCAGAACACATCTTTGATTTTTATATATCTTTTATATAAATATTAAATTTTTTAAATTTAGGAATAAAGTATAGAATAAAATTTTCATACCTTAAGTGCACAGTTTGATGTTTTGTAAAGTGTGTATACCTGCATATTCCACATTTCCATCAAATTGTAGGTTATTACCAACAACCTTTCCATACAGTCTCTTTTCCACTAAAAAGCAACCAGTTATGCTTCTGTTACTGTAGGTTAATTTTGATTGTGAAAGAACTTCATATCAGTGGAATCATGCAATAGGTACTCCTGTGAGTTTAGTTGCTCATCATACTATGGTTTTGTGATTTAAACATATTTTATATTACTTATTATTTTTATTTCTAAGTAATATTTGTTGAATTAAAATTTAACAATCTATGTATCAATCTTGTATCTCTTTTTTATTGAAACTTTTTCTGAGATAATTTTAGATTTCACATATAGTATAAGAAATAATACAGAGATCTCTTACATTTTGCCAAGTTTCTCCCAATGTAACATTTTGCAAAAATATATGATAATGTCAACCAGGATATTGACATTGATACAATCTTCCTACCATATTCAAATTGCTGCAGTTTTACTGGTATTCAGGTATGTATTTGTGCTAAGTCACTTCAGTTGTGTCTAACTCTTTGTGACCCTATAGACAAAATCCCACCAGGCTCTTCTGTTCATGGCATTTCCCAGGCAAGGATACTGGACTGGGTTGCCATATCCTCCAGGGCATCTTCCTCACCCAGGAATGGACCCCTTGTCTCTTATATCTTCTGCATTGGCAGGAGGGTTCTTTACCACTAGCACCATTGGGAAGCCCTTATGTGTTTATATAGATGCAATTTTATCACATGTAGAGTATCCACCACACTAACTGAGTGGACTGAATATCTATCATCAAGAGACTCAACAGTTCCAACAAGTAAGCGTCATGTCGCTCCTATGTTCCCTTCCTCAATCCATTCTCTATCATTTGTCTCATCCACACTTCATTACGGACTACTGCCAACCACCAACCACTCCTCCATTTCTAAAATTTTGTCGTTTCAAATGATACATAAATTGAATCAAGTAATATATAACATTTTAGGATTGGATTTTTTATTCAGCTTAATTCTCTAGGGATTCATCCAAGTAGTTGTGCTATCAAGAATTCATTCCTTTTTATTGCTGAATAGTGGTATGGATATCCCCAAATTTTCTTAACCTGTTGAAGGATATTTAAGCAGATTCCAGGTTGGAGCTATTCTTGATAAAGCTGCT
The DNA here is from genome assembly GCF_000754665.1 of Bison bison bison. NCBI lineage: Eukaryota > Metazoa > Chordata > Mammalia > Artiodactyla > Bovidae > Bison > Bison bison. The sequence goes on along the minus strand of NW_011494948.1, from coordinate 3,301,663 downwards.
ATGAAAATTTGTATATAGGTTTTTGTGTGAACATACATTTTCATGTGGATTGTACAAAAATTTGCATATTTAGTACAGCTACTGGGTCATATGGTATTTGCACAGTTAGTTTTATAAGAAACCACCAAACTATTTTCCACATGACTATACCATTTTGCATACATACCTGCAAATATATGAGTGGTTTAGTTTCTCTATTTTCTTGCCAGTGTTTGGTGCTGTCACTATACTTTTTCTTTCCTTATCCATTTTGATCAGTGTGTGGTGATAGTTCATTGTGATTATAGTTTACATTTCCCTGGCAGCTAATGCTTTTGAACATATTTCAGTACATTTATTTATCATCTCTATGTTCTCTTTGTTGAAATATTTGCTCATGTATTTTGCTCGGTTTCCTATTTGAATTTTTTTTCAGCTGATGAGTGTTGAGAGTTCTTTGTTTATACCCGACATTAGCCGTTTGCCTGGTATGTGATTAGGAGTTTCTCCCAGGATATGTCTTACCTTTACATTCTCTTCATGAGCATCTGTAGAGCAAACACTTTTAATATTCATAGTCCCTGTTAGTCAAAACTCTGCAGAGAAATAAAACCCAATAGGAGACATATAGTTTGTATAATATATTGTTGTTTGTAATACGTACAAATATAATTCATAATTCCATCGTATATATACCTATATATGACAGGGAGAGCAGGAGTGGGAAAGATTGTTTTTAATTGGTTTATATGGTTTCAAGAGATGGCAAGACTGAAATTCATAGGGCAAGATAGTATAGTAAAGTTTCATATAAGTATTGATGTTATAGTCTTGAATGCTGTGAAAACTGGAAATTCGGGCAGAATTTTTGTGTTGCAGTCTGGGGCGGAATTCCTTCTCCTTTGGGAAACTTAAATCTTTTTTTTTTTTATTTAATAAAAAGCAAACCAACATTTAGTCTGTTTTCTTATTGTTTTTAATTCTCTACAAAGTTACTAACTGATGGATGGGAGTGTGTCGAATAATCTTCTTTATTTAAAGTCTGCCAGTTTAAATGTTAATCATGTCCTTAAAAATACCTTACAACACTTATAGATTGGTATTTGGTCAAACAATTGATCACCATAGTCTATCTATGCGATGCTATGCTAAGTCACTTCAGTCGTGTCTGACTCTGTGCGACCCCAGAGATGGCAGCACACCAGGCTCCCCCGTCCCTGGGATTCTCCAGGCAAGAACACTGGAGTGGGTTGCCATTTCCTTCTCCAATGCATGAAAGTGAAAAGTGAAAGTGAAGTCACTCAGTCGTGTCCGACTCTTAGCGACCCCATGGACTGCAGCCCACCAGGCTCCTCCATCCATGGGATTTTCCAGGCAAGTGTACTGTACTGCAGTTGGGTGCCATTGACTCTTCTCATAGTCTAGCTAAGGTGACACGAAAAGGTAACCATCACAAGTTCGATTTATCAGTTTTTCATTTTATCAATCGTGTTTTTAGTGTCATTTCTAAAGACATTTTGCCTAGCCCTTGTTCTCTAAGACATTCTGTGATTTTCTTCCTTAAAGTATCATTATTTTATAGTTAAGTCTACGCTGAACTTTGAGATAATGTTTGTTGTTTGTATAACATGTGAAGCTTAAGATTCGTTTTTTTTTTTTTTTGCATATAGATGTCTAACTGCCTCAGTATATTTATTGAATCATTCCTCCATTGAATTAGTTTTCTACCTTTGTCAAAAATCAGTGGAGTACATTTGGTTGAATATTTATAAAACCATTTTTTGTGACATGTTTTCATTTAGGCAAGATAAATACCACATCATGGAATTGCTGGATCATAGAGCTTTTCACTTTCACACATTGGAGAAGGAAATGGCAACCCACTCCAGTGTTCTTGCCTGGAGAATCCCAGGGATGGGGGAGCCTGATGGGCTGCCGTCTATGGGGTCGCACAGAGTCGGACACGACTGGAGCGACTTAGCAGCAGCAGCAGAGCATATTGGTGTTTGATACACTCCTACCAGCAGTTGATGAAAAGTCTTGTTGATTTCATTCTTTCACATTGTGTCTTAAGTAGCATCTGATCATGATTTCGATTTGTACTTTCCTGATGACCAATAGTGTTGAACACTTTTTTTTTTAATTTTATTTTTAAACTTTACAATATTGTATTGGTTTTGCCAAATATCTAAATGAATCCACCACAGGTATACATGTGTTCCCCATCCTGAACCCTCCTCCCTCCTCCCTCCCCATACCCTCCCTCTGGGTCATCCCAGTGCACCAGCCCCAAGCATCCAGTATCGTGCATCGAACCTGGACTGGCAACTCATTTCATACATGATAGTATACATGTTTCAGTGCCATTCTCCCAAATCTTCCCACCCTCTCCCTCTCCCACAGAGTCCGTAAGACTGTTCTATACACCAGTGTCTCTTTTGCTGTCTCGTATACAGGGTTATTGTTACCATCTTTCTAAATTCCATATATATGTGTTAGTATACTGTATGGTGTTTTTCTTTCTGGCTTACTTCACTCTGTATAATAGGCTCCAGTTTCATCCACCTCATTAGAACTGATTCAAATGTATTCTTTTTAATGGCTGAGTAATACTCCATTGTGTATATGTACCACTGCTTTCTTATCCATTCATCTGCTGATGGACATCTAGGTTGCTTCCATGTCCTGGCTATTATGAACAGTGCTGCGATGAACATTGGGGTTCACGTGTCTCTTTCCCTTCTGGTTTCCTCAGTGTGTATGCCCAGCAGTGGGATTGCTGGATCATAAGGCAGTTCTCTTTCCAGTTTTTTAAGGAATCTCCACACTGTTCTCCATAGTGGCTGTACTAGTTTGCATTCCCACCAACAGTGTAAGAGGGTTCCCTTTTCTCCATATCCTCTCCAGCATTTATTGCTTCTAGACTTTTTGATCGCAGCCATTCTGACTGGAGTGAAATGGTACCTCATAGTGGTTTTGATTTGCATTTCTCTGATAATGAGTGATGTTGAGCATCTTTTCATGTGTTTGTTAGCCATCTGTATGTCTTCTTTGGAGAAATGTCTATTTAGTTCTTTGGCCCATTTTTTGATTGGGTCATTTATTTTTCTGGGATTGAGGTGTAGGACTTTTTTATGTGTTAATTTGCTATTCTGATAGTTTCCATTTAGAACTATCTATTGACCTTTTTTGGAGAAGGCAATGGCACCCCACTCCAGTACTCTTGCCTGGAAAATCCCATGGGCGGAGGAGCCGGGAAGGCTGCAGTCCACGGGGTCCCTAAGAGTCGGACACGACTGAGCGACTTCAGTTTCACTTTTCACTTTCATGCATTGGAGAAAGAAATGGCAACCCACTCCAGTGTTCTTGCCTGGAGAATCCCAGGGACAGGGGAGCCTGATGGGCTGCTGTCTATGGGGTTGCACAGAGTTGGACACGACTGAAGTGACTTAGCAGTAGCATGGACCTTTTTTACTCAAAAAATTTATTCTGTTTGTCTTTTGATTGGGTTGTAGTTGTTTATACATTCTGGTTTAAGTCTTTTGTCATGTGTACTCTTACAAAATTATACCTAATTTTCTCTCAATTTGTGATTTCTCTACTCAGTTTTATCAGTGTCTTCTTAGTAAACAGAATTTTACAAAGTTGATGAAATCCAACTTTTCAGTTATTTTTTTTTAGTTGTAAGTTTGAGCTTTCTGTATCTCAGGTAAGAATTTTTACCAACTGTAAGATTGCAAAGATATCTGCCTAAGCTTTTCTTCAAGTAAATGCATACATATTCTGAAGTTGGTATAATGTTCTAAAAATACCAATGATGTCAAATTGTTTGATAGTGTTAAGCAAATTCTCTATATGCTAATTATATATTTTTTTCTATTAGTTACTGGAAATGAGCATAAGCATAAACAAATATGATTCTGTAATTTTTAATTTTTCCCTTTACTGTTGACAATTTTCACTTCATTTATTTTGAAGCTTTCTGTTAAGTGCAGATACATTTAGGACTCTTTAAATCTACTGGATGAATTGATCATTTTATTATTATAAAATAGTCTTCTTTACCTTTGGTTATGTTCCTTTTATTGAAGTCAACTTCATCTTATATAGCACTCCAAATTTCTCATAAGTAGTGCTTTTAAGGTATAATTTTACCATCATTTTGCTTTTAACCCAGTTGAGCCTTCATATAAAAGTGCACTTAAACAACAAATAGTTCCATTTTGCTCTATGACACATTTTGAAAATCCTTGCCTTTTGATTGCTTACCCTAAATATTAGTCTATCTTCATTCAATATAATTATTGATAAATTTGGCTTTATGCTTATATTCTAGCTTTTATTTTCTGTTTGTCCTAGATGTTATTTACAATCCTCATCTTCCTTCGAGTTGATTCTAATTTCTATTAGCAGTTCTATTTAGTATAAAAAACTAATTGTATCATTTCTTGAAGTATGTATCTGCTGATGACAAATTATGTCATATTGCTCAGAAAATGTCTTTATTTCACCTTCATTTTTGGCTAAAGAAATCTTGAATGACTGTTTTTCCTTACTTTTTTGTCATTTTAAAAATATTGTATCTTAGTCCTCAGTCTTTCATTGTTTTTAAGAAAAAAGTCAGAAAAAATAATCTTTGTTCTTTTAACTGTAATAATCCTTTTTCTTGGGAGGGCTTGGGAATTTTTCTCATTTTCTTTCACTTTTAGCAATTTGCCTGATATGTCTTAGGCATTTTCCAGATGTGTTTGTGTATGTGTGGGTGTGTGTGTGATTGTGTTTACGCTCATCATGCTTCAGGTTCACTTTTTTATTAGATTAGTGGCTTTATAGTTTTCATCAAATTGGGAGAACTTATGTAAAATTTTGAAAAATATTCTTCAAAAAAATTTTTTTTGCCCCAAACTTTTTCATTCCTTTTTTCTCACACTTCAGCCAAAGGTATGTTAAACTATATTATTGACATATTCTCCTACATTTATCAGAGATAGATATCAACCATTGTTTCTCTGTGTCCTTTAGTTTGGGCATTTTCTACTATTTTTCTTACATGAGTACTGATTGTTTTTTTCTATACTGTATAGTCTGATATTAAACATATCATTAGCTTTTTATATTAGGTTATTTTTGTCATTATTCTCAACTTCCACTTGTTTCATTTTTATACAGCTATTTCTTTGCTTGGAATTCATATTTATTCATTTGTTAAATTTATATTTCTTTTGAACTATTCATCCCATTTACAGTGTCTGTTTTAAAGTCCTTGTCTGATAATTCCATCATGTGTATTTCTATTGACTGCATTTTTTGTTTGTTTTTACTTCTGGATACAGGATGTATTTTTCTGTTTTCTTCATATGTCTAACAGTTTTTGCTTATGTGTTTGCTATTGCAGAACAATGATAAAATTTAGAGAAAATGGATTATGTTACCTTCTTTTAAAGACTTTAATTCTGTCAGTTAATTTTTTGATTGCTCAGCATGATTATGTGAACATGGAGTTTAGAATTTATTAGAGTGTGTTTAGAGTAGCCCTTACTCTAGAGCATTGAGGTTCTACCCTTTCTGAAATCTCTGGAAAATGCTATAATGTTCACAAAGGGGCCTGCATTCTGGATGATTAGAATTCAACTTTCTCAGCATTGTGTGATCTAAAAAGATGTCCATTCTGCTTATAACTCCTCCATAATTACTCTCTGCTTTCTGTTCTCAAGCTCTGTGCATAATTCATTTCCATAGCCATTTTTCTTTCACTTCAAGGATTACTCATTTTTCAAATAAGCTAGGTAAATAAATGGAATTCTTTGTGAGTTTACTGGAAACAAGACATATTTATCAACTGTAGTGTTTTTAAAACATCAAATTGGAAATTTTAACTGGCCCATGAATGTTTAAATACTTTATCTGAGCCGGAAGATAGCTTTATCAGGCTTAGCTCTTGATGTCATGTTTAAAGAAATGTTCAAACACACAGAAACACACACACACACAAAGGTAAAATGCAGATGATTAGGAGAATAAAGGTGGGTGTTTTCTTTGAATTGTTCTGGGAGTCCTCATTGGAAATGAAAAGTAATGTAGATATTTAATACCACTCATTAAACAAAATAGAAAACTCAGTATGAGTGTTTTGGACTAACATAAAATATGCTAAAACACAGATAAATATCTTTGTTTCTTGAACACCCCAAGGCATGCCATTCTGAGGTTGTAAGGACAATTATTATGGAGCCCTTGCTAGGTGAGTTGACAGTTACTGAACCAATCATTTTACATATTTAATTATCAAAACAGTCTAAAGTAGGCTCTATTATATTCACATTTTAAAGATGAGTTTTCTGAGATTTCAAGTTCATTAAGTCTCAAGGCCAATTAAAACTTGGTTGTCTTTGTTTAATCACTAAATCATGCCCAACTTTTTGCGACCCTGTGGACTGCAGTTTACCAGGCTCTCTATCCTCCAGTATTTTCTGGAGTTTGCTCATATTCATTCCCACTGAGTCAGTAATGCTATCTTACCATGCCATCCTCTGTTGCCCTCTTCTCCTTTTGCTGTTGATCTTTTCTAGCATCAAGGTCTTTTCCAATGAGTCAACTCTTCACATCAGGTTGCCAAAGTTTGGACCTTTGGCTTCAGCACTAATCCTTCCAATGAATATTCAGGACTGATCTTCTTTAGTACTAACTGGTTTGATCTCCTTGCAGTCCAAGGGACTCTCAGGAGTCTTCTCCAGCACCATAATTCAAAAGGATCAATTCTTTAGTTCTCAGCCTTGTTTATGGTTCACCTCTCACATCCATGCATGACTACTGGAAAAACCATAGCTTTGACTATACAGACCTTTTTCAACAAAGTGATGTCTCTGATTTTTAAGCTGTCTAGGTTGGTCATAGCTTTCCTTCCGAGGAGCAAACATCTTTAATTTCATGGCTGCAGTCACCATCCACAGTGATTTTGGAGCCCAAGAAAATAAAATCTGTCACTGCTTCCACTTTTCCCCTTTCTGTTTGCCATGAAGTAATGGTACCAGTTGTCATGATTTTCTTTTTTTCTGAATGTTGAGTTTTAAGCCAGCTTTTTCATTCTCCTTGTCACCTTCATAAGGAGGCTCTTTCGTTCCTCTTCACTTTCTGCCCAATTAGAGTGGCATCATCTACATATCTGAGATTGTTGATATTTGTCCTGGCAATTCCAGGAAACATTGATTCCAGCTTGTGATTCATCTAGCCTGGCATTTCACATGATGTATTCTGCATATAAGTTAAATAAGCAGGGTAACAATATAGAGCCTTGTACTCCTTTCTCAGTTTTGACCCAGTCCATTGTTCCATGTCCGGGTCTAATTATTGACTGCATACAAGTTTCTCAAGAGACAGTTTAGGTGGTCTGGTACTCCCATCTCTTTTAAGAATTTTCCACAGTTTGTTGTGATCTACAGAGTAAAAGGCTTTAGTGTAGTCAATAAGCAGAAGTAGTAGCAATTATTATTGTTGTAAATGCAGGGTACAGTAGGTTAAAGAGGAGCACTTTCAAATAAAGATGGTCCTGCTAGCATTTTACATATAAAGGAGGCAATTATGTATATAAAATAATCAGTAATGGGGAATACCAAAGTGCTAAACGGATAATACTAAAAGTTAATATTGGATACATTAAAAAAGAGGAACAAAATTGAAATTAAATGAAGAAAAGAAAAAAATCATCTAAGGTAAAAATTATAAAAGGACATTAAATAGAAAAATGTAAAACCTGAATGAAGATAGAAAACTAAAACAGAAATACATGAGAATCTGCAACAAATGAGAGAGCTGAGATTTAGTTTTGACTTAAATAACATGGGATTTGGGTTAGCTGAAACGTATTTGGAGTTAGTAAAAAACCTACCCTAACTAGAAATGTGAACGGTGAGGTAACTTCTGAATTCCTACTTTCTAACTTACTATTGTAATTAAACTATAAGGCAAGTGATAAATAAAAATATATGAAGTAAAATTATTAATAACATTTTGTCCTAGTCATCTTGCCTCTAAAAAAGTAATTTTTTTAAAGTGTACAATCCAAGGTAAATTTCATTTGTATGCAAAGAAAAAACCCATATGAATCTAATTTGTGTGAATGCAAAGAGTGCCTTTAGATATTAAAATAATAATCTTGATTAAATTAAATTATTATAAAGTTAGATGACTGATGTTATTTTTGCTTCAAAATTGGTCTGAAGGCAACTTCAATGTAAGTGTTCAAAACATTTTAAGCATCATTGGATTAAGTATATAGCCCATAATGAGAAAGTATTTTGAAAGAACTAGTTCTTAATTGAATTTGCAAGCCTAAATAAAATTTAAAAATGCGTTGTGTCATATGTAGGTAGCAAATTGAAATGATCTAATTTAAAATATTTAAGCCATATAATCATTTGACAACATCTATGAACAATATTTTCAGAGAAGAGAGCATAAAAATCAAAATTTAATATAATCAATTAAAATTAGTATTGTAAATAATACTTGCTTCTTTTATATTTGATCCTTATGATAAAAATATTAAAGATAAAAGCTAAAGATTTAACTGAATAAAATGAAGTACTGTCTTAAAAGAAACAGTTTTGTGTTACTTTGGTATTAAATAGGCTTTCTAAATGCTCACCATTTTTCCGAAGCTTAATTCAAACCAAGGTTATTTTGAAGTATATCACAGAGATATGGGCAGTAGCTTAGATGCATTTCCTACAAGAGAACAGATTAAATGCAGGGTTTTTTTGAAATTTCGAATAGCTTACAAAATTGAAGGTAGAAGTTCTAATCTGACAGTTGCCTGATAAAATGTGGACTCAAAGTAAATTTTGTTAAGAGCTCTGAAAAATGGCTGCCTCTAACAATATGCATTTAACAAACACATATTTTTTTAATAGTAAAAGCATATATTCTTCTGATTCCACTATAGCAACTAGTTTTAAGTTTTAACATAATAAACCCTTTAGAAAAAACAACTACACAACACTAGAGCAGGGACTGGATTATAAAAAAAGCCAAAATCAAATTTAATTCCTTCTCTGGCTCATTCTTTTTTTGTTTGTTTCTTAATTAAAATAAGTCATATATAGAGTTATTTTATTGATTTGACATTATGGCATGACATTATGATACTAAGTCCAATGAATTTGATAATTATATCTACCTTGGAATTACCACCTGAGGCAAGATATTAAATATCTGCATCCCTCTAGAAAACTGCCTGCACAATTCCAGTTATCTACCATTGGCAATTTTTCTAATTTCTATTTCCATAATTACTTTTGCCTAGTCCAGAAATTTCTGTAAATAGAATCTCAAAATATGCGTTATTTTGTATATGGTCTCTCTTGCTCAAATGAATGTTTTTGATAATTCTTTGTTTTGTTGTTTTTTATCAGTAGTTCTATATTTTTAGTTCAGTTAAGTTCAGTTCAGTCGCTCAGTCGTGTCCGACTCTTTGCGACCCCATGAATCACAGCACGCCAGGCCTCCCTGTCCATCATCAACTCCCGGAGTTCACTCAAACTCATGTCCAACGAGTCAGTGATGCCATCCAGCCATCTCATCCTCTGTCGTCCCCTTCTCCTCCTGCCCCCAACCCCTCCCAGCATCAGGGTCTTTTCCAATGAGTCAACTCTTTACATGAGGTGGCTAAAGTACTGGAGTTTCAATTGCTGGGTAGTAATTAACTCTTTGAATACATCACTACTTATTTATTCACTTTCCTGTAGATAGATAATTGAATTGTTTTCAGTTGCTGTGAGAACTTTGATAGAAGTTTCTTGCAGATGTATGTTTTCACATATTTGGGATAAATACCTATTAGTGTAGTTGGACTTTAGTGTAAGTTTCTATTTCTTTGTAGGAAAGTACCTAGCAGTTCTCCAAAATAGCATAATTTTATACGTCTACCAGTGTAACTCTTGGAGAAGGAAATGGCAACCCACTCCAGTGTTCTTGCCTAGAGAATCCCAGGGATGGTGGAGCCTGGTGGGCTGCCGTCTATGGGGTCACACAGAGTCGGACATGACTGAAGCGACTTAGCAGTAGCAGCAGTGTAACTCTTAGCATTTTATAAACTTTCCAGTTGTTCTACATTCTTGCTAACATTTGGAATTGTTGGCATTGTTGATTTGGGGCTTTCTAGTAAATTGAAATGATATCTTATTATGGCTTAACTGTTATTTTTCTAATGTCTAATAATGTTGAGTTCCTTCTTATATGACTGATGAGCATTCAAGTACCTTCTGTGAAGTTTCTATTCAAGTTTTTGCCCACATTTAATTGCTTATTTATTTTTGTATTTGTTGATCTGATATTTATATATTCTGTATATATGCTCTTTTTCAGATATAAGTACTGATAGTATTTCTTCCTATTCTGTAGCTTGACTGGTTTATTCACTTTCTTGGTATCTTCAATGAGTAGTAATTTTTAATGTTTATTAATTTCCATATAATAGTATTTTTTATGGTTAATGCTTTTATGTTCATGGTAAAAATATTTTTGTCATTCATGAGAGATATTTGACTAATCCAAGCTTTGAAGATATTCTCCCATAGTTCTAACATTATATTTAGGTTTGTGATCTACCTTCAATTAATTTTTGGCTTGAAATGAATAGGAGTCTATTATGTTTTCAAATGAATCTATTCATTTTATCTGAGTTATCCTGGATTTTGGTATAAAGTTATCCTGGATTTTGGTATAAAGAATGATATTCTCTCATTCTTTTAATGTGTGTAAAATTTGTTAAGCTATTTCAAATCCTAAAAGATGATGTTGTAAAAGTGCTGCACTGAATATGTCAACAAATTTGGAAAACTCAGCAGGGGCCACAGGACTTGAAAAGGTCAGTTTTCGTTCCAATCTCAAAGAAAGGCAATGCCAAAGAATGTTCAAACGACCACACAATTGCATTCATTTCATATGGTAGCAAAGCAATGCTCAAAATTCTCCAGGCCAGGCTTCAACTGTACGTGAACTTCCATATGTTCAAGCTGGATTTAGAAAAGGCAGAAGAACCAGAGATCAAATTGCCAACATCCATTGGATCATCGAAAAAGCAAGAGAGTTCCAGAAAAACATCTACTTCTGCTTTATTGACAATGCCAACGCCTTTGACTGTGTGGATCACAACAAACTGTAAAATTCTTCTAGAGATGGGAATACAAGACTACCTGACCTGTCTCCTGAGAAATCTGTATGCAGGTCAAGAAGCAAAGTTAGAACTGGACATGGAACAGACTGATTCCAAATAGGGAAATGAGTACATCAAGTCTGTATATTGTCATCCTGCTTATTTAACTTATATGCAGTGTATGTCATGTGAAATGCTGGGCTGGACGAAGCACAAGCTAGAATCAAGATTTCCAGGAGAAATATCAATAACCTCATATATGCAGATGACACCACTGTTATGGCAGAAAGTGAGGAAGGACTAAAGAGCCTCTTGATGAAAGTGAAAGAGGAGAGTGAAAAAGTTGGCTTAAAGCTCAACATTCAGAAAACTCAGATCATGGCATCTGGTCCCATCACTTCATGGCAAGTAGCTGGGGAAACAATGGAAACAGTGAGAGATTTTATTTTTGGTGCCTCCAAAATCACTGCAGATGGTAACTTCAGCCATGAAACTAAAAGATGCTTGCTCCTTGGAAGAAAAGCTATGATCAACCAAGACAGCATATTAAAAAGCAGAGACATTACTTTGCTGACAAAGGTCCATCTAGTCAAAGCTTGGTTTTTCCAGTAGTCATGTATGGATTTGAGAGTTGGGACTATAAAGAAAGCTGAGTGCCAAAGAATTGATTCTTTTGAAATCTGGTATTGGAGAAGACTCTTGAGAGTCCCTTGGACTGCAAGGAGATCAAAGAGTCAATCCTAAAGGAAATCAGTCCTGATTCTTCATTGGAAGGACTGATGCTGAAGCTGAAACTCCAATACTTTGGCCACCTGATCTGAAGAACTGGCTCATTGGATAAGATCTGATGCTGGGAAAGATTGAAGGCAGGAGGAGAGGGGACGACAGAGGATGAGATGGTTGGTTGGCATCACTAACTCAGTGGACATCAGTTTGGGCAAACTTTGGGCATTGGTGATGGACAGGGAAGCCTGTTGTGCTGCAGTCCATGGGGTCACAAAGAGCTGGACATGACAGTGACTGAACTGAACTGAAAGATTTGTTGTGATATCTGCTTTCTCATTTCTAATACTGTCAAATTGTATTTGTTTCTTTTTCTCATTTGTGCTATTTCAATATCTGCTTTTTCTTGATTAGAATAACTCAGACTTTGTCAAATTTATTGCTCTTTTAAAAGAACCAACTTATGCATTTGTCAATTTTATCTACTTTTGTTCTTTTTCAATTTTGTTGACCTCTGCTATCATCTCTTTTTTGCCTTACTTTGCTCTATTACTCTGTTTTGTTTTGTTTTGTTTTCAATATAAACTTAAGCCTTGATTTTAAATGTTTCTTCTTTCAAGGGTTCATTTTCTGCCTCACCCAACCTTAGCTAGCCAGTCAGTTCAAATGGTGCACTGGGACGACCCAGAGGGATGGTATGGGGAGGGAGGAGGGAGGAGGGTTCAGGATGGGGAACACATGTATAATTTTTTTTTTAATTAAAATTGAATAAAAAAAAAATAAAAAAGAAAAAAAAATAAAAAAGAAAAAAAAATACATCATAGCTGTTATTTCAGCATCCCTGTCCTTCTGTCATTCCTCAGCAGACACTGACGTTGGGAAATATGCCACATGCCTAGAGGAAGCTCCCTCCTCTCTTCTATCCTAATCAGCCCCCCACTTCTCTGCGACTGGGGAAAAGTACTGGCTGGATTGAGACTTGTTCTGTAGCAACATCTCCCCGTCATTCTCATTCACCACACCTGCCACATGCGGGGATTAAGTTTGTTAGCAGTGTAACGAGTGTTACCAGTTATCTACTGCTGTGTAACAATCCAAAACGATGCTTAAACATTAGTATTCATTATGATTCCAGTTGATGAGGCAGTTTTCCTCCATATGACGGTTTATATCACTGAATTCAGCTGGTAGTTGGGCAGAGTGAAAATTCTGAGATGACTTCTCTCTTATTTCTGGCACCCGGATACAAACTATCAGATGGTGCCTCAGTTCTTCTCCACACAGCCTCCTTATTCACAAGGTGTTAGATCTTACTGGCCTGCTCTGTGTGACCTCTTTTTTTGCATTAAAACTGAACTTTTTTATATCATGGCAGCTAGGCTCCAAGAGGGAGTGTTCCAAAAGGATAAACCCTGATATGCAGGCACTTTTCAAGGCTGCATGCATAACACTTACAACTTTGCTTTGACCAAAGCAAGTCATATTGGATAGCCAAGCAGGGTTTATTTATTTTTTTTATTACTGGAATATAAGTGCTTTACAATGTTGTTTTAGTTTCTGCTGTAAAAGAGAGTGAATCTTTTTAATGGCTTTTTTCTTGTTTCTTGAGGTATGCCTGTATTGCTATGAACTTTCCCCTTAGGACTGCTTTTACAGTGTCCCACAGGTTTTGGGTTGTTGTGTTTTCATTTTCATTCATTTCTATGCAAATTTTGATTTCTTTTTTGATTTCTTTTGTGATTTGTTGGTTATTCAGCAGCGTGTTGTTCAGCCTCCATATGTTGGAATTTTTAATAGTTTTTCTTCTGTAATTGAGATCTAATCTTACTGCATTGTGGTCAGAAAAGATGCTTGGAATGATTTCTATTTTTTTGAATTTACCAAGGCTAGATTTATGGCCCAGGATGTGATCTATCCTGGAGAAGGTTCCATGTATACGAGACAGCAAAAGAGACACTGATGTATAGAACAGTCTTATGGATTCTGTGGGAGAGGGAGAGGGTGGGAAGATCTGGGAGAATGGCATTGAAACATGTATAATATCATGTATGAAATGAGTCACCAGTCCAGGTTCAACGCACGATACTGAATGTTTGGGGCTGGTGCACTGGGACGACCCAGAGGGAGGGTATGGGGAGGGAGGAGGGAGGAGGGTTCAGGATGGGGAACACATGTATACCTGTGG
>NW_011494948.1:3274858-3287524 GCF_000754665.1 Bison bison bison | reverse complement strand
CACATGTATACCTGTGGTGGATTCATTTCGATATTTGGCAAAACCAATACAATATTGTAAAGTTTAAAAATAAAATAAAATTTTAAAAAAAGACAGTGAATCACCTATAAGTATACACATATCCCCTCCCTCTTAGGCCTCCTTCCCACCTCCCCCCATCCCATGGATTAATAAAACAATATTTACTTTATTTCTGAAGATCTATGACAAGTAGATCCCCCTGCCACTCAACAAGGAATGAAAGGAACTGTAGATTTTTTCTCTCCTAGAAAAATATGTTTATTTTATTATTTAATCTATTTAGTCTTTTTTTTTTTTTTCCCTCGATACCTCAACTGTCTGAGGAGTTAGAAAACAAAGTGAAAGCTAGTTATGATTTTGTAGATTATCTGTTTGTTTTTGTGACTAAGATGGAAGTGAAATTTTCTGCAATGTTTTACATCCAAACTCTAAGTGGAACCATTGCCCACTACTTGCATTTCACACTTTCTCACCATCTTCAATATTTTAGGACTCCATAACTTTCTCCCTTAGCTAAGTGAATAATCTTATCTTCTGATGTCACAGAAAAAACAAGTCAGTAGAGGATGTTTTATCTCAACTTCCTTTCACCAGACGTGTAAATCAGGTAATATAACCTGCTGCTGCTGCTGCTGCTAAGTCGCTTCAGTCGTGTCCGACTCTGTGCAACCCCATAGACAGGAGCCCACCAGGGACAGCCCACCACAGGAGAATCCCGTCCCTGGGATCTCCAGGCAAGAACACTGGAGTGGGTTGCCATTTCCTTCTCCAGTGCATGAAAGTGAAAAGTGAAAGTGAAATCGCTCAGTTGTGTCTGACTCTTCGGGACCCCATGGACTGCAGCCTACCAGGCTCCTCTGCCCATGGGATTTTCCAGGCAAGAGTACTGGAGTGGGGTGCCATTGCCTTCTCTAGTAATATAACCTAGTATATATAAATAAGCTAATAGAACTTATTTTCTTACCACCAAGCTTTTTATTTTTATTTTTTTTAATACTCTACCTGGAAATCTTGCAAGTACCACTTTGTCTGCCTTATTGCTACTTTTTCCTTAGATCTATCTGGCTGTCCCTCGTTCTAAATGTCCTCTTGTTGTTTAAACATGTGTTTAGGTACCCTTCCTTGGTGCTCCTACTTTACTTAGTCCTTTTCCCACCATAGACATTATCACTGCATATTGCACTTGACTATTAACCTGTCTGTAACCCATCCCCCATAGCTCCACATACATATACATCCTAGGCCATGAGCTCCACGAAGTAGAAATTATATATGTCTTTACCTTGCAGTTGTATCCCCAGCACTAAGGAGTGTGCCTGACACTCATGTACATGTCAAACATATATTCAATAAATGTGTGTGTAAATAACACATTTCTCATGTGATCACGTTACACCTGCATGTTGCAAAACCCTGGGAGATACTTACTTCAGTTCAGTTCAGTTGCTCAGTCATGTCTGACTCTTTGCAACCCATGGACTGCAGCACACTTCCCTGTCTATCACCAATTCCGGGAGCTTGCTCAAACTCATATCCATCAAGTCAGAGATGCCATCCAACCATCTTATCCTTTGTCATCCCCTTCTCCTCCTGCCCTCAATCTTTCCCAGAATCAGGGTCTTTTCCAATGAGTCAGTTCTTCACATCAGGTGGCTGAAGTTTTGCAGTTTTAGCTTCAGCATCAGTCCTTCCAATGAATATTCAGGACTAATTTCCTTTAGGATTGACTCTTTGATCTCCTTGCAGTCCAAGGGACTCTCAAGAATCTTTTCCAGCACCACATTTCAAAAACATCAATTGTTCAGCACTCAGCTTTCTTTATAGTCCAACTCTCACATCCATACATGACTACTGGAAAAACCATAGCTTTGACTAGATGGACCTTTGTTGGCAAAGTAATGTCTCTGCTTTTCAATATGCTATCTAGGTTGGTCATAACTTTCCTTCCAAGGAGTAACCATCTTTTAATTTCATGGCTGCAGTTACCATCCACAGTGATTTTGGAGCCCAAGAAAATAAAGTCTCTCACTGTTTCCATTGTTTCCCCATCTATTTGCTATGAAGTGATGGGACTGGATGCCGTGATCTTCGTTTTTTGAATGTTGAGTTTTAAGCCAGATTTTTCAGTCTCCTCTTTCACTTTCATCAAGAGGCTCTTTAGTTCCTCATCAGTTTCTGCCATAAGGGTTATGTCATCCTGGTATCTGAGGCTATTGATATTTCTCCTGGAAATCTTTATTCCAGCTTGTGCTTCATCCAACCTGGCATTTTGCATGATATACTCTTCATATAAGTTAAATAAACAGGGTGACAATATACAGCCTTTTCCAATTAGGAACCAGTCTGTTGTTCCATGTCTAGTTCTAACTGTTGCTTCTTGACCTGCATACAGATTTCTCAGGAGGCAGGTAAGGTGGTCTGATATTCCCCTCTCTTTAAGAATTTTCAGTGAAAAGGGTATAAAAACAAAGTTACATGTTCAGTGATAGAAAAACAAAATATGCTTTTTAAACTGATTGAATTTTATTTATTTTAATTAATAGCTTAAAGTCATGATCTTGGGGAAGGTAAATGAAAGGTAACCCATTCCTTTGAGAGGAATCTCATCCCAAAAAAGGAGAGAAAATTACCCAAATGTCATCATGGGAGTAATTCCCATTCCACCCTAAGGAATATTACTAGAGGGGATGTATATGACAATGGCATGAGATTGGGAAAAGGCTGAAAATCATTGATTTTTAAAAGTAGATTGTTAAATATGGATTGGTTTTATATAGTCTATATATGCTTAAAGTTTAGCTCCCTGAAGCAAAGCAGCAATTTACTAAGTAGCATCCTAACACCCTAAAATAGTTTAATACAGTTTCCAAAAAAGGACATCACTCCCAGTAAATGGAATGAGCACTTTGGGACAACTGATTTTACAAATACATTTTTATCTAGTGCTTTAAAATTTCAGTGCATTACTGACACAGACAGATGCTTTAACCCTTTTAGTTATGAACTCTGTTTCCATGTGTTTCTAACCATTTCTAAATGCCAGAGATGGGTAATGTGAATGAATTACCAAAGAATAGCTGGAACTCTAAGTAGAAATACTTCAACATAATATTTTAGATCTGGAGGGATTTCAAAGATCAGCTCATGACTTATTAGAAACATAAGGCCCTGATAAGTTTTGTCTGTACAAGAAACAAAAGTAATATGCAACAGAAGCCTTCCATCTTGTCAAGATGACTTTCTTCTCTTCTGCTACCACCTCCCACTTTGCACTCACTCTGTTCAAGCCACAGAAGCTTTATTTCTGCCTTCAGATAGTCTAAGCTTATTTTTCTGTAAGAATTTTTGCACTAGCTGGTTTCAAGTGCAACCCCTGATTATGCAGGGGGCATTTAATTCCCATATCTTTTCATAACAGACTCTTCTCCATTTGGGTCTCAACTAATATGTTACTGTAAGCACTCTGGCTCAAGTAAACTCATCGTCTCTCCTCCCTATTATTTTATCACATCACCCTATTTTCTTTTATTCAGAGTATTTACTTAAAATTATCTTGCATATTAATTTGTTTTGCATTATTTCTCCTCACTCTTGAACCTAACCTCCATGAAAGTAATTGTCTTCCTTGATTCGATATTATTTGAATCTAGAACATCACTTGTCACAAGAAAGCACTCAGTAAATATTTGCTGAGTGACTGAATGACTTACTCTTATGGCATCTGTGATGCCAGTCTGGTTACAATGTTTCTAAAGAGGAAAAAAACCCTCAAGATTATGCATTTCCATATATATTCAATTGCAGTTGATTTTTTAAAACAAAATCTTTTAAAATCTTTCTTTAGAGCATTTGTTTGGGAAATGAAAATGATTCTGTAACTACTCATCGATACACATGAATCAATATCAATTTAGAAGTGCATCAATATTTTTATTCCTGTCTGCCTGCATTAATTCATACATCACTATGCATTCCACTTCTTGGCATCTGCTGATTCCAGATTTTCTAGTTTGCAGCATAGCATCATTGAGTTTCATGCCATATGGCTGCCCTTTGGTCCAAGCTTTGATCAATCAAGTGATGGCAGACTGACTCGTGCCATTTTAGAGAAGATAGAGATTTGATGTGGAGCCAATTCACTAGAACATTTTTTTTTTTTGCAGAAAAATGTTCTAAGCATCAATAGGAGAGCATAAACTATACTAAATAAATATATATACAAAAATACACTTTGTACCTAATGGTTGTCTCAGAGACAAATTGCCAGAAACTTGTTTTATCCCTAAAGGAGAATGTTCCTTCCAAAATTCTAACTGGTGCTGTACCCATGTGTGTGACCAAAATTATTCTTTATCAGCAGCAGTAAGGGGTTTTACACTCTGAAGTAGGGTAGTCTATTCTTTCACTGCTAGCAGTCTGAAAACCCAGTGCTGTGATTTAGTGATTTGAAACACAACAAACAAATGTGAAGAAATGCTCTGAAGGATGCTCTGGTTATGATCTAATGGTATTAAAAAATGCATCAAGAAGCCTGATCTACACCCTCCCTCTGACTCTAGTCCAACTTCTGTTTAGTTGTTTATTGAGAACTCATCTCATTCTCAAAAGTAGTAGAGGCAATTATAAAAATATACATGATATATATAAGAGCATAGAGTAAATGTGAAGGCATAGAGAAATAAAATCATACATATATATATATACACACATGTAATATATGTATAATGTATGCATATATATAATGTATATGTTAACCTACAGGTAAACTTAAGAATGAAAAATAATTCCAAAATATTGTAAACATGGTTAATGAACTTGGCCTTGGGATTATTACTAGATGAAGCAGAAATAGTAAAAAGGTTTTACAGTGTCCATGAGATATATAGTTTTAAAATATCAGCTATTTAAGAAAAGCAAAGCTTTTATTTATTTGTTTTTTTAGCACTGAGGCTTGAGAGATATGTTATAGGGCTTTATAAAGAGGATATAGGTCTTACCTGTGTCCTTACCACATACCCTTAACTACATTTCTACAGTAAGTAGTGGCAATTCTGTCAGACTATGCCTTTAAAGTAAGAACAAATCCCTCCAAAACAACTTGTATAACTTTAGTTCATTTTATAATAAATTGCCACATTATATTTCAAAAAAAAATAAAGTAAGAACAGACACCAATGCAGTTGTCAGAAACAGATTTTAAGATGTGGTATGAATTCATATTAGAAATTTACAGTTTGTTGAGGTACTCTGAATCAGTTTAAGGATAAAAGACTATTGGCTAAATATGTTCTAAGAAACTTCATCTAAGAAAAGTGCAAAATGGAAGTAATATTAAATAAAAACTAATCAAGACAGTGTTGATATTACCCATAATTCTTCACTTTTCTACCTTAGCAATGTTGTAACTAATATGCAAGGCTTGCAGGACAGGGATATATGCTGAAATCCCGCCTCTACTGTTTACTACCGTGTGACCACAGAGATGTTAGTTTCTTTACTCATGTGTTCCTTTTTTGGTATTAACAAATAATGAAACATCATATACCTCAGTAGAAATTTCATGAACTAGCACAGGTAAGAGCCCCCCATCCCCATAATGAGACTGCCTGGCATGCAGCAGGCGCTCAGTAATTGATACCTGATGTACCCTTTCTTGGAGAAGGAAATGGCAAGCCACTCCAGTATTCATGCCTGGAAAATCCCATGGACCGAGGAGCCTGGTGGGCTACAATCCATGGGGTCGTAAAGAGTTGGACACGACTGAGCGACTTCTGTGTGTGTGTGTGTGTGTGTGTCTGTGTGTGTACCCTTTCTGCTTTATGTACTGTAACCAAAAAAAAAAAAAAAAAATCCTCGAAGAACAGGATATTGAAAGAAAGGATCCTTTCAGCAGCATGAAAGTTCAAAACTTTCCTTGAACCATAGGAACTGCAATTAGTAGATAAAAAAAGGCTGATAGGTACTTAGCAGTTACTGGGTCATCTCTGTTCTATACTGTCCTTTCCACTTAATTCCATAACTGCTTCAAAAAAAGGAAAGGAAATGCCAAACTTTTCTCTTGTTACAAGAAAGTTTTAATTGAAAACAAGAGTACTGGGCTGAATACAGCTTCAGCAGATCCCCAGTTAAATTAGAAGGGGCTTTTCATTTAAGTCCTAGTGTTGATATGTCACTGTGCTCTGTCACTTTGAAAAGCGATAGTGCTTTGTTATCAGCACTGAGCCCTGGCAGGCTTCTGATGTAGACTTAGACTAAAATAGAATGCCAGAATGATGAAGGTGCTGCTTACCTTCACAAAGCTCCAGGCTGTAGATGTGAGCAGAGGTGCTGACATATTACTCTGTCCAGCTCAGTGGATTTGATCATCTCCAACAGATCATTTTCATATTTTATATTATAATTTGAAAATTTTAAAGTGTTTATAGATTTGCCAAAGGAGTATGAAGATTACTGATTCCATTAGGTGCATACCATCCAAAGACTTGTTAGGCAAATTATTAATTTTTTTGTCCTTTAACTTGTAAATTCTATTCAATATAAGATACTTTAGGATGCGTTTAGAGAAAAAAATGCTGTAACTGATGACTTATTGGAGAAGCTGAACTGCCAGTTAGCATAGTCATTTGTTAAATTAAACACTGTTTTTTTGTCAGCCTTCTGCCCAGCACTGAGAAGGTGCTTGGAATTTGGAGACAAATAGGAGTCCCTGCCTTCAAGCAGGGAGACAGAAATAGGTAATTATAAAATGATGCAGCAAGTGAAATGGTATACTTAGACTGTTACTGAAACACAAAAAGCAATTATCCTGATACGTCTTAGAAGCCAGTAACAGAAATAGTGCATGTCTAACCAGTATTCTTGTTCCTTATTACCAGATCAGCAAATCCTGACATTACCTTCCCTGACTAGGAGCAACACAATTTCCCTTTTAGAAATAGTTAAACAGACACATTCAAACTGAGAATCTTACAGGAAAAGGGGGAAAGTTTTTAAAGGCTTAGAATCACTATCCTTCCTCGCTTCTACGACCCCAGCCCCAAACACGCACAATTTAATTTTTTATACACTGAAACAACCCATGTCTTTCTGTGATTGACTGCACTGGAAGGAAACTACTATCCTCTAGCCTTTCAAGCTCTTTAATGCAGGTTCCCTTTTCTACTCAGCGTGTTTTTCCACTTTGAGCTCTGATACAATAATCATACAGCTAAAGAGCATTTAAGAGAGCATACATTATGAAAAGAAAAATACATGTTTCACCGCATTTTCTGCTTTTCGAAAATAAATCTGTTTTTGCATGCATTTGTATGAGATTTTCAGAGCCCTCCCCTCTGGAGTAGTGTTTTAGCAACAGCATTACTGCTCTGAGCTTTAATCACTGGGTATTTGGTTTTTTTCACACTAATTTCAATCCACAAACTAGCATTCAAATTGAAAATGGCAATAGGTTCACAGCTTTTCAATTGACTTTCAAGTGTCATACTCTGTTTTCAGAGCATCTGATCAAGTTTAACACTTTGGGATAGTTTAAAACTTGGTTTCCATAATACACAGCTTTTGCAATATTTCACCTCTACCTGAAAAGTAAATAGGACTAGAAAATCTTAGCCACATATTTATTTGCTCTCTGTGAGCAGATTTCCAGAAAAAAATTGTGCCTGGATTGGTATGAATTCTGCCACATATTGTGTATCTTCAATCCAGAAGGCTGCATGTATGCAAACCGGCCATTCAAAGTAAAACAAATACCTATTTTTCCACATTTATAGATGCTGCCATTTATATTTTGCATTTTATTTAGCTATTTCCTAGTCTGCCTTTAGTTTATTAAGTCCATGAGGGCAGGACTGTGTTCATCACATTTACAGTTACATCTCAGTACCTGGACCAGACGGTAAGCACTCAACATATATTGACTGGATAAATATCTTTAGGGGCTGTGAATAAAGAAGGGGATCAGAATTGTAGCCAGATTTTAAAGACAACTTCATTTGTACTGATTCATAGCTCTAATGGCAAAACTAAAAATGATAAAGAGGGCATAGATAATTGAAAAGGGTCCTAGATGAGAACAGGGAGCTTTATAAACCCTGTCCTCTACCTTACTGATTAACTGGCGTTAGTTGGGGATGTATATCACAGTTTCTCCTTTAAGTAGAAAACTTTGAAAACTATAGCTCTAGGACAAAACTCAGATAGTAAGTAGAATGTTTGTCCTAGAATATTATTTAGGACCTGCATTTAATAGAGCACCTGTTCCTAACCATACATACAGGTACACACACAATATCAGTTAGGATATATTTATATATTATGGAACTAATTCAAATGTTATACATGTTTATGGTATTTACATATCATATAATACAGCTATAGCACCAACTTATTTATTATGTAATTCATAACCATCTTATTAAACTGTAATCCCTTTGCTCAATAAATATTACCACTTGATCTCTCTTGCCCTCTATTTCCCAGTCCTATTTTTAGGTTCTTCTTGGGAAGTGAATGAATTGATTTTGCCTGTCTAAACAAAGCCAAATAAGAAATAGTTTTGATGCCACTGTGGAGGTAATTGAGGATGCTCAATTTTGGTAAAGAACATGTGACTATTTTACTGTGTCCCCATTCTTTCAGTATTGTATAAATAATAGCCTAAAAACATCAAACAGATCTTAAGAATGCCTTATAATATTTCTACTCATATCTTATAAAGAAACACTAACAAGTTGTAGCTGTCAGAATGATCCTCCTTACTGAGCAAAACAACTAACAGCAACTAGACGTATGAGGAGATCAGCAATTTAAAGAGAACTGCTTTTTGCTTCTATTTTTACATTCTCTGCTGGCTTAAACTATGATTTATATAACTATTTAATTTGTGTTTGTGTTCAGGTGTCTGTGTTTTCTTTCTGGTTACATTGAGTTTATTCAGCAATTTTATCACTGTTTTGATGAAAGTTATTGAGTTTGAGACATTTTATAGCAGAATTAGCTATTTTGAGTCAAGCTTCATCTAAAAGATAATCAAAAGAAAAAAATAAGAGTGTACAAGTGCACATTAGTTTTTCCAAGATATTAATTAAGGAAAATTCTGAATCTGCTTTTATTCTTCCTTCTGTTTTATCCTCTTGCAAAAAATGGTGCACATGTACATAGTTATTTAGACAAATATTTGCTCAGAGTTCAGGTATGGTATTTATGAATTTATATGGTTAGTGGTTGAAAGAAAACATCATCATTAATGTTAAGGTGGTTTCATAAGGGCAAAGAAAGAAGAACATTGAATTAGATACGGCAAATTGTAAAGAATTAAGTATCATTTGAAGCATGCCTTATTTGTAAAATTTGAAGGTCATTCCATGTGTTATTCATTTTGTTCAAAGGAAAAGCAACCCTGAATAATGCATTTTTAAATTAGGCAACATTTATTAGGGAAAAAAAGCAGGCAAAAAATCTCTTCAACACCTAGAGCCTCAAAATCAAAACAGGAAAAACCATGATACAATAAAAGGTAATCAGACCATTCCTTTGATGTATGAATGAACCCATTATAAACAGTGTGTTGTCTGAAAATGAAAAGATGAATCTAGATAGATGGACTGAAAGTCATCACTGGGAACCATTAAGAAATCTGGAAATTGTATCATAATTTATTCATTTTCAATTAATCATTTTTCCATCACTAGTAGGTTGGACTTCTGTTAGTGCTTGGTATTAAAAAAAAGTGAATACAACACAGGTCTTCCTTAAGGAGACTTCATCCTACCAAACAAAAGAAAAATATGGATAAATAATAGCAATGACAATTATCTATACATAAAATGCTTATAGATACTGCCTATTTATTATATACTCATGTCAGAGGTTGTACTCCTAAATCAAGCTTTGGATGCTGACTACCTCTTCAAAGTTCTTTGGCACCACTTTTACCTAGCTCTTCATTGTTACTGGATAGTTATAAAACAACTGAAGGGAAGAAGACAGTAAAACCAAAATGTTTAAGTACTCACACAGTGGCTCTTTCAATAGAGATTTTTGCTAGTTCCTAAGCATCCAGTCATGTAAACTCTACCAAGATATTTTGCAGCTGATTATACAGTTATAAGTACCTTTTTCAGTGATTGCACCAAAAGTCCTAATATGTACTCTCTGGATAGAAGACATGGAAACAAGTTTGAGAAGGAAGGCTTATTTGAAATCTATCTGCTATGGGTTTCAACTCCACCAGCCTGTAAAATGATCTGAACCACATAATCTGTACTAACATTCTCTCCCAAATTCATAGGGAACAGCAGTACAGACCAAAGTTGCAGTGAGTTGGAAAAGCATTGAATGAGCTCTCCTGAATCTCAAGGAAATCTGGCTTGTCAGTCTCAGAATAATCTTTCAGCTACTGCTGCATCTGTGCTTCCATCTGGGTGGGGACCTACCCAAAGTGTGACTGGGTGTTAAAAACCAGCATGTAGAAAGGCCAGTTCCCAGTTTCGGAGAGGATTGGGCAGGAAGCCAGTTTGGATCCAGGCTCAGTAAGGACAAGTTGTAATAGTTTACTTGTAGACTCTGAAGCATTCCACCTGTCCCTTGCCCCAGGTTTTGAATGTTTTGGAAACATGGAAATTGAATGAATGAAGTATATAAATCCTCCCCTCAAAAAAGTCTCTTCAAACTTGATATGCCACACAGAGTTTGACTTTTAAACCCAAAAACAAGAATTTTTCACCCCTTTCCATTATAAATCACCCTCACCTTATGTTTCTCCCTAGTGTTCCTGTGGGGTTTTTTTCTATATTTATTTAGATTTAAAATTATTTAAAGGAAGAATCCCATATAAGAATTTGCCTTATTTATATTGATATACTAATTGCTTAGCATAGAATGGGAAAAATAGTGATTGATCATTAATACTAATGTTAATATATATTATTAGAAAAATGTTTTGCTATTAACATAGATTTTCCAGATATATACTATTCAACATAAATTTGTATAGATACATACATGTGTATGTCTATATATATATATGTGTCAATGTATATTTGTACGTGAAGTATTACCTATATATATATGTATACATACACTCTTTCTCAACTTCACTAACCATATCTACACAACAAGCATGCATCTTTAAAAAAAAGATTTGTGCTCAGTATATTAAACATAGAATTAACATGTGACCCAGCAATTCACCCTAGATATCTAATCAAAAGAATTGAAAACAAATATTCAAAAAAAACCTTGTACCTTGATAGCAGCAAGATTTGCAATAGCCAGAGGGTTGAAACAATCTAAATGTCTATCAACTAATGAACAGATAAACAGTCTGCGACACACATACGTTCCTGTACAAGTAATATTATCCAGCTATAAAGTATTGACATGATACAATATGGATGAACCTTCAAAACTTCGTAGTAGGTCAAGGTAGTAAGATACAGAAGTTACATTCTATATGATACCATTTATATGAAATATCCAGCATAGCCCAATGCATAAAGACAGAAAGTAGATGAGTGGCTACTGGAGACTGCACTGAGGAGGGAAAGCAGAATTAATACGTGGTTTCTTTTTGGGGTGATGAAGATATTTTGGAGTTAGGCAGAGGTAATGCTCTTATAACACTGTGCATATACTAAATGTAAATATTTTTAAATTTTCAATGGACAAATTAAAAAAAATTTTGTCTTAAATTAAAAAATATTGTCTTAAAAATTTGTCTTAAATTAAAAAAAAATTGTCTTTTTAAAAGACCTACCTTCTCAGAGTATTAGAGTGGGTGCAATTACACACTGAAAAACATTTAGCAAGATATTTTCAATCATCTGCAAAGGAAATATTGAAATCCTGAACTATTTTCTATCTGTCTAGGTGCTTGGAATGCTCACCCTCCCATCTCACTTTAGTAAACTATCAGAATATTATCAATTCTTCAAGATGCATGTTAAAGTGCATGTTTTTTAATTTGTCCTAATAAGGATGACGACTTCCCTGGTGGCTTAGACGGTAAAGCGTCTGTCTACAATGTGGGAGACCTGGGTTCGATCCCTGGGTCGGGAAGATCCCCTGGAGAGGGAAATGGCAATCCACTCCAGTACGATTGCCTGGAAAATCCCATGGACAGAGGAGCCTGGTAGGCTACAGGCCATGGAGTCGCAAAGAGTCGGACACGACTGAGCAGACTGAGCGACTTTACTTTCACTTTCAATAAGGATGATAACACACATTTATATAGTGGTTACTCTGTTCCAGACACTGTTATAAGAACTTTGCATTTAAGGACTCACATAATCATCACAATAATTCTCTAAGATTTTTGCCTTCCCTGGTAAAACCCTTCCAAACGTTAGAAAATCAAATTCTGAATTGTATCATGAGCTGCCTATATCATTTGATTCACATTCAACCCAAATCACTTACATATAGGAAGAACATGTATCCAGTTATCTACAGGCCCTTACTATATGCCACATACTCTGTCCCCCCTGCACTTCCTCATCACTGCCATTTCTGTCAACTCCATATCTCATCTGTGTTGTTGTGCACGTCAGCAGTACATTCTCTTTTACTGCTGAGTAACTCAGCAGTGGCCACAGGACTGAAAAAGGTCAGTTTTCATTTCAACCCCAAAGAAAGTCAATGCCAAAG
>NW_011494948.1:3269973-3274633 GCF_000754665.1 Bison bison bison | reverse complement strand
CCTGCGTCTTGAGAAACCTATATGCAGGTCAGGAAGCAACAGTCAGAACTAGACATGGAACAACAGACTGATTGCAAATAGAAAAAGGAGTACGTCAAGGCTGTATATTGTCACCCTGCTTATTTAACTTATATGCAGAGTACATCATGAGAAACGCTGGACTGGAAGAAGCACAAACTGGAATCAAGATTGCCAGGAGAAATATCAATAACCTCAGATATGCAGATGACACCACCCTTATGGCAGAAAGTGAAGAAGAACTAAAAAGCCTCTTGATGAAAGTGAAAGTGGAGAGTGAAAAAGTTGGCTTAAAGCTCAACATTCAAAAAACTCAGATCATGGCATCTGGTCCCATCACTTCACGGGAAATAGATGGGGAAACAGTGGAAACAGTGTCAGACTTTATTTTTTTGTGCTCCAAAATCCCTGCAGATGGTGACTGCAGCCATGAAATTAAAAGACGCTTACTCCTTGAAAGAAACGTTATGACCAACCTAGATAGCATATTCAAAAGCAGAGACATTACTTTGCCAACAAGGTCCATCTAGTCAAGGCTATGGTTTTTCCAGTGGTCATATATGGATGTGAGAGTTGGACTCTGAAGAAAGCTGAGCGCCAAAGAATTGTTGCTTTTGAACTGTGGTGTTGGAGAAGACTCTTGAGAGTCCCTTGGACTGCAAAGAGATCCAACCAGTCCATTCTGAAGGAGACCAGCCCTGGGATTTCTTTGGAAGGAATGATGCTAAAGCTGAAACTCCAGTACTTTGGCCACCTCATGCGAAGAGTTGACTCATTGGAAAAGACTCTGATGCTGGGAGGGATTGGGGTCAGGAGGAGAAGGGGATGACAGAGGATGAGATGGCTGCATGGCGTCACCGACTCGATGGACGTGAGTCTCAGTGAACTCTGGGAGTTGGTGATGGACAGGGAGGCCTGGCATGCTGGGATTCATGGGGTCGCAAAGAGTCAGACACGACTGAGCGACTGAACTGACTGAGTGTTCTATTGTGTGGAAATTACACAATTTCTTGTTTAGTTAACATGTTACTTTTATGTCTAGATTTTGGGTATCGTTTATAAAGCTGCTTTAAATATTGAGATTCAATTTTTTGTGTGTGTCAATTTGTTTTCATTTTGGTTGGGTGAACACCTATGAGAGGAATTGCTGGATTATTAGGACACTGTTTATCCTTATGAGAAATTACCAAACCATTTTCTGAAGTAGAATGGCGTTTTTAATTTTCACTGTCATTGAATTCCAGTTGCTTCCCATCTTCAACAAACTTGAAATTATTATTTTAATTAATTTTAACCATTCTGCGTATGTAGTGCTATTTTATTGTGTTTTTACTTTGTATTTCTCTGATGCCTAGTAATGTTGACCATCTTTTTAATATGTTTATTCTTCATTTGCATATCATCTTTGAGGTTTTAATAAAATTAAAACCCCATTTGACTGAGTTGGCTTCATACTACTGAGCTGTGCATGCTTAGTCTGTCAGTCGTGTCAACTCTTTGAGACCGCATGGACTGTAGCCCGCCAAGCTCCTCTGTCCATGGGATTTCCAGGCAAGAATACTGGAGTAGGTTGCCATTGCTTCCTCCAGGGGATCTGCCCAACCCAGGGATCAAACCTGCATCTCCTATGTCTCCTGCATTTCAGGCAGATCCTTTTACCCACTGAACCATAGAGAAAGCCCTTACTGAGCTGTAAAAGTACTTTAGATATTCAAATTACATGTTTTTTATCCCATATATGTATTACCAATATTTTCACTCAGTCTTTGGCTTGACTTTTGTCGTCAATGTCTTTTGAAGATTAAACAGTTTCAATCTTGATGAGTTCAATTTATCTTTTTTTTTTTTTTTGAGCGTTTTATGTCGAATCTAAGAAGTTTCCTAATGTCAGGTCACAGAGATAGTCAACATTTCTAGGGTGACAGTTTTTTTTTTAGTTTCTACAAATGTAAAGATATCTTTCCATTGTCTTCTGGTTTGAATAGTTTCTGATGAGACTTCTTCCTTCCTTCCCTTCCCTTCCTTTCTTTCTGTCTTTTTCTTTTTTATCTTTTTGCCTATATCCAATATTTCTTTTTTCTCATTCTACTTTAATATTTTGTCTTCATTACTGACTTCAGTAGCATCATATGACATTTCTTGGAATGTTTTTTAATACTGTTTTGGGTTCTTTCACTTTTATTGAATCTATGTGTCTATACATTTCAGCTACTTAGAAAATTTGTGGTTATTGTTTATTCAAATATATTGTTCTCTGCGTCCTCTTTTTCTGGGCATCAAATTATATAAATTTATGCTCTGTAAATATTTTTAAGTCTTGCTTTTTAAGCTTTTGTAAGGAAAGTTCTGAGAAATCTCTAGAATAAGACTAATAAAGCTTCAAAACTAAGGCAATATTCTTAGGAATCTATCCAATGTCTTATGCATTATGAGATCTTTCCACTGTGTTGTGTAGAAACATGAATTACTCCTAGCCCTGTGAGTGTTCCAGGAGTTTTTCTATTCACTCCCTTCTTTTGGTTCTTTCATAGCTCTGGTGGTTTCTGCTCATGAATGTACAGAGCAATACTCAGTGAATGACTTGGAGGGTTCTCTTAAAGTTCTACAGAGTTGTCTTTATTGTTTACTCCTCTCCCTTATTGATTTCTTCAAAATCCAGTTTCCTTGACTTTCACAAAATTTGATTCCTAACTCTACAACTAAACAAGATAACTAAATTTCGTTGTAGATGACCCTCTTTAGTGGCCTAGAAACTGATTTTAGGTTGTTAGTTGGTACAATTTGAGGGCTTATCATTTTTGTTTCACTTATTTTGGGGGTCCTGGTACCGTACTGCCTATTGTCCAGTGTTTGAAAATACTCTGGCATATGTTTTATCTAATGTCTAGTTGTTTATGGCAGAAACTTCTTTGATATTTCATCCTAATCAGAGGGTGAAGCTTTAGTCAAATGTAACGTACTGAGTTTAAAGTGGTGGAACATTTAGCAAGAAGTCAAAGACAAACATGCTTGGAGAGGAGCTTATTTCTAATACGAAATTTTCTAAATATTTATAAAATTAAATAATTGAAAATAAATAAGAAAAAGGCTAAAGATGTGTTTTGGGGGAGTTATATATAAGAGAAGAAAGATTTATAGAAGACAGAGTATCATATGTAGACAAAAGCAGAAACAACTCTATGGAATTTTTTAAGTCATTCCAATAATTGGAGGGTGAAGGAAGAAGTTTGTCCTCATTTTTTTTCTAAAAATTCAACCAGTTCTTGATTTAAAATTTTTGAAAGGGACATTATTTTTCCAATGAAGAAACAGTTGGTACCAAACATTTGTGCCTGCTGACAAGACAGTGACACAGTGCCACAACAAGTCCCCACATTGCAAATGGTGTCTAGACAGGAAGGAACATCTGAAACTTATTATTTTATTACTGTCATTAAGTTTATATCAGGGATTACACCTTGATATATGAACACTGATTAGACAGAGGTTTCACACAAAAGGGATATATAGGGCATAATATTGTAGCATGCTGTAAACAGAGGAATCAGTTCATTTAAGTGGATTAGATGTTCTTAAGAGAATTATCCACAGATCTTTCGTAAAGGTAATATCAAAACTTTGAACTGCAATTTAATTCATTCAGTACATGCATACACACATACACACACACGCACATATATATATATGGAGAAGGTCAGTTTTCATTCCAATCCCAAAGAAAGGTAATGTCAAAGAATGTTCACACTACTGCACAGTTGCACTCATCTCATGCTAGCAAAGTAATGCTCAAAATCCTCCAAGCTAGGCTTCAATAATATGTGAATGGAGAACTTCCAGATGTGCGTGTGTGTGTATCAGTTCATTTCAGTCACTTAGTTGTGTCTCTTTGACCCCATGGACTGCAGCACACCAGGCTCCCCTGTCCATCACCAACACCTGGAGCTTGATTAAACTCATGTCCATTGAGTTGGTGGTGCCATCCAACCATCTCATCTCTGCCATCCCTTTCAATTCCTGCCTTCAATTTTCCCCACATCAGGGTCTTTTCTAATGAGTCAGGTTTTCACATCAGGTGACCAAAGTATTACAGCTTCAGCATCAGTCCTTCCAATGACTATTCAGGACTGATTTCATTTAGGATTGATTTATTTGATCTCCTTGTAGTCCAAAGGATTCTCAAGAGTCTTCTCCAACACTATAGTTCAAAACCATCAACTCTTTGGCACACAACTTTCTTTATGGTCTCTCACATCCATACATGATTACTCGAAAACCATAGCTTTGACTAGATGGACCTTTGTCAGCAAACTAACATATCTGCTTTTTAATATGCTGTCTAGGTGTGTTGTAGCTTTTCTTCCAAGGAGCAGGTGTCTTTTAATTTCATGGCTTCAGTCACCATCTGAAGTGATTTCGGAGCCCAGGAAAATAAAATCTGTCACTGTTTCCATTGATTCCTTATATATTTGCCGTGAAGTGATGGGACTGGATACCTTGATCTTTGTTTATTGAGTATTGAGTTTTAAGCCAGATTTTTCATGCTCCTCTTTCACTTTCATCAACAGGCTCTTTAGTTCCTCTTTGCTCTCTGTCATAAGGGTGGTGTTATCTGCATAACTGAGGTTATTGACTTTTTTCCCTG
>NW_011494948.1:3267494-3269873 GCF_000754665.1 Bison bison bison | reverse complement strand
TTTTTTCCCTGGCAATCTTGATTCCAGCTTGTGCTTCATCCAGCCTGGCAGTTTGCATGATGTATTCTGCATATAAGTTAAATAAACAGGGTGACAGTATACGGCCTTGATGTACTCCTTTCCCAGTCTGGAACCAGTCTGTTATTCCATATCCTAACTGGTTCTAACTGTTGCTTCTTGACTTGCCTATTGGTTTCACAGAAGGCAGATAAGGTGGTCTGGTATTCCCATCTCTTTTGAAATTTTCTGCAGTTTGTTTTTATCCACACAGTCAAAGGCTTTAGCATAGTCAATAAAGCAAAGGTAGATATTTTTCTGGAATTCCTTTTCTTTTTCTATGATCCAATGGGTGTTGGCAATTTGATCCCTGGTTCCTCTGCCTTTTCTAAATCCATTGAACATCTGGAAGTTCTCCATTCACATATTATTGAAGCCTAGCTTGGAGGATTTTGAGCATTACTTTGCTAGCATGAGATGAGTGCAACTGTGCAGTAGTGTGAACATTCTTTGACATTACCTTTCTTTGGGATTGGAATGAAAACTGACCTTCTCCAGTCCTGTGCCCACTGCTGAGGTTTCCAAATTTGTTGGCATATTGAGTGCAGCACTTTAACAGTATTGTCTTTTAGTATTTGAAATAGCTCAGCTACAATTCTATCACCTCCACTAGCTTTGTTCTTATTGATGGTTCCTAAGGCCCATGACTTTGCATTCCAGGATGTCTGGCTCTAGGTGAGTGATCATACCATCATGGTTATCTGAGTCATTAAGATCTTTTTTGTACAGTTCTGTATATTCTTGCCACCTCTTTTTATATATTCTGCTTCTGTTAGGTCCATACTGTATCTGTCCTTTATTGTGCCCATCTTTGCATGAAATGTTCCCTTGGTATCTCTAATTTTCTTGACAAGATCTCTAGTCTTTCCCATTCTATTGTTTTCCTCTGTTTCTTTGTGTTGATCACTTAGGAAGGCTTTCTTATCTCAACTTGCTTTTCTTTGAAACTCTGCATTCAGATCAGTATATCGTTCCTTTTCTCCTTTGCGTTTAACTCCTCTTCTTTCCTCAGCCTTCTCAGACAACCATTTTGCCTTTTTGCATTTCTTCTTTTTGGGATGGTTTTAGTCACCACCACCTGTACAATGTCATGAACCTCTGCCCATAGTTCTTTAGGCACTCTGTCTCTCAGATCTAACCCCTTGAATCTATTTGTCACTTCCACTGTATAACCATATGGGATTTGATTTAGGTCATACCTGAATGGTCTAGAGGTTTTTCCTAATTTCTTCAATTTAAATCTGAATTTTGCAATAAGGAGTTCTTGATCTGAGCCACAATCAGCTCCCGGTCTTGTTTTTGCTGACAGTATAGAGCCTCTCCATCTTCGGCTGCAAAGAATATAATCAGTCTGATTTCAATACTGGGTAGAGTCATCTGTTGTGTTGTTGGAAGAGGGTGTTTGCTATTACCAGTGTGTTTTTTTGGCAAAAATCTGTTAGCATTTTCCCTGCTTTATTTTGTACTCCAAAGCCAAACTTGCCTGTTACTCCATGTATCTCTTGACTTCATACTTTTGCCTTCTAGTCCCCTATGATGAAAAGGATATCCTTTTTTGGGTGTTAGCTCTAGAATGCCATGTAGGTCTTTATAGAACCGTTCAACCTCAGCTTCTTCAGCATTAGTGGTTAGGACATAGACTTGGATTACTGTGATGTTGAATGGTTTGCCTTGGAAATGAACCAAGATCATTCTGTTTTTTTTTTTTTTGAGATTGTACCCAAGTACTGCATTTCAGAATCCTTTGTTGACTATGAGGGCTATTCCATTTCTTCTAAGGGATTCTTGCCCACAGTAGTAGATATAGTGGTTATCTAAATTATTTGCCCATTCCGGTCTATTTTAATTGACTGATTCCTAAAATGTCAATGTTCACTCTTGCCATCTCTTGTTCGACCATTTCCAATTCATCTTGATTCTTGAACCTAACATTCCAGGTTCTTATGCAATAATGTTCTTTACAGTATTGGATTTACTTCCATCACAAGCCACATCCACAACTGGGCATTGTTTTCACTTTAGTTCCAACTCTCATCCTTTCTGGAGTTATTTCTCCACTCTTCTCCAGTAACATACTGGACACCTACCAACCTGGGCTGTTCATCTTTCAGTGTCATAGCTTTTTGCCTTTTCTTACTGTTCATGGGGTTCTCAACACAATAATATTAATATATATACACTTTTATAGTATTATTGAAATAATACTAAATTAAATCAGCTGTTAAACTCAAAATAATGTATATAGATTATTGAATATTCTGTTTACTTGGCTAGATAAAAATATTGTTAAACACATGTAAAACTGTGCACCTTTAGTCTTTT
>NW_011494948.1:3228675-3267389 GCF_000754665.1 Bison bison bison | reverse complement strand
ATATATATATATATATATATATATATGTATATATTAAAATATGTCCTTGATTCCAACTTTGATGATTCACTGGAAGATGACGTTGATGATTAAAACAATAGGTGAATATCTGAATTAAAATAAAACTACAGATACATGGAACATTATAAATGATGCTTAAATTGCCAAACTTCAGGTAATTGGGAAACATATAGAATGATTACAGTAATTATCCTGAGAAATTTTAATAATTATCCATTTGGATCTGTTTGGAAATACCACAGAGAAAAAAAAAATAATGCTGTTAAGTAGAATTTTCAGAGTTCATTCTTAGATGTGAGACTAGTCATAAAGCAAGCTTTTCTATCCATGCAACAAAAAAAAAACTAATTACTGTTTTTAGAGGGATATTTCAGGAAATAGTATGTCTCAAAGATATAAGAATGACACTGTCATTTCAGTTCAGTTCAGTTGTTCAGTCATGTCTGACTCTGCAACCCCATGGACTGCAGCACACCAGGATTTCCTGACCATCACCAACTCCCAGAGCTTGCTCAAAGTGATGTCCATCAAGTTAGTGACACCACCAAACCATCTCATCCTCTGTCTTCCCCTTCTCCTCCTGCCTTCGATCTTTCCCCAAATCAGGGTCTTTTCCAGTGAGACAGTTCTTCAAATCAGATGGCCAAAATATTGGAGTTTCAACTTCAGCGTCAGTCCTTCCAATGAAGAATCAGGACTGATTTACTTTAGGATTGACTGGTTTGATCTCCTTGCAGTCCAAGGGACTCTCAAGAGTCTTCTCCAACACCACAGTTCAAAAGCATCAATTCTTCAGCTCTCAGCTTTATTTATTGTCGAACTCTCACATCCATACATGACTACTGGAAAAACCATAGCTTTAACTAGATGGACCTTTGTCAGCAAAGTCTCTGCTTTTTAATATGCTGTCTAAGTGTGTCATAGCTTTTCTTCCAGGGAGAAAGCATCTTTTAATTTCATGGTTGCAGTGATTTTGGAGCCCAAGAAGATAATGTCTCACTGTTTCCATTGTTTCCCCATCTATTTGCCATGAAGTGATGGGACTGGATACCATGATCTTTGTTTTTTGAATGTTGAGTTTTAAACCAGTTTTTTCACTCTCCTCTTTCACTTTCATCAAGAGGCTATTTAGTTCCTCATCACTTTCTTCTATAAGGGTGGTATCATCTGCGTATCTGAGGTTGTTGATATTTATCCTGGCAATCTTGATTCCAACTTTTGCTTCATCCAGCCCAGCATTTTGCATGATTTACTCTGCATATAAGTTAAATAAGCAGGGTGACAATATACAGCCTTGATGTACCCCTTTCCCAATTTTGAACCAGACTGTTGTTCTATGTCCTGTTCTAACTGTTGCTTCTTGACCTGCATACATATTTCTCAAGAGGCAGGTAAGGTTATCTGCTAGTCCCATTTCTTGAGGAATTTTCCATAGTTTGTTGTGATCTACACAGTCAAAAGCTTTGGTGTAATCAATGAAGCAGAAGATGTTTTTCTAGAATCCTCTTGCTTTTTCTATGATCCAGCAAATGTTGGCAATTTGATCTCTGGTTCCTCTGCCTTTTCTAAATCCAGCTTGAACATCTGGAAGTTCACAGTTCATGTACTGTTGAAGCCTTGCCTGGAGAATTTTGAGCACTACTTTGCTAGCATGAGAGATGAGTGCAATTGTGTGGCAGTTTGACATTCTTTGGCATTGCCTTTCTTTGGGATTGGAATGAAAACTGACCTTTTCCAGTCCTGTGGCCACGGATATGTTTTCTGAATTTGCCAGCATATTGAGTGCAGCATTTTCACAGCATCATTTTTTAGGATTTAAAATAGTTCAGCTGGTTTCTGTCATCTCCACTAGCTTTGTTTGTAGTGATGCTTCCTAATGGATCTGTCAGATATTTAGTAATTTACTGTGGCATAAAAAGTCACACCCTATTATAGGTCAATGTTGATTATACCTACCTGAGAACTATCAACTTATTCCTCAAGGTTATATTAACTTATAAAACATATATGCAGAGAAACCATAGTATGTATTTTAAAATATTTTTTAAATTGCAATATGATTGATTTCTTCACCTCATTTTTTATAGTTTGTTATGCTCATATTAAGCATCTGTCTATATTTCTAAGCAGATTAACCTATGATTTAATTTTATTCATTTGAACAAAATTTAACAAATGCAGCTCTGTCAATTCCCCCATATGTTGCTTTCAATCAACCATGAGTAAATTTTTTCCTTTCAAATTGATAGGAAAAAACATGGATTTCATTACTACTATACCTCCCGTTTCACTTGTAGAACATTGCTGTAACTTATGGCAGTGTGTTTTGGGTTTTTTTTTTTTTTTGGTATTTTATTTGCAATTTATTAAGCTTTACCTTTGAAAAGAGCAAGGAGACCACATTATATTGTTGCTGATTATGTATTACAATCTCTGATCATTCTTTGATTAAAATATAAGAATCAGAAATGAGATACTTATGTGCTTTGTGGGTCATGGCAGGAGTATAGGCAGCAGAGAGGAAAATGACAGAAAATCCAGGTATACAAGATAATTGATCATAAATATCTGAAAGAAGACCAGGCACTCAGGTCTTTCAAAGAACTATGAATAATATAAAGTCTATACAAGATAATCAGTATTGGTAAGAATTCCTATCCACCAATTATCACAGTTCAGACGAATATGCTGCTCCTGTTTCACATCAACTACCCTGGGTCATTTGTCCACCAATGAATGACTGATAGCTATGGCTAAGGAGATTCAATGTTCTTGCTGGCCAGTCTTGGGTTACCTGCTTAGTTCTCAAGTCAGCCCATTTAAGGCATATGGACTGAGAGTAAAGATGAGGTGGTTGCAAAAGAAAGGGGCAAATGCTGATCCCTTGTGAGAAATAACAAGATTGCAGGGATGAGTAGAGAAAATACAGAGACCAGAGAATGGATGTGAGGAAAGCTGAGAAGTACTATCTCACAAGTTGAAGAAGTAAAATTTAAAGAGATAGTCATTAAGTATCAAGTGCCTCAAGTAAGTGAGTTTAACTGAAAACAGTCCTTCAGAGTGGGCTTTGGAAGTTCAAATCCTTTAGCAATGGCAGTTGCACTGAACACAGATCAGAGTGCTGTGACAGGAAAATATTTCCAGAATTGTAGATATGCAAAATAGATAGAATACTAGTTAAATAATTATGTTGTGTCACAGAAAGATTAAACACATTACAATATAGTAATATATTTATTTGCTACTAATATGCCCTTAGCGAATTATATTCAGTTCATGAACTTCCCTGGTGGCTCAGATGGTAAAGTGTCTGCCTACAATGCGGGAGACCTGGGTTCGATCCCTGGGTCAGGAAGATCCTCTGGAAAAGGAAATGGCAACCCACTCCAGTACGCTTGCCTGGAAAATCTCATGGATGGAGGAGTGTGGTAGACTGTAGTCCACGGGGTCTCAAAGAGTTGGACATGACTGAGTGACATCACTTTCTTTCATGAGACTAATGTTTGTTACTGAGTTAAATCAAGTATGTCCCCTCCAATTCACAAGAGACATAAATATTTAGCAATTGTGATTCATCAAATGCATGTGGTAACTGTTTGTTCCATTATATACAGAAGAATATCAGCTAGAAGATAGTTAAGAAAAGTTGTTGTTGGTTAGTCATTCAGTCGTGTCCTACTCTTTGTACTCCATGATTGCAGCATGTCAGGCTTCCCTGTCCTTCACCATCTCCTGGAGCTTGCTCAAACTCATGTCCATTGAGTCAGTGATACCATCCAACCTCTTGTCCTCTGTTGTTCTCTTCTCCTTCTGACTTCAATCTTTCCTGGCATCAGGGTGTTTTCTATTGAGTTAGCTCTTCATGTCAGGTGGCCAAAGTATTGTAACTTCAGCTTCAGCAACAGTCCTAAGTGAATCATGCAAAGAAATAGAAGAAAACAATAGAATGAGAAAGACTAGAGATCTCTTCAAGAAAATCGGAGATACTAAGGAACATTTCATCCAAAGATGGGCACAATAAAGGACAGAAATGGATGGACCTAACAGAAGCAGGATAGATTAAAAAGAGATGGCAAGAATACACAGAAGAACTACACGAAAAAGATCTTAATGACCCAGATAACCACAATGGTGTGATTACTCACCTAGAGTTAGACATATTGGAAAGCAAAGTCAAATGGACCTTAGAAAGCATTGCTACAAACAAGCTAGTGGAGATGATGGAATTGTAGCTGAGCTATTTCAAATCCTGAAAGATGATGCTGTGAAAGTGCTGCACTCAATATGCCAGCAAATTTGGAAATCTTAGCAGTGGCCACAGGACTGAAAAAGGTCTGTTTTCATTCCAATCCCAAAGAAGGGCAATACCAAAGAATGTTCAAACTACCACACAATTGCACTCATCTCACATGCTAGTAAAGTAATGCTCAAAATTCTCCAAGCTAGTCTTCAATAGTACATGAACCTAGAACTCCCAGATGTTCAATCTGGATTTAGAAAAGGCGGAGAAACCAGTGATCAAATTGCCAGGATCCATTGGATCATAGAAAAAGCAAGAGAATTCCATTAAAACATCTACTTCTGCTTCATTGAGTATGCTAAAGCCTTTGACTATGTGGATCACAACAGACGATGGAAAATTGTTAAAGCAATAGGAATACCAGACCACCTTACCTGCCTTCTGAGAATCCTGATGCAGTAGAAGCAACAGTTATAAACAGACATTGAACAATTGACTGGTTCAAAATTGGGAAAGGAGTAAATCAAGGCTGTATATTCTCACCCTGCTTATTTAACTTATATGCAGAGTACATCATGCAAAATGCCAGGCTGGATGAAGCAAAAGCTGGAATCAGGATTGCCAGGAAAAATATCAATAACCTCAAATATGGAGATGACACCACCCTTATGACAGAAAGCAAAAAGGAACTAGAGCCTGTTGATGAAAGTGAAAAAGGAGAGAGAAAAATTTGGCTTAAAGCTCAACATTCAGAAAACTAAGATCATGGCATCCGATCCCATCACTTCATGGCAAATAGATGGGGAAACAATGGAAACGGTGAGAGAGATTATTTTCTTGGGCTCCAAAATCACTGCAGATGGTGACTGCAGCCATGAAATTAAAAGACACTTGCTTCTTGGAAGCAAAACAGTTAAAAACGCAGAGACATACTTTAGCGACAAAGGTCTGTCTAGTAAAAGCTCTGGCTCTTTCCAGTGGTCATGAACAGATGTGAGAATTGGACCATAAAGAAGGCTGGGTGACGAAGAATTGATGCTTATGAACTGTGATGTTTGAGAAGACTCTTGAGAGTCCCTTGAACTGCAAGGAGATCCAACCAGTCAGTTCTAAAGGAAATCAACCCTGAATATTCAAAGAAAAGTTGTCAGTAATTAAATATAATCCTTGCCTGAAGTAGTAATTATCTACATCTGTGTTATTTTATTATAATCTCAAAAAAGGAACTGTTTCTCTAAAATATTAAACTTAAGCCCCAAAGTTGATTGGTTTTTGGAGTTTTAGCCTATTTTTGCCTTGTGGAAAGAGAGACACGCTCTTAACAAAATGAAGAAATTGTTATTATTGTAGGTAACTTTAAAAATAGTAGTAGTGCCACTCTTTGCACATACACCTATTCCTCTGTAGATAACACTGTATGCTTAAGTTCCTCCCTCTCTCCTGTCTAACCTTCTGTCATGAGGTTGGTAAATATTCAGGTTATAGGTGTCATGAAACTTGCTTATAAGCCAAGTGTAGGTGCTACATTTGTGGGATTTGCTGGTTCACAACTATCTTTTCTGCTGCTCACCCTAGTTGTTTCAAAAGCTTGAAGAACCTCAAGTTTCACAATTTAAAGCTCTTAACTGATTTTCTCTTTGTTTTGAGGCACTTACTATCCAATGAAAACCTGTTTTCTTCTTCTTCTTTTTGTTTTTTTTAGAAAAAGAAGGACAGGAAATTTCACCAACAGGCAAAATGGGTTTCCCTTGGCCTTTTTGTTTCTTCTTGCTCAGGCAATAGT
The DNA here is from genome assembly GCF_000754665.1 of Bison bison bison. NCBI lineage: Eukaryota > Metazoa > Chordata > Mammalia > Artiodactyla > Bovidae > Bison > Bison bison. Next base: position 3,261,345 of record NW_011494948.1, on the reverse strand, counting down.
ATACAGAATTCAAATTCTTTTGTTATCTAAAGTACTTAGACTAAAGATTTTATTATTTAATAATGAAATTTGAAGCTTTTCTGGGGTTGCCTGGCAACACAATCAACAGTATTCTTTCAAGCACTTAATGTAGTTCCATTTACCTGCTTTCCTTCGATCTAGTTAAATGGGTTATGTTTTTATCATGCCCAGATACTTCCCTTTAGAAATGTTCCTTAAGAGTTCCTCTCCAAGACACACATTCTCCCGCTTATTATGTGTTTTGGCTAAAGATTGAGCTTTATTTTTAGCTAATTTGTAGACTAGTTAAACAGCAAACTAACTGATATTTAAAATGATGTAACAAGAATCTAACTCAGAGGTTTATTTTTTTTTCTTAGTATGCAATTTTATTTGGAATCTTACTTGTAGTGATTATAAACCTGAAAAAAGCATGAAACAAGTTGGTTATAGTTGAAATGCAGTTACTACCATAGAATAGCAATGTCCCTGTACCCATAGAAATGATTATACTATTAACTTTGCTTAATTTCCTATTTGAGTAGAACTGTTTATTGCTGTGACCATAAGCTTTTATGTCATTTGTCAGAAATAGTTCCCTCATGTTTTTCAAAAAAATATTCTTTTCCTTGGCCACTTACAGTACCTGTCCTTTTCATGTAAACTGTGATATTATGCACAATCCCTTGATTTCAGGGAAAAAAATGCATTCTTGGGATGAACAGCAAGATTTCTCCCAGTTTTAACATACAGATGGCATAACTGGGAAATCTGAAGCAAGAAGGTGACAGGTTCTGTTTTCCTTGCCTTCTTAGAGTTCTTATCATTCGGGTTGACAAGCAAGTGACTAAGTGGATGATGAATATACTATAAACATTTAGTAGGTAACACTCAAAAGCAGAGTTGGAATATCAGGTAAGAAGAAGGGACAGAAATGTGCTGGGATTAAGACTATGAATCTGATGTTAAGAGGAAAATACCATTCAGACCCACAGTAACAGGCTTCCTTGATCAACAGCCACCTTAATAAGGAACATCTGTCTCGGCAACCACACTACGGATTTGGAGTCCTGAATTCTTGAGTAGTTATGAAGAAGTTTTAAATTTCCTCTTAAAAGATAAACTGAGTCACTAAAAATGTCTAAGTGTATTTGACTAAAAGTTGATTCTATTCAAGACAACATTAAACCAGAAGACTTAAGCAGCTTCAACAGATAGGAACTGGGGGAAGAACATAGAGATAGTGCAGAAGCAAAGAAAGGAAATTGCTTTCTTTCGTGTATATATCATAAATCTTACTTGGATGTCTGAGATTGGTTGTCCTTAGCATTTGATTTTCTAACTTTGAGGTATTTACACTTTTAAATTTGAGTTTGCTTACTTAGACCATGGCATTAGCACCACCTGTCTAATGGCCTACCATTAATTTGTTTAATAGTCTGAAAAATAAAGGTTATGAATTGGATTATTGAAATTTAGTGTGCATAAAAATCAGCCGGAAGCTTGTTCAAGTGTAGGTTCTAGTTCACCACCTAATTCAGATGTGAGCTAGGATTTTTCAAATTTACAAGACTCCTAGATGAATCTGATGCAGTTGGTTTTGGACTACATTTTGCAAAATATTGCTGGAAAGATTTAGAGATTCCTTCTTCAGGTCAGAAACACAACTTGCTGCCTGCTAAGATTTATTTGTTTAAATAGCACTAAACCACTGATTTCATGATTTTTCAACCACTTTCATGAAAGTCCATGTTTCTATAATCCATGATGACATTGAACATTTTACTGATATTCAATTAAAATAAGGGGAGGTGTTTGCTTTTAAGAGGTTTTTCCACCTGCCAATTACACAGAATAGTAGACTATACCAAAAGTGGAAAATAATTTATATCTTGATAACCCTAAAAAGGGTTAGGGTTAAGGTTAGGGTTAGGGTTAGACCCTTGACCAAATTTCTTTAATATTAGTCTGTGCCTTTGAAAGTTATTGTGGAGCAAGCAAAAAAGCCTGAAATGTTCAATAGCTAAGTGGAAAAAAGAACTCCATTTCTTCAACTCAGGAAAATACAAAAGATGCATGATGCATGGGAATATGTAAATTAACCTTAAATATATCTTCCTCAGCTTAATGGAAGTGTATTTTCCATATACAAACTGTTCATGTACTGTGCTCAACAGATTTCAATGTATATAGAATTCTGTAGTAGTATTTGTATATGTCCAAAATTCATTCTCGGGTTATGATAAATTTAGTTATACAATGTGTATCACTCCTATAAATTTATTTTTACATTTAAGAAAGTTCTGTGCTCTGAGGCAGAGAACATTATATTAAACATGAATTTAAAGCATCAATTTCAACAGACACTATAACTGTGTCATAAAGTATATTGTGATAAACAATTTACTTCAGTTTTTTTTCTCTTGAAGGGCTAGGTACAAAAGATACATACTCAAAAATTTTTTTCAAATGACTGATATATTAAATAAAGAGAAATTAATTGCATGTAGGAAAGTAAAAGAATGTAAAATCATAGCTTTTGCAGATAATAAAAGTACCTAATGTATTTGAGAACTTGTTTACATATTATATCCTTTATGGAGCTTCCCTGGTGGCTCAGTGGTAAAGAGTCTTCCAGCATTGCAAGAGACCTGGGTTCTATGAATGAGTTGGGAAGTCTCCCTGAGAGGGAAATAGCAACTTCCTTCAATATTCTTGCATGGAAAATCCAATGGACAGAGGAGCCTGGCAGGCTTTACAGTCCATGGGGTTGCAAAGAGTTGGAAACAACTGAGCAAATGAGCACTAGAACCAGAACATATTATATGCATTCCTAGATATCATGCCTACTTCTTTATGACTCTGTGGACTGCAGCATGCCAGGCTTTCCTGTCCCTCACCGTCTCCCGGAGTTTGCTCAAATTCATGTCCGTTGATTTGGTGATACCATCCAAGCATCTCATTCTCTGCTGCCTCCTTCTCCTCCTGCCCTCAATCTTTCCCAGCATCAGGGTCTTTTCCAGTGAGTCGGCTCTTCACATAAGGTGGCCAAAATATTGGAGTTTCAGATTCAACACTAGTCCTTCAAATGAATATTTCTGATTGATTGATTTCCTTTAGGATTGACTGGTTTGATCTTGCTGTCCAGGGGACTCAAGTCTTCTAGAGCACCACAGTTCAAAAGCATCAGTTCTTCAGTGTTTAGCCTTTATTATGAACCAACTCTCACATCTGTACATGACTACTGGAAAAACCATAGCTTTGTCTATAAGGAACTTTGTTGGCAAAGTGATGTCTCTGCTTTTTAATATGCTGTCTAGGTTTGTCGAAGCTTTTCTTTCTAGGACTAAGTGTCTTTTAATTTCATGGCTACAGTCATCATCCACAATTATTTTGGAGCCCAGGAAAATAAAATCTGTGACTCTTTTAACTTTTTTCCCATCTATTTGCCGTAAAGTGATGGGACCAGATGACATGGCCTTACCTTTTTGAATGTTAAGTTTTAAGCCAGCTTTTTCATTTTCCTGTTTCACCTTCATCAAGAACTATTTAGTTCCTCTTTGTCTTATGCCATAAAGGTAGTAACATCTGCATATATGAGGTTGTGGATATTTCTCCCAGCAATTTTTATCCAGTTTGTGTTTCATCCAGCTTGGCATTTCACATGATGTACCTTGCATATAATTTAAATAAACAGGGTGACAATATACAGCCTTGATATACTCCTTTCCCAATTTTGACCAGTTCGTTGTTCCATGTCTGGTTCTAACTGTTGCTTCTTGACCTGCATACAGGTTTCTCAGGAGGCAGGTAGGGTGGTCTGGTATGCCCATTGCTTTAGGAGTTTTCCATAGTTTGTATTGACCCACACAGTCAAAGGCTTTAATGTAGTCAATGAAGTAGAAGTAGATGCTTTTCTGGAATTCCCTTGCTTTCTCTAAGGTCCAACGAATGTTGGCATTTGATCACTTGTTTCTCTGTCTTTTCTAAACCCAGCTTGTACATCTGGAAGTTCTCAGTTCACATACTGCTGACTCCTAGCTTGAAGGATTTTGAGCATAACCTTACTAGCATGTAAAATGAGCACAACAGTACAGCAGTGTGAGCATTCTTTGACATTGCCTTTCACTGGGGCTGGAAGGAAACTGACCTTTTCCAGTCCTGTGGCCACTGCTGTGTTATCCAAATTTGCTGGCATATTGAGTGCAGCACTTTCACAGCATCATCTTTTAGGGTTTGAAATAGCTCAGTTAGAATTCCATCACCTCCTCTAACTTTATTCAGAGTAATACTTCCTAAGGCTCACTAGACTTCACACTCCAGGATGTCTGGCTCTAGGTGAGTGATCACATCATCATGGTTATCCAGGTCATTAAGAATATTTTTGTATAGTTCTTCTGTGTATTCGTGCCACCTCTTCTAAGTCTCTTCTGCTTCTGTTAGGTCCTTACTGTTTCTATCCTAATTTATTGTGCCCATCTTTGCATGAAATGTTCCCTTGATATCTCCAATTTTCTTGAAGAGATCTCTAATCTTTCCCATTCTCTTGTTTTCCTCTATTCCTTTGCATTGTTCATTTAAGAAGCCTTTCTTATCTCTCCTTGCTATTCTCTGGAACTCTGCATTCAGTTGAGCATGTTGTAATTTTTCTAAAAATTTATTTATTTCACCAGTGTTTTCAAATTTCCTTGAATAGTCTTGTTTATTATGTATGTTCATGCTTTTAATGTCTGTAGTCTCTATAGCTATGTCTCCTTTTTATCCTGGATATCATGTCTCTTTTCCTTCTTTTTTTCCATTTCTTAGATCAGCTTTGAAAGGTTTTATCAATTTGGTTACTCTTTTAAATGAATCAGCCTGTAGCTTTGTCAGTTCTTTCTATCACTGGTTTTCTATTTTATCTCTTTATTTTTTTTCTCCTTTTTTTTTTTTGTTTGAGTGATTTTTTCCTGTTTTCTAGAAATGAATGATATGACAGTTTATTTTGAGATTTTTGTACGTATTCGAGGTTAAAAATACCCAGTATGCATAATTTAATTACATTTCACATATTTAGATTGGCAATATTTCATTATTATTCAGCTTTAAGTATTTTAAAATTTTCTTTGTAGTTCCTTTTAAATTTATGGGTTTAAAAGATATTTTAATCTTCCTGCATGGAGAATAATTGTTTTCTGTGCTGCTTATGTCTAGATTAACTGTGGTATAATTAGAGTTTATATGATTTCAATTTTTGAAATTTGTTGAAAAATAGCTAATGGTCCATATAGAAAGAGTAGTACACCATTCATGATAGAATAAATATTTATTTTAAATAGAGAAAAGACATAACACTAAGCAGGGAGTTGCTACCTGACTCTCACAGGCCTCATTTTCCTGACTATACTCAAATGATTAGTAGTTTTCTTACATTTTCCTTCTTTTTTAGAACTCTTACTTTGTTGTATCAATGCTATTAAAGTGACACATATTATGGTAAAGTGTTCTCATACAAATCAACTGTATTTAATGATCTGTTATAAAGCTTTGTCTTTCCCAAAGAAAATATTTTATGCCCTTTTTTTAGTTCCCCAGATTTTGCTGTTACCTATGTTAGAGTCAGAAAAACCAAAGATACAATATTTTTGATTCTTAATTAAATTTCCAGAATATAAATTTCTGAATTAACCAATCCTACTATGCCATGTTATAAAGTTGCTTTTTGAACTTAGTATACATTTTATTATATAACTAAAATAACAAAGCATTTATCTTTATCCGTGTAAATCCATAAATGATATCCACCTAAATATTTTTGACAATGCTGCTATAATTTCATTGGTATGAATAAATTCTTCCCTCATTCTGAAATAGTGTTAAGAAAAACTTTCTTCATAATTTTAAGGATAAAGTTAAACTTCTTAACAGTACGTAAAAAGATTTTCATATTCTGCTTTTTTCCTAAATTATATTTATGATTTAGCATTAAAGACAGTTGGTGCCAACTTACCACTGAATTTGTTGCAGTAAGGTAAAAATCTCAAGTCAAACCCTTACAGGGAAAAATTTATGTTCTGTGAACAGTCATTAATTCCAAAATAACTTATTAATGACTATAGTAGTGGGCTTCCCGGGTGACACTAGTGGTAAAGAACCCACCTGCCAGTGCAGGAGACACAAGAGACAGGGGTTAAATTCCTGTGTTGGGAAGGTCCCCTGAAGGAGGGCATGGCAACCCACTACAGTATTCTTGCCTGGAGAATCCCATGGCAGAGGAGCCTGGAGGGCTAGAGTCCATAGGGTCACAAAGAATCAGATGAGACTGAAACAACTTAGCACAACCGTAGTAGTATCAACTTTTATTAAAAATTAAAATATGTATAATTATATATAAAAGAGAGAGATAATCCTTAATATATTAAGTATAAAAGGAATACTTTATAGAATATTAAAATTCAATGCAATTATTTTGTGAAGGATTTTTTTTTTTTTGCAAACACAACCCAGATCAAATTCTTTAACAACTATTCACCCTAATTTTGAATTGAAGTCATTTTTCTCAGTAAATCTTCCTATAATGTGCATAAACATTATCTTTTGACCCCAGATACTTTGAATTCTTTTAGAAATAGGACCACATGTCTTGGTATTTGTCATTATAAATTAATGTGCACCAACGCTTCTGAATAGTGAAGGAAATGGCAATCCACTCTAGTATTCTTGCCTGGAGAATTCCATGGACAGAGGAAGCCTGGTGGGCTACAGTCCATGGGGTCGCAGAGAGTTGAACATGACTGAGCACATGTACACACACAACACTTTTGAAAAACTTTGCATTCTAAATCCCAAGGAAAAAATTATGTGATGATGTTAGCAAGTGTTCCTTTTCTCCTTAAATTCAGTGATATCTTGCTATGCTTTTAAGTGGCAGTCTAACATCTCATTGGAAATCTCAAGCCACAAGTCTCTTTCTACTACTCGAGGTGTTTTCAGTGTTACTGTGGATATAGGAAGAAATTTTAATAAGTTCCTTACTTGTCTCTGTGGTTTTTCATAGGCCATTTGCTCACCCTTAAAATGTCTATCTTACAATCCTCCACCTGTCTGAACATAAAGTTTACTCCTTTACTAAATTTTAAAATAAGTCACCACTCATTTTAAAGATCTTTCCTACCCCATACAAACAGAATTTTGTACTAATCAAATTTTATTGTCTCTGTTGATGTTTGATGGGGTGGTTGGATAGCTTATTGCTCTTTGATTTTTTGGATTTCATAATTATTCTTATTTGTTAGTAAAGATTAAATGGACTGAAGTCATTTAATTTATAGGGGCTAAAAGAATATATTTCTTGAACCAAGTTTATAATCTTAAAAATGACCTGTCCAACATGGTCAATTTCCACTAGAGAATTTTTAAATCTTTTACGTAAGATATTATCATTCTCATATACTGTTTTACTCCATCTCTTCTTAATCAAGTTTATACAAGGGACTGACCTTCATAACTGTCAGTCCATCTGTCTTGAGTTATGGATCATTTTTTCACATGAGAACAAAAGGTGTACAGTATTACAGTTCAAATCACTATATGCTATTTTGCTAAAGTAAGTTTATGTGAGAACTTAAAATAGATGCAGTATGAATATACTTAGATGAACTGTAGAATTAACCTTTCCTCTGTTTGTATGGGTACTGTTTGTTTTTTTTTTTTCCCTTGGGAATAAATTAATGGTAAGATATAGTGAAACAGAGACTGAGAGGAAAAATCAGTTTTAATTTTAAAATATGAGAGGCGGAGTATCATCAAATTATCCTAGGAAGCTTGAAGGCCAAGCACAAAGCGTAAATGTTGTGAGACTCTTGGTGTTCGAATTTGGGTACAAATCAGTTAACTCCTCATTTTCATTTTTCAACTAATTATTTGGAATTTGGTTTTCCAAAAGTCTAATATAGTCAATATCCTTATGACAGTTAGCTGGGGGCAATATTTGACTTCCTTATAATATAATTTTGTTTTTACTAGTTTTTATTCAATTCTTGATTATCTTACAAATAAAATTATAGCAAAACTATAGGCTTACAAAAGGGAGCAAAATAATTCTTACCAGGCTATTCTAGAACTTCTGACTTTTTCATTTTTTCTATCAGTTCTTGATAAATATGTATGACTGTATGTATAACTATTACCCAGTATATATATACATTTACTTTGCATTATGGTTTTTATGATTTCCATCTATGGGGTTGCACAGAGTCGGACACGACTGAAGCACTTAGCAGCAGAAGCATGAAGTTCTTGTTTTTCTTTATTTTCTAATTATAACTGTAGACTATATAAAATTTAATTTATTTGGCAGCCTTCCCAAGAGAAGGACACTTTTCTGTCTCCACCATTCTCTTATATATGGTGGTACATAGAACTAGTTTATACATATAGATTTTTTTTTTCACCCTCATAATGCATTTTAAAGGCCTGTCTGTGAGAAAAGACAGCCTGGAAACTAGAAATTAGTTATCCTCATTCTCTGCCTGGGGCACTGTACACTCTTCTGATTAAAATTGAATTGAATTGATGTATAGATTTTTTTTCTTTTATTTGATCAAAATTTCAGGATTTTATCAGTTTTATTAGCCACACATTTTTAAAATCCCATACACATCCAAGGGTATCGACTCTAAACAAATGAAAGTTAGACATGATATTCTATGTAAACAGAGGAGGCAACCAATGTTAATATGGTGTAAAGTGAAGACATACCCACTCACAAGAGCTGCAGGTACAGTTAAGATTGAAATGTTTAGAAAAAGCCTTTACACCAGCCCCACCACAAACAATATAAACAATCCACCAAGCTAGATAAATGAGACTGTGGAAATAGGAGGATTTTAGTAGCTTTCTGCATGACAGAAAGAGAAAACAGATTAGACTCTGTCTTTGGTAAGAATTACCTTATTCAAGGGCTTCCCAGGTAGTGGTAAAGTGCTCACCTGCCAGTGCAGGAGATGTAACAGATGCGGGTTCAATTCCCAGGTCGGGGAGATCACCTGGAGAAGGGCATGGCAACCCACTCCAGTATTCTTGCCTGGAGGAGCCTCGAGGGCTACAGTCCACAGGGTTGGAAAGAATTGGACATGACTAAAGCTCAACATTCAGAAAACTAAGATCATGGCATCTGGTCCCATCACTTCATGGGAAATAGATGGGGAAACAGTGGAAACAGTGTCAGACTTTATTTTTGGGGGCTCCAAAATCACTGCAGATGGTGATTGCAGCCATGAAATTAAAAGATGCTTACTCCTTGGAACGAAAGTTATGACCAACCTAGATAGCATATTGAGAAGCAGAGATATTACTTTGCCAACAAAGATCTGTCTAGTCAACGCTATGGTTTTTCCAGTGGTCGTGTATGGATGTGAGAGTTGGACTGTGAAGAAAGCTGAGCGCCGAAGAATTGATGCTTTTGAACTGTGGTGTTGGAGAACCACACCACGGATGGACAGGGAGGCCTGGCATGCTGTGATTCATGGGGTCTCAAAGAGTCGGACATGACTGAGTGACTGAACTGAACTGAACTGAAAGTGACTTAGCAAGCACACATGCTGCTGCTGCTGCTGCTAAGTTGCTTCAGTTGTGTCCAACTCTGTGCAACCCCATAGACAGCAGCCCACCAGGCTCCCCCGTCCCTGAGATTTTCCAGGGAAGAACACTGAAGTGGGTTGCCATTTTCTTCTCCAATGCATGAAAGTGAAAGTGAAAGTGAAGTCACTGAGTCATGTCTGACTCTTAGCGACCCCATGGACTGCGGCCTACCAGGCTCCTCCACCCATGGGATTTTCCAGGCAAGAGTACTGGAGTGGGGTGCCATTGCCTTCTCCGAGCATGCACACATACATACATCCAATTCATGAGTGCAATATTGAAGCAGCAGGACCAATGATAAAACAATTCTGACCTCTTTTACTGATGAAAATTTAGGTGAATAAAGATGTCCTCAAACCAGACCTTGATTAGACAATTTATAAATAAGTGTTTGATTAGGTATGAGACAAAGCAGTTCACTGGATGTCACTAACGGGAGGGAACTGGGCATGGTGGGCCCATTTCTTATGATGACACAAAGCCACGAGAACCTCAGAGTGTAGGAATTTCATGGATCCTGAAGAGCAGAACCAGATTAGTCCTGGGAGAAATTTACCAGTGAGGGACTGAAAAGGGCCTTAATTTTTAAACTGTGTGTGTCAGTTGAAAAATGAAAATTGAAGTAGCTAATTATATCTCATTTCTCCTTAAGAATATAATGGAGCAGTATCTTCTAAAAATAGAACATACAGAAGTTAATGGAACTTAGAAATTTTGACTTGGACATTTATCACTTGAGAGCCCCTTAGATGGCAGATCAAGTTTCCTCTGTGTTAAATTTTGATCCGCTTTGTAAGCTTGAAGAAGAGTTTAATCACAGTGCATGTGATTACAAGTACTTGTGTTTTGTTCTTAACATCCATCTTGCTATTTAGTGTTTTAGACACTGGCTCCAAACAGATAGCTTTCCCGGTCATTCTAACTATTCAGAGTTCTGTGCATTAAGATTCCTTGCATTCTATCAAAAGCTTTCAGTTATGGGTCTCAATAGTCTTCAACCTAATCAAGTCTGTTAAATTCAGTCATACTGAAGTGTTAATATGGATTGTGTAGCACCCTTACCTGGAGGTAAATTTTATTCCAGAAAGAACAGTCCCTTCCTAATACAAGCCTGGAATCCTATTTTCTATTACCTACCAAAGCAGGCCAAGAGGAATGTGGAGGAGAGAAGTATTTTCATTATTTTCAAAGCACAACACACAAGGGACTTCTTTCTTTGGGTTGCTTATTCCAGACACAGACTTGGCAGAGAGAAAGAGAGCTCCCAGTTATGGAAGTTGGTTTATGCAGTGTGGATGGCCATAGCTTCCTTTGTGGCCTGCAGTTGGTAAAAGCCTGACCCCTATCACATGAGCCTTTATCTACAAGGCTTTGTTTCTACTGTCTTTTGCCTTCAATATGGATCTACACTCTCTTTTCATTTACATTTAATGGAAACTAGCATGAGAAAATTAACTCCTAAAAAGAGCAAGAGTGAATATATTTTGCCCTTTGACTGTAAGTACATCTTTTGGATCATAGAAAAAACAAGAGAATTCCAGAAAAGCATCTATTTCTGCTTTATTGACTATGCTAAAGCCTTTGCCTGTATGGATCACATCAAACTGTGGAAAATTCTTAAGGATGTGGGAATACCGGACCACCTTTCCTGCTTCCTGAGAAACCTGTATGTTGGTCAAGAAGCAAGAGTTAGAATCAGACATGGAACATAGACTGGTTCAAAATTAGGAAAGGAGTAAGTCAAGGCTGTGTATTGTCACCAGGCTTATTTAACTGCTCTGCAGAATGTGAAATGCCAGGCTGGGTGAAGCACAAGCAGGAATAAGATTGCCAGGGGAAATATCAATAACCTCCTATATGCAGATGGCACCACCCTAATGGCAGAAAGTGAAGAGGAACTAAAGGACCTTTTGATGGAGGTGAAAGAGGGGAGTGAAAAAACTGGCTTAAAACTCAACGTTCATAAATTTAAGATCATGGTATCCAATCCCATCACTTCATGGCAAATAGATGGGAAAAAATGGAAACAGTGAGAGATTTTATTTTCCTGGGCTCCAAAATCACTGCAGATGGTGACTGCAGCCATAAAATTGAAAGACGCTTGCTCCTGGGAAGAAAAGCTATGATAAATCTGGACAGAAAGTTAAAAATCAGAGATATCACTTTGCCAACAAAGGTCTATATAGTCAAAACTTTGGTTTTTCCAGTAGTCGTGAACGGATGAGAGAGTAGTACCATAAAGAAGGATAAGCACTGAAGAATCGATGCTTTTGAACTGTGGTGCTGGAGAAGACTCTTGAGAGTCCCTTGGAGTGCAAGGAGATCAAATCAGTCATTTCTGAATATTCACTGGAAGGACTGATGCTGAAGCTCCAATACTTTGGTCACCTGATGTGAAGAGCAAGCTCACTGGAAAAGCCCCTGATGCTTGGAAAGATTGAGGGCAGGAGGAGAAGGTGACAACAGGATGAGATGTTTGGATGGCGTCATCAACTAAGTGGACGTGTGTTTGAACAAACTCCGGGATATAGTGAAGGACAAGGAAGCGTGGTGTGCTGCAGCTCATGGGGGGGGTCACAAAGAAGCAGACATGACTGAGTGACTGAACAACGTTCTTTAACTTATTTGTACTGGCTTCCCAGGTGGTGCTAGTGGTAGAGAACATGCCTGCTGATGCAGGAAACGTAAGAGATGTGGGTTCCATCCCTGGGTCAGGAAGATCCCAAGAGTGGGGCATGGCAATCTACTCCTGTATTCTTGCCTGGAGAATCCCATGGACACAGGTGGCTTGGCAGGCTGCAGTCCATAGGGTCGCCAAGAGTCAGACACAACTGAAGCGACTTAACACACACATGAGCATATAGATAATACTCTCTCATGGACTTTTGGTATTATCTTTTCAATAAACATGTTTATTTACTTCCATTCTGACCCACATCTCTCAGTGTGTTTCAGGAAAGATTGGAGGACGAACGCTAGTAACATTTTCAGGAAAAACCCTAATCTGCCAGAAACAAGGCCAAGATCTTTGGTTTTATTTTGTTTGCTTTTTGTATATATTTTTAACTGTTTATTACTACAGGCTTAGAGATTAAATGTAATATATGTGAATAATTTTTATATTTTTAAGAAAAAGCAAGATGTTAATACATGAGACTAGATTACATATAAGAAACATGTTTTATGGTACAATTTTATGCTTCTCAAGAAACACTTTGATTAATAATATCTTTTTTTTCTTTCAATTAGTTTTAATATTGCCAGGTAAATCATGATATATATAGGAAAGTGATCAATGGAAGAAAAAGAAAGATTAAGATAACAATATGAACTCTGAACATTTAATTTATCATACTGTGTAAGATACTTGAGCACTTACATATTTTTATCTGTAAATGTCGTCACTGTGTTTTATGGTTGTTTGACATCCTGGTTGGATTTTATGTAGAGTTGTATATCTTGGCCCTTTACTGATACTGTTTAATAGGAAATAAATCAGACATATACCATCTTGTTATTTTAGTGGGTTAGAAGGTCAGTCCATCTGCTAGGATTTATGAGATCACTAATTAAAGGACAGCAGTGGATGTCTTGGCCAGTAACACATTTATGTTCCAAAAGGAAAATTTTATTTGCAAAAAAAAAAAAAAAATCATTTCCTGAATTATTATCACTAAAGGAATGTGTAAAAATCTTTCATATTTCTCATTAAAATAATGATCACTAGTGATTATTACTGAGTTTTACTTCTTCAACATAGAAAGCAAGTGGTCTGCCTTGTAGTATATAAAGAACAGCACAGAAACCCAAGATTTAGGCTTAAAGTAGACATTTAGGGTCTCTTGAACAATACAATTAAATTGTCTCTGTGACTTCAAATACAGTCCCGTGTAATCTCCAGGGGTGGAAGAACAATGGAAGCCAACCCATCACCTAATACTTAAAAATTTAAGAAAGAATCCCTTATGAATACAAGATACAGCAATTTTTACTGTCATTATAAATATTTGCCAAAAAGAGATTTAGATTTGATAAATATTAACTGTTTTCGATTAGAAAGTTAAATTGCATGTTTATCACTGAAAAGCCTCAAGTGCTCTCCAAAAGCTAAAAGAGTGGCATTGACTAAAAAGTGACTGTCTTAGTCATTTTATGAGAGGATGACCCTTATACTTTTACAGAGGAATAGTTTATCTCTTTAAATATATATATATTTATATATATATTTATAATATATATATAAATATATATATATTCTTTTTTTTTTTTTGCTAAGAAGTCTTTTAAAAATAACCTTTTACTCCTTCATCCACATATCCAGGAAAATAGCAATAATCACCTTGCCCAATCATATTTGATTTCTACATTTATTCTGTCAGGAAGAAACTTGCATACTAATTGAAGTGATGAGTTTTGTATTTTCAATAGCTAATCATGTAATTATGCCTTTCCTACACACTGTTGGGTCTATTTGAATAAAAGAGATCATGAGTTCAATAAGTCCTTATCAGTTTTTCTTGTTAAAGTTCTAGTGAGGTGCCTGAGACAAAACACACACTACTATAGAACTAGACTAAGAGTTTCCAGAATTTATCACTATCTGTTCTCCTGGACAGGAGTTTCAAGGAGGTCACATTTAGGATCTGCATTCTTGATTATATACCATATGTCTGGTAGAGAAGGAGGAATGAGAAGAATCAGAGTGGCAATTTTATGTATGCCCTCCAAATCAAATTTGATTGCTGACTATTAGGAAAACTCTTAAAGTTGTTTAGAATGGTCTAATTCTAGCTTTATGTCAAATGTCTTTGGACATTTGAAATAATGAAATGGATCTTGTGTTGAATATAATTACCTAAGTTATAGAGTACAGCAAATTTAAAAGTATTAATATATTCTTAAAGGGTTGATAAATATTTAGGAACATTTTTAATATATGAGAATACATATAATTCCTTTTTTTTCTTATGAAAATTCAGCTCATTGATTTTTTTAAAAAAGCAAAGCAAGAGATTTTTGTTACTGTTGCTGTATTTTATACAGTTTTCTAAATTTGACACATACATTTTCAGAAATAGCTTTCCTTTCACTTAAATATCAAAGCTTTATACCAAATTTTTTTTTTTGTTTTTGTTAGGCAAACAATATGTATTAAAAATTTCCATCATTTTAATTATTCATTATATGAGTAACAAATGATCTTGCCATTTGGCAGCTGGATATTTGGCCTAGGTACATCAGCTATGTGCTTCCAGGCAACAGCTGTATTAGAGCTCTTTTACCAGATTCTTTTCTATACTAAAAGCTTTGCAATGCATGTTACCAATTTGTCAAGGCCTGTGGAGTGACCATCATATCTACTCTATGATGAGGGCATTTGGAAAATGTCCACATCTATCACAGTCATAAATATTTTTCAGGATGAACAATGTGATATTTTTTTAACTAAATGAGGCCAAGTCCAACCTTAGAAAAAGCCAAGGAAAAAGTTATCTCCAAAGCACACACATTTCTTTTGAACAGCATATGCCATCGCCTATGTTCATAGATTTTATTCTCTAAGAGCCTTGTTTGGTTTTGGTATTTTGCTCCACTTTATTAATTTTGGCAGAAATGTTGCTATCTGTAGTGACTCCCAGAGGTCCTGCTGCTTTCATCCTCCATCTTTCACTAGAAAATTAAAATGGAAAAAAATTAAAACCAAGCAGTGATTAAACTTTATTTTTTAGCTCTGGGGCATTTTTGCCAATTAAGTAAAATAAGTTAAAAAAAAATAGAGCATTTAATTTGCTCAGATTGAAAAAAATACTTGTTTGCCACTATTTAATTTTATTGCTTAATGAAGTAGTCATTTAAGGATACTTAGCTGTGCCTGAAGAGACAGTGCCACAGATGAGGCAGCTCAAATAGGTGGGCAAGACAATGGAGAAGAATGGACAGCAGTTGTTTTTATTTTCCCTAGAAAAAAAAAGTAATTTTGTATTTTCATAATTAACAGTAGCAAAACATTAAAAAGTAAAGAAACAATTCCTTAAGAAGGAAATTTTTTTTTGAGACTGGATATTTTTAAATGGAAATGAAGTACCTTGACAGATACTATTATCATTTCAAATATCAAAGCAACCAAAGCAACTTTCTTAATTTAAATACTTATATTCCTATACAGGAATTTAAGCACAGTAAACAACACACATTTAGTGGCACCTAATAATCGTGCTTCTTGCTAAGAGAACTAAAAGAATAAGGCATCTTAATGCTTTTAAAAAGTTTATAGTTTTATCTTTCAAGATCTAATCTGGAAAAGAGGTATTATCCTAGGAATTACCAACAGACAGACTTTTAATATAAGAATGTGGCATAAAATGAAAGAACTGAAGAAGCCAAGCAGGGGTTAATGAGGCAACCTGGGTTAGTGAAAACAGGAAACTCTATCTCTAGGGGACCAAGGTGAAGATGTTTCTAGCAAGAGGTGGGACCATGGAGGCAGCAGTGATTTCATGAGGGATGGTCTACAGGGGAGATGCAGGAATTACTAGAGACACCTGTCACTGCAGAGATACAGAAATTTGGGGGGTTCAGTCTGTTCCTTCTTTCTAATTTTTTATCAGTGCCTCTGAGGAAGGCAGCTAGTAAGGAAATCTAGGAAATGGATATCCATACAGAGCAGAGAGAGTAAATACAGAATAGATCTAAGACTGAAAAGGAAAATCTGGGAAATAGTTGAATAGAGCAAGACAATATGTAAAAGAGGCAATTTCAGTAAACTGGTAAATGCAAAGGAGGACAATGCTTACACTCTGAGAGTACATAAGAGGGCCACCAAATGATGCTTTGTCAATGATGGTAAGTTTCACAGAAGTGGATACAACTTGTTGAGTACTGAAAAATAGGAGACAAAAGAAGACCAACGGAGAGTGGTAAGAGCAGGAGAATCTAATGATGGATGAAAGTTTTTCCAGATAGAAGGATTTACAAGTAAAATGACTTGGAAAAATATGTAACAATATTTTTGGAGGTCAGAAGAGATTTAAAATGTGTTGGGAGAAGAAGAATCAAGAGAGAGTTTATATAAGGTGATGAAATTTAAATATTGGCACATTTGCCAATTAGAATGTGAGGGATGGATATGGAGGAAAATTCATTCTGATTTATTGCTTTTTTTTTTGAAATATACATGAATTATATTTCATTCATTTTCATTATGTAAAATAAATAATTTCTATTAATTAGAGACTATTTGATGGGACTGGAAAGTAGAAGAAACAATACATGGGGAAGAACCATGTTAATGCCTAGTTTTCTTCCTTGCCTACCTATTGGTCATAAATACTAGAAGCCACTGGGCCCCTGCTTATTTTAGAAAGTTCCAAACTGCTTATATATGGAGCTCTGAACCAGATGCTTCGAAATTGTCTTCATAAACAAAACTGTTTGTAAGTTTGAGAATATGTTTGCATGTATGGTATATGTGTGTGTGAGAGAGAGAAGACAAGAATTAGAGACCATTTACATGTACCAGTACAAATTCCAAAGTGTGAGCTTGCTGGGAATCCTTATGCATTATTAAAACATCACATAAATTAAAATGCATTAGTCTTCAATCAAGTAAATACTGATGCTTTTCATATGCAATAATGTAGCATATTAGGCTATAGATATAATAACAAAAGATCTCAATTTTAATAGCTTATTTCCCCTTCTCCAAACAAGTTTTAAATTTTCTCAGAGTAGGAGCACTCCTAGACAAGAATGACAAAAATCAAATAGACTTTGGTTTAGGGAGGCACAATTGGGATTATAGTTACCATAGCAACCTGAACAATGTGTCTATGTCTAAAATACGTTTTTATAAACAGTTTTTGATCCATATACAGATCATTCAGGACGGCTATTCACCAAGATTATAGAAATTTGCTTTGCAGAATTATATCAGTCACCATTACAAGAGAAATGACCCAATTGTCTTTATTAATGATGGAAAGACACTTTTTTAAATTAAATTCACAACTCGGTAAATTTCAAAACTGGATGTAATCCATTTCTGTGAAACATAAAGGATTCGTTATTTTTCTTTCTTAATCATTGTCTTAGTACTTTCTCTATCTGCTGTTCCATGGATAAGATGTGGGGCAGGGGATGGCCTGGAATCTAGTACTTTGACAGTTTGTTTTGTATTGACTTCTTTTCCCAAATGTTTTTAGCTGAGTATTATTTTTTCTTTTAAAACACCAATATGTTTGTTCTTATTATAGAGCTTTACAGTTTTATTTTATACAAATATACAATAAAATGCAAGAAATTATATATAAGGAAGTAATAAAACTCTTTTTATCTTATCATCCATGTGGTGGTTTTGTCGCTAAGTTGTGTCCGACTCTTGTGACCCCATGGACTGTATCCTGCCAGGCTCCTTTGTCCATGGGATTCTACATACAAGAATACTGGAGTGGGTTGCCATTTCCTTCTCCAGGGGATCTTCCTGACCCAGGAATTGAACCCGGGTCTCCTGCATTGCAGGCAGAGTCTTTACCAACTGAGCTACAAGGGAAGCTCTATCATCTGTGTAGCACTCTCAAATACATAGCAAATTTAATGGTGATTTTTTCATTTGTATGAGTGTGTGTTGTGTGCATATATAGAAAAAGATGAATAAACATGTGCATCTTGCTTTTCTCTTTTATAAAATTTATGTTATAATGTTTATTAGTCTACTTTTTTGTCACAACATATATAATAATTCCCTTAATGTTACTCTAATTCTTTAAAAATTTTATTCTTAATGGTTTCCTAAGGATTCACTCATCTGTATGGATGATAACTTGTTCAGCTATGTCTCTGTCATTGGTCACACATATTATTTAAACATTCTAGGACCATAATATATAGCACCAACACATTTCAGCATAATCTTTGAGTACGTATTTTAACTTCTATAAGCAGAATTACAGGGTTACTCAGTTTACCATTGTGTTAAGACACAATCATTATTTTCCAGCTGTCATGCTTAATAATAACTCTTGGTTCAACTCACCTAGGTCCTACGGTTTTCTTATTGATTCTCAGGATATAACTGAGAAACACTTCCAAACAATTGGTTCAGGTCACAGCCAGAGCCATGTAACTTTTATTGTTCCCGATAACTTCTTAATGTGTCTTTCTGTTACAATATATATGGATTTCCTCAAATTCTTTTCAAGTTAGTCTAAGCCATCTCTAATTGTGCATTTCTAAATGTAATATAAAAAAGAATATGATGAGAAGGGATGTCTAAAGACAATCTTTTATATTCATCTTCAGGTCATTTATATTATCTTCTAAACATTATACAAATAGGGGAAAAAAAAACAACTTCCCATTTCCTCCATAACAAGAGACTATATAAAAGGCATAATCTTAGAAACATATAGTTGGAAGCACATAAAGGCAGGACTCTAAAGATTGAGGGGACCCATCTTACTGGAACTAATCTCCAAGAAATAAGATATCTTGATCTTAAGAAAGTCTCTTTTAACTATACAACAAACTCTTCTTCCCTGAAGTTTGCCCTTTAAGACAAGAGCTTGAATATTTTTCAAATTAAGTGCACAGTCTTCTCTTTGCACCTTCAGTATTAATGAGAAAATATGGGAACATGTTTCATAAAAACAATTTTTTTTTTTTGTTTTTGTAGGTTGTTATGTGATTTTTTAAAAATCTGTGTAGGTTAAATACTATAGAGTATCTGAAATCTGTTCAAGCTAATTTTAAAAGTGTAGCAAGACTATTCAAGAAGGAAATGGCAACCCATTCCAGTATTCTTGCCTGGAAAATCCCAAGGACAGAAGAGCCTGGTGGGCTGCCATCTATGGGGTCGCACAGAGGCAGACACAACTGAAATGACTTAGCAGCAGCAAGACTATGTTAATTTTAGCCCAATTTGCTTTTAGAGACATATAGAAATATTTTTCCACATGAATTTAAGCTCTCAATTTTTTACCTTTTAAGTTCTTATGTCTTAAATCTAGAAATTTGGACCTAAACTATAAGATTATCCTTTCTCACATTTTATTCCCTACCTGCTTACTTAGAAATGAGGAAAATATTGCAAATTTAAGAGTATGATATTTGTTAGTAGCTATCTCTTTAGTGTTGTCGATTGTGTTCTACAACTCTGTATTAGAAAGAAAAAGTAGTTTGGTCTCTTCTAAAACTGAGTTTTTTTGGGGACCCTGGTGGCTCAGATGGTAAAGCATCTGCCTGCAATGCGGGAGACCTGGGTTCGATTCCTGGGTTGGGAAGATCCCCTGGAGAAGAAAATGACAATCCACTCCAGCACTCTGCCTGAAAATTCCCATTGATGGAAGAGCCTGATAGGCTACAGTTCACGGGGTCCCAAAGAGTCGGACACAACTGAGCAACTTCACTTAAGGAAGTTTAGAAGGACAATCACAGTTAAAAACCAAATTTTCAGAAATATTTTTAACTTGATGAGCACCAAAAGGAAAAAAAAAAAATTCCTCTGGGATAATATTCCTATTTTTGTTATGATTTCTTATGGGAAAAAGTCTGAATAAAACCTTGCCACTCATCATAGAATTCAGAATGTGACCCTTGACTTAACAAGGGATATATCTCTTATTTCTTGTACCATATCTATAAACGTTTTGAAATATTTGGACATTTCAAATAATAAGAAAAGCTACAAATTTCTCTTGATACTGTGATTGATATCAAATTAATTTAAGAAATTCCAGATATTTTGAAGTGAGGCTGAGTATTTTCTGAGCACTGGATTCTAATTGCTCAGACTATATGTTAAGTAATAAATCATAGTCACTTTTGCAAGAGAAAAAATATATTATGATGCCAAAGTACATTAAGACAACTGAAAACTCCTGTGATGATATAAAATGAGCTGAGAAAGAATGGGGCTAGGGAATAAATTTACTAAAGACCAACTGTATAATCTATGAGGCTCAGCTCTTCTAGCGTTGAATGAAGCCACTTTCCTGGTGCAGGTCTTCTGAGAAGAAGCCAAGACGGAATTAAACATGCAAAGATTTAATGAGAGGAATTTCCTATGTGAAAGAAAATAGGGAGGACGTCAGAAAAGCTAAGAAAAGTCATCAGATTGTGACACAAGTCTGACCTCTGGTGAAGAAGAAGGGCTTTAGAAATATATTGGACTGCCTTCTAATCTAAGTAGTCATTGAACTTCAGTCTGTCAATAAAGGAGTCCTGAATCTTCTAGGAGTGTTTCATTTTTAGAGTCTTTGTTACACTCAGTCATTGACCAGGAGCACCCTATGAGTGGTTTGTTCTCATAGCAAATTGAACAATGTATTTCACAGCACAAGCTGGTGCTCTTGGTCAAGTGTGATGGCTGCACTAGGAATCTGCAAGGTACAGTCTTTGTCTTCCATAGTTGCAGTACGTGTATAGCGTGTATGTGTCTTTGCCTGTGTGAGTATGTATTACAATACCAGAGTAAGACAATAGCTATCAAAAGGAACTTCAAAAAATAGGCGGTACTACCTACTTTAAACAGTGAAAGTGAAGTCGCTCAGTTGTGTCCGACTCTTTGCAACCCCATGGACTGTAGCCCACCAGGCTCCTTTGTCCATGGGATTCTCCAGGCAAGAATACTGGAGTGGGTTGCCATTTCTTTCTGAACTCTAAAATATAAAGAATGGCCTAAACATATTGTGGGCTTCCCTGGTGGCTGAGGTTAAAGCATCTGCCTGGAATGCAGGAGACCCGGGTTCAATCCCTGGGTTGGGAAGATCCCCTGGAGAAGGAAATGACAACCCACTCCAGTGCTCTTGCCTGGAGAATCCCATGGCGGGAGGAGCCTGGTAGTCTACAATCCATGGGGTCGCAAAGAGTCGGACATGACTGAGCGACTTCAGGACAGGAAACATATTATAAATGTACTCTTTGTCAATAAAGGATGAAATATATGCTCTTAATTAATGGAGACCTGTCCATCAAGAGGCTTCATAGAAATTTAACCTGCTTCTATAGTTTACCCCCTGTTTTTCAACATCTTTGCACTTGTCTGTGCCAAGTTTGCTGAAGAAAAAAAAAGATGAAAGATAGCACATAAGAGAATATAGTGGGCTATGCCTGAAAGTGAAACACTGTACCTCCTTACATGTTCCATTTTCTAGAAATTTTTAACAGAACTGCACTCAATGCAGAAGATGGGGAATGAAGTCAAGTGCAGGCCCAGAGGAAAAAAGAAACATATTTGGTTTGCAGCTAACAGTCATTGTCACACTTTATAAATGTCTGATTTTGTAATCTAGATTCACAGACATTCTTTCTTTTTCTTTTTTTTAATCTTTGGTGTACATGTGTTCCCCATCCTGAACCCCCCTCCCACTCCCTCCCCCTATCTCATTCCTCAGGGTCATCCCAGTGCACCAGCCCTGAGTACCCTGTCTCATGCATCAAACCTGGACTGGCAATCTATTTCACATATGATAATTTACATGTTTCGATGCTGTTATCTCATATCATCCCACCCTCGTCTTTTCCCACGAAGTCCAAAAGACTGTTCTTTACATCTATGTTTCTTTTGATGTCTCACATATAGTGTCATCGTTACCATCTTTCTAAATAATAGCACCCCACTCCAGTATTCTTGCCTGGAAAATCCCATGGACGGAGGAGCCTGGTAGGCTGCAGTCCACGGGGTCACTAAGAGTCGGACACGACTGAGCAACTTCACTTTCACTTTTCACTTTCATGCATTGGAGAAGGAAATGGCAACCCACTCCAGTGTTCTTGCCTAGAGAATCCCAGGGATGGGGGAGCCTGGTGGGCTGCCGTCTATGGGGTCACAAAGAGTCAGACACGACTGAAGCGACAACAGCAGCAGCAGCAGTATACTGTATTTGTCTTTTTCTTTCTGACTTACTTCAGTCTGTATAATAGGCTCCAGTTAACTCACAGACATTCCAAAGGCTTTAGTTTATTGACCTGTAAAGTGGAGAAAATTATACCAATCTACTTACTTCAAAAACATACTGTGTAAAAAATCAGTTGTAATAAGGGATACAGTGAGATTATTTAAATTTTCTAAATTATTTTATGCAATTGCAGAGTGGTACTGTTATTGAGACAAATCCTTAGGTTGACTATTTGATTGTGGCTCATTACTTCATAGTCATGTGTTTTGTGTGCTAGGTCTATTCATTCAAGAGCCTACATATATCCTCTATGTGCCAGCGCTTGAGAGCAAATCCAGCCTGATTCCTGTCCTCATGCTCGTGGGTGCTGCTTTTAAGGGAGCGTTTGAGTCAAGGGATAGAGGAACAGTATTGTTCTTTATATCAGCAGATGAAAGGTGGGGAGACAAGTGTGAAAATGTAAACTAGGCATTGGAGGAGAATCTTTCAGCCTGAGAGAGAAAGATACTTTGGATCCTGAGAGGAATATTCCATTATATGAAAAAGTACTGCTGAAGCACAATCAGTGGGGGTTGGGAGAGGACTTTCAGAAGATTTGGAATAGAGGAAACTATGGCCTTGTTGGCCATCATAGGGTATACAGGTTATCTGTGAAGTGCAAGGAGAAGCCTTACTAAATTTTTACATCCAAATTTCTTATGTTCAGATTTGAGGAACATTATCTTAGGTAAAGATATTTTAACACATGCTGCTGCTGCTGCTAAGTCGCTTCAGTTGTGTCCGACTCTGTTTGACCCCATCCCTGGGATCCCGGGGATTCTCCAGGCAAGAACACTGGAGTGGGTTGCCATTTCCTTCTCCAATGCGTGAAAGTGAAAAGTGAAAATGAAGTCGATCAGTTGTGTCTGACTCGTAGCGACCCCATGGCCTGCAGCCCACCAGTCTCCTCCATCCATGGGATTTTCTAGGCAAGAGTACTGGAGTGGCTTGCCATTGCCTTCTCCATTTTAACACATAGTTTATTAAATAAATATAGATCATAAAATTTAAAGTAACTTGGAAAAACAGTAAAAGCTCATTGGTTTAGGAGTGTCTTAGCAGATTTTAGAAAAACTTCTTGACTATAGTCTACCTTGGATTGCAGCTCTACCACAGTCCTGCACAGGATTCCTGGGTTTGATGCTATTATAGTCTCATTGATTTCTTATCTGATAATTATCATAGAAGTGTAATTAGCCATGGAAGTTGTGGCAAGATGGTAGCATTCAACAAATGTCCACCTCCCCCTCTACATTGTTCAGTCTCCTTTGTGATCATGTTACAATTATGTAGCTAATTATAATGCATGAGCTCTATGTAGAAATGGCACATGTTACTTCTAGACCAAGTTATGAGCTCTTCACACTCTCTTCTTCCCTCCTGTGACCCTGGAAGCTAGAAGTTGATAAGACAGCCTCACAAGCTGATGCAGTTGTTCAGAGCCAAGGCCCTGAATGTCTATGTGAGCTCAGTCTACCACTCACTCTCCTAGTTGACATGTATGGGATGTGTCATGAAGAAAACAAATTCTGTTGCCTTAAACCACTGAAAATTTTGAGTTAGCTTTTTACCTTAGAGTAATCTGTACATCTGGAAGGAGAGCACGGCAACCCACTCTAGTTTTCTTGCCTGGAGAATCCTATAGACAGAGGAGCCTGGCGGGCTACAGTCGTTGGGGTTCCAAAGTGTTAGACTCAACCATCGTGACTTAGCATGCACACACAACCTACACATCTTGTCTAAAATGTATGGTGTGCCTTAACATTTCTAATAATAAGAAGAAAATAGGACCAAGGATCTTTTTATAGGTACTGGAAGTGAAACCAGTCTATATAAAATCAAGGGCTAAAAATACTGAGAGATATAACTCAATGTCAGAAGAAAAAGAACATTGGGATAATGATAAGTTTGGCAAGATATATTTAAAATACGTACCACCCAAGTCCCTCCTTTGGCTTCATTCTTTTGTGTATTTGTTTATTTAAAGGCAAAAAGTTATAGTCAATAAAATACGAAGGTCTTAGGACATAATTTAGTTAAGTGAAATAAATACATACGTCTGCGTACCCAAATCTCCAGTCAATACATAGGATATTTCCACCATCCAGAAAGTTCCCATGAGCCCCTTCCCAGTCAGCCCCTCATCCTCATAGGCAGCTCTCTTTAGTCTCCAGAGGATTGAATAAATGGAATCATATATTGTGTATTCTTTTCTGTGTAGAGTCTTTCCTTCATCATGGTTTGACAATGCATGGATGTTGTTACATCATCAACTGGCCACTTTCTTAGTAAACATTACATGAATATTCCACAAGTTGTTTATCCATCCTCCTGGCAGATGGACATTTGGGTTGTTTGCAGTTTGGGTTAATATGAATAAAGCTGTTATAAACATTCTTATGTAATTCTTTTCATGAACATATGTTTTTATTTCTCATGGTTAAAGATCTGTTTGTGGAATTACTGAGTCATATACTCAGTGAATGTCTAGCTGCATAAGAAAGTGCCAAATAGTTACTCAAAGGAGTTGGATCATTTCATACTTATAACAGTAACATAAGATTTCCTGTTGCTTCCTCTAGCTCACTGCTTCAGAGGCATGCTACCAAATTTTATGCATTTTTCCCCTACTATTTAATATTTCTAATTTTCTTTGAGAATTCTTCTTTAAGTCAGAGGTTATTTAGAGTTATGTTATTTCTTTTCAAACATTTGAGTCTTGTCTGATATCTTCTTTTCTATTTATTTATGTGGTCAGAAAATATACCCTGTAAGATTTAATCTTTTGTAAAGTATTGAGTTTTGCTTTACTACTGAAGATGTGTAGTCTATTTTTCTGAATATTTCATCTTAAACTATTGAGCATAATATTCTTTACTAAAATCATTTATATACTTATTGATTTTTGAGGGGCTAGTTGTTTTACAAATGCTTAGAAAAAGTGATCTCCTATTGAGATATTATCTATTTTTTATTTTAATCTGGCCATTTTTTTTCTTATTATACACATTGAAACTCAGTTATTAGGTGCATATACATCTGTGATGGTTATATCTTCCTGATGAATTGGACTGTTTATCATTAGTATATTTTTCCCTTTTGTCTTTGGTAATGATTTTTGTTTTGAAAGCTACTTTTTCTGATTCTCCTTAATGTTTTCAGGGAATATCTTTGTGCGGTTTTTTGTTTGTTTGTTTGTTTGTTTTTTACTCTCAATCTATCTGTGATTTTTCAATTTAAGATGTTACTCTAAGACAAAATTGAGTGATACTTGTTTGTCCACTTTGTCAATCTTTGACTTTTGTAGGAAATGCTTAATTCATTCACATTTTATGTCATTACTCATATGGTTGGATTTAAACATTTTGTCACCCTGCTTATTTAACTTATATGCTGAGTACATCATGAGAAAACGCTGGGCTGGATGAAGCACAAGCTGGAATCAGTATTGCTGGGAGAAATATCATATCCTCAGATATGCAGACGACACCAGCCTTATGGCAGAAAGTGAAGAAGAAGTAAAGAGCTTCTTGATGAAAGTGAAAGAGGAGAGTGAAAAAGTTGGCTTAAAACTCAACATTCAGAAAACTAGGATCATGGCATCTGGTCCCATCACTTCATGGCAAATATATGGGGAAACAGTGACAGACTTTATCTTTTGGGGCTCCAAAATTGCTGCAGTTGGTGACTGAACTGAGCTGAAAGTTTTCACCTTACTATTTGTTCAATTATCTATTACTCTTTTTTTCCTCTCCTATATTGGGTTCAGTTCAGTTCAGTTCAGTTGCTCAGTCATGTCCAACTCTTTGTGACCCCATGGACTGCAGCATACCAGGCCTCCTTGTCCATCGCCAACTCCCAGAGTTCACTCAAACTCAAGTCCATTGAGTCCAGTGATGCCATCCAGCCATCTCATCCTCTGTCGTCCCCTTCTCCTCCTGCCCCCAATCCCTCCCAGCATCAGGGTCTTTTTCAATGAGTCAACTCTTTGCATGAGGTGGCCAAAGTATTGGAGTTTCAGCTTTAGCATCAGTCCTTCCAATGAACACCCAGGACTGATCTCTATCAGTCAAGGATGGACTGGTTGGATTTCCTTGCAGTCCAAGGGATTCTCAAGAGTCTTCTCCAACACCACAGTTCAAAAGCATCAATTGAATATCTTTTAGTAATGCATTTTTTAAACTAGTTTTTTAGTCAGTCTTTTAGTTCTTTGCAAATGGCTGCTCTAGAGAGTATGATATATATCCTATTTTATTAATGCATAATTAGAATTAGTACTGAGAAACCTTACATAAAACATAAGTACTATAAAATAGGAACAATCCATTTACCATCACCCCTTATTCTGTGGTCAAATGTTTTAATTCTACAAGTATTATAACCCTTAAAAAAGTAACTTCATTATTTTCACCTCAAATAATCATTTGTCATTTAAGGAGGAAAAATAATCTTTATATACTCACATAAATATAGATATTAGAGACCCTTGCCTCTGTCTGGAATATTGCCTAAACTTCCTTTAGTGTATCCTGTAGCAAAAGTTTGTTTATTTCCCTACAGCCCAAGGACCCATAATGAACCCTTCCACAAACTCTAGTGATGCCATCTGCAGAGCACTCTCTGATTCAGTACCCTGGCTGACCAAAGCCTGTCATGTTAGCAGCAACAGACTCCAGTATCTGTCTTCTCAACTTGGTGGCATTGCTGTGTTCTGAGGCTCTACATCTCTCCACCACTGCCAGGAAAACATTCCCTGGAAGAAATTTGAGGACATGTAAAATACCTATTTTGTTCTTCCTCAAAAATCATGATCCTGAACTGTGTATTATCCAGTGCCTGAAATATTTCCTTCATATGAGTTGAGCACTTTTATTGTTGTTTACAGCAGCAGGGCAAGTCTAGTATCACTTTCTCTATTATGGCTGGAAGAGGAGGTTACACTTTAATTTTAGATGGTTGTATTTAATCTTTTATTTCTTTTCATAAAATAGCTCCTTTTAGTAGCTGTTTGAAAAATATCGGTAATAGGAAACAATTGCAAAAAGGAGAAAAACTGAGTTTTTGACAGATGTGTTAAAGGCCAACTCAAAGAGTAATTTTGTGAACTTTTTTTTAAAAAAAAGCTGCACACAGAAGAATTAATATTCAAGTGACAGGACAAGAATTGTTATTAATGTACAGTTCTTTCCTAAATGTTTATTGCTACAGTATCACTTCTGTTTGATATGGAGCACATTTCATTGCAGTTTATTAGCAATCAGCAGTTATTATTTGGCTCTAGTGTTTGCAAACTATAATTCATTACCCTCTTATTTTTTATTTATGACATAGTGTCAAATGAAGGAAGTAAATTGTGTATTTTTTGTTGTTGTTGGAGAGTTCTGTACACTAGAGTGTATTAACAGTGTTAGTGTTATTGTTTTTATTTAAATGTATTTTTTCAGGACTTTAGAAAGAAGAAGGTCCTATATTCTGAAAAACACAATGCTATTTTTCTGAGTGCCTGCTATATGCATTGTTTCTCCACATTCCAGTCTGATTTATTGATACTTAAAGCAATATTTAAGAGTAGCATTTAAAACAAGCCAATGTCACTCCAAAAATCATGTCTTAATTTAAATGTTTGACAATGAATGGCTTTTTAAATATATACCAATACAACTCAAAACTGTGTAATATTGTTATGTCAAGATTTGAGTAACAACAATAGATTTCCATTAAATGAAATATGATTTAACTGATGCATTTTAAAGTTTTTGTCTAATAGCAGAAAATATAGTGTGATGTAATAAAAAGTATATAAAACCAGAAGTCAGAATTCATGCTCTCCCATTGCTGCTTACAAGGTACACAAATTTTGAGCAGATTCTTCAATTCTTAGAAGTGTTTCTTCATCCACTAGGAAGGGAATACTATCATATGTCTTGATTACATCGCAGTGGTTTTGTCAGCATGATGAGAACTATGTGAAGTACTGTAATAGCTGAATGCCATGGTTATCATAGAATAGAAACAATAAGATTTTTCTTCTAGTGTGTACCTATTATTGATTTGCTAAGTTGCCTTGAGAAAGAATTTAGCTCTGTTTCTCAAATCTTAAATAATAACTGAAATACCTACTCTTTTGAGCTCATAGGAAAACAACTGATAGAGAAAGAGACGTATAGAATATAAGCATAAGCTGTTTTATTTAAAAAGTATTTATGAAATACCTGAAAGTATTATTTTAATTTTTTAAAGGACACTTTGAAATGAAACAGATATGTGTGAGTGTCTTATCATTCCCTAATTACCACAAAGGCAATTTCCTATCTTATAATTACTCACTACATTTTAGTGTGTCAATATTCATTATTCTATTTATGTAGCATTTTATTTTTCGAATCAGTGGCATAATGTTCCTGAATGGCAATTCTAACAGGGTAAATGTGTGCAAATAAATATTTGTATGCAATTCTGCAACCTCAAAATAATTTCCCCTTATAATGTATTTGTTATTTAAAATTCTTTTTTTCTCCTGGTAAATCTGCCTGCCACAAAAGGCCAAATGAGGAGAATTTCATACCCACTTCTTAAATATTGTTTACTGAAATGTCAATAAAGTGAGAATGAAAAGCTCTGGAAAAAGTTCCCTGAGCTGAAATATGATAATTTAACAAATCTACACAGAATCCCAGGTGGAGTCCAAGTTTATAACCTGGATTTAAATTACAGCACGGATTTACTTTTTATCTTTCTGGATCTTTGGAAGTCACATCTCTATCCGTGAAATTTGTATTTGTGTAATACATCATTTCTGTCAAAATTCATACTTGACTTACAAGATTGCATAATATAGGAGGACTCTTAAGCAATAAAATCACTTCTCTTCCTGTGGAACACTACCGCAATAGCCTACTTTTATTTTTAATTTGATATCCTAGAACTGTACCACTGCAAAAACTGAACAAAGATAACCACTGCTTTAAGGAAGGAGCTAGAAGACTAATTAGTAATTTAACTTTTTCTTGGCTTTTTCATGGGCTCCAGTAAAAACATGGATATCTTCCAATGTGCAAAGCAAACTATTATCTCAGGTTAATAGGAGATGTTCTTTATTCTGTAGAAATCCAAAATTGTACTGAAAAGACTTGTGAAATCATCTAAATTAACCTGCTCAGTTTTTACATGAGAAAACTGAGACCCAGATATGTGGAGGTGCTGAATGAGAGACAAGGTTAATATCTGACAGAGCCAAGGTGGTGCCTGTTTAATTGTTCTCACTCCATCATGCTGCCACTCTTTGAATGAAGTTTATTGCTACCACAATATAAAAGCAACATTTATTGGGAGCTGGCTGTGTGCTCTGTCCTATGCTAAGTTGTTCATACTTTGTCTTTTTTTAAACACACTAAAACAAGGAGAGATTGTTATATCCATTTGGCAGATAATAAAACTGGATCCCAGACAAATTCTGTGCCATAATGAAAAGGATATGAAACTCAAGCAATCAGACCCCTTAAGCTTCCATTATTCCACATAATGATCACTGCAGTATGAGTAAATTAGAGTATGTGTGTGTGCATGCACATGTTTTAGGATCAGGGTAATGAAGCATAAAATGGTGATTACATGTTAATAAATTAGATAATATTTCTACCTTTCTTTGAAGATGTCTTCTATCATTTGTCTGTTGAGTTGACACATGGAAAATGTTCCCTCCTATCAGTGAAAATAGTATTATTTATTTGGGAGTACTCTTATTTTAATAATAAAATAATTAAGATTATGAATTCAATTCAGTTGTTTGGGTGAATGTATATCAGTAAGTATTGAGCAAAGTTGCTGGCTCATAATCCTCAACATTATTGAACACTTCCCTTTATATCTGTCAGTATTCTAAGTTCTTTCCATGCATTGATTAATTATTCAAAAACCTTCTTTATTCAAGAAGGTTTTCTGAAAATCCTATATTAGATATTATTTTCACTTCAGTCTCTCAGTAACGTCCAACTCTTTGTAACGCCATGGACTGCAGCACGCCAGGCCTCCCTATCCATCACCAACTCCCAGAGTTTACTCAAACTTATGTCCATCAACTCGGTGATGCCATCCAACCATCTCATCCTCTGTCATCCCCTTCTCCCTCTGCCTTCAATCTTTCCCAGTATCAGGGTCTTTTCAAATGAGTCAGTTTTTTGCATCAGGTGGCCAAAGTATTAGAGTTTCAGCTTCAGCATCAGTCCTTCCAATGAACACCCAGGACTGATTTCCTTTAGGATGGACTGGTTGGATCTCATTTCAGTCCAAGGGACTCTCAAGAGTCTTCTTCAATACCACAGTTCAAAAAGAACAAACAAATCAGAGTAAACAGAGCAAAAAGAAAAAGCCTAACACAAAGAAAAGGCAAGTAGTTTGCTTAAAGTCTTAAAGTTTGTAAGTACAGGAGCTTATATTTAAGTCTAGGAAGTTTAGCTCTAAGCCTGTGTTCTTAAACACTAAGCCATATCACATCTATACAATCAGTGTCTCACTGGTAAATTTAATGAAAACCCTTTTTATAATAAGTGACAAAGCCCATAAAATGCTTAAGAATATTAAGAAATAAGTGGGACATATGTAAAAAAAGTCACATTATACTTACTCTGACATAAAAGTCATAGATTAATATAAAGACACAATCTTGAAATGGAAAACTAGATACTATATCTTGAAGATTTTAATTGCTCTAAGTTGTATTATAGATACAGTGAACTTCCAGTCAAAATCTCAATAGATTATCTGAAAGCAAATTTGGGAACATTAATGAAAAATGAAAATATATTTTAATTAGGGCAATTAAGCCCTTATTTAGCCTCCTATTTTATTAATAAACTATAATACTGAAAATGATATTGTACTGGTACCACAAAAGACAAATTCCCTTTGGCATTTTGAGTACCTGCCATTTACAAGGCACTGTGGTCAGTATGGACGGAGGAACCTGGTAGGCTGCAGTCCATGGGGTCGCACGGATTTGGACACGACTGAAGTGACTTAGCAGCAGCAGCAGTGGTCAGTATGGGAGATACAGCTGGAAACAAAAGTAGGCATTGTTCATACCTTTTTTGAGCTGGAGAATAAGATGCAAATACAAAAGAACATACAATTACAATACAATATATTAAAGTTATAGTAAGGAAAATAGTACATTTTAAGAGAGCTTATATGCCTTTTAGAAGTCAAATTGCCAGTCCAGGTTCGATGCACGATACTGGATGCTTGGGGCTGGTGCACTGGGACAACCCAGAGGGATGGTATGGGGAGGGAGGAGAGAGGAGGGTTCAGGATGGGGAACACATGTATACCTGTGGCAGATTCATTTCGATATTTGGCAAAACTAATACAATTTTGTAAAGTTTAAAAATAAAACAAAATTTAAAAAAAAGGAAGAAGTCAAATTTAATCTGAGGTCTGAAGATAAGTTGAAGTTATCCAAATGAAGCTGGAATTCCATTCTGAAATGGCCTGTTGGCAGAAGGGTATATGATTCTGAAGCTTACAAGAGTGATGCAAGTAATTTAAAAGTGAATATTTGAGGAGGCAGAGAAAAAAGGAAAAACAATTTAAGAAGTCACCCCTCTGGAAATGCTGGAGAAAATCCAGGAAAGTATATTATATCTAAAATCTGAGGGAAATTATCTAGGTGGAAGTTGTCTACAAGCACCAAATTACACTGGAAATCAGAAAGTCAAGAAATAAAAAATGTCCATAAGGAGCAGTAAGGAGAACACTGGTGCCTGAGAATACTATTTCCAGTGACATCATAGAGTTGAAGAAGAGATTGTAGGAGACAGAATAGATTTTTATTTGAGGCTGTGAAGATAGAAAATGTTCACAACATATTCAAGATTTTCTGTAAAAGGAAAGCAAAATGACAGGGCAGAGGTCACACAGCAAGTTTAATACAAGAAAGGTGTGTGACATAGGAGGGGTTTGGACAGGTATAGATGCTGCTGGAGAAGAACCTGTTGGGCACAGATCAGATAGGTCCAGAGCAAACTTGAGGGAATAAATCTTGTACCAGGATGACATCACTTTAGAGGAAGAAAGAGGAAAATGATAGAAGAGAAGTCATGGAATTTTGTGGAGTTATAGC
>NW_011494948.1:3228096-3228571 GCF_000754665.1 Bison bison bison | reverse complement strand
TGGAGTTATAGCATAAAATTGAGCAAATTCTTTATCATTTTTATTTGCTAAATAA
Organism: Bison bison bison; assembly: GCF_000754665.1. Lineage (NCBI taxonomy): Eukaryota > Metazoa > Chordata > Mammalia > Artiodactyla > Bovidae > Bison > Bison bison. Next base: position 3,228,516 of record NW_011494948.1, on the reverse strand, counting down.
TAATCTGGTAGGTAAAAATAGGTAATCTGCCTGGTGGCCAAAGCAGTTGGAGGGTGGAGAAAAATAGGGGTGAACCCCATATCAGATCAGATCAGATCAGTCACTCAGTCGTGTCCGACTCTTTGCGACCCCATGAATTGCAGCACGCCAGGCCTCCCTGTCCATCACCAACTCCCAGAGTTCACTCAGACTCACGTCCAGCAAGTCAGTGATGCCATCCAGCTATCTCATCCTCTGTCGTCCCCTTCTCCTCTTGCCCCCAATCCCTCCCAGTATCAGAGTCTTTTCCAATGAGTCAACTCTTCGCATGAGGTGGCCAAAGTACTGGAGCTTCAGCTTTAGCATCATTCCTTCCAAAGAAATCCCAGGGCTGATCTCCTTCAGAATGGACTGGTTGGATCACCTTGCAGTCCAAGGGAC
>NW_011494948.1:3141141-3227996 GCF_000754665.1 Bison bison bison | reverse complement strand
CATAGCCTTGACTAGACGAACCTTTGTTGGCAAAGTAATGTCTCTGCTTTTGAATATGCTATCTAGGTTGGTCATAACTTTCCTTCCAAGGAGTAAGCGTCTTTTAATTTCATGGCTGCAGTCACCATCTGCAGTGATTTTGGAGCCCAGAAAAATAGCCTGACACTGTTTCCACTGTTTCCCCATCTATTTGCCATGAAGTGATGGGACCGGATGCCATGATCTTCATTTGCTGAATGTTGAGCTTTAAGCCAACTTTTTCACTCTCCACTTGCACTTTCATCAAGAGGCTTTTTAGTTCCTCTTCACTTTCTGCCATAAGGGTGGTGTCATCTGCATATCTGAGGTTATTGATATTTCTCCCGTCAATCTTGATTCCAGCTTGTGTTCTTCCAGTCCAGCATTTCTCATGATGTACTCTGCATATAAGTTAAATAAACAGAGTATAGACTAAAAAAAAAAAATGAGACTTTAGAGTGAGATAGAGAATAAGCCATCTCCAATCTATGTGCTCAAAATTAGGAAGAAGATGAACTGCAAGAGCCAGTTTCAGCTAATTTGGATACATGAATCCCAAAGAGTGCTTACTGAAGCAAGATTTGTCATGAATTTAACCTAACGGTCGAACATTTAAGTATGGTAAAAATAAATCTGGTGGTAATTTATTCATAATTATTTAACTCATTGCACTTGTGTATATTATTTTTTATTCAAAAATTATTTCCTTTGAATTTTACTAGATTTTGTACCCTGAAAGATAAAATCTATTTTTAGGACTCTAACATTTATTCTGCTGCTGCTGCTGCTAAGTCGCTTCAGTTGTGTCTGACTGTGCGACCCCATGGACTGCAGCCTACCAGGCTTCTCCGTCCATGGGATTCTCCAGGCAAGAACACTGGAGTGGGTTGCCGTTTCCTTCTCCAAACATTTATTCTACTACTTTGTAAATCATGCTGAGAGAATGTCTATGATAATGGATTGCAGTTCATTTTTTACACCCATCATATTTGTTTTCAGGGCATGTAGAAGTGTTCTGATAATGTAGTGCAGATTATTTTTAATGTGGAGGGAGAAGTCCTGAAACAACAGCTGTTTGACACATTTTAACATCCATTGATCTTAGAAAACCTGTAGTAGGCAAACAAGCTTATCTTGTATGCACTTTGGGGAACAATGTGGTATTTACAGTTAAAAGCATTATACATCCATATGTATAATTCATAAACTGAAAATTAGTTAAAGCCCCAAAACTGACTAATGGGTTTTGCTTTCCATTTCCATTGCTTTGATGCTTCTAATGGCTTTCTTTCTTTTTACAACCCTGTTGTCTTCTTACATGAACTCCGTAGCAAATTAAAATCAAGTTTTTTGATAGGGAAAACTGTGTACTTTGAGACTGTAGGCTCTGGTACTAAGGTGAGTTCTGATCTTAGTTCTGTGATGTACTAGCTGAGTAAACTTGGGAAACTTCATATCTTCTTGTGCCTCTTTTTGTACTTAAAAATGGAACTAATGAGACTTCCTGGTGGTCCAGTTGTTGAGAATCTGCCTCCCAGTGCAGGGTACACAGGTTTGATCCCTGGTCTGGGAACTAAGATCCTACATGCCATGAGGCAGCTAAGCCTGAGACTCAAGGAAGATCCCATGTGCCACAACTAAGACCTGAAGCAGCTAAAATAAATAAATAAATATTGTTTAGTCACTGAGTTACGTCCAACTCTTTGGCAGCCCTGTGGACTGTAGTCCACCAAACTCCTGTGTCCATGGGATTTCCCAGGCAAGAGTGCTTGAATGTGTTGCCATCTTCTTCTGTAGGTAATCTTCCTGATGCAGAAGTTGAACCCACATCTCCTGAATTGCCGGGCAAATTCTTTACCACTGAGCCACTGAGAAAGCCCCAAATAAACCTTTTAAAAAATAGGACTAATACCATGTCTCTATCATAAGGTGGTTGTGAGGATTAAAGAAAATAATGCATACAAGTGCTGAATGAATGTTACTCAATGTTAACCACAGCAGAAAGTTAATTATTCTGATTTTTAGTAATTGAAGTATTAATATAACCCACATCCAGCAAAATGCATGAATCTAAAGTGTACAGCTTGAAAAATTTTTACATATATATACATCCATGTAATTACTACCAAGATTAATATATATTCCATATGTCAAGAGAGTTCTTTAGTTTTCCTTCCCTAAAACATCCCAGCCCTCTCCTGAGATGTCTTCTATGTTGATCATATCACCATGATTTGATTTCATCTGTTCTTTTTTTTTAAATTTAATTTTATTTTTAAACTTTACAATATTGTATTAGTTTTGCCAAATATCAAAATGAATCCGCCACAGGTATACATGTGTTCCCCATCCTGAACCCTCCTCCCTCCTCCCTCCCCATACCATCCCTCTGGGTCATCCCAGTGCACCAGCCCCAAGCATCCAGTATCGTGCATCGAACCTGGACTGGCGACTCGTTTCATACATGATATTATACATGTTTCAATGCCATTCTCCCAAATCTTCCCACCCTCTCCCTCTCCAACAGAGTCCATAAGACTGTTCTATACATCAGTGTCTCTTTTGCTATCTCATACACAGGGTTATTGTTAGCATCTTTCTAAATTCCATATATATGCGTTAGTATACTGTATTGGTGTTTTTCCTTCTGGCTTACTTCACTCTGTATAATAGGCTCCAGTTTCATCCACCTCATTAGAACTGATTCAAATGTATTCTTTTTAATGGCTGAGTAATACTCCATTGTGTATATGTACCACAGCTTTCTTATCCATTCATCTGCTGATGGACATCTAGGTTGCTTCCATGTCCTGGCTATTATAAACAGTGCTGCAATGAACATTGGGGTACAAAAAACCTCGAATAGCCAAAGCTATCTTGAGAAAGAAGAATGGAACTGGAAGAACCAACCTACCTGACTTCAGGCTCTACTACAAAGCCACAGTCATCAAGACAGTATGGTACTGGCACATAGACAGAAATACAGATCAATGGAACAAAATAGAAAGCCCAGAGATAAATCCACGCACATATGGACACCTTATCTTTGACAAAGGAGGCAAGAATATACAATGGATTAAAGACAATCTCTTTAACAAGTGGTGCTGGGAAATCTGGTCAACCACTTGTAAAAGAATGAAACTAGAACACTTTCTAACACCATACACAAAAATAAACTCAAAATGGATTAAAAATCTAAACGTAAGACCAGAAACTATAAAACTCCTAGAGGAGAACATAGGCAAAACACTCTCTGACATACATCACAGCAGGATCCTCTATGACCCACCTCCCAGAATATTGGAAATAAAAGCAAAAATAAACAAATGGGACCTAATTAAACTTAAACGCTTCTGCACAACAAAGGAAACTATTAGCAAGGTGAAAAGGCAGCCTTCAGAATGGGAGAAAATAATAGCAAATGAAGCAACTGGCAAACAACTAATCTCAAAAATATACAAGCAACTCCTACGGCTCAACTCCAGAAAAATAAATGACCCAATCAAAAAATGGGCCAAAGAACTAAATAGACATTTCTCCAAAGACATACAGATGGCTAACAAACACATGAAAAGATGCTCAACATCACTCATTATCAGAGAAATGCAAATCAAAACCACTATGAGGTACCATTTCACGCCAGTCAGAATGGCTGTGATCCAAAAGTCTACAAGCAATAAATGCTGGAGAGGGTGTGGAGAAAAGGGAACCCTCTTACACTGTTGGTGGGAATGCAAACTAGTACAGCCACTATGGAGAACAGTGTGGAGATTCCTTAAAAAACTGGAAAGAGAACTGCCTTATGATCCAGCAATCCCACTGCTGGGCATACACACTGAGGAAACCAGAAGGGAAAGAGACACGTGTACCCCAGTGTTCATCTGTTCTTAAACTTCATATAACTGTGTGTACATACATACAGGATGTGAATACAGCGTATACACTTTTGTGACTGGCTTCTTTCATTCAACATGAAGTTTTTGAGATTCATCGGGTTAATATATATGTACCACTAAGTCGGCTGTTTTCCCTTCTATTATGAGTATGCCACATCTGAAATTTTTGTTTTCTTAGTAATTGATGTTCTGACTGTTTAAGTTAGACTTTTCTTAATCCTTTATTTCTAATGATTAAATATTCTTCTTCAGTTCAGATCAGCCACTGAGTCGTATCTGACTCTGTGAGACCCCATGGACTGCCACACTCCAGGCCTCCATGTCCATCACCAGTTCCCAGAACTTGCTCAAGCTCATGTCCATCGAGTCAGTGATGCCATCCAGCCATCTCATCCTCTCTTGTCCCCTTCTCCTTCTGCCTTCAATCTTTCCCAGTATCAGGGTCTTTTCAAATGAGTCAGTTTTTTGCATCGGGTGGCCAAAGTATTGGAGTTTCAGCTTCAGCATCAGTCTTTCCAATGAATATTCAGGACTGATTTCCTTTAGGATGGACTGGTTGGATCTCCCTGCAGTCCAAGGAACTCTCGAGAGTCTTCTCTAACACCGCAGTTCAAAAGCATCATTCTTTGGTACTCAGCTTTCTTTATGGTCCAACTTTCACATCCATACGTGATACTGGAAAAACCATAGCTTTGACTAAATGGGCCTTTGTTGGCAAAAAAATGTCTCTGCTTTTTAATATGCTGTCTAGGTTGGTCATAACTTTTCTTCCAAGGAGCATGCATCTTTTAATTTCATGGCTGCAGTCATCATCTGCAGTGATTTTGGAGCCCAAGTAAATAAAGTCTGTCACTGTTTCCATTGTTTCCCCATCTATTTGCCATAAAGTGATGGGACCAGAGGCCATTATCTTTGTTTTTTGAATGCTGAGTTTTAAACCAGGTTTTTCATTCTCCTCTTTCACTTTCATCAAGAGGCTCTTCAGTTCCTCTTTGTTTTCTGCCATAAGAGTGGTGTCATCTGCATATCTGAGGTTATTGATGTTTCTCCTGTCAATCTGGATTCCAGCTTGTGCTTCATCCAGCCTGGCATTCCGCATGATGTACTCTTCTTCATTCTAATATAAAAGTGTAGCTTTTCATTAGTTTTACAAAAGAGTAAAAATATTAGTCAGCCATAGAAGATATAGACCATAATTTATTTGTTTAACACAGAAGACCTAGATCTAGGGCTTTTACAAAATATAAAATTTTAAAATGTTTTATTTTTATAATACAATATATAGTAAAATGAAACAGGGTTTTATTTTTGTTGTTTTTTTTTTTTAACTTCAGGGAAAGTGGATAGTTTCTATACACAACAAATCTTTATAGATAGGGTTGTAACCTGATTAAAAAATATACACTCTTCTTTTGCCATAAAGCCTTAAACTTAGGTAATGAATCATTAATTCCTTGAGTAAAAAGCATCCAGGATCTTCTCTATTTTGGGGTATTATTGTTGAAAGTACCAGTTATTGAGGAGGATTCTCTAAGTACTCTAAAGCAGAAAAAGACCAAAATGTCACGTTTTTCTCCCTATCTCCCACTTGATACCAACAAGTTAGTTCCTTTGCCTAAATTGTCTCAGGTTACAGCGATTTTAGCCATAGCCATTAGACTAATGTTAAAAATTTCCATGTTCTTGATTACCTTGCTCATACTATCCTCACTTTTATGTTACAAAGATGATTGGCATCTAATTTTCTAAGTCCATTGACTGTCTTAGTTGTATTCTCACAAAAGGTGAGGCTGCTTGTCAATCTACAAGCATCCTAAATGACTCTAAATTGTATTCTGTAATGTCAAAAGGGGCAACATGCTTGCTGTATGAAATTATTAGTGACAGTTGATGGGGAAAGCAATGTGGCAAGATAATTAAAAACACACCTGTGATCATATTGTCAATAAAAATTAAAGTGGTCTGTCTTGGCTGACTCTCTCTGCTGTCATGTTCTATCCATGGATTCTAAGACAAAGAGGCATTGATTATGCCACAGTGCTCTTAGAGGACAGATCTTAGTCTTAGATATCGATATATTAGAAAGCATTTAGTTATACTGAGTGAATGCAGATTTTTCTTTCCTTATCAGAGAATTGCAGACTTTAAAACCATCTTTTAAATAAAGAAGAAAAATCAACGTGTAAATATGCAATTTGCCAAGTATTTTAGTGACTTAAGAAACCATTTAATAAAGTAGGATCCTAATTTCAGAGGCATTTGCCAATTAAACTTCCTTGCAAAGTAGAAGTTTAGCAATTTCTTATGCATAATTATAGTATTCTAGTTAAATTATTCCAGTAAAACATATAACAAAGCAAAATGTTATCCTAAAAAAAAGCCCTTATTTCTTTCTTTTTAGTCTTAATTATTTTACATAAATATTTATAATTTCTATTTAGAAAGAAGTATATGTTAAGAATTATAGAAGTGGTATTTAAATCCTGACTGGAACTATTGTCATATAATAATTGTAGCCAATGTCCTCAAAAGGAGAGATTGGGCAGTAAATACTTGAATTCTGATCCTGTACTTTTAACTGGCTACTGTGAATTTACTTGCAGTGTTTCTCAGGCTTTTTTCTTCCATATAGCAACCTTCCCTTTACTTAATCATTTGAAAAATGAAGGCAAAAAATGCTACAAATTCTCCAAAGAACTATCTGTGGAAAGATGCTAGAGTGACATGTGCATGCTGACAGGGACTAATGTGGTATTGAGAACAGAGGTGAGGAGGAGACCAAGATGGTATAGACAGGTTAGCAAAAGTGAAATCCTTTTGGGAGATTTGAGGTGCTACCAGATAATGCTGCATATAGAATTTCATAAGATTCTGTGTTTGTTATATATGTGGACACACATATATTTGAGGGAAAAGTGAGTAAAGTTTGAAACAACTTTAAGCTGAGTAATTTTAATGCAGATCCTCTCTGAACCTGGGCTCCTTGGATCATGGTTTTCTAAGCTTTATATTGATTGTACACAGTTATTTGTGTTTACAGGTTTTTATTCTTTAAATATTTAATTGCATGAAAATATTAACTAAGCCATGTCTCTCATGAGGTTACAAGGTATTATACAAGGTATAATGTGTGATGAACAGAACTGAACAACAGAACACATTGTGACTTTTGCAGACTCCAGGCATTTAGCCTTCAGGGATCACATTCTCCATTAAAAAATACTGAAAGTTACATTTATAATTGTAATGGTATTTAAAAAATTATAATCAAGGCTGGGTTATTATCATATAGTGATGTTTATTATGTTCATTTTTTCTGCTGATTTTAGAAGAAATAAAATTAAAACATTTTTGGAAACATTAAATACTTGTAGGTCTTGTGCCTAATGGAGATAAATCAACTTTGCTAAACACAACAGATATTTTTGATGTTTTTTCATATGATTTTCAACGTATTTCTTTTCATATTTTTGTGTTCCTATCCCTGAATTCCATGATGAAAAAATAGAGGATCATCTAGGCTTGAAAACACACTGATTATTAATTGTGAGAGTCAAGTTAAACCCACCTGTGTTGGACTTTGTTACCCTCTGGTTTCCACTTTACCAAGTCCAATTCTCTTTCCTGGTAATAAATATTTAAAATATTTCTTCATCATCTTAGCACTCCCCTGCCCATTCTTCACCTACTCTTTCTACTCTCCATCACACACTACTTAAGTCATCTCTGCTATCATCATCTTCATCATGAAGGCATGCAAAGTACACACTTCAATTTATACCAATTCATTTACTCCTTAAAATAAAATCTATTGTATCAGCATTATTTTTACATCTTCAAGAGAATAAGCAACTAACACCCAGAAATGCAGAATAACTTGGCCCACTTGGCTCAGGTAGCAAGTAGTAGACTCTTCGTGATACATGAAGAAAGCCTCTCCAGGCTTGACTAACCCTCTAATTAGTCTTAACAAGTCTTCTTTCAAGTATTGATAACTTACAGTGAACGATGTCAGATTTGTGATCTCTGAAGAAGATTTAGCTTTGGGACCAGGGACCAGGCTTGATCACTCAAGAGCTTTTGTGTAGCAAAGTTTTATTAAAATATAAAAAGGGACAGAGAAAGCTTCTGACATAGACATCAGAAGGGGGATGGAGAGTGCCCCCCTCGCTAGTGTTAGCAAGGGAGTTATATACTTTTTAGTTAGTTATTATAATAAATCAAAGGAATGTCTTAAGTTTGTGAAAATTTTATCAGACCCACTCTCACAATTTACATTTTAGGATAACAGGATTAGAATTTAATAATAGAAAGATCCTACCAGACCCAGTCCCATAATATGCATTCTAAAATATCAGGATTAGTCAGAAGGTTTTCAGAAAGGAGAAACTGTCCTCAAGCAGGATACACAGCTGTTACATAATCCTTAGTACAGAGTTTAAACTGAGTTATTTGTTGTGTAATCATCAGTTCCAGGCTTAAAGAAAAAAACGCTTTATGTGACTAAGACTAAGGAATGTAGAGGGGAAAAAAAAAGTTTGTCCTTTCCCCCTCCTTGAGAACCCCAGACCCCTGTCTCCACTTTGAGAGGCCCAGGCCCCTTTCTCCTCCTTGGGGACTCCAGACTTCTTACCACCCTGCCTGGGAATTGACTCTCTCAGTACTAGGTTCAATACAGTCTGTGTACCACATGTTTTAGCATTTTGTCATATACTTTTATTTTTTCTCTGTTTATTGATGGAAGCTATTCTTGTCTCCTCAATAAGAATATCAACATCCTGAAGACAGATTGATCTTCCATGGCCAAAGCACTATGTACAGTAAAAAATACATGGTGTGTATCTCCATGTATTATATAAAATAATTTTGTTGAAGAAAATATGTCACTATAGCTGGAACAATAGAAAAAATTTATGAAAATTGCAAGAAAGTACTACAAAATCAATAATAATGTTTTATTTTCACCTTTTAACATGTTTGGCCATTTTCTTGGAGTTTCAGCCCAGTTTCATGGCCTTGCATATTCAGTCTGCAGTGAATCCATTGTCTTGTGTTCTGAGATCCAAAAGAAAATGAGTTTAAATTTGAAAAGGAGCTTATATTTTGAATATACTTTCAGTTTTGACTGAGTGTATGTTTTCTTTTAAGATCAGTCCAGCTTTTTCCCCTCATAAGCAATGTCTCAAGCAGAAAAACTTAAAAGTGAAAATATACTTTTTTAATGTCAGCACATGATTTAAGAAAGTTGTGAATACCACCAATTACCATCTCCTTCACCATCAACAGAATTATTCACATATTATTCATGCATCCTTGGACTGATGCATTTAATCCCTGAAGTATATGAATGTCCTTACTCTCTCAATGTGCTCAGGAATAAATTTTGTGGGCAATATCTTCATAATACTTTTAATAGTAAAATTGTATGGCAGGACAATTGATCCAAGATTCTCTTACCATCAAACTTTATCAATTTTTTTTTCTTTGCTCATAAAAAGAAAAATAACTATATCTTTAGCTGTCTGTGGTATGACAATCTTTAAGTAGCCTCTCAGTTTTACTTTAATTGTATAATTTATAAACCTAATATATATCCAATCTGTCTAATCCTGCAGTAGTTTTGTAAGAAAACGTGCACTATACTTACTCGGTGTTTAAAACTGCAGTCCTTTCCATATAATTTGAACGTTTCTGAAAAGGACAATGGAGGAATTCAGGAGTTTTATTTTCACTGACTTAATTACTTAAGGCTTTCAATCTATGAAACAAGAGTGATTGTCATCAGTTAAATACTTTCTGTTCTTTGAAACACCTATATGTAAAAGTATTTAATAGTGTTGGTTCAAATTTGAATTCTGTATAGACACAGCAAGTTAATTAAATTCACTGGCTTATTTTTACCGCTTATAAAATTGGCAGAGCAATGTTACCTACTTCCTGACAGTGTCAGATAATTAAAAAATGTCTTTGTGGAGAGTCAAGTCCTCAATAACTGGAAACTATTATTATTTGGAAATAATTCTGAGTTAGTTTTAATAAAGTCCACTAAAAATTAGTATTTTTATTACTTACTGTATTTCCTCAAGGGATTAGAAAGTTTTGATTTACTTTCGTTAAAATGGAGATGAAATATGCTAGAAACATTTCATGCTACTAAATATGAGAGGGACATGTGTATATGTCAAACTTATTTGTTTTCACTCTTACATAAGGACTGTTTTAAGATGATAGAAAATGAATAGTACTCCCTAGAGGAAGATGATCTAAAGGCATTGAGGACAGTACACTTTCCAGCAGAAAGAAACATGGAGAAAAATGCAGACCTCTGAAACTATTATGTATTTTCCCACACTCCAAAAAGCCATACCAGCATTGTAAAGCAATTTTTCTTCAATTAAAAGGTAAATTTAAAAAAATCCACAACTAGACTGTGTCTTCATGATTTATGATGTAATTATCCTTCAGATTTTTAGGTCATATTCACTATGACAAACAAGGAGTTGAAAAGTAATCATTCTCACAGTATGTAAACGTGGCTCAAAAATGAACTACAAAAACAAATGCTGGAGAAAACATACTTGCACTTCGGGTTTATTTCCAGCATAGGTAAAATACTGAGGGTTACACTCAAGCATCTCTTTATTTAATAACAACAAAAAAAAGAGAGATGTGAATATTCTGAGATTTTTTCATCTTCTTGCAATGTTTCAGAGCATAGCATTTTTTTTTAATGTGCTATTCAGTGTCTACAAACAACAAGTGTCAAGTGTCATCTTTAACACATAAGAAATGGGAACTATCTGGGATGGGGAGAATGGGATGAGTTAGGAATTAACTCAGACTTGAATTTAAGGCAAGATCCATTGTGTATGTGACCTTGAACAATTTATGTAACTGCTCTCAGTCTCAATTTTCTCATTTGCTGAATGGAAGTTTTTTGTAAGAATGAGAGATAATATACGCAAAGTACTTAGTGCTATTCCAGCATGAACTCCATAAATGATGAATAACATTGTTTTAATTTTCACTATTATTATTATGTTGGATGGCATCACCGACTCAATGGACATGAGTTTGAGTAAACTCCAGGAGTTGGTGATGAACAGGGAGGCCTGGTGTCCTGCAGTCCGTGGGGTTGCAAAGAGTTGGACATGACTGAGCAACTGAACTGAACTGATTATTGTTATCAAGCTATTAGCCTTTCAGAATATCAGAATCCAAGACCTTAAAGACTTTTTGAAAACTAAGAAGATGCTTTCCTTTCACTTCCTCTTTTATAGTCTAAAGTCATTTAGTCCTTGATTAAACATCACTGCCTTCTTTGATACCCATGCAGTTAATCTAGAGTAAATTCCTATAGAGAGGCCTCATGCAAATGTCTTGACTATTCAGATTATCAAAACCGCTTACTTGTTGAGAATGTTTTTATTGAAGAATGAAATCCAAATTCTTTGAGACAATTGAAAGAAGCAAACACAAACCTAATTATTTTTTTTTAGAATGGTGTATTTTTCAGGATGATACATACATGATACAAATGTAAATGCTGTATTTCTATGACTGTGTTACTACATGTTTTTAGGCCAATGGTTATCAATTCTGGGGAATATTTTAGAAGAGACACAGATCAATCCTACCTTAAATGTGTGAAAACTATTATTATAAAAGAGGTTGTAAAATCCAACTTGGGAATCACCAAAGATTGAGGAATGTCATTCCACTGCCTCTAACATTTTTTGTGTTATATTTTGAAACATTAATAATGAAAATATGTGCTTTAAGTAATATTCTTTCCATAGTCTTCATTAACTTTTCATATTCTTTGTGTCATATAGTAAGTAACCAAATTAATTTTATCATTACTTTTTTGGTATTGAGATGAATATGTGGTGCAGAGTCCAATAGATTATTGCGAAAATGTTGGTTCTTTCACTTACTGTTACCTAAGTGCTTTGGGCCTCACTATCCTCAGCTTCAAAATGAAAGTTAAAAATAGCTGCCTCATATCACTGAAATGAATAGTAAAGAAAATAAGTATGTTAAAATGAATATTTGGACTTTTAAAAAGCATAACTTCTATTGCTTTTCCCCAGAAGGACATGACTATACCTCCTCTTTTGCATGACTCTTAATTTACTGTCACAACATAATTACCCATCCCAGTTTGCGAGATATATACTATAGTGATCCTACCAATGAGAGTCATGAGCATCCCCAGACAACTTCCACTAATTTCAGCCCAGGTATATCCACATAGGCAAACACTTGTCTTGATGGTTAGAGGGAAGATATATCAGAACCCAAAGTGGTGGTGTTGACTTTAGACATTTTACTAGTACTTTACTGAGAAATGGGCTTCCCTGGTGGCTCAGCTGGCAAAAAATCCACCTGCAGTGATGGTGACCTGGGTTTGATCCCTATGTTGAATTTATCTTATGGAGAAGGGAATGACTACCTACTCCAGTATTCTGGCCTGGAGAATTCCATGGACTGTATAGACCATGGAGTCATAAAGAGTTGGACATGACTGAACAACTTTCACTTTAACTTTACTGATAAATGATTTGCTTTAGTGAATAGAATGAAAACTGTGAAGTCAGAAGGGTCTGACCTTAAATACTCTCTCTTCCAGTGAACAGTGTTCTTGAAACACTTACTGAATTTCTTACTTAGAGGCTGCAGGAAAATCATACCTTGTACAATGGCATCCCACTCCAGTACTCTTGCCTGGAAAATCCCATGGACAGAGGAGCCTGGTAGGCTGCAGTCCATGAGGTCGCTAAGAGTCGGACCCGACTGAGCGACTTCACTTTCACTTTTCACTTTCATGCATCGGAGAAGGAAATGGCAACCCACTCCAGTGTTCTTGCCTGGAGAATCCCAGGAACGGGGGAGCCTGGTGGGCTGCCATCTATGGGGTCGCACAGAGTTGGACACAACTGATCGACTTAGCAGCAGCAGCAGCATGCTTTGCCAGTGTATGGTTTAGAGATAATGTTTTAAAGCATGATAAAAAAAACAATGGTTATATATTGCACGTTTATAAAAATGTCAAAGTCTTATCAGTTTACTAATTACAATGATCGAAACAGTTATATATAGGAAAAAATTCAACAGAAATTTATACATATCTGTTATAGTCTAGAGGTTATATAATTGAAGTGAAGGAAACAGTTAAATGTGTTCTGGTCTTTGTTATCCATGAGCTTCCTATCAACCTGAGAAGACAGGCATGTAAACTAAAATTAAATGTATTAAATACCCCCTTTCTTCAGTTAACTTCTTAACATCTCATATTGCTCATTTTCTCCATAGAATGAAGTATAGCCTTCAGTTATCCTCTTTATTTCTTTTTGTATTGTCTCTTTTCCTTCTATTGAAAACAGGGCCATGCCTTGCCTTGTTCATACCATGTAACCCATACTTTGGAAAGAAACATGAGTAGATTGAATGAAAATATTTTCTTGCTTATAATCTATATTCTTAAGATCCAGTAAAATATATATGGAATTTATGTATCATGAGAAGATGGGCAAATCAGAAGTTCACAGAATCAACTTGAGATCCTCTTCTGACAGCTAGCTCACTGTGCAACTTTGGGGCAACTTGTGACATTATTTCACTTGTTTTTACATTTTAGATATTTCCAAGGTATCTAGTCACTCCAAACCTCAGTTCTAATGTTCATAAATGTCCCTTTTAATGTACTTGAGATTTTGGATTTCTCTTTTAAATATGTTGGTGTTCCACAAGGTTTCACTTAAAGAATTGATACTGCTTTAAAAAAAGTGAGAGTAGTACTAAAGTGTAGCATAAGCCAAAGCCTATTTTTGGGGCAGTAAGAACCTAGTTTATTTGCATCAAAGAAACCTGGAATGTGTGTTGAAATTTCAGGTTCCCAAGTCTCCCCCAAGATCTATTGACCCCAAATCTCTAGGAGATTTTATAAGAGATATTTGAATAAGCATCCATGATACTATTCTAAGGAAAACCAACATTTGGGCATTATTTTCCTAGAACTTATCAAGTCAGATGTGTCTATAGTGAAAAAGATATGAGATGATGTCTTCCATTTTGTAAACATGTTTTCTGAGCATGAATCCAACTCAGAAGTGGGCAAGACTGGGAAAAAGAGTGAGAAAGATTGAGTCCCGAAGACACTGAGTAATCCCTAAATCTATAATAGTTGTGTATGAAACTAGCACTATTCCAGGATTTACAAGTCAGTAAAAATCTATCTTTGCCTGTTTCAAGTATAATTTCTACCACTTTCTAATGTTTCTATTAATGTAGAGTTTTTGTCAAAATCTTCCATAGAAGCAGCTATTCCTATAGTTGTTTAGTTGCTTAAGTCATGTCTGATTCTTTTGCAACCCCATGGAACATAGTCCCACCAGGCTTCTTGGTCCATTGGATTTCCCAAGCAAGAACACCTGGAGTGGGTTCCCATTTCCTTCTCCAGGGGATCTTCCCAACCCAGGGAATGTAACCATGTCTCCTGCATTGGCAGGTGGACCCCTTACCACTGAGCCACCTATAGAGATATGTGCAAAAAGAGCAAGGCTATACAGGTTGTTTACAGACCTTCCTTTTTATTGATCTTCAAGTATTTGTTTTGTCTGTTCGCTGTCCATGCCACAGTTTGCTAAATGTTTTGAGTGTCAGCCAAACTGAAATGCAAGTTTTCTATTATTATACTTACTGCTACCTCCTCTGGATTTGAAAAGGTTAAAAAAAAAATAATACAAATTGCATTATGTAATAGAAGTATTTGGGAACTATATTGAGAATGATTGTCTGATTTGAATTGGTAGAATCACCTCTGAGTATAGTAAGATCAATTGTGGACTCTTTTAGCTAGAGTCTTTAAAAGAAAACAAATAACTAAGAAAAAAACACACCAAAAACTCATGTTTAATCTACATTGGCTAGTCTAAGTGTTTTCCTGCTTAAAAGTGAAAGGATAGGCAAGATGAGAGGCCTCCTTTCAGCTTAAAACTTCCAAGATTCTAAGCTGAGGAGCCTTCAAATTTAAAAAGCAACACTCTGATAGATTGTTTTGCCAGGAGTGTGTAAAATTAGCTTTAGCACCTGCTTTACAGTGATAATTGGTCACTTCAACAATTATGCAACTTTATGAACCATTATTTTAATTAACATGAAATATACAACTTTTTCCTTAAAGGCTGTGGCACCTTGTGAAGAGCTGCTCTTGGTTACCTCAAGAGTATGAGATTTAAAGTGGCTAGAGGTTGAGGTAGGGTTATGTTGCCAACATCTTTATGTGGCCAAATGTTAACCTGCAAAAAAGGCATGTACTTATGTAATTAGAATAATGAAGCAGGATAGAAATTTTTAAATTAAAATCTAGGCATAGATCACCGTCCTATGTCTATCAGTATGTCAGATAGGTACATTAAATATTTGATGCATAAATATGTCAGTGGTGTATATTTTATGAATGAATTTTTCTGGTAAATTCAATATACTTTTCATTTATAAGAAGCATGATTATAGAAGCAACACTATGGGCAAAAAATTGTTAAATATATATTTCAAGATACTTGTCTCTTTTAAACATAAAATATAAAAATTTAAATGCTTACCACTGTAAATGTGACTGCCATATGCTGTGTGGCCGAATCACATTTTGCATGAAATACAACTTATGAATTAAAGTGCATTTCAATTAGTCTAAAAGTTTGGCAAAGAAAACATAAAGTGGCTCAAATGTATTGAATTTTTAAAAATAAGTACATGGAAGCAATTCATTTCCTACAATGAAATTTGAAAGTCAGAATCTAATGAAATTAGAAACCTGGGTCAGAAATATAAAGACATAATATATGAGGGTAATTATAAAATATAGAAATTTCGACATTTCTTTTTTATTGTTGCTCTTCTTTTTAAGCAATAAATTGTTTAATTTCATTTAAGGGCATATCTATTTTTTCTTTGAAATGAGAAGATTATTGATTTAGGTAAAATGTCAACAATTTGATTTATTATTTAAAATTGAAGTTTTATGATTCCAGTTGTCAAAATGAAATATGATTGGTGTGTAGGTTCCTTCATGAGAAGTTCTCCTATTTCCATTTTCACTATTAGCTCTATGATAAGTTCAGCTAAAATGACCAGTTGTTTCTTTTGACATTTAGTAATATAAATAGCATATATATGTATTTGTTGGCTTATGTGTGTGTGTTTATGTGTGTATACATATATATATATGTATATATAATCAATCTGTAAATCAAGATATCCCTATAGCAGTGATGCAAAACAATTGGACATGATTTAGCAACTAAATGACAACAACAGTAGTGTCATATTGCCTTTGGACTATGAATGAAAAGAAAGATTAAATGTATAGAGTCACTGAATCAGAATACTTAATACTTTATTATTTTTTAAAACTGAGGTATAGTTGCTTAACAATATTATGTTAATTTCTGGTGTGCAGCATAGTAATTCACAATTTAGAGATTATACTCCATTTATAGTTGCTATAAAATATTGGCTGTATTCTCTGTGTTGTACAATCTATTCTTGTTACTCATTTATTTTATACATAGTAGTTTATACCTCTTAATCCCTTGCCCCATTTTTCCTCTCCACCCCTTTCTTCACCACTCTAGTTTTTTCTTTATATTTTTGAATCTTTCTCTTTTGTTATATTCATTAGTTTGTTGTATTATTTATATTCCACATATAAGTGATATCATACAGTATTTGTCTTTCTCAGTCTGATTTATTTCACTTAGCCTGATACCCTCTAGAATCTGCTTGCAATGTGGGAGACCTGGGTTCAATCCCTGGGTTGGGAAGATCCCCTGGAGAAGGAGATAGCTACCCACTCCAGTATTCTATCCTGGAGAACCCCATGGACTATATAGTTCATCCTGGCACAAAGAGTTGGACTCAACTGAGTAACTTTCACTAGATACCAAGTCTATCCATGTTGTTGCAAGTAGCAAAATCATTTCTTTTATGACTAAGTAATGTCCCATTGTGTGTGTGTGTGTGTGACACACACACATATATGTCAGATTTTCTCCATTCATTCATCTGTTGATGGGCACTTAGGTTATTTCCATATCTTGGTAATTATAAATTATGCTGCTGTGAATATTGGGGTGCATGTCTCTTTTTGAATTAGTGTTCTCAGTTTTTTTGAACATATACCCAGGAGTGGAATTGCTGGGCTTTTCTCTATATCCTAGTCAACATTTGTTATTTGTGTTCTTTTTGATAGTCATTCTGAAAGGTGTGAGGTGATATCTCATTGTGGTTTTAATTGGTATTTCTCTAATGATTAATGGTTTTTAACATCATTTCATGTGCTTATTTTCCATCTTATACCTTCTTTGGAAAAATTTTATTCAGATCTTCTTCCCAATTTTTAATCAGGTTGTTGGTTTTGTTCATGTTGAGTTATAACAGCTATTTATATATTTTGGATACTAACCAATATATATTAATATCAGTCTTATTACTTGCAAATATTTTCTCCCATTCAAGTACTTGATACAGTCTTATCTTAAATATTATAGATGTATCAGTCTACTTGCTAGATCCTAAGACCTACATAGTTACAATTTGATAGTTCCCATGGAAATAGGTAACTCCACTCATCAGAATTCTGGTCTATAAACCATTTGTGAGAAAAAAAATAAATAAATACTACAATCCAAGTTCCAATCCTACTAATCATTTATGACAGAAGGATAAACCTCTCCACACTTGCTCTGTGGAAGAAAAGCTATGACTAACCTAGACAGCATATTAAAAAGCAGAGACATTACTTTACCAACAAAGGTCCATCTAGTTAAAGCTATGGTTTTTCCAGTAGTCGTGTATGGATGTGAGAGTTGAACCATAAAGAAAGCTGAGCACTGAAGAATTGATGCTTTTGAACTGTGGTGTTGGAGAAGACTCTTGAGAGTCTCTTCCACTGCAAGGAGATGCAACCAGTCAATCCTAACGGAAATCAGTCCTAATATTCATTGGAAAGACTGATGCTGAAGCTGAAACTCCAATACTTTGGCCACCTGATGGGAAGAACTGACTCATTATAAAAGACCCTGAAGCTGGGAAAGATTGAAGGCAGGAGGAGAATGGGATGACAGAAGATGAGATGGTTGGATGGCATCACCGACGCAATGAATATGAGTTTGAGTAAGCTCTGGGAATTGATGATGGACAGGGAAGCCTAGTGTGCTACAGTCCATGGAGTCACAGAGCCGGACATGACTGAGCGATTGAACTGACTGACTGACGCTAAATCTATACAGTTTGATTTTACCTAATTATAAGTCTCCCATCAAATCACTATTTGGTTATGTGAGACAGCATAGCACTTTCCATTGATTCTAGTCCCGCTACACTAATGATGAATGAGACTTTCAGATCCTATCTCCTGAGTTCCAACCCAACCCATGTAGCAATTTATTAAGGTAGGGAAGAATGTAACCATATCCCAGTTGTCCTTTATTTGAATTGAAAATTTGGACTCATACAGTTTCATTCCTGTCAAAATGAAGCCAAATCTTTGGAGAAGACTTCAGTTGTCCTCATTTTAAAATATGTATTCCCTTTTCCACTAAGTGAATACTGTTTGAAAACACTTTCCTTTCCACTGTATCAGGTCACTTTTTGCTGTACCTGTAAGATCTAATAGTAAAGGATGCATAAAACACTGAAATAATAATCATGGTGAAAGATACTGGTTGCTGAAAACTCCTATTTGCTGCAGATTGGATTTTATATTTGGCTGGTTAATGTGATTCTCAGAGTGGGAATAAACTAACATATGAAATTTGATAGACTTTCCAAAGTTAAGGTGATCAACTTAAGAGCAGGAAAAGCATGACCAACATGGAAACTTTTATGAATGCAAGTAAGAAAACATATTAATAAATGTGTCTCTTGCTATGTTACACTTCAGGCATATCATGCAAAAAAGTTCATTTTTAACACTGAGAAATATATATTCACAAGGAACTGAATATTAGACAAAATTTGATACCTTTGTTTCTGTACTTCAACAACTTAAAATTGAAAGGATAGAAAAATGTAAAACCATATATAAAAAATAAATAGTAAGAGGATTAATCACAATCTTTCACTGTTTTTCCTTTTACTATACTTTGATTGTAAACTGGCGCTCTTCTCTTAGAAATGATAGGGAGTAGATGATAGAAAACAGACCTTAAGTGCCATAGTACTACATATGCTGGGATTTTTCTTTTCTTGGTCTCCTTTGCCTACCTGCCCCACTGCAACACATACACTCACTCACTCACTCATCCCATCTACCCTCTCGTCTAAGGGAAACTGGAAAATACATCACAGAATAAAGCAAAGTCTGGATTTGTAAATACAACGTTTGCTGTTTTATTGTGTGATCATGGCTCTTGCTTGCCTAATTTTATACTTCAGCGATTTGGTGATGCCTCCCTACCTGCTTCTTAAAGCAAATATCCAAAGGAATGTTGTTCTAATCCTTCAGCGTAATCACCCCACAATTGGGACAGCAAGGCAGACAGCTGAATTAATAGCAGTACCTGTGTGTCAATCTGAAGGGGCCACGAGGACTACTGTTCACATTTAATCTCTTAGAAACTAGATGCCAGAAATGATCTTTTGTTTATCTTTCAGTAGTCTGTCCCTTAAAGCATAGTGTCTGAAAATCATATTTGAATCTCTTAAACTGCACAAGGAATAACAAAGAAAATGGATACAGCCACTCTTTCCTCTTTGCTGGACAACTGACAGGAGCTGTTAGTAAAGGGCGTGGAGGCAGGAGAAGGTGTCTCTTAGTATTTAGAATTCACAGATTCCAGGAAAGTGGCAACATTTCCATCTGTGTTTGCCATCTGCTGCGTTACTTGCTAGACACCCAATGTGTAGGTACTGTTGCTGTTCCTATTAGATTTTTAGGGTTACCAGCCTGTTTGTTTTGCAGAAGTTAAAAGAATACATCATATAGGGAGATCAGAAGGGAAGAGGATAAGAAAGGGCTTTGAACATAAGGGAAAAGGATTTCTACAATAAACAACTAGCAGAAAGGACCCTGAAAGAGTCGCTGCCTATGTTTATTGTTGGGTTGTTTTTGTTTTGCTTCTACATTGATTAAATTAACAATTTAGGGAGAGGATTCTGACTTTATCTGAATTCTTCAATCAAAAATAACTTCAAAGTCATGCTAGAAGCTTTAAATACATAATTTTATGATGAGTTCTGGTGAACCATTTATTGCCTTCTGCAAAATCTTTTAGTTACAAATACATGAATATGAATATCCAAGACTATGACAAATGAGGACTATTATTTCACATTTCAAATGGATATAAGTTCCTTTCTTGGCTGCATAATTCACTGGCAGAAATGACTAAAATTCTTGAGCTCTACTTCTAAACTCTTTTTTCTCTTATAAATTCCAAAAGACGCCTGAAGGTAGAATTATAATATAGAAGCTATTTTGAAGTTCTTCATAGTTCTAAGATGGAGCACCTACTCACTCATTCTTTTTATTTTTTTTTCACTCATTCTTTTTAATTCAGATATTTATTGAGAGGCTACTATTTACAGATCATGATCCCAAATATTGAAGACATGATAGTAAACAAAATATGGACATTGTATTTCAAAGGGACAGATAATAGAAAAGTAAGCAAGTTAATAAATTGTGATAAGTACTATGATGAATCAAAACAAGGGAATTTTATTAAAAAGTATTTCGTGAAGGAGAAATAAAGTGAAGGTCTTTATTTAAATATGATGGTCAAAGAGGCTGAGGAAATAATATGTAAATTGAGATTTGAAGAATAAGAGGAACCCATGAAAAGAACCAAGAGAGGGTCATGTATCAATAGAAAGGTCCTAGGCTCCTGGCTAGGTCTTTGTTGGAGTGACATTAGTTAACTCGAGTCTTGGATTATTTGTGAACTATGGGCTTCCCTGGTGGCTCAGAGGTTAAAGCATCTGCCTCCAATGCGGGAGACCTGGGTTCAATCCCTGGGTTGGGAAGATCCCCTGGAGAAGGAAATGGCAACCCACTCCTGTATTCTTGCCTGGAGAATCCCATGGACGGAGGAGCCTTGCGGGCTACAGTCCCTGGGGTCGCAAAGAGTCAGACACGACTGAGCAACTTCACCTCACCTATGGTGAACTGTGTTCCCACAAAAGATCATAAGGGAAAGTGACATCTAGCTCTTTACCCATAGGTTCTGGAAGGAGGCATACAGCATGTCTGGAAGGGCCACAAACAGGACCTGGGACACACATTTATTAAGATCCTTGGGTGGAGTACCTAGGCGTTACCCAGATAAGGTCTGATTGGTCCATTCAAACTAAAAGGAAAAGTGTTTGGTAAGCTTAAATGAGGTTCCCGGTGCTTTGGAGGGAATGATCTTGAGAGGTTGATCTTTAGGAAGACCTGTAGGTCTAGCCCTGCATGATGACAGATCCAACATAATTTTTTGTTTTGTTTTGTTTTTTTTTAATAAGGCCTGAGCTTCTATCTTGGAATTTTGTATGAATATATATTTATGTAGAAATATGACCTATTTGTGCCAGGGTTGTTATGTACAGTGGGGAGGGGCTTATGGATAAGATGTAAAGAGAAAATTTGGGGGTATAAAAGAGGTGCCTGTGGGTGGTGAGAACAATGAGGGCAATAAGGTCTGTCATGGATACATCATGTGGAAAACAAAAGCTGTCATCTAGTACACTGAGCCATGAACAGAGCATCAAGAGGCCCCTAACCTGAGGATCTAAGCTGGTCTCATAAGGGGTGTTGCAGAAAATGCCTTATTGTGGCTAGTGTGGTTGAGAATACATAATATGGCTTGCCAGAACATGAAATAGCTAATGTAGCTCAGCAGTTGGCAGGGGATTTAAGATTTTGCAGACATTTCGGTTGAGGCAAGCTTCATGAGGCCAGCAGTAGCTACATCAGACAAATGGAATTTGTAGGGTTCATCAACTGAAGGTAGTTTTGCCACTTGGTCTCTGGATTGCCAGTCACCACAGTCATTCATTTTCCTCCTGGAGGACAGGTGATAAGGTGTGGGCAGAATCCCAGAGTCCAATGAAGTTGGGGCACATTAACTACCTTGTAATTGTTGACTGAAAAAATGTGCAACCCAAAGGTTAAAGTTATATTTGGCAGACATTCTTAGGACTTTAAGCCCAGAGATAGCATCTCAGATAATAAAACACTATCCCAAAGAGGAAGAATAAAGCCAAAATATATAGGAGTTGATTGCACCAAAACCAGGTAGTTGGAACATCAAAAAATTGGTATTAATAAAAGGAAACCAGATATCTCAAGTTAAGAAATTGAGTGTTTTTCTCTCTGTGGGAAGATCTAAGAGTGTGGGCTCACTGAAAGTATTCCTTTGATATGCACTTCAGCTATCTGGGGCCAGCATCCTGTGTTTCCTTATCTTGAGTTTCCTCCAGGTGCACCTTTGGGGGTGATCACAGCAGTTGACATCCTGTTTCTACCCTGAGTTTCCTCAGAGCTACACATCCTGGTGGCTATAATGTCTTGGCTTGATGGTTGCAGCATCCTTTGTTTACACGCGATGCTTTAGTTCTCATCATTCTCTTTAGTTGTAGCCTCACATCTGAGATGCAGTTATCCCCAACAGCGTTCTTTGGGCTACAGAGACATTGTCTGATGCGTGGTTGTACTTAGAAGTGACTAAGGCCTGTCAAGGAGGAGGGTGGTCTTTCCCAGTGGAGATGCATGAAGGGCATTAGTGGTTGGCTGCTGTTAAATTTTAAGTATATATGCTAGATGCCTGGCTGAGGATGGACTGATAGTAGTCTAGTCTCTCCTACTAGTTGAGCAGATCTCTGTGAGCTCCATCAGATCATCACAGATACATCAATGCCTGTGGTCTAGCTTTGTGGGGACTTCATTAACAATGCATACACCTTTGGGCACAATGATGTCCTAAATGTAGGATGTTTCATGGAGAGCAGCTTTATAATCCAGACATTACTTTGTTAATATTATAGTAAGATCATTAGAATTCAAACCTGCCAGCTAGATGGGTCTGATTTGGTTACATGGGGAGAGCCATTCTGACTAAAATAAAATCTGAAGCATGGTATAAGGAGAGAGTGGCTGGTTTAGACATGCTTCTATTGTCACTGTCAAATACAGAGGGATGTGAGCTCTGGGTCAGAACCCATACCTCACAGCACACTGGCTGAAGCCCTTGTAACAGGGCCAGCCAGCACCTGGCACTCAGCCATCCTGTGATACACTGGAACACCTGGCTGATTTTCCTTCAGCTTGTCTCCTGCGACAGGGCTGGGCTTGAGTGTTCAACTGGCAACCCTATTATCCAGGCTGTACACAATAAGAGCAATAGCCACAACAAGGAATATTTGCATTTAACTAGCTTACCTGCTGGAGTTAGAGCCAGAGGAGTGCTAATACGTTGGGGCAGTAGGTCATTTACCTTTTGCCTAAGGTGGGGATAGGCTTTCTTGGTTCGCATTGCCTGATAGTGACCTCTGGGATTCCAGGATGCCTTTGCCGATTTCTTTTCCTAATGTGACTGACGTTCAATAGGGAGTGGACCTCTTTTCCTCTTTATGAGATCTATACAGCTCTGCTTGTAGGTCCTGGAGCTAAAATGCTGATCTCTTGCAACATCTTTTATATACTTGGTTTAATCAACTTTTATAACCTGAACCAGTGACCTTAGCCTCGTGGCTGTAATTGGGCCATTTTTGGGGACAGTTAAATCTGTCTGTTGAAGATCTTCAAGCAATTTGGTGGCAGCTCATCCCCTTGGGCTCTCTATTTTAAGAGGGTCATATTGTATACTCCTATTTACTATACTATTTAGCATCCTTAGTATTTAATATCTAACCCTCACCATAGGCTTGGAATCTTGATCTGAGCCAAGAATTCTAACCTAGAGGATAGAACTACTTTCATGAAGCCAGGCAGCTGTCTAGAAATAATGCTGATGTTTGCAGTTTTTCAGAATTTTGAAGGTAGGGGTATATGGGTATTTTTGTGGATTGAATTCTACCTTTCACCATGCTTTCAGAAGATTCAAATATACCCAAATAGTTAAGAACATTTTCAGACCAATTCTTCCCACCAATTGTAACCTTATTTTTTCATATTCCTTTATTTCTTATCTGTTCTGACTTTATTCTCATCCTCAGTTACTTACTTTGAGAGGGGTTGATTTTTCTACATTAATTTCAGTCGTATTTTGACAATAGAGAATACAATCAACTTCTCTAAACTTAAAGTATCTTACAAATTTGCTTGAAGGTTTTATAATTATCTTTCCCATTATACAATATTTTCCAGTTTTCTTATGCATTATGAAATAAAGGTATGTATTCTTCATCATATAAAGTTAGTCTAGATAAATAAAACCTTAAGGCAACATACCAAAATTATTAACAAAGAACCCATTTTGAGCATACATTTATGTGGCATTGTAATAACTGTTTAAATCTTAAAGTACAGAAACATTTTTGTTTTATTTATTATAATGAATATGTCTAAGAAAATAATTTCCCCTATTTTATATCCTGAAAATATTTTAAGGTAAATGTTTACTAATCTACATTATTTTTTAATTTAGAATAAAGTCTGGCTGAATTCAACAAATACTTTGAAAGCACAAATTGCCTCCCCCAAATATTTAAACATAATGTATAATCATAATATGATCCAATGCTTATTTATTAGTGACATATTCTTTTTACTTCAAAATTAATTCATACTATGATGATCTAAAAATACATACTCTCTGGAAACACTACAAATGGTAGTTGTAGGAATATAATTTGCAGTAATAGTAGCCTGCTCTATTCTCCCTGTGAAAAAAATTCTCTGGGGTAGGACAGAGGGGAACATATCCAATTTGTTCCAGTTACAGCTTTTTTTCCCCTATACTTGTTTAAAAGTAGTTAAAACTATGTGCTTGGAAAACAACTAGATATGTGGGAAAAGTTTGAATGGTTACTTACTAGAATTAAATATACATGTTGTACAAATGACAGTTTATATGAAAACATCTCTAAAATACACATCACAGTGAAATTTTTATAAGGAAAGTGGGAAAACAACTGAACTACCCAAAACATTCTCTAGAGCAGGAAGCACATTGTGCCTGAAATGTATGTGTAACTTCATTGATTGTTCTGATGTTCAGAATGTTTAAATTTCTATTCTTTAAATGTGAAGGCTGAGATATATATATAGCATAGAGTTATATTTTCAGTCAATATTACACTGTCATTCCAATTAATTTCAGTACTGAATCAAATAGAAGTTACAGTTGTGCTCAAGAGAACACTTTGATAAAACTTCTTTGAATTCCAGAACTAAGATTAGAAAAACGGATTAACGTGAAGGAATATATTGAATTTATATGGTGTCTTCTGGAGTACAAGTTTACATGCGGCATATAATTTCAAATCTACTAAATTTTTAGCACTAATCTTAGACATTGATTCACATTTGCAAATCTTACCTTCATAATGAACCCAATGTTATTAAGCTAGGAAGGGTAATAGAGTAAATAAACATCAATTGCTTTACTTTCAATCTTCTTTTCCTTTCCTTTGTCCTGTTTCACCTATTATTTCACTCATTCAAGACCTTACTGCTGTCCTCTTTTGGATAGGTTGTTTACAGATCCCAGGAGACCGTTCATTGACTTTGCACAGATTGTTTTACTATGAGACTGGAAATGCCATTTGAACACTGTTTTTCAAATCTGTCATATATTATCATTCTCATATATTATCAGATCAGATCAGTCGCTCAGTCGTGTCCGACTCTTTGCGACCCCATGAATCACAGCACACCAGGCCTCCCTGTCCATCACCAACTCCTGGAGTTCACTCAGACTCACGTCCAGCGAGTCAGTGATGCCATCCAGTCATCTCATCCTCTGTCGTCCCCTTCTCCTCCTGCCCCCAATCCCTCCCAGCGTCAGAGTCTTTTCCAATGAGTCAACTCTTCGCATGAGGTGGCCAAAGTACTGGAGTTTCAGCTTTAGCATCATTCCTTCCCAAGAAATCCCAGGGCTGATGTCCTTCAGAATGGACTGGTTGGATCTCCTTGCAGTCCAAGGGACTCTCAAGAGTCTTCTCCAACAACACAGTTCAAAGGCATCAATTCTTCGGTGCTCAGCCTTCTTCACAGTCCAACTCTCACATCCATACATGACCACAGGAAAAACCATAGCCTTGACTAGACATGTCTCTGCTTTTGAATATGCTATCTAGGTTGATCATAACTTTCCTTCCAAGGAGTAAGCATCTTTTAATTTCATGCCTGCAGTCACCATCTGCAGTGATTTTGGAGCCCAGAAAAATACAGTCTGATACTGTTTCCACTGTTTCCCCATCTATTTGCCATGAAGTGATGGGACCGGATGCCATGATCTTCGTTTTCTGAATGTTGAGCTTTAAGCCAACTTTTTCACTCTCCACTTTCACTTTCATCAAGAGGCATTTGAGTTCCTCTTCACTTTCTGCCATATAGACTGTGATATATCACAGTCTTTTGCTAATCACTACTTACTAAGTTGCTTTTTCTCCCCTTTACCTTTCTCCTTTTTGGAAATATAATACATTAGTAAAGAGCTTGAGGTCCGAAATAAAACTTCAGGATTTCACATTCCAACCCCCAAATTCATCAATTGCATGACTTTAGAAAAGTTACCTAACACTTTTGTTCCTCAAACTCTTCATTTATACAATGGAAACAGGAATTTGAAAAGAGTAGATGAGATAATGCAGAACTTTTCACAGGTATAGACCATAATAAGCACTTAATAAATGTTAGCTGCTAACTACATAGTAAGATTTAGATGTGATAGGGGCCTAATGTGACCAGAGAGAGCATATAAATAATACATTTTTAACCTTACATTCTTTTCCTCAATTAACTGAGTTTTTAAATGAATGCATGTGAGAGAAGGGAAGCCACAGGTAAAGGGGTTTGAAAGAATAAGACTCACAGATTTTTTGGAGGCATCAGACTCTAAATCAATATGTGTGGTTTTTATGATCTATATCTTTTATCCTTAATTATTACCTTGAAGCATTCAGACATTAAAAAGAGTCAATAAAATATTTATCTTTCCACAATAGCATAAAGTTTTATACAATTTAAAAAGCAACAAACTTCTTTGGGATCCATGTTCATAATTTTCAGTTGGGTCACTTCACTCCAAGTCCTTTAGTTTGCTATGTCATTGAACTAAAGAGATGATTAATACTGAGTTATGTTTTAAAAGGTAGCTACATACGCACTAATATTGTCATTAAATTATGTTATATACTATGTGCTTGATTTGGAAATAAATTTATTCTTTTTTTAACAGTTTAATGGAAATGTAATATTTTAGACTTGGATTATTATTTTCTTTAATATTTTATTATTGGTTGTTGAACTTTGGCAAAATTTACCTAATAAAAATAAGAAATAATAATAAAGCATTAAATATCAAGGTAGGTCTTCATCAGAGAGCACTCTTAGGAAGACCTTCAGTTTAAACCACACCTGGCTCACTTGCTTCATGTGATTCCTCTCCGAGATCTCAAGTAGCACTCATTTCTGCTTCTTTATTCAATTTGGACTTTATGGAAAGTTACTTCACAGTAACATATTATTTTATAATATTTTTAATATTTAGTACAGCAAAATCAGTAAGAAATTTTATGTTTTGTTCTGCAACTGTACTCCTTTATCCTTTTGATAAATCTAGAGACTCCAAGATTCTCTTCTTTGAGAAAACTCCAATCTTGAAAAGCCTCCTGGGGAGCATGGTGAGAGTAAACTCTAGATTTTTGAAGTAATCCTAGTGAGATAAGGTCATACATCTGTTATTTAACACATTGTTTTGAAAGTATTGTCAGTGTTCTGCAATGTTGATATTATTAAATATGCACCATATTGTATACAAAATACACATGAAATTGTAGGAACTAATAATTATCTCTTATTATGTCTATGTGTGCAATTTTCATTCACTGCATGCCAATAATATGTTCAGTGCATTGTTTCACAAATTAATGAGACATTTCTTACATGAATTGCAACAAAGGATCTAATTGCTTCATCTGCCCATTATACAGTTCAAAGTCATCCAGTAAAAAGAGTTGCTTAGAATGTCAACTCTAACTACTTCTGCTAGTACCAGATGTTATTGCATTTATGAAAGTAAGTCTTTTGAGGAAAGCAAACAGATGCTTTATACTTTTATTTTCAAAACTCTAACAAATGAAGAAAAGAGATGAAAAATTCAGTATTTGTTTCTTCTGTGGGAAATTGAATAAATCTGTTTCTAGGGATCGTCTTGAAAATTTTTACTTAGGCAATGATTGTTCAGATTCTAATTAAGCAATGAAAACTTTGTACTACATGCATTTAATAGCCAAAAGCTGGCATGCATAATGTGTGTATACATATATATATACATATATATATATATATAATTATTTATATCTGATTCACCCATTTTTTTGCCAAACATCTCTCACAGGAACTACTGCTAAATAAATGTTTGTGGAATGTTGAATTTCCAGCACATTTATGTTACAAAATAGCTGCACAGATACACACAGTTAGCGATAAAACTATATGTAACCTACATAGTAGAACTATGTAAACACTGTAATGTATTTGGTTTTGGTGTATAGAAAATGTCAATGGCCATTTAAAAAGTCTTGTAGTACTAAAAAGCTTATCATGAGCATTCTTATTGAACTAATGGGAACACTTCAATTTCTGATTAGCAGTGGGGAATTCAATGTAATTGTACTAGAGTTTAATTATGAATTTTTATTCAAGACGTATTAACTCAGTCTTTACATATCACTGGAGTGCCCTGGGAATCGTGAGAGCCACAACTACATTATAACAGAATACTACTGTGGCATGCAGGAGCTAACTCATACTGGACTATATCATGAGTTGCTAGGATCTCTTTCCACTCCTATGTTCAGTGACCTCACATTGGTAGTTTGAAAATGGCCACATTGACAGTATTTCCTTATGGAAATAGGCAAATTCTACAAATCAGGTCATTTTTCCTGGCAATCAAGCTGTCAAACATTTGCCAGCTCACAACCAGAAATGTTAAACAGTCTAAGGATGCCCAGTTTTGGTTATGATCTTAAAAATGGATACTTTTGTCTTTCATATTTTGCATAATACACATGGTTGTATATATGTGTTATTTCTGTAAGAATTTTTATGATGTATTTTTTTCAGAAAACATGGGTAATAAAACATATAAAGTGAATGAAACTTTAAGAAAACAAGGATGACATAGAATTAAGACAGACATACAGAAATAGAGTACGAGAAAGACACATTTTTAGCAGAGAATCACATGGGGAATAATACACTGACAAATGGAGCAATGACAAATTAAAGACTAGTACGGTGCTCACAATTTTTTCTTATAAAAGCTCTTTTTAGACTTTTATAGCTTCTTGTAAGATTTACTTAAAAATACTTATTTTGAAACTTCTTTCTCCTTTAAGTTTAGGTATCAGATTAAAAAAAATACTCACATTTTTGTTTACATTAGATTTGCCACTTAAGATATATCTATATTTATTTTGGCTTTTTGAAGAAAAAAATTATTATATACCTCTCACACCCCTACTCTTGATTTAGTTATTAAATGTAGTTTTCTTTTTTTTTTCATATTGGTAGTTAGCAGTAGTTGCCTTTGGTATTAAGAAGTCTACCATCTATAGAATCTTTCTTTGAAATATTTACTCTGCATGAAGAGCTCCCCAGGCACAGATTTGCTTTCATCCAAAAAAGGAGGAGAATTAAGGAGTAGAATTGAAAGAATACATTTTTATTTTATAATTAATATTTCCAAATCACATTTCATCTTGCTTTGCATGTTATACTTTTATAAACGCACCATATGGAATATATATGATTTCAATCACTTTTGTAAAATGTAATTATGACTTTATATTGCCCTTTGGATTTCATAAATGATTTGAAAATCTAAAGTATCCTGTTTTAGTTTTGATGTTTACTTATTAACACAAAAGTGGTAATCTTTAAATATGCAGTTTAGTATAATGATTTTATTGGGTTGACCAAGAAGTTCGTTTGAGTTATAATCTGAACAAACTTCTTAGCCAACCCAATAAAATGATGTTGCACATGTAATGACATGAAATAAATGGCTTGTAAAGAGGTTTGAGTAGTTGTTCACACCAACAAGCATGCCACACAAAATATTGTTTAATTTTATAGGCAGTGCTAAGGAGAATTTAAAAAGCCTTGTTTTAATAGCAGTATTGATTTCTATTCCATTGAGGCAATTAAGATGTATCAATACCCTACATTTTATGGATATTAAATTCCTATTAGGTACATAGAGTAACAAAGATCAAATATGCTTCAGCTGATATTTATCACACAAATTTAATTTTGTATCAAAAACTTATGACATGCATATTGAAAATAGAATTTTATGCATATATTTTAAAGGATGAGCCTGTTTTGGAATTTTTCTCAAGCATTTGAGCCAATAAATATGAAATATTCCTGGAAAAGAAAAAGCTCAACAGTCTTCAAAATTTTAATTTCTAAAAATACTAAGTTATTTTTCATTTATTTTTAGGGATATGTAAACTTCATATTATATTAACCCATATAGCTGATTATTGACTTTGTTTTATGCTAAGATAGGTAATAAAGCTATCTACAACATATGTATGGGAAGTTCAGAATTAAAGCATTGCTGTGGCCTTATAATGTCTGAAGATGGACCTTACAGTCTCAGTTTCAACTGAGGCAGCTGGCATGACAGGACATCAAAATGAGTGTAAGTTAGATTTGGCTCCCCTAGTCCTGTGCAAAATCTATCCAAAACAAACAAAAAAGGATTTAAAAACTCTAAATCCTTAACAAATCAAGGATAAAAAAAATAAAAGAATCAGAGGAAGGATTTATAAGGAGAAATGTGATTTAAAACTAGTAACTTTATAAAGAAGAAGAATGCTATTTAATATTTTTTCCCTTCCCTCCTCAAAGATTAAACCAACTTTTATGATACTCAGAATGTTTCTATCTTGTTTTATTTTACCCACAAATTTACCATAATCTTTATTGATACATATTTTCATGTTTACTTAAGTATACCCACATATTCATAAATGTTTGTGTTCTTCATTAATTCTTACAGTTTAGATTTCTAATTTGAAAAGATTTATTTTGACTTAAATTTACTTCAGTGAGAAATGCTTGGTAGTAAACTCTCATGATTTTATTGTGATTTTTTAAAAGATACTTTTACTGGGTATAGAATCTTAGATTGAGAATGACCTATTATCACATTGAAAAAACTATTCTTCTGTCTTCCAGTTGTCATTTTTTGCTGATAAAATAATAGTGATCTGTTTAAATGCCATATTTTGAGCTGATGTATCTTTGGCCACTTTTTAAAATAATATTTTTTGTGTGTTTTTGGTTTTCACCTTTATTATTATAATGTATTAGGTATTCAGTTGAGTTCAGTTCAGTCGCTCAGTCGTGTCTGACTCTTTGCGACCCCATGAATAGTAGCACGCCAGGCCTCCCTGTCCATCACCAACTCCTGGAGTTCACTCAGACTCACGTCCATCAAGTCAGTGATGCTATCCAGTCATCTCATCCTCTGTCATCCCCTTCTCTTCCTGCCCCCAATCCCTCCCAGCATCAGAGACTTTTCCAATGAGTCAACTCTTTGCATGAGGTGGCCAAAGTACTGGAGTTTCAGCCTCAGCATCATTCCTTCCAAAGAAATCCCAGGGCTGATCTCCTTCAGAATGGACTAGTTGGATCTCCTTGCAGTCCAAGGGGCTCTTAGAGTCTTCTCAAACACCACAATTCAAAAGCATCAATTCTTCGGCACTCAGCCTTCTTCACAGTCCAACTCTCACATCCATACATGACCACAGGAAAAACCATAGCCTTGACTAGATGGACCTTTGTTGGCAAAGTAATGCCTCTGCTTTTGAATATGCTATCTAGGTTGGTCATAACTTTCCCTCCAAGGAGTAAGCGTCTTTTAATTTCATGGCTACAGTCAGCATCTGCAGTGATTTTGGAGCCCCGAAAAATAAAGTCTGACACTGTTTCCACTGTTTCCCCATCTATTTCCCATGAAGTGATGGGACTGGATGTGATGATCTTTGTTTTCTGAATGTTGAGCTTTAAGCCAACTTTTTCACTCTCCACTTTCACTTTCATCAAGAGGCTTTTTAGTTCCTCTTCACTTTCTGCCATAAGGGTGGTGTCATCTGAGTATCTGAGGTTATTGATATTTCTCCCGGCAATCTTGATTCCAGCTTGTGCTTCTTCCAGTCCAGCGTTTCTCATGATGTATTCTGCATATAAGTTAAATAAACAGGGTGACAATATAAAGCCTTGACATACACCTTTTCCCATTTGGAACCAGTCTGTTGTTCCATGTCCAGTTCTAACTGTTGCTTCCTGACCTGCATACAGGTTTCTCAAGAGGCAGGTCAGGTGGTCTGGTATTCCCATCTCTTTTAGAATTTTCCACAGTTTATTGTGATTCACACAGTCAAGGCTTTGGCATAGTCAATAAAGCAGAAATCAATGTTTTTCTGGAACTCTCTTGCTTTTTCGATGATCCAGCAGATGTTGGCAATTTGATCTCTGGTTCCTCTGCCTTTTCTAAAAGCAGCTTGAACATCAGGAATTTCACGGTTCACATATTGCTGAAGCCTGGCTTGGAGAATTTTGAGCATTACTTTACTAGCGTGTGAGATGAGTGCAATTGTGCGGTAGTTTGAGCATTCTTTGGCATTGCCTTTCTTTGGGATTGGAATGAAAACTGACCTTTTCCAGTTCTGTGGCCATAGTGTTACATTGTTTTTCCTGCTAGAGACCTTTTGTGTTTTCTCTGTCTGAAGTATTCTGTCATTCAATAATATATTTATGGAAAACTTTATTGCATATTTAAATGTTATTTCTATTTATTCCCCTATCTCCTTCCAGAAATTTAAATTGTTGTTAAGTTGTTATGTTATCCTGCACATACCTTGTCCTTCCGTAAACTCTTTATGTCTTCTCTCTGAGCTAAATTTCTTCCCATACAACTTAATTTAGTTGCATCTACATTAAAATTTAACCCATTCTATTCAATTTCTAAAATTAATTATTACATATTTTACATATCAATTTTGTTATTTTAAGTATACTTCATTGATCCAGTGCTCTCTAGTTCCTTGCCCATTATTTCAATTTTTGGGGAACATAATATTTACTTTTTAATTTAGTTAAATTGTGATATCAAAAATCTTTGTGAGTTTGATTCTTCTTTTATTTCTGTTTGTTCTCATTCATAGGGCCTTCCTTCCTTATTGTGTGATTTTTCGCTTCAGCCTTATTTTCCTAGGAAATTTATTTATTTATGGGGAAATTATTTGAAGACTTATTGAAATTGCATTTCTTCAGTGAAAATTTGAAATTGACCATGGTTACCAGCGGACCCCAACAAACTGGTATCTATGTTAAATTATTTTTACAATGCTTTATGCTCAAACAAGTAGCATAAAAACTGAAACACAAACTGAGAAATTACTTGCAGTCCACTTTGTGATTATGCAAATTCCAAGAAGTTTCTTTTGTTTTACCTTTGGATTTTTTATCTTTATATTCATTGCCAATGGCAGTGCAGACATATTTTCTTGTTCTGAATTTCTGTGTTTAGTTATCATTAAACTTTATGCTGAGTTGCCATCCTTTAGGGTTTAAGTTTTGTTTAGTGTTTTCTCATATATTCTCTATAAGGAGTGAGACTTGGGCTTCATCTCCTGTGTACTGAACTTTGATAAAACAGAGACTCAAGGCTATCAAGATTTGGAGACACCAAGAGGGTGAAAACTTCTACTGGCATTTAGTAACCTCCCAAGATTTAGCTTTCACTTTGATTTTTAATCCATCCATAAATTCTTTCTTTCGTGCCAGCTCAGTGATGTATTTTAAGATATGCTAGCTTTTTAAATTGTTTCTATTAGTAGAGTCATTCAAGTAACAAAGTCTACCATATTGTCAGAAACTAAATTTTGTGGACACTTCTTTATTGGAAATGCTTGAGCCTCATGCCATATGTATATATTCTTATATATACAAACAATATATGTATACATATATTATATATACCAATCTCAAAAGTGATTATGATGTGTACTTTTGGTTAAGAACAGTTACCATAAGACTGAAGTTATATCTAACACAAGTAAAATAAAATTACAGATATGCTGCTGCTGCTGCTAAGTCGCTTCAGTCATGTCCGACTCTGTGCGACCCCATAGATGGCAGCCCACCAGGCTCCCCCATCCCTGGGGTTCTCCAGGCAAGAACACTGGAGTGAGTTGCCATTTCCTTCTCCAGTGCATGAAAGTGAAAAGTCAAAGTGAAGTCGATCAGTCGTGTCCGACTCTTAGTGACCCCATGGACTGCAGCCTACCAGGCTCCTCCATCCATGGGATTTTCCAGGCAAGAATACTGGAGTGAGGTGCCATTGCCTTCTCCGAATTATAGATATAGCTATAGATTTAAAATGTATGTAGATTGTATATGTATGCATCTATTTATGTATAAACATGCATATACAATATAAATACATTTAAATCTATATAAAAATTTGTACTCTATATATGTGTATATAGAATGCTACACTAGAAGCATTTTAGCCATAAGTTTCCAAACTATTTAAAATGAAAAAATGTAGAACCCCTCTTCTTGTACCCTACATGATTGCAAGGGATCTGGTTCCAGATCTCATAAAAACCTTAGTGACTTTTCCCTTCACAAAGACTATAGACCATCAAGTCAGATCCCTTATATCCTCTCAGTTTCTGAGACTATTATGACATACTGTTATAGAATTGACATCCATATGGCAACTAGAAATCACTACTGGTATCTTGGAAAATTGTAGCTTTTCACATTTCTAACTGACATATTGAGTTTGGAATAATAAGCATTATGGGGAATGGTCTTAATTATCAGATAGTCTGTTGATAATCTTCAAAATAACTTGGGTTATTAAAAACAAACTGAATTGCCTAAGAGTTGCTCACATCAACCCTACTCAAAATACAACAGCAAAATTATAATTTCATAATGATAAGATATTTTTCCTCCGGTGGTTGTGGTTCTGTTTTTATTGTTTTTTGCTTTTAATCTGGTGAAGAAAGAATTCACTGTTCCGGAATTCTGGAGAGGAGACAGTTATTGCCAGTGGCAGTACAGAAGTAAGGATAATTTCAGACAACAGCAGGCTTTCCTGCGCATTCTTTTCCATTTCATTAATAACATGGTCCATAAAGAGACACGCTTTGCAAAGCTGAAAGTGGAGATAGGAATTACTCAGAAAGAGCAGACATCTGTGCAGATGATCAACATTTTTTTAGGTACACCAGCCTCCTTTTTCACTGGCTTTTCATTGAAATGCTGATGGAAGATGAGGCAATTATTAGCAGCAGCGTATACCAACCATTCTGGGTTTTAATCGCAACCTGTGCCACTGTGTGCTTGTTTCTTTTATCCCCTCACTGAAAAGAGTAAATGTTCTGGATGTTTCTGAACTATACTGAGAATGTTAGAGCTGGCCTGCATCTTAAAGGACTCCGTTAGATATCAGATCAATGTAGGTATGATCTGTTTTGTTTTCTTCCCCACTGCATATATAACTCTTAGAACAGTGTCTGGCATCTGGTGAATGCTTATTAAATGATTTTTCACTAAATGAATGAGTAGTTCAACCCTTTCATTTTCTAGATTTTACTGCTCCTTACAACCTATCACCACATTGATTTAAACACAGGCTCCTACCTGGTCTTGCTTCTCCCGTTCCTCTCAATGACGTGAACATATTAGTCACTCAGTCATGTCCAACTCTTTGACTCCGTGGACTGTAGCCTGCCAGGCTCTCTGTCCATGGAATTCTCCAGGCAAGAATACTGGAATGGTAACCATTCCCTTCTCCAGAGGATCTTCCCAACTCAGGGATTGAACCTAGGTCTTCTGCACAGCAGGCAGATTCCTTACCGTCTGAGCCACCAGCAAAGCCTGTTCCTATCAGAGAAGCTGAGTGATCTTTTGAAAACATAAGTCAGCTTGTATCATTTCTCCACTAGAAACCCCTCAATGGCATCCATCTTAGGGAAATAAAAATTAAAACAGCCTGCCAACCCCTTTCTGGCCTGGCCCCTGACATGTCCCTGATCTAACCACTCACCAATCAGTCCTTTCTTTACTCTGCCCCAGCAGCCCTCTTCTCCTAGCTGTTGCTTGAACAAGTCAGGTACATTCTTACCTTAATGATTTTAGACCTATCTTGTCCTTTTCCTGGAACACCCCTGCCCCGGATTACTAGTGTGCTCATGCTTTTTTTAAGTCTTTGCTTAAATGTTTTCAGTGAGGCCTTCCATGAGGAGGGTATTAGAAAGTGAATTTCTGCCCCATCCCAGAACTCCATAGCATTTGTCACCAAATGATGTATGTCTTATTTTTCCCACTGTTTTTACTGTTCTGTTTTACTAGAAGTCCCATGGGAACAGGAATTTGTATCCATTTTGCTCCTTTTGGGTCACCATCAACAATAATTGACTGAATGTTCAATTATATGCTTTCAGTAAAGAAACTGGGGAAACAAATGTAGGAAAACATAGAGGTCCAGCTGGGTCAAATGATTTGCTAAAGACCACATGAATGTTAAGGTTAAAGCCCCATGAAAGTCTCAGATTGTGTGTAATAGGTTGGACACAAGTCTCAGCTTAGCATCATGAAAGGGAATGGTACTTCCCTTAGGGATATTTTAAGTAAATATGTCGTGGCAATGAGATGTGGGAAGACAGAGTACTCTGCTCTCTTCTTCTCTATTTTAGGAGGGAATGAATATTCTCTTTAGGGCACTATTAAAACTTCAGCTCTAGGGAAGACAGATGCTTATAAGTACTTTAGGAATTTAAGTCAATCTTAAGTTGATTGTAACTCTAAGAAAAAATTAAATAAAATCTTTCCAGATTTGAACTTTCTGGGCATAGCATTCTATATTTTTTGTTGGTTGTGTTTGGGAAAACAGCTTGGGTACCATGTGCAAATATCAAAAATGTATTTATATATATGTATGTAAAATGTCTATATGACAAGATTATATATGTGTGTGCATATGTATATCAAAATATCCTCTACCATACCTTACATATCCTCTACTATACCTTACAATTTACATTGACAAAAGAATATTTTAAAACCCCTAAATAAATAAATAAGCAAGGGTAGTTCCCCTACTTATTTATGTAGTATGTTATTTTCCTGTTTTATGGGATATAATTGGCATATAACATTGTGTACACTGAAGGTGTACAGTGTGTTTATAAATAGATATACATTGTGAAATGATTACCACCACAGCATTAGCTGACATAGCCAGCATATCACATAATTACCATTTCTATTTTGGACTGAGAACATCTAAGATCTACTCTCAGCAACTTTAAAGTAAATGATCCAGTATTATTCATTATGATCATCATGTTTTATATTAGATCTCAGAACTTATTCATCTTATAACTAAAGTTAGTACCCTTTGATCAGCATCTTCCCATTTCCATTCACTAACTTTACTGTTTGTCATTTTACAAATTTGGCTTTTTTAGGTTCCATAGAAGTACTGTCATACAGTATTTATATTTCTCTCTCTGACTTATTCCATTAAGCATAATGGTCTTGAGTTTTATTCATGCTGTCCCAAATGGCAGGATTTCCTTCTTCTTCATGGCTGAATAATATTCTAGTCTATGTGTGCATATGACATCTTTATTCATCCATTCCTTGATGGGCACTTAGACTATTTCCATATGTCAGCTATCATGAATAGAACTATAATGAATATAAGAGTGCAGACACTCTTTTAGATCCTATTTTTATTTCCTTTAATTGTGTATCCAGAAGTGGGGTTGTCAGATACTGTGCCTTTTCTATTTTTAGCTTTATTGGATGTTATTAGTTTGCTTGCCTTTTATTCTTGACAAGTGTTCATACTCTTTTCCATACTGGCTATACCAATATCACTCCACCAACAGTGGACAAGAGTTCCCTTTTCTATATATTCTCACCAATATTTGCTAGCTCTTGTCTTGATGATAGACATTCTAACAGATGTGAGGTGATATCTCAGTGTGGTTCTGATTTTCATTATCTTGATGATAAGTAATGTTGAGTAAATTTACATGTACTTGTTGGCTATTTTTATGTAGTCTTTAGAAAAAAAAAAATGTCTACTCAGTATTTTTGCCCATTCTTTGATTGGACTGTTTTGGTTTTTGTTCTTGAGTTGTATAAGTCCCTTAGATATTTCAATATTAACCTCCTAACAAATAGATGTGAGAGTTGGACTATAAAGAAAGCTGAGCACCAAAAAATTGATGTTTTTGAACTGTGGTGTTGGATAAGACTCTTGAGAGTCCCTTGGACAGCAAGGGATCCAACCAGTCCATCCTAAAGGAAATCAGTCCTGGGTGTTCATTGGAAGGACTGATGTTGAAGCTGAAACTCCAATACTTTGGCCACCTGATGCGAAGAACTGACTCATTGGAAAAGACCCTGATGCTGGGAAAGATTGAGGACAGGAGGAGAAGTGGATGACAGAGGATGAGCTGGTTGGATGGCATCACCGACTCAATGGAAGTGAGTTTGGTTGAACTCCGGGAGTCAGTGATGGACAAGGAGATCTGGCGTGCTGTGGTCCATGGGGTCGCAAAGAGTTGGACACGACTGAGCGACTGAGCTAAACTGAACAAACAGATGATTTGCAAATATTTTCTCCCATTTGTAGGTTGTCTTTTGCTGTATAGAAGCTTTTTAGTTTACTCTAGTTCACTTGTTAATATTTGCTTTTGTTGCCTGTGTATTTAGTATGTGCTGTGCTTAGTCACTCAGTTGTGTCTGACTCTTTGCAAGCCCATGGAGTGTAGCCTACCAGTCTCCTCTGTCCATGGGGATTCTCCAGACAAGAATACTGGAGTGGGTTGCCATGCCCTCCTCCAGGGGATCGGCTCAACCCAAGGATCAAATCCAAGTCTCCAGCATTGCAAGAGGATTCTTTACTGACTGAGCCATAAGGTAAGCCCAAGAATATTGGAGTGGGTAGCCTGTCCCTTCTTCAGGGAATCTTCCCAACCAGGAATCTAACCAGGGTCTCCTGCATTTCAGGTGCATTCTTTACCAGCTGAGCTACCAGGGAAGCCCCCTGAAAGTCACTGCCCAGATCAATGTAAAGGAACTTTCTTCCTATATTTTCATTATTTATTTTATGATTTCAGATGTTACATTTAAGTATTTAATCCATTTTGAGTTCATTTTTGTGAGTGGTAGTAATGAAAGAAGTGATTCAATTTCATTTTTCTGTTGTATGATTCCCAATTTTCCCAACACAATTTTGAAAAGAGACAATAAATGGCTATAAACAGCTTCAGGTAGTATGCAGATTTTAACAATATTAATTACTCTGATTTATGAACACAGAATATTTTATTTGTTTATGTCTTCCTCAGTTTCTTTCATCAAAGACATGTGATTTTCAATATACAGATCTTTTATCTCCTTGATTAAATGTATTTATTGGGACTTCCCAGGTGGCATTAGTGGTAAAGAACTTGCCTTCCAATGTAGGAAACTAAGAGACCCAGGTTCGATCCCTGGGTCAGGAAGATCCCCTGGAGAAGGGCATGGTAACCCACTCCAGTATTCTTGCCTGGAGAAGCCCATGGACAGAGGAGCCTTGCAGGCTATGGTCTGTAGGGTCACAAAGGGTTGGACATGACTGAAATGACTTATCACAACAGCACACATTGTTTTATTAAGTTTGGTGCTGTTTTAAGTGGAATTATTCTATTTCCTTTTTCATGTTTTTTGTTATTACTATACAGAAAAGCAAATGATTTTTGAATGTTAATTTTGTATCCTGTACTAAATTTGTTGACTAGTTGTAAAAGTTTTTGGTAGATTTTATATATATATATACACGCACACACACATACATATACAATGATCATGAAAGTGAGACTGCTTTACTGTTTTATTCAATACTTCTTCATTTCTAATTTGAATGTTTTCTTTTTTCTTGCCTAATTACTCTGGCTAGGATTTTGAAAAGGAGTGATGAGATTGAACACCTTTGTCTTGTTTTTGATCTCAGAGGAAAAGCTTTTAACTTTTTACCATTGAATACGATGTTGACTATGGGTTTACTGTCTGTGGCCTTTACTGTGTTGAGACATGTTCCTTACATACTCAATATTGAGTGCCTTTATCATGAAAGAATGTTCTATTTTGTCAAATTTTTTTCTGAATCTACTGAGATGATCATATTATTTTATCATTCTATTAATGTGATATATAATATTTATTGATTTGTATATGTCAAAATCTTTGCACTCCAGGGTTAAATCTCATTCAGTCATTGTGTGTGATTATTTTAATGTGTTGTTGAATTAGGTTTGCTCATGTTTTGTCCAGAATTTTTGCATCTATATTCATCAGTTATATTGGTCTGTAGTTTTCTTCTATTTTCTAAAGGGTAATCCCTTCAGTTTGGTAGAATTGACTTTATGGAAAAGGTTGCTGTATTGGGCTTGTTTTTATTATTTTCTTATATCTAACCAGTGGTCAATACACCTGCATTAAGGGACTATTTCTTAAAGATCTGAAATTTCACAAGTACCAGAGATTATGACCAGAATTTATGATAGCAAAAGTAAAGTCATCCCACTATACCACTCTGCTACCTGAAGACCTCAAGAAAATGAGACTCTTGTTTCTAAAAGTTAACTGTCTATAAGGAAAAAGTGTGAAAATGGAGGACCATTTTTCTTAAATCTCAAGGAAACAGATTCTTCAATAAAATGCATAACAAGCTAGCTTTGATAAGCTAGCTAGTATTATTGTCTATATGCAGAGATAAACATGGGACAGTTGAGCTAAGTGTGGTAAGAGGCATTAATACCTGGTTTTAGGGTTGTCATAGAGACAGATGAATTGGCTACAGTTTGACTTACTCATTTATCATCCAGATAGTCTCTAAGTGAAAAGCTGATACTAATTAGGATTTAGCAGCTAAACATAAAATATTAACATGTGCAGAAGCATCCCATATTGTCATGGAAAAGGCCAGTTTATTTATTTGTTTGTTTTCATCATTCATTTTTATGTATATTTTATCTATAAATACTTTAAAATAATATTTAGATGCACATATAATAAAACAAAAAATTGAGTTAAAATTAGTTTCTTAAAACGATGTAAATAGAAGATGGAGGAAAAGATCAGAAGCTAAGATAAAGGTGCATTTAATCTCCAACAGAGCAAATGATTCCTTAAATGATCAATATCTATCAGATCAGATCAGTCGCTCAGTTGTGTCCGAGTCTTTGCGACCCCATGAATCGCAGCACACCAGGCCTCCCTGTCCATCACCAACTCCCAGAGTTCACTCAGACTCACGTCCATCGAGTCAGTGATGCCATCCAGCCATCTCATCCTCTGTCATCCCCTTCTCCTCCTGCCCCCAATCCCTCCCAGCATCAGAGTCTTTTCCAATGAGTCAACTCTTCCCATGAGGTGGCCAAAGTACTGGAGTTTCAGCTTTAGCATCATTCCTTCCAAAGAAATCCCAGGGCTGATCTCCTTCAGAATGGATCGGTTGGATCTCCTTGCAGTCCAAGGGACTCTCAAGAGTCTTCTCCAACACCACAGTTCAAAAGCATCATTCTTCGGTGCTCAGCCTTCTTCACAGTCCAACTCTCACATCCATACATGACCACAGGAAAAACCATAATTCATATAAATAGTATATACAGTTCTTTATAATGTTCAGTCACATGCAAATTTAGTGAAACCCTGGTGGCTCAGCTGGTAAAGAATCTGCCTGCAGTACAGGAGACCTGGGTTTGATCCCTGGGTTTGGAAAACCCCCTGGAGAAGGAAATGACTACCAACTCTAGTATTGTCTGGAAAATTCCACGGACAGAGGAGCCTGGCAGGCTACAGTCCATGGGGCTCTAAAGAGTTGGACACGACTGAGCAACTAACACACAACACACAGCTTAGTAACTGATGAAAGGCAGTGATTCCCGATCCCTGGAAGATGATTTTGCCCTTTCTCCCCTAGAGATATTCGGCAATGTCCAGAGACATTTTTGATGGTCAGAGTGCTTCTGGCATCATGTGCTTAGAGCCAGGGATGCTGCTAACAATATTGAAATGCACAAAACACCTCCTGTAAACACAGATTATCTAGTCTGAAATATCAGTACTGAAAATGTTAAAAAAAACACATTGTTTATAGAATGTATCTTTACAGAACACAGTATATTATTTAGTTGAATTCTTCCACAGATCCCACATGGAGAATTTCCTTTACTTTGAATAATTTTGTCTATAATTAAGAGCAATGTGGTACAACATATAGAAATTACAAAGCAATGCCATACTGTCCCTAAAAACAAAATGTTAAAAATTTTCTTAGAAGAGTGAGAAAAGACAAAGGACTGTTTGTTTCTCTTGTAACCTCTGTTCTGATATTACATAAAATCAGAAATCCTCCTTAGAATGACTATAAAAACGCCACTGATAGTGATTATCTTATATATCTTAATGCTAGAAGTACTGTCATATCATTTTTTTAAAAAATATATACTTGCTACAGTGTAAACTACCACTTGGATCAGGTTAATTTATTCTATTAATTTATTGAACATCTGATAACTCTGAAGTGAAATGTGAGGTACAGTGTCTCAAAACATAGATTGAGGGCTTTAGGTTTGAGAGTTAAATATGGGAAAGCATAGAAGGGAATGCATTTAGGGATTTTAATTTAAAAACATAGATGAAAGTTTTAGGGAAAATTAGGCATAGGTGCCTTCCATGCTCATCTGAGGAATTTTATTACTTTACTACATCTTTTTCAACAACATCTCTGATTCCTTTAAAAAATAAAACTGAAATTCCATTAACAAAAACAAAAGCAACATTGTATCTTACTCTTCTATCAGATTAGTTGTTCCCAGAAAAAAACAGCATGCATACAAAACAAAAGAATACGCTGAGTGGCACTAATATAAATCAGCAGCAAAACCAAATAAAAATTGAATAGTATCAAGTTATTATCAGTGTTTAACAGGCTTGCTTAGTTAAAAAGTAGCCAAACAATTTTTCCTTTATTCAAGCAATAGTGAAGATAAAAATCCATATGGTATTCTTTTATTAGTGTAATTAGAGAAATCACATAATGTATACTAGACTATAAAAGTTACCAAAAATGTAAAAACACTAATCAATATAGGTACATGTCACATCTTACTTTAAAGATTACCTAGTGGTTTACTGCTGTGTAACAGAATATTTTAATTCTTAGTAGCTTAAAGCAACATTTTCTACTGACATTGTGGACTAGAACCTTAGGAAAGGCTCAGATTCACACTTCTACTCCATGGACGTCATCAGGATCAGGCTGGTCTAGAAGGCCCAAGATACGGTGAACCCAGCTAGAAGGCGGGGCGCAGATGGGCCCGTCTCTCTATGTTTACTCATGGCTTCCAAATGTGGTCTTCCCAACATAGAACTCAGACTTAAATGGCAGCCAGGGCTCCAAGAGGTGAAAGCTAAAGCTGCCAGTCCTCTTAAAGGCTGCACTTAGATCTAGCAAAACATCACTTCTTCTGTATAAAACTAGTCAAAGCCATCACAGGTCAGCTCCAATTAAAGGGCAAAGAAAATAGACCCACCCTATTTTTCACTTGAGGAATATCAAGTAAATGTAATCATATTTAATCTATAGAATTGTAGTTCATATTTAGTTTCTAACTTGATTTAATAACAGTGTACATGTAATGATCCTAATTAGAAGTAGGAAACAGAGTGAAAAAAATGTAGTTGATCCTTTGGGATCTTATTCATGCCTATTATTTGTTCATTTAAGCCATATGATTTGTCCAGATATAGCTGACCCATGTGGCATTTCCACCATGTTTTAAAAACATGACAAGTTTTCTTAAAGAATGAAGATTAGAGTATATAAAATCATCCTATTGTGGAAATCCATGTTATATTGAGTTTAGTTTCTTCC
This sequence comes from Bison bison bison, assembly GCF_000754665.1. NCBI lineage: Eukaryota > Metazoa > Chordata > Mammalia > Artiodactyla > Bovidae > Bison > Bison bison. The sequence goes on along the minus strand of NW_011494948.1, from coordinate 3,183,892 downwards.
TATAGTACAGACTGTGTACTTTAATTCTACTGGTGGCAAATTTGTAGGAAAAGTTATTTTTAATATCACTTTTGGGCTTCCCTGGTGGCTCTGTGGTAAAGAATCTGCCTGCCAATACAGGAGACATGGGTTTGATCCCTGGTCTGGGAAGAGTCATCAGAGGGCAGACACATTGAAACCATAATCACAGAAAACTAGCCAATCTGATCACATGACCACATCCTTGTCTAACTCAATGATACTAAGCCATGCCATGTGGGGCCACCCAGGATGGGCAGGTCATGGTGGAGAGGTCTCACAGAATGTGGTCCACTGGAGAAAGGAATGGCAAACCACTTCAGTATTCTTGCCTTGAGAACCCCATGAACAGTATGAAAAGGCAAAATGATAGGATACTGAAAGGGAAACTCTCTGGGTTGGTAGGTGCCCAATATGCTACTGGAGATCAGTGGAGAAATAACTCCAAAAAGAATGAAGGGATGAAGCCAAAGCAAAAGCAATACCCAGCTGTGGATGTGACTGGTGGTAGAAGCAAGGTCTGATGCTGTAAAGAGCAATATTGCATAGGAACCTGGAATGTCAGGTCTATGAATCAAGGCAAATTGGAAGTAGTCAAACAGAAGATGGCAAGAGTGAATGTCTACATTCTAGGAATCAGCGAACTAAAATGGACTGGAATGGGTGAATTTAACTCAGATGCCCATTATATCTAATACTGTGGGCAGGAATCCCTTAGAAGAAATGGAGTAGCCATCATGGTCAACAAGAGAGTCCGAAATGCAGTACTTGGATGCAATCTCAAAAATGACAGAATGATCTCTCTTCATTTTCAAGGCAAACCATTCAGTATCACAGTAATCCAAGCCTATGCCCCAACCAGTAATGCTGAAGAAGCTGAAGTTGAACAGTTCTATGAAGACCTACAAGACCTTTTAGAACTAACACCCAAAAAAGATGTCTTTTCATTATAGGGGATTGGAATGCAAATGTAGGAAGTCAAGCAACACTTGGAGTTACAGGCAAATTTGGCCTTGGAGTATGGAATGAAACAGGCCAAAGTCTAATAGAGTTTTGCCAAGAGAATGCAATGGTCATAGCAAACACCCTCTTCCAAAAACACAAGAGAAGACTCTACACATGGACATCACCAAATGGTCAACACTGAAATCAGATTGATTATGTTCTTTGCAGCCAAAGATGGAAAAACTCTATACAGTTAGCAAAAACAAGACCAGGAGCTGACTGTGGCTCAGATCATGAACTCCTTATTGCCAAATTCAGACTTCAATTGAAGAAAGTAGGGAAAACCACTAGACAATTCAGGTATGACCTAAATAAAACCCCTTATGATTATACAGTGGAAGTGAGAAATAGATTTAAGGGACTAGATCTGATGGACAGAATGCCTGATGAACTATGGACAGAGGTTCGTGACATTGTACAGGAGACAGGGATCAAGACCATCCCCATGGAAAAGAAATTCAAAAAAGCAAAATGGCTGTCTGGGGAGGCCTTACAAATAGCTGTGAAAAGAAGAGAAGCAAAAAGCCAAGGAGAAAAGGAAAGATATAAGCATCTGAATGCAGAGTTCCAAAGAATAGCAAGGAGAGAAGAAAGCCTTCCTCAGCGATCAATGCAAAGAAATAGAGGAAAACAACAGAATGGGAAAGACTAGAAACCTCTTCAAGGAAATTAGAAATACCAGGGGAACATTTCATGCAAAGATGGGCTCAATAAAGGACAGAAATGGTATGGACCTAACAGAAGCAGAAGATACTAAGAAGAGGTGGCAAGAATACACAGGAGAACTCTACAAAAAGAGCTTCACAACCCAGATAATCACGACGGTGTGATCACTCACCTAGAGCCAGACATCCTGGAATGTGAAGTCAAGTGGGCCTTAGAAAGCATCACTACGAACAAAGCTAGTGGAGGTGATAGAATTCCAGTTGAGCTCTTTCAAATCCTGAAAGATGATGCTGTGAAAGTGCTGCACTCAATATGCCAGCAAATTTGGAAAACTCAGCAGTGGCCACAGGACTGGAAAAGATCAGTTTTCATTCCTATCCCAAAGAAAGACAATGCCAAAGAATGTTCAAACTACCCCACAATTATACTCATCTCACATGCTTCTAGTAAAGTAATGCTCAAAATTCTCCAAGCTAGGCTTCAGCAGTACATGAACTGTGACTTCCAGATGTTTAAGCTGGTTTTACAAAAGGCAGAGGAACCAGAGATCAAATTGTCAACATCTGCTGATCATTAAAGAAGCAAGAGAGTTCCAGAAAAATATCTATTTCTGCTTTATTGACTATGCCAAAGCCTTTGACTGTGTGGATCACAATAAACTGTGGGAAATTCTGAAAGAGATGGGAATACCAGACCACCTGACCTGCCTCTTGAGAAACCTACATGCAGGAAGCAACAGTTAGAACTGGACATGGAGCAATAGACTGATTCCAAATAGGAAAAGGAGTACGTCAAGGCTATATATTGTCACCCTGCTTATTTAACTTATATGCAGAGTACATCACGAGAAACACTGGACTGGAAGAAACACAAGCTGGAATCAAGATTGCCAGTAGAAATATTAATAACCTCAGATATGCAGATGACACCACCCTTATGGCAGAAAGTGAAGAAGAACTAAAAAGCCTCTTGATGAAAGTGAAAGTGGAGAGTGAAAAAGTTGGCTTAAAGCTCAACATTCAGAAAACGAAGATCATGACATCTGGTCCCATCACTTCATGGGAAATAGATGGGGAAACTGGAAACAGTGTCAGACTTTATTTTTGGGGGCTCCAAAATCACTGCAGATGGTGACTGCAGCCATGAAATTAAAAGATGCTTTCTCCTTGGAAGGAAAGTTATGACCAACCTAGATAGCATATTGAAAAGCAGACACATTACTTTGCCAACAAAGGTCTGTCTAGTCAAGGCTATGGTTTTTCCAGTGGTCATGTATGGATGTGAGAGTTGGACTGTGAAGAAAGCTGTGTGCTGAAGAATTGATGCTTTTGAACTGTGGTGTTGGAGAAGACTCTTGAGAGTCCCTTGGACTGCAAGGAGGTCCAACCAATCCATCTTAAAGGAGATCAGTCCTGGGTATTCTTTGGAAGGACTGATGCTAAAGTTGAAAGTTCAGTACTTTGGCCACCTCATGCGAAATGTTGACTCATTGGAAAAGACCCTGATGTTAGGAGGGATTGGGGCCAGGAAGAGAAGGGGATGACAGAGGACGAGATGGCTGAATGGCATCACCAACTCAATGGACGTGAGTTTGAGTGAATTCTGGGAGTTGATGATGGACAGGGAAGCCTGGCGTGCTGTGATTCATGGGTTGCAAAGAGTGAGACATGACTGAGCAACTGAACTGAACTGGGAAGATTAGATATGCCAGGAAACAACTAATCTTGTGTGTCGCAGCTAATTGAGCCTGTGCTCTAGAGCCTGGGGGAGCCCGCAACTGCTGAGTCATGTGCTGCAATTACCAAAGCCCATGCGTCCTAGAGCCTGTGATCTGCAACAAGAGAATTCACTGCAGTAAGAAGCCCATACACCAAAGCTACAGAGTAGCCCCCACTTGCCACAGCTACAGAAAAATCTGTGCTTCAACAAAGACTCAGCAAAGACAAATATAAAATAAAATCACTGAGTAATTGTCATCAAGCATTAAAAAAGCGCAATGTATATGTGTATACAGACACACACACATATGTGTGAATACACATACATATGCATCAGATCAGATCAGATCAGTCGCTCAGTCCCGTCCGACTCTTTGCGACCCCATGAATTGCAGCACGCCAGGCCTCCCTGTCCATCACCAACTCCCGGAGTTCACTGCATATAGGAATATAGATAAACATACCATACACACACACACACACACACACATATATATATGAATATAAATTGACCATCCAATGGCTCATAAATCTTTAAGAAACAGTTATACCAATAGTATTTTATTCTTCAATATTTACATATAGGGTAAAACAGTAAAGGAACCTCAAAGAGGGCTTCCCCAATATGGCTAGAGATCCAGTTTTTTGATCAGAGGCAACATTCTCTGTTACTACAGCTTTTGACTTACAGCTTCAAATAAGCTTTGAAAAATATAATAGAACATCCTTAATTAAATCCCCCAAACTCACATTCATGGATAAATAATAATCCATCAGCAATTGTATTCTCCAACTGTACTCCAGAGAACTTGACAGTCTTAATCACTTCAGCCATTTATACCGTCCTTTTGGCTTTATTTCAGTCAAGCCATTTAGTGGAGTTTATCTAAATTACTGTATCTTTCTTCTTATCACACATTCAGAGCTGTAACATAGAAACTAATTTCAGGTGCAAAATAGAATATCGCAGAGCCCCAGACATCAGTAGTACAGGCGCATTAGAATGAAAAGTTGCCTGTCACTGGTGGATATTTGTCTCTGTAATGAGCTGGGAGGTAAAAGAAACTGTGGCTATAAAAAAAATTAGGAGACACCAGTAGAATTGCAGAATCCTCACTCAGAAAGACAATAGATTCCTGAATCCAAGCTCTGGAGATGAGCACATCACCAATAAAAAAATATTTTGAAATATGTTCTACTACTTGTTTTGGATAAAGATAATCTTTTGGTAAAGATAATCTAAAACAGAGGAAAATGCCCCTGTCTTTGCTAAAATACCATATCATGTAGACACAGTGTTTCAGTAGAAGCAATTTTATCACTTACAATATTGCTCAACGTGACATAATTCTCAAAAGACTGAATGATATCCTAATAGCTCTGTGCGAATGATATATATACATTTTTAACACAGAGATAGTCAAAAAAGGTACTAATGCCAAATTCATCCATTTTGGAAACCCGGACTTTTTTATGCTTTTAACTCTAAATTGTTCCAAAGTGGCCACATTGGCTCAGATTTTAATGTAAATGTTATATAGATACCATTCCACATATATCATCATGGAAAGAGCATCTTGATTATTTCTGAAACTAATATCTCATTTATAGGGGGCAGGGAATGGATCATTCACTTTGTTGCCTAGCTTCTCTCCAGCATCACGTCTTGCCTTTTGAAGCCTTCTTACTTTGTGCTCCAGCAAAACTTGACTACTTTCTATTCCCTTACTATGCAGTATCATCTTTCCTTCAGAGAATTTCAAGCATACTTTTCCTAAGAGTTTGGAGGTATGGATTTATGTTGACAGCGACTTTCCTACGTCTTGAACATTGTGGGTAACAGGCTGGGCGCTGACATCAAATGCTGGTTTTGAATCCTTCTCTGCCGCTTGGTGGGGCTTCCCAGGTAGTTCAGTGGTAAATGTAGGAGATGAGGATCTGGTCCTGGATCAGAAATATCCCCTGGAGTAGGAAGTGGCAACCCACTCCAATATTCTTGCCAGGGTATTTCCATGGACAGAGGAGCCTGGTGGGTTACAGTCCATGGGGTCACAAAGATTGGACACGACTGAGTGACTGAAGATGCATATGCTGCTGCTTGATAGTTGCATAATTTTGGGCAAATTACTTAAATTAGTAATTACTGGGACTTAGTTTCCTTATCTGAAAATGGACTAAATATTATACCAATCTCTAGAATTATTGAGATAATAAACTGAAATTATATAGACAAGGTAGTGGTGTTTGTGGTTACCATTAAAGCTCTTTTTCTTCATAGTTATAGTCTCTGGGTAGTGAAACTACCTCTGCTGTTTTGCCAGTGTCCCTATATAGAGGCTGATATTATCAGAAACTGAAGCAAAAGATCTGAGTGCATTTAGCTGTGTTTGCTTTCTAACAGAATGCACACATTCCTAATTTGAGGAGCTGAAAGGAATGATGAAAGAGTCTCCTGTTGTGTTTACTCACATACTATTGCTCAGCTTGTTAAAAAAGGTTTCTTTGCAGCAATCTATGTTCAGTAGGTTGTCCCAGATTGGAATGAAAGCAGAAATGGATACAAAGAAGCTTATCAGGTTGTTCCACCTTATAAGTTGTCCCCCTGATAAACTCTGAGCGAAAGGAGGCAAAACTCTCAGTTCTCATTCTCCTTTGCCTGTGTGTGTTGGCATCTAAAATAAGAGTTACTTCAACAGAGTGTACTGTTTTTTGCTTGAACTTAACAATAAGTGGAGTGTCCTGAAAAGTGGTTGTATTTGTGGGGTGGTGTTCACTAGTTTCTTTCTTATGTTTCCTATTTTCACTGAATTGAAAATTCTAATATCTTTATAGGACTTATGTATTTTTGGACTAATCATATTATTTCCTATTCTAGTGCTAATTTATATTCTTCCATGAGTTCTTTTTGCAGAAAAGAAGAAAATGAGATGTGGTTTATGAAATTATCATGGAATGTTTCAAAGAAGTATATTTTATATTTTATTTTTTTATAATTTCATATAGGATATTCATATAGGACATTAATTCCATATTTACTTAAAACTGAAGGCTAATAATTGTGAAGTTGAATTTGAAATATTGTCCTACAGTACTTCCATCTCATATTTGACACATGGTGAAATTTATATAAATTTATATTTATATGTATATGATGTATTTTATTCACAATATAGAATATTACCCTTACAATTTTAGAGGAATCATTATTCACATACACCAAATACTTAAGAGCACAAGAGTTTTGATGCCAATATTAGTATATAACTTTATGCTCAGATTGCAATTTAAGAAGACCCAAAAAGATAAAGCTTAAGGTTTAAAGATATTTTAAAAACACCGTAGTGACCATAGTGGACAATGGAAGATCATTTTGATAAAGCCATGTATCACGTTTCCCAGGCTCAGAGGTAGAGGTGCTTTTCCTGACCAAATACATCACAAACTACTGATTAGTACAATGTGTTGACACCTTTATTTGGATTTGTTTGTGAATTGACTGCACCTATATTAATTGGTATCATAATAGTAAAGCTCCATAGAGAATATCATGATCATTAGGTAGTGCAAATTTAGAAAGAAGGCCTAGGAATTTTATCCCAATAAATAGTCTATATGAATGCAATTGTTTGTTCCTCAGTAACACAGAACATCTCATCTTCAGTGTTGGTTCTAGCATGATAACTGGATAAAGTATCTTATAGAAATGTGTGTTAAATGAATAGTAGTCTTTGGTTGTATGCACTTGTTATGAGTTGAACTGTGCTCCCCTGAAACTGATACGTTAAAGTCCTAACTCCTAGCACCTCAGATATAAGTACCTCAATTATTTGGGCTACTTATTTGGAGATAAGGTCTTTACAGAGGTAATCAAGTTAAAGGAGTTCCTTAGGGTGGACCCTACTCTAATATCACTGGTGTCCTTATAAATAGAAGAAATTCTGATATAGAGACACATGCACAGGGTGAATGCCACATAAAAGTGAAGATAGCCATCAGTAAGTCAACACAGAGAGACCTGGGATATATCCTTCTCTCACAATCCTCACAAGGAATGAACTGCTGGAGGCTTGACTTTGAACTTCAAGCTTCCAAACCTGTGAGGCAATTATTTCTGTTAGGTGAGCCTCCAGTTTGTGGTGCTTTGCTACAACTTCTCTAGCAAATTAATAAAGCACTCTAAAATGCAGAAGCAACACTTGAAATGGGTAAATTAAATCTCACATGGCAAAAATTAAAAAAAAAAAAGGTAAATTAATATTCAAGTCTTGTTGACTGATAAGTGTTGGCCAAGTAAGAGAAGCATCATCCTACCTCAAATTAGCCATGAAGTTTGCAACTAGAGTAGCAGATCTTAATCTTGTATCCCATCATACTGCCATGTTGCCATGGGTTACAAGTGATATTAAAGCATACTTTTATTAAAAATATGAGTCATAAATTGGCAAATGATATATATTTTGAAAGAGGTTCAGCAGATTCTCAAAGGTCTAATACTCTAATCACCAAGATGGTAGAAAATTCTGGTTGGACTCTGATGATAAAGAATGAATTTATGAAAACTTGAAATTTATCTATTAAAAAACCTGACAATCTCAGACTCCTCGACATAGGGATAAAAAACATGACATACTTCATTAGTTTCTGAGGTTATTATTGTGATTACAACCATCTAGTCAACAATTCCTAGTGATATAACCATCAAAAATTGTAAATTGTATTCAGCTTGTTTTGTGAAAGACATCAGTAAAGTAAGTAACAGTACATTTTAGAAAGATTTCTGGTAAGAGTAGACTGAAATAAAAATCTAGATTTTCAAAAAGTAACACTTTGTTTTGTTACAAAATCTGTTCTGTAGAAGAGTTCATTCCCTGAAATTTCAAGGTTTGTTTCCTACTTTTAGCACTGCCCTTTCAGCCATCTGCCAAAAAAAGGCAGAATGTGCACAAGGATACAGAAAGTCCAGGACTCGGGCTGCCCTACGAAATATTAGAATTGATTATATAGCTTTAAGAAAGTGAGATACTATTTTCAAATTAAAGAAAAAAATCTATATGATGCTATATATAGTACAAAGAATAGAAAAAGAAGAAAGAGTCAGGGGGAGGGTAGCAGATTCCTGTTTTGTTTTGTTTAATACAATTGCCATGATTGGAGTATCATACACTTTTCTTGTGTTAGTTCACTTATTGGGTATATGGGCTGCAAGGGGTAGATTCACCAACCCAAAGTCTATGGAAATCTTAATGGAAAATTCTGCTGCACAAATTTGCTTAACTGAAATGTATGCATTTCAGTAAAATTAATGACTCTGCTAAATATTTAAATGTTCATAAAGTACTTAAACATCTGCTTCCTTCATACAGAATTTTTTTTTAATTCCTGAATTCCAGTATTTTGAAGGGGGACAACATACACATATGCTTTCTTATGAGATTTCTTATTATTGAATAAGTATAACATTTATTAAAGTATTTGCATTCTACAAAAAGAATTAAGTGAAATTATTTTAGAAAGCTTCTGTAAACTCCATCCAAAGATCAAGAATAAAATTTAAGAGGATTTCATTCTTAGCTTTCTTATTAGTAAGTCTGTGTTTAAAACCCTAATTAAATGTTCAATATATCCAGTATCTTAGTTTCTTTACCTTGAAAAACAGAGCCTAAAAACAAGCTCCATTGCAGGTTCTTTATTTTTGGAAGTGGTATACATGGTGTGGGATTGAAAACAGTGAAACCAGGAAGAAATGAAAGGCTATTGAAGGGTGAGTTCACTGATGGGTCAACACTTTGGAAAACAGGGGCTTATCACACTGAGACCTTTAAAAGGTGAAACACCACAAAGTTGTTCACCTAGGGAATAGGGAAAGAACATTTATTTACCAGCTACTATCTTCATTAACCAACAGTCATCCCGTGAACTTTTCATTCCTTTGCACTTCTAGATTATGCGTGATTATGTGCTAGAAGGCTGAAAAAAATCTAAGGCAGAAATACAGCTGAGCAAATCTGTTAGGATATATACCTGCAGGAAGCTAGTTGTGCAGAAATAGAGTAAAAGGTGTGCTAACTGAATGGGAAACAAGGCTAAAGAGGTTTCTAACATACACAAAGTGTAATATTTGTATAAATATTGATTATTTTGACATCTGATTGCTATTGCTTTGTTTTCAACAGTAGTAAAACTTTTTGTGATAAATAAACAAGTTTAAGTAAATATCAATTAAGATGTTAATGTATTATATTAGAGATAAAATGGAGAAGTGAAGAAGGCAATGGCACCCCACTCCAGTACTCTTGCCTGGAAAATCCCATGGATGGAGGAGCCTGGTAGGCTGCAGTCCATGGGGTCGCTAGGAGTCGGACACGACTGAAGCGACTTAGCAGCAGCAGCAGCAGCAGAGGTGAAATATGAATAGATTTTGAAAGCATGATTCTTGCCTTGTGTTTTTTACACTCAAATACTTTCTAAGGTCAGATAGGTAATGTGAGGAGTACAGGAAGCTTAGACCACAGGATTGATGAAAACTGTGACAAACCAAAAAGCATACACCCTGTTTAAGGATGTTATCTGCTTCTCAGCACTTGCCCTTCTTTACTAATTAAAAATACTGACTTTCGATTGTTGCATCACCTGATTTTTAGGAAAATCAAAATCTGTATTTTATGAGAAATTTCAGTTTTTAAAATCTCAGGAGAAAAAGTCATTTTCAGGCTGATAACCACCCATAGGTTGCTAAGTATTGATACCAAGTTTAATTACTCATTATAAATTCTGTATACTAGAAACTGAATATTGCAATTAAAAATTTAATTATATTCTTTCTTCACTCCCAATATTTCAAACAAAATCTTGACTTCTTATATGCATTTTTTTTACTTACATGTGCTTGCAGGACAATAAAGAGCTTGAAAAGTTTAATGAAAGTAGTCCATACATTGACCAAAGATGATGAAGTGTCATGAACCAAGCCTGAATCAATCAATCAGTTGATTCCTTGAAGCCTGATCGATCAATCATCAAGCAACCAAGCAAATAAGCACTAAAGCAATCAAATAAAACAATGTCCAACTTTGGCCAAATAAGACTGAAAAAGTCAGAAGCTGGCTTTCATTTGACCCAATGTTGAGACTACAATTTCCAGAAAGAATTTTTCAACTTGGTGACTTGATGATTTGTCCGCAAGTGTAGTAGCCATTGTAGTGCTAAAATTTTAAAAGCATACTTTTATTTTACCTTGTAAGTTTTCAGTAATAATCAAGAATTTTAAGGTATTTTTTGTTCTATATCATTATGACTTTCAAAGAATAAGGTACATGGTATTTTCAATTATTACTAAGTCTCAGTGTTAATAGGTAATATAGGGGAGATAAGACAGGTACAAATGTTTGTTAATTAAAAAAAAAAACAAAATTTGCCTTGGCATTGCTAGTTTCTCATGAATTAGGACAGATCTTTGGAATTCCTTTGAGTGAGTAACCTATGTACATAAGCCTTCTTAATAAAGCGAGATTAAACTTAACCAGTTTCCTGGAAAGTAGTTCTGCTTTAGCCCTGTAAATCTTCAACATAATTCTGATCCAACTTCATATGTGTCAGTTCAGTGTTGAAAAGAAAACTGATTTCCTACTGATCCAGGATCAACAATTCAATAAGCTTGTGTCTGTTGAGATTCAGACTTGTTTTAAGTGTATAGGCATCTTAAGTCCTTAATAAAGCATGTCAGTAGGATGCCTGGCAATGCAAAGTATGCTAGGATAAAGTGAGTCTTTGCTTTGGAAGTTCTCCTTCTCTTTCTTTGTTTTCCCCTGTTCCCCAAGTCTACTTCATCCAATCTTTTATAATCTCTAGTGAGCACACTCACATACGTGATTTTGTATGACACACTTTCACACATATGCACACACACATTTTACTCCTCTGATTCTACTCTGGGGACTATTCCAATTGCCTCTGAATCAGGGATGCCGTTCGTGAATATTTGAAAGCAAAGCATTGTCGACATCTGTGGATTTATAGTGATTTTCTGATCCCACTAAAACTCCATTTTCTCTCTTCAATGTTAGCTGTAATCCTTCCTTTGTTCTACCACAGGAAATACAAGAAATCAAATTAAATTGATTCTTTGAAATGTTTGAAGGCTTATTCTTCTCTTAGGTATTAGAGTGGCTTCATCGTTCATTAAAGGATACTTTTGAAATTCCATACGTATTACCTAGCATTGTGAAATCCTAAAAATGATAGCTGATTTCTATTTGAAGAAAGCACTTCTCCCTTAGGCAGAGGCATAGGTCTGCACTGCTGAGTTTATTTTGCAACATAATTCAAAAGAACAGAAGATTCTCATGGAGAGCTGCAAAGTAAATAAAAAGAGCTCTTCAGTAAATCACAAACTTATGCTCTTTCTTGTAGGATCAATATTGCCCTTTTTCAAATTGAGGTGTATGGACTACAAATAATAATATATTTACCCAAGTGTTTAGGGAATTATTTTTTAAAACATCATAAGCTTGTTTTTTAGCTCCTTTGGTTTGCCATGTTAACTAAGCAAGTGAACTACATTTAACCTGAAAGGAAAATTGGCCCAAACTTCATCAGTTAAGAGGGTAATAAATTAGAAACTGACCTACCTCAGAAATGGTGAGTCAGTGTCTGTGTGAAACTCTCCTTTCTAATGCTGGATTGCTAGACGTCCATTCTCATTCACCCTCTACTTTGATTCAGAATTAATTCAACAAAACTGCTTCATGATTCAAGTAGTTCAGGCAATACATGATACATATCACTTGCCCCTTCTTTGCTTTAATCATTCTGTTTTAGTTTTCTTTTATTGGTGTGTTCATTTTTTTCTTTCAGTTACTATTACATAGAAGTCAACTCTGGAGAAGGAAATAGCAACCCACTCCAGTATTCTTGCCTGGAGAATCCCGTAGACAGAGGAGCCTGGTGGGCTGCTGTCCATGGGGTTGCACAGAGTCGGACATGGCTGAAGCGACTTAGCATGCATGCATGCATTGGAGAAGGAAATGGCAACCCACTCCAGTATCTTGCCTGGAGAATCCCAGGGACAGAGGAGCCTGGTGGGCTGCCATCTATGGAGTCACACAGAGTTGGACATGACTGAAGCATTTTAGCAGCAGCAGCAGAAATCAACTCAATAATATTCTTTTTACATCTGTGTTAAAAATTAGTAGCAATGAAATTACACATACACAAACTCAGTGGCTATTTTATAAAATATCGATTTTGTATGTCAGGGATTATGGACTCAGATTATCAGATGCTATGTTTCTTTTGGGATCCAGGATGATTTCATAGGGGGACCTAGATACTACCTGTCCTCTGTGGTGACAGGTTCTCCTGTTTGTAACCTCCCACTCTCTCCATGAAAATTATCACCATTAAGGAGTTGAGAATAATATTTTATACTTGGTAGATTAGATTTAAGAATTATCACACACACAAAAAAAGAATTATCACAGAAATGTAAGGCCTTGTAAATGTTAAGCTCAAAGTCATATTAATGATACTTCTGCAGCATTTTAGTAGTTAAAACAAGTCACTGACCCAGCCCAGATTCAAGTGGAGGGGAAAACAATCTACTTCTTGATGTGCAGAGTGGAATATGTATATAGAAATGAAGATATTGTTGGTAGCCATCTTTGCAGACAATTTACCATAATATATTATATATATATGGGTGTGTATGTGTGTGTGTATAGATAGATATAGTATTTTATGTCTTAAATGTTTTCTTTTTCCTAGTATGTAGAAATGCAAATTTTTTATGTTTATGTTTGTATCTAGTGACTTTGCTAAATCTAGTTAGATTGTTAGCAGATTCTTTAGATATATATTCATCAATCTTTATATGATGTTTAATAGGGTTCTGACTTTTACTCTTGATTAATTGGTGATTAATCATGCTTAGCCTTTATTATCCTCCATTGCGTCATGAGCATTTAGGAAGAGCCTTCTGATTCAATCATTTTTATAACTTGTAGTTCCTCTAAAGTCTCAAAAGCCTGAGATACTATAATATAACAGCAATGGTTCACACCAGTAAATGGCTCCACTGTTACAACTTGCCACAGGCCCTTCTGCACTTTTCCTTCTACCAGCAATGGATTTTTTATTGCCAACCAGCTGGAAGGTGATACAACTCCAAAATAACATTTTGATATCTGTTTTCCTGGAACGTTCCTAGTACCAAGCGTCTTAGAACAAGTTCCCTAGAAAATAGACTCTGAGATGAGGATTTGGGGGGTGCCCTCAGGATCAGCATCTGTGTGAGGAATAGAGGAAGTAAGATGCGCAAAGGAAGGGGTAGAGTCATGAAGAATGGTAACAAAGGTCTCAGCTAACTCCACGGGGACCTCTGAGCTGGGGATGTCCCTTCATATGGGCCAGGTACTGATGGCTCTGCATCAGCCGGTCATTGGAGGCAGGCAGCCTTCAGAACAGAGGAGTGACTTTGGGTGGGATGTGTCTTTGATGCAGAGAAATTCCTGAAGCAGGACTGAGCTAAGAGGCTTGGGTTGCCAGCATCTCCAAAACCTAAGAAAGTGAGTGACTTAGTACTGAAGGGGAGATTTCAGATGTCCACACAGTAGCCACTACCCTTGGATTCTAATCACAATTATGTTAGTCTTTTTCATTGTGTCTCATATGTCTCTTATACCCTTCTTTATATTTTTTTTCATCCTTTTCCCTTTGTAAATAAATCAGGATTATTTTACTGACATTTTCAAGTCACCAATCTCTTCTATTCTGTCCAATCCATTACTCATCTTATCTAGTGGGCTCTTAGTTATTGCATATTTTATATTTTACACTTTTATTTGATTATTTTTCTTAGTTTTCATCTCTCTGATGCAATTCTTTTATTGTCATTTTGAACATTTTAATCACATTTAGTTTAAGTACCTGTTTGCTGCTGCTGCTAGGTCGCTTCAGTCGTGTCTGACTCTGTACGACCCCATAGACGGCAGCCCACCAGGCTCCCCCGTCCCTGGGATTCTCCAGGCAAGAACACTGGAGTGGGTTGCCATTTCCTTCTCCAATGCAGGAAAGTGAAAAGTGAAAGTGAAGTCACTCAGTCCTGTCTGACTCTTAGTGACCCCATGGACTACAGCCCACCAGGCTCCTCCGTTCATGGGATTTTCCAGGCAAGAGTACTGGAGTGGGGTGAAGTACCTGTCTAAAAATTCCATTATCTAGATGACCTATGAGTTTATCTTTGTTGTCTGTGTTATTCTTACGCTATTTTTCTTTCATATGCCCCATGATGTTTTATTTTATACAGCATATTAGCCTGGGCTTCCATCCCTAGTAAAAGATCATACACTGGATGGCTTAACCAAGAGTACTTTATTTCTCACAGTTCTGGAGGCTAGAAGTCCAAGAAGGAGGTATCAGCTAACTTATTTCCCCCCCTTTTTTCCCAGAAGAATGTTTCCTTACTGTGTCCTCAGATGGCACAGAGAAAGGGGACTCTGGTCTCTCTCTCTTTCCTCAACAGGACCCTAATCTCATCATGGGACTCGACCCTCATGACCTAATTTAAACCTAATTACTTCTCAAAGTCCTATTTCTACCCATCACATTTGACTTTAGGGCTTCAACATTTGAATTTGTGTGGGAAACATTCTGTCCATAACACTGGATGTTGGGGGGGGTGGAATAAAACACTAAAGAAGCTGCAGAGAAGATCCTATCTTCTAGCATTCAACTAGATTAGAAAAAACACCTTAATCCAAACAGTGACTACACAGGCTAGCAGGTGGGAATCAGATAGTATTGTTTACTTCTGTTTTTCCCTCACTCTGGAATAAAACCT
The DNA here is from genome assembly GCF_000754665.1 of Bison bison bison. Classification (NCBI taxonomy): domain Eukaryota; kingdom Metazoa; phylum Chordata; class Mammalia; order Artiodactyla; family Bovidae; genus Bison; species Bison bison. Next base: position 3,168,649 of record NW_011494948.1, on the reverse strand, counting down.
AAGAGTCTACCAACTTGAGTTTAGGGTGTTTAGCTTACCTGTTTTCCATCTGTTTGGTTGTTGTTGTTCATTCATTCAGTCATAACAGACTCTGCAACCACATGAACTGCAGCATGACAGGCTTTCTTATCCTTCACCATCACCCGGAGTTTGTTCAAACTCATGTCCATTGAATCATTGATGCCATCCAATCACCTCATCCTCTGTCATCCCCTTCTCCTCATGCCTTCAATCTTTCCCAGCATTAGGGTCTTTTCCAATGATTCCACTCTTTGCACCATGTGGCCAAAGTATTGAAGCTTCAGCATCAGTCCTTCTAGTGGATATTCAGGGTTGATTTCCTTTAGGACTGACTAGTTTGATCTCCTTGCTGTCCAAGGGATTCTTAAGAGTCTTCTCCAGCACCACAGTTTGAAAGCATCAAATCTTTAGCGGTCAGCATTTTTTATTGTCCAGCTATCATATCCATGCATGACTACTGGAAAACCATAGCTTTGACTAGACAGATCGTTGTCAGCAAAGTACTGTCTTTGGTTTTTAATATGCTGTCTAGGTATGTCACTGTTTTTCTTCCAAGAAGCAAAAATCTTTAAATTTCATGGCTGCAGTCACCATCTTCAGCGATTTTGGAGCCAAAGAAAATAAAGTCTCTCAGTTTCCATTGTTTCCCATCTATTTGCCATGAAGTGATGGGACCGGATGCCATGATCTTAGTTTTTTGAATGTTGATTTTTAAGCCAACTTTTCACTCTCCTCTTTTACTTTCATCAAGCAGCTCTTCAGTTCTTCTTTGCTTCCTGTCATAAGGGTGGTGTCATCTGACTATCTCAGGCTATTGATATTTCTCCCATAAATCTTGATTCCAGCTTGGGCTTCACCAAGCATGGCATTTTGCATGATATACACTGCATATAAGTTAAATAAGCAGGGTGATGATATACAGTTTTGACATACTCCTTTCCCAATTTTGAACCAGTCCATTGTTCCATATCTGGTTCTAACTGTTGCTTCTTGACCTGAATACAGGAGGCAGGTAAGGTGGTCTAGTATTCACATCTCTTTAAGAATTTTCCACAGTTTATTTTGATCCACACAGTCAAAAGCTTTAGTGTAGTAAATGAAGCAGAAGTAGATGTTTTTCTAGAATTCTCTTTTTTCTATGATCCAACGAATGTTGGCAATTTGATCTCTGATTCTTCTGCCTTTCCTAAATCCAGATTGTGCATCTGGGAAATCTTGGTTCACATGTTGTTGAAGCCTAGCTTGAAGGAATTTGAGCATTACTTTGCTAGCATGTGAAATGAATAGAATTGTGTGCTAGTTTGGACATTTTTTGTCACTTCCTTTCTTTGGCATTGGAATGAAAACTGACCTTTTCCAGTCCTGTGGCCACTGCTGAGTTTTCCATATTTGCTGGTATATTAAGTACAACACTTTAGCAACCTCTTCTTTTAGGATTTGAAATAACTTAGCTGGAATTCCATCACCTCCATTAGCTTTGTTCATAGTGATGCTTCTTAAGGCCAACTTGACTTCACATTCCAGGATGTCTGGCTCTAGGTGTGTGATCACACCATCATGGTTATCTGGGTCATTAAGATGTTTTTGGACCATTCTTCAGTGTATTCTTGCCACCTCTTCTTAATATCTTCTGCTTCTGTTAGGTCCATACCATTTCTGTCCTCTATTGGGCTGTCTTTGAATAAAATTTTCCTTTGGAGTCTCTAATTTTCTTGAAGAGATCTCTAGTCTTTCCCATTCTATTGTTTTCCTCTATTTCTTTGGATTGTTTGGTTAGAAAGCCTTTCTTATCTCTCATTGCTGTTCTCTGGAACTCTGTATTGAGATGGATATATCTTTTCTTTTCTTCTTTACCTTTAGCTTCTCTTCTTTTCTCAGCTATTTGTAAGGCCCCCTCAGTCAACCACTTTGCCTTTCTGCATTTCTCTCTCTTGGCTATGGTTTTGATCACCACCTCCTGTACAATATTATGAACTTCTGTCTGTAATTCTTTAGGCAGTCTGTCTATCAGATATAATCCCTTGAATCCATTTATCACTTCCACTGTATAGTCATAAGGGATTTGATTTAATTCATACCTGAATGGTTTAGTGGTTTTCCCTACATTCTTCAATTTAAGTCTGAATTTTTCAGTGAGGAGTTCATGATCTGAGTCACAGTCAGCTTCCAGTATTGTTTTTGCTGACTGTATAGAGCTTCTCCATCTTTGGTTACAAGGAATATAATCAATCTGATTTTAGTATTGACTATCTGGTGATGTCCATGTGCACAGGCATCTCTTGTGTTGTTGAAAGAGGGAATAAACTCAGAAAAAAAACAACTAGAGTTTGGGGTATTTACCAGTTCTGCTGCTGCTAAGTCACTTCAGTTGTGTCCAACTCTGTGTGACCCCATAGACAGCAGCCCACCAGGCTCCCCCGTCCCTGGGATTCTCCAGGCAAGAACACAGGAGTGGGTTGCCATTTCCTTCTCCAATTCTTGAATGTGAAAAGTGAGAGAGAAGTCACTCAATCATATCCGACTCTTAGCAACCCCATGGACTGCAGCCTACCAGGCTCCTCCATCCTAACTTATAGTCTGATTGCTACCTCATTCCTTTCTTCACAATAATGTAATGACTAACAACCCAGAATCTGCAATCATGCAGAGCTGAGAGCTCAGCTATGTGGCCTATGACAAGCCACAGTTATCCTCTTGGTGCTAGAGTTTCCTCTTCTATAAAATGAAGATTGTAAGTGTACTTATGTTACATACTTGGAAATACTGATTAAAATAGTGGATACAAAGCACTTAGTATTGTGTTAAAACCTAGTAAGTGCTTAGTAAATACTTACATATATCATTCTCAAATAGGCAATTTAAATGTTTGTTCTTAATTGTCAAAAGCTTTCATTATTCTTTCACCTTCTCCACTCTTTTCTTTTGCTTTAACACTGGTGTCCTTTCTTATACACCCTATCAGATACGAGCCAAGAATGTCCCAGGATGGCTGGTTGGCCAGAGTCAAATCCTATTAATACCAATACCAAGTGAAACAATTAACAAGAGTATAACTATTAACAATTGTGTTTTATGGATGTCTTCTTTTGGTTAGCATCATTTTCATCTTTAGGCTGGTTCAATGTTCACTATAAAATGATGTGAAAAAATCTGTATTAAAAAGGACATTAAATCCCAAGTGGTATATTGTTAAACTAGAGACATGGGTTGTATTCCTGAGCTCAGATTATCTTTTGTCCAGCACAAAGAATATGAAAACATTTTTGTGGCATTTGAAATTGGTAGTACTACAGGTGAAGCACACAATGACATTTCAAGCAATTCAAGGTTTAGCTACTCATGTTCAGAAATATTTTATGGCTTACCCAGTCTTAGACTCATTCTCCTGATTCCTAAAAGAAGGGTAGAGGAAATTATTGCATTCCCATTTTATTATCTTTTTGTAACCTCTATAAAACTGATATAAACCCATTGACAAGGAAAATATAATTATCTACCACTTAAGGCATTTTTTTAAGAATGAAAGTGTTATTATTAAATAAAAGTACTTTTTAAAGGTAGTATGTAAATGCTGGGCCATTGTGTATGGCTTTGGAGATTATGCATGGGACAACCTTAGGCAATATTTATAAATAGACAATTGTTCACTAAATATGGCAGTTTTCTGATATATGACAATAAGGTGAGGAAGTTATTCCTTTTTCAAACATGGACGGTCATTTGTATTATCAAATGTCAGTCTTAGAAAGGCATAAAACAGTGAAGAAATAGCAAAACAATAAAATCACTGAGAAAAAAATCACTGCCAAATATTAGTTACATGTGTCACAAAGCTATGTGCATATTTGGAAGGGTATTTTGATGTACAAATACATAGATAAAATCAATGCAATATGGTATAATTTTTTCATTAATATGTCATAAGTATTTTTTCATGTCATAAATAGTGAGCTGCATTATAGTCTTAGTGGTTATGTCGCATGTCATCATAATGCATGCAGAGGTGTATACTTCATTTGGTCAACCTCCCATTGATAGATATTTGGTTGTTTCCAATTTCCAGTAATATAAATATCCTTACACTGAACATCATTGCATGCATACATTTGCATAATTATATGATTCAGTTCAGTTCAGTCACTCAGTCATGTCTGACACTTTGCGAACCCATGGACTGCAGCACGCTAGGCTTCCCTGTCCATCACCAACTCCTGGAGCTTGCTCAGACTCATGTCCATTGAGTTGGTGATGCCATCCAACCATATCATCTTCTGTCATCCCCTTCTCTCCTGCCTTCAATCTTTCCCAGCATCAGGGTCTTTTCCAATGAGTCAGTTCTTTGCATTAGGTTGCCAAAGGATTGGAGTTTCAGCTTCAGCATCAGTCCTTCCAATGAACATTCAGGACTTATTTCCTTGAGGATGGACTAGTTGGATCTCCTTGCAGTCCAAAGGGCTCTCAAGAGTCTTATCCAACACCACAGTCCAAAAGCATCAATTCTTCACCACTCAGCTTTCTTTATAGTCCAACTCTCACATCCTACATGACAACTGGAAAAGCCATAGCTTTGACTAGACAGACCTCTGTCAGCAAAGTGATGTCTTCTTTTTAATATGCTGCCTAGGTTTGTCATAGCTTTTCTTCCAGGGAGCAAGAGTCATTTAATTTCCTAATAAATTTTTTAGGTCTAAAGTTATTTATTTATATTTCCAAGATTCCCTGTCAGTAATTTAAAATATAATGATAATGGTTTAGAAGTACTGTTTTAAGAGTCATCACCAAACTGTAATAGAGCTTATCCTGATAACAACTAGGAGATTTAGTTCTGGCTAGTTCCCCACAAAATTGAAATCTTATTCCTTATTTTTAACAATGAAGAAATGCACTTTATATTAAAACACTTTACCAAATACTTTTTGGTTCACTAAATAAAGTTAATTGTCCTGTAAACTAAAAAAGTTCATAGATCTAAAAAGTATCAATTACTATTTTATGATATTTATAACAACAGTTACAATTATTTTTGTAAAATATTAAATAGTGATTAAACACTTGGTCTCTTCTAGGTAAACATGAAAGAGGAGCATTTTACTACCTTCAAATCTTATATATATAAATTCAGTATCTTTATTATAAGGTTTTGTAGTCATTAAACTCCATGATTTGAAACACTAATTTAACCTGGCTGTAGTCATTTTTTTTCAGTAACAACCCTCCCTTACCATCAACATTTAAACATTATATATGAATGCTTTTTATCTTTACTGGATCACACACAATCAGGAGTATTTTAATGCTATTCAGTGGTATTTACAAAGTTTTGTGTTGACAAAGCAAAATGCTTTTTCTACCCACAAAACATTTTTATTAAGATTAAATTTTATTGTTTCCTAGCTTTCAAATATGAACATCTCTGAACATTGTTTTATTTTCCTTACATTCACCTTTATAAACTGTTATTTGCTGTGAATGAATACATCTATGACAACAAGCTGCCATTTTCCTTTCTGTGTTGATATGTATCTATCCATGAAAATGCCTTGGCAAATTCCAATAATTAATGCACTGGATTTTAGGGAGCTCCCTGAGCTTCCAGGTGGCTCAGTGGTAAAGAATCCACCTGCCAATGCAGGAAACACAGGAGTCATGGGTTCAGTCCCTGGATTGGGAAGATCCTCTGGAGGAGGAAATGGCAAGCCACTCCAGTATTCTTGCCTGGAGAATCTCATGGACAGAAAGGCCTGGTGGGCTACAGTCCATGGAGTATCAAAAAGAATCAGACATGACTGAGCAGTTGATCTTCCAGGAGAGTTTCCTGGTGATCTAGAGGTTAAGATTTAGTGCTTTCACTATTGTAGCCTGAGGTTAAATCCCTGGGTGGGGAACTGAGATCCCACACACTACATGACCAGAAATAAATAAATAGAAGAAATTGAGTTTTACATTTGTTATACCACCAAAACCACAAAGCAAGAAAGGATGATACATTTCTGTTGTTAGCTTCTAAATAATATACACATCCATTTTTCCCCTGAAAAATCTACTCCTTTCTAAGCAGCACTGTAGGATTCTTGAACTTTTCAAATTTTATAGGCCTGATTTTAAATTGATTTTTCTTTCTGAAATAGATAATATTAATTTCACTTATCAAGAAACTCAAAGCTAACTGTTGATGTGTCATTAAAATAGCTACAGAATTGGAGATCATAAACTATTTAAAAAACATCTACTTCTGTTTTATTATTTAGGAATTGACAGATTAAATTTTAGAGAGTTTTTAATTATCTGAATATATTACTCATTTCTAAGGGGCTAAATCTTCATTTTCAAGGTATATACCATGTTACAGAAGGATGATAATGAAAATATTTGAATAAATATACACATTATATATATATTAGATATATGCATATTATATATGTGTATATATGTAGTATATATATCATGTGTGTGAGATAAAGGGCCTTTCTTTAGAATTCATAAAGCTTCACTCACCCAGTTTTACAATATAATCCTTTTGCAATATCTTCATAAGCGTGTTCTCATTAGATTTTTGCAGGAAACATTCCATAAATTCAAGCCCTAGTGCTCATTAATTGCTTACCTGAAAAGTGTTTTTATTCTCTACCACATTTTCCCACTAACCAGAACAATCTTGCTCACAAGTAAAAGCCCAAATTAAATGGCTCTTCTGTCATATCTCCCTTTAAAAAAATTGCACACAGAATTAATAATTTCTTTCCCTGTACTCCTTCATGACTCAGGTTCAAACATACATTCATTATTGCTAATCAAATTATATGCCTGATTTCACTTTGAGTCCTTAAAACCAAGGATTATATTTAATCCATATACGTACACCTAGCAAGTGGGTAAATGGATGAGTCATTCAAATATTCTTTGATGTAGACCTTAATAACACATAGCCAAGAGGATAAGCACTATCTCATCTGTAGTAGCATCCCTATTTTACATATAAGGAAATTGAGACACCAAATAGCCAACTGAAAAGTTGCATGGCTTAAAACTAGAAAATGTCTGATATTAACCTTGGTCAGACTCCACATTTATAATGTCTTTCATTACAGATTGATCTTCAGATAAATGCTCTTATTGTTAAAAATAGAAACTGCAAAAGAAACTTGAACAGTTATACAAACAGAGAGCTATGTCTTATTTTCTCTAATATAGTCTACACATATCTAACTCTGGCATAGATTCTCTTTAGACAAAACAAATTATTTTCTATGAATAATTATTAGGGTAGCTAAATAGGAAATCCAGTCATCCTTCCCAAGGGGTGAATGAATACATTCGGCAATTCACTCTTGAGCTTTTTCCTTGTATATAGAGCTGAGCCCTGCAACAGGAAGCAACGCAAGCACCATTCTGTTCTGAAGGGCTTTCAGACTGGATGTAAGTGGCAAGACTAACAAGCATGGAAAGAACCTGAAAAGATTCACTTGTAATAATTTAAGATAGGAATTTTATTTGAGAGGGAGATAAGCAAAGGCTATAGGTCTCAGAGAACTTTCATGGAGGAAATTATTATTTTTTTAATTTGATGGAGAAGAGGCAAAAAAAAGTGTTCCTGGTAAGGCAGATGATTCAAGTGGCAATCAGAGAGAAGGCCTAAGTGATTTTTTTTTTCTTTTACCGGTTGGAAAGAGAGTTGAAGGATGTAAGTCTCTTTCCCAGTGTGAAGTGATATCACATTATATTTGATTAGTATGTATATGTTTAAAGTGTGGTGTTTAGTTTTTTGTTTTTTTTTATATTGACTATTTCATTTTGTTGGGGGAGTGTGTAATTTCCTTGGTTCTGTCTCACTGCAGGAAAAATCTGAAGCAGCAGACCAGTGTTACAGCTCGGTTACAGCTCAGTTTTATTTGGCAAGCAAAGGAAAATACATCCTAAAGGCAGGAGGGTGGGCCTGGCCAAAAGGCATGAAGAGAAAAGAAGAGAGCGGCTCAACTTTGGCCCGTCTTTTTATGTTCTTTTTCTCCTCCCTCTGAGCCTGCCCTATGTAAATTGGGCTAGCCAGGAAGGTTGTTTGCTTCGCCTGAGGTTTTTACTCTGGTCTTTGGACCTTCCTTTGTTTTTTTATTTATTTATTTTTATTTTTTGTGGGCTTTCTCCTTTCTTTGTCATTTAGCCACCGCTATTTTGGACTCCTTTTTCCTATTCTAACTACCTAACATTCCCCCCTCAAGAGATGGGGAGTAGGGGCATCAAGGTCTCTCTGGCTACTTCCTGCTGAGCTGGGACAATGAGGGCATTGGGCCTCCCCCTCTTGCTAATCTCAAGCCTCAGAGTCCTTATAGTGGTGAGCATCTAAGGGTGAGCGATATTTTCCTTGAATGGGTGTAGTTTTACACATCCTTGTTGAACTGGCACTGCATGTTGTTGCTTGTTGACCTGGGCAGAGACAAAATGGGTTTGACAATTGATGATACATGGAGCAATCATAAGCAGCATCAATATGGTGATAACAGGGATTAGTAGGGGCATTAGCCAACTCCAAATTCCCCCTCGTCAGGAGAAGGATCCCCCAAAGAGAGACTGTAGCCACCCCAAGAACTCTCCTGCTTGTATTGAGATCCCATAGGATCTGAATGTTTTTACTTGAGGACTGTGAGACTTTCTTTAACCTAGCTGGAGATATTTACCCAGAACAACCTGTGTCATTCAAGATGGCTCAAGACTCTCCTGGTTCAAAGATCAGGAGATCTGTCTCCTGTCTGTTTTGGAGTACAACCCCTGACAAGCTGTGTTAGTTCTTTAGAGCTATCCTGAGAAGTCTTATCCCTAGAAACTTAATTTGGGGCATGTTCACTAGAATGGCACTCATGTGTAGTCCTAAATAGGTATCTAAGATCTCCCAGGGTTCTCACAGGTGTATTGGGTATCCTCTTCTGTGTTCTTCCATGATTTGACTCCTGAGTAGTGAGTCCAAGAGTTGTGTCTGGTACCTTGACTGCTGTGAGGGTAGAAAGTATTCCAGGGTAGGGGCTCTTCCATGTGGGCTGGAGTTGAGCCTTTGGGGGTCCATCTTTCCAGACTTTAATTAGGACTTGAGTCTCTGGAACATATAATGGTAGCTCTTTAGAATCTTTTGGGTCTTGGTTGACACTCCACAAGTGTATATCCTATTGGGATTGCCCAATGACCATTGCATAAGACTGGAGGATCTGAGCTTCTGGATCTAGGAAGAGATCATTGGCATAAACAAAAGGTCTCCCAGATAGCATCTCATAAGGACAAAGACCAACCTGTTCCTTAGGGACAATATGGATGTAGAGGAGAGCTATTGGTAAAGCCTCCTTCCATCCCAGGGAAGTCTCCTGGGTTATCTTTTTTATTGCTGATTTTAAGAACTGGCTGGCTCTTTCTACTTTTCCTGAAGACTGAGGCCTCCTGGGACAATGGAGATAATAAGTAATGCCTAATGCTTTAGAGACCACTTGGGTGAACTTAGAAGTAAATGAGGTCCCATTGTCACTCAGAATGATTTCATGGAGCAATTATTTTACCACCACCTCAGCTTTCTCCGTCCAGGTGGGAAAGCCTTCAATCCATCCTGTGAATGTATCTATCATGACTAGTTGGTATTTATACTTTTGAGAAACTGGCATCTGTCAGTCCATCTGCCAGTCCTCTCTTGGGTAGGTCCCCTGCTATTGGACAGGCTGGGGCATCTGGGGTCTTTGAGCTCCTTGGGGGTTGTTTAATTGGCAAGTGGGATAAGGGAGACCACTTGCTATATAATCATATGGAGGCCTGTTCCTCTGAAGGACCTTTCTAGTGATCTTTGGAAGGCTTTCTCCTCTAAATGAGTGGTGACATATAAGGAGTTAACCAACTTCCATTGGAGAGTCCCAGGAAGAAAAAGGACTCCCTCCTTTTGGAACCACCCCTTATGATCATCTTGAAAGCCCTCACTCTTAGCTTTAAAAGTCTCACCTTCAGTATGTGAGGAATTTCTGGCAAATTAATCAGTAGAACTAAGGTGGTAACCCCTCTTAGGTCATTGTTCTGTAATGCTGCTCTGCTAGCTGCCTGATCAGTTGCTTGGTTCCCTCATGCCCCTTCCATGCTCCCTTTGTGGTGTCCTTTACAATGGGAGACCGAAATTTTAGCAGGCAGATGGACTGCCTCCAAGAGTCTAAGGATTTGATCACCATACTTGGTTGGGGACCTTCAGGTGGTCAAGTGGCCTCTTTCTTTCCAAATAGCAGCATGTGCATGTAGCACCAGAAAGGCATACTTGGAGTAAGTGTAAATGGTTACTCTCTTTGCTTTTCCCAGCTCTAAATCTTGAATCAGGCCTATGAGCTCAGCCAATTGGGCTGAAGTACCTGGGGCAAAAGTTTAGCCTCTATGGTCTCCAAATTGGAGACTACTGCATATCCAGCTATTCTTTTCCCATTCAAGACAAAGCTATTTCCATCAGTGTACCAAATTACCTCAGGATTTGTCAGAGGTTCTCCTGACAATCCCTCTTGGAGTTTTGTCCAGTAGTCCAAAGTTTCTAGGCAAGAGTGAAAGGGGAGAGAGACCTCAGAGTTAGGCAGGTGGGTAGCTGGGTTAAGAACCTCAAAAAGGGATATAGTCAGGCCTGGATTTTCCATCAGCACTACTTGATATCTGAGGATCCTTTGATCAGATATCAATAAATGACCTCTCCCATTCAGGAGTTGTTTCACTTGGTGGCTGGTAAAAATAGTTAGTTTGCCCCCAAAAGAGTGTTTTAAAGTATCTTCTATCAGGACTGCAATAGCTGCAAGATTTCGAAGGCAGGGAGGCCAGCCTTGGGCAGTTAGGTTGAACCTCTTGGATAAGTAAACTACAGGCTGGGGCTCAGGTCCCAACCTTTGAGTTAACACTCCCAAAGCTATTCCTTCCTTTTCATGGACATAAAGTTGGAGTGCTTTTTCTGGGTCTGGCAACCAACCTCAAGGCAGGTGCTTGAATTAAGGCCTCTTTTAGTGTAGCCTCTGCCTTCTTTTGTGGAGCTCCCCACATTAGTGAGATTGAATCATCCCATCCCTTCAAGCTTTCATATAAGGGCTGGGCAATTAGACCATAGTTGGGTATCCAGATTCTACAATACCCAGTTAGTCCCAGGAAAGCTCACAATTGTTTTCAAGTCGTGGGGGAGGGAAACTGGAGGATTCCTTGTACTCCATCAGAGCACAGCCTCCTAGATCCGTGTGTAATCTGAACTCTCATGTAAGGGACCTTTGTCTCGACCATCTGTGCCTTACCATGGGAGACTTTATATTCTCTCTCTGCCAAAAAGCTTAGAACTTGAATTACATATTGTTGGGGATTTTTCTCATCTGGAGAGCAGATTAGTAGGTCATCTACATAGTGTAATATTTTCCCATTAGGTCCCAGGTCCAAATCTAGGAGATCCCAGCCAAGAGCCTGTCCAAATGGGGGGTGTAGGGGGGGTGCTATCTCTGAACCCCTGAGGTAATACCATCCAAGTCGTCTGTTGGTGTTTTTCTTCTGCAGCCTCCCACTCAAAGGCAAAAAGATATTGGGATTTTTAGCCAGTTGTATGCAAAAGAATGCATCCTTGAGACCCAGGACTGTAAACCACTTGGCACTGGGCAGGATTTCTCCCAAGATTACATAGAGATTGGGTACAGTGGGATGGAGGGGGACTACAGCTTCATTTATGATCCAAAGATCTTGAACCCTTCACCAGGCCCCATCCTTTTTCTTTACAAGGAGGATCAGGGTATTATACTGTAGAACTGGTCGAATTGGTGGGGACCAATTCCTGGGCAAGGAATTTATTCATTAGAGGCTGTAGTCCTTCCTGAGATTCTCTTCTGTGGGGGTATTATTTCCGGTTTGGAAACTGAATGGGATCTCAGAGAATAATGATGACTGGTTCAGCTTGTCATGATGGGCTCATCCAGGGATCCCCTGGTCCCACACCTGGGGGTTAATTTTGTCCTCCAATAGTTCTTGGTTCTTCCCTGTTGGAGAGGGTGTAATAGGTTCCTCAATAGTAACCAGAAGCTGTAGGGCTCTAGGGACTGAAAAGTTACCCATCACAAGGGTGGTCTCCAGTTTAGTGAGTATATCTCTTCCCAGTAAGGGAGTAGGATACTGAGGGACAACCAGAAACTGGTGGAGAAGTATTTGTCCCTCCTAGCAACAAAGAAGTGCTCAGGTGAATCTTTTTGTAATTGTTTTTCCTGTAGCACCCAAAATGGTACAGGTTTGAGATGAGAAGTCTCCAGAATAGGATGTCAGGACAGAGTAGGTGGACAAGACATTTTCAGACCGACCTGCCACATCCAGTTGCACCCGTGGCTCCAGTCCCATGTTGGTTATCTGTGACAGGTGGGCTGACTGGAGTGGGCCACTTCAGTCCTATTGGACCATCATGAGGGAAGGCTTGGCACTTGACCATGAGGCTCTTGGGTCCCGGGGGCACAGTGCCACCCAATGTCCCAACTGATGCTGTTTTTAGCAAGCCATTTTAGGAGACTTGTCATGGTTTGGACCCTTCATGGCCCAATACCCCGCCCATCTACAGATTAAGCATTTGCCTTGTGCCTTGTCCTTTAAGGACTCGGGGTTTGCCATAGGGCTTCCCTGGAGGGCAGCCAGCATCTGGGCATGCCTTGTCTCTTTCCTTCTCTCCCTTCCCTGGGCCTTGGTCTCTCTCTTCTTTTCTCTATTATGAAAGGTATTGGTAGCTGTCTGGACCATCTTATTTAAAGAAGCAGCAGGGTCCTGCTACTATAGCTATTGTAACTTTATCCTCTGTCTAACGCACACTGGGACAGGAATTTGTCCTTTAAAATCACCTGTACCTCATAAGAGTGTAAGCCCAGATGGGTAAACTTTTGGAGGACCTCTTTTAGCCTTTCCAGAAAGGCAATGGGGTTCTCATTGGGCTCCTGAGTTATTGCTGAGATGTGGGCATAGCTGATTACTTTTTGTGGGCTGCTTTTAGTCTTGCCTTTACATAGATCAGAAAATGATCCCCTTCCCAGATGTGCTCAGCATCACTATAATTCCAACTAGGATCTGAGGAGGGGAGCGCAGTTTCCCCCACGAGGGATTTATTGCTTGACATGTGAAGCCCCATGACATACCTTTGGGCTTCCTTTAAGGTCTTTACCTTTGGGCTCAAGGTCAGATAAAGTTTGACTAAATATAACCATGATGTCCTTCTACATCAAGTCAAAGGCCAAGGTAATATGTTGGAATATATCTATATATTTGCCTGGGTCATCTGTATAGCTTCACAGGTCTTGTTTGATCTGTCTTAGTTCTAAGAGGGAGAAGGTCTTATGGACCCAGGTTGGTCCAAATTCTCCTCCAGTTTCAACTAAGGGACATACTCGAGTTGGCTTTTGTGGAGGAGGTGCTCCTGGATGTGGGAGCACGTTTGGATACAAGGAAGGAACACCAGGCAACTTAGGAGCCATGGGAGTTGAGCCTTCACCGGGAGCTTCCTTCTCTTGGTTGTCTGTGCCTAACACCATTTGCCTACTAGGCTCACTTTTAGGGCATACAACAATCCCATACTTAAGACAGAGTCCCTTCATATCTTTAAGTCAGAAGAAAAGTTGGATATAGGAGATTTCTGTCGATTTCCCTTGTCTTTTGCAGAATAAATCTAGCTGCAGGATGGTATTGTAATTTAAACTCCCATCCTCAGGCCAGTGTTCCTTATCCCCCAGAGGATACCATGGCCAAGCCGTGGCACAAAAGAATTTTAAGTGACTTCTCCTTAGAGTTAGGGGATCGAACAGCTTCCAGTTATCTAGGATGCATCTTAGGGCATCTGTTGGGAAGTAGTTGGTTACTTTCCATCTAAAAGACAGTGATGACAGGGAGGAAAAGAAAAAAGAAAAAAAAAAAACTAATAGGCCTCCTTCTATTTTATTGGTGGACTTCCTTAGGGGTGAGTGTTTTTAAAGCTTATCCTACCCAGTACTGTTGCAACTTGAGAGCCAGGTGTCCCCAGGTCAGGCTGCAGATCTCCAGGCAGGCTGAGGCATGACAGCCTCCTGGAGATCAAATCCCCAGGCAGGTTGAGGCAGGTCAGTCTCCTGAGATTTGGGTCCCTGGGCGGGTCGAGGTATGTCGATCTCTTGAGACCCCTGGCCTGGCAGATCCCCGAGCAGGTTTAGGTGTGTCAACCTTATGCAGACAAGATCCCTAGGTAGGTCGAGGCAGGTCGACCTCCTGGGACACCTGGATTGGAGTTGGGCATCCCTAAAGTCTCCAACGTGACCAGTGCTGGGTAGGATTAAGGGGTTGTATTCTTAACTCATTGCCAGTTTGTCCAGTGTGGATGGGAATACATACCATGATGTAAAGCAGTCCAAGCTTGTGCCCTGAGACTGGGAACCTGGTGAAACAGACATAAACCTTATCCTCTTGTTGATCTAAGGGAATGTAAGTCACTGACTTCCTCCCCTAGTCCTCCATAAGAGCAGTTTAGAGTGTTTCCAATGGTAAACGTTTCATTGTCATATACCCACACTAAGTAATAACAGAAATAATGACAAAGGAGTGTTGTCTGGTCCTGTTAGGGATATTAGAGTATTTTAATAATAAGTGGGGTGGAGTGATGTTGCCTACAAGGGGGCGGGGTCCTGGCTGTAGGAGTTAGTAAGTTGCTTAAGAACAAATTGATAAGAGGCAACAGACCAGATGGTCCATAAAAGTGGAGTGGGTACTTCCCTTATTGTTGAAATGATCCTCCCACTCATTAGCATATGAAATCACCCAGCTCTGGAAAACTAACCACACCACATTCCATGGCCACTACACTCACCTGTGATGGCCCACACTCTTGGAGTGTGCTTCTCTTTGAATCTGAACAAATCTACCTCTTACCTATCACTGTGTCTCTCACTGAATTTTTTTCCATGAGACATCAAGAACCTGAGCTTCATTAGGTCCTAAAACCAGGCACCATGGGTTTTGGCAGGGCCAAGTCCCAGTTGAATACAACTGAGTGACAAGGCATACCACAGAGTCCCTGCCATGTGGGTTTGAATCCCAATGTTAGGTAAACAGTTTCAAACACAACTTTCAGAAATGTAAAGATGATGACCTGCCCAATACTTTGTAAGCAGTGGCCTAGATGGAGAGAGAGCTGAAGGATGGGAGGAAAAAGCAGTGGGAAAAATGAGGAATCCCCTTCATGACCTGCTGGAAAATCTGCTAAATACCTGACCTGTGCCCACAACTTTCATTGGTCTGATCCTTGGCACCAAGGAAATTAAGGACAGAGGAACCCTCACCTACTTGGGCAACAGCCACCAAAGTGCAGCTGACAGTGGAGCCTTCAGGACACACTGGGGAGTAGCCCCTGCCAGCGTCCCTCAATTGTACCCACTGCCACTCGCCTGTTCACAGGGGGTTCAAGGAAACAAGAAATGAGAGATTGTAAAGCAATTAAGATTTTGTTAGCCATATGTCCTTCCAGCCATAGGGGCATGGACCTCCTTCTTTAACCGGAGGTCTTCTAGAATCCAAGACTGACCCATGTGAGCTTTCTGTTGCGTCTGTTTTTGCTGTCCCGGTTTCCAGCATGCTGGGCTTCTTGTCACTTCCACTGTGCTGGGTTTTCTTCGTGTTCAGCTTCCACTGCAGGAGCTTTCACTGAGCTGGGCTTCTAGGCCAAGCTGAGGTTGTGTCAGCCAGGTTAAATCTGAGAAACGACACCAAAGATGTTGGGGGAGTGTTTAATTTCCTCAGTTTTGTCGCACTGCAGCGAAAATTTGAAGCAGCAGACCAGTGTTACAGCTCAGTTACAGCTCTGTTTTATTTGGCAAGAAAGGGAAAATATATCCTTGAGGTGGGAGGGTGGGCCAACCCAAAAGACAAGAGAAGAGACCGTTCAATTTTGGCTCTTCTTTTTGGTTTTTCTCCACCCCCTGAGACTGCCTATGTAAATTAGGCTAGCCAGGAAGACTGTTTGCTTCACTTGAGGTTCTCACTTCAGTCCTCAGACCTTCCTTTGTTCTCTTTTCTGGGGCTCTTTCCTTTCCTTGTCTTTTAGCCACAGCTATTTTGGACTCCTTTTTCCTATTGTAACTACCTAACAGCTTAATCCCCACAACATTTCTGAAGAATGGACAAGGCTAACATTGTTGTTCCGTTTTGCAGACAAGGAAATGAGTTTTGTACAGGTTAAACGACTTTATAAATTCAGCTGTTTTCTAAGATAGAGAAGCATATTATATGGGAGAAGGCACTGGCAACCCAAGAGAAGCATATTATATAGCACTATACATATACACCACTTTCAGATAGTTTCATGTCCTTTTTTGTAGTTAGTATAATTTTTTTATCCAATTTTCCCTCAGGATTCTTTTGATTTTTTTTTTCTCAGTTAGTCTCTAATAGCAAACCATTTGTAATGTCTAATTAGAAAGTATGAGCTGAATTTTTCCAGGAATGGAGGTATCAAAGCCTAATGGTGTCCTTCTTATTAAAAACACACAGCTGTTTTTCCAGAGATCCAAAATAAGTATGTTTTGGTAGGATACAAACCTCTAGGTTTTTACTTGAATGTGCTGTTTGCATGTAAAATTGGGATTGATTTTAACATAATGGAAAATTATTGATGTCTGTGGAGTGAATCTATATCAATCTGAATTTACTTTAGCTCAGACTTTACAATTAAAACTTTAATTTTACCAAGCAGATTAGCATCCCATTAAAATTTTTGTATGTGACAGCTTTCCCTAAATGCCTTCAAAATGACAGTGCTTTTTATGGTTGAAACAAGTGCTATTTGAAAATGGCTGTCTCAGTTTCCCCCACAAAAGAGGGTAATAGACCCATGTATCCCCAAATTGAAGATTATTCTTGGTAGCTGTAGAGCATGTCAGATTTTTGCTCATTTACTTGTGTTCCAATTTTACTTCACATAAATAAGCTGTTGTGGAAAGCCATATCAATTCTCAATGAAGGGGAAAAGACAGGGAATTGAAAAGGCAGCAAACAAAGTACTGTATTGTATTTTTGGAACAATCTTTTTTTTTTTTTAAGTAAATATTTTCCCAGAGAATATCTGAAACGTATGAGACAAAAAATACAGAGAGTAATGAGCACAGGATTTGTATGAATTCAAAATTGGGAGCACGTGTATATCTGTGGCGGATTCATTTTGAATGGCAAAACTAATACAATTATGTAAAGTTTAAAAATAAAATAAAATTAAAAAAAAAAAAAAAACAAAATTGGAAGAAGAGATAAGAAAGCCTTCCTCAGCAATCCATGCAAAGAAATAGAGGAAAACAACAGAATGGGAAAGACTAGAGATCTCTTCAAGAAAATTAGAGATACCAAGGGAATATCTCATGCAAAGATGGGCTCGATAAAGGACAGAAATGGTATGGACCTAACAGAAGCAGAAGATATTAACAAGAGGTGGCAAAAATACACAGGAGAACTGTACAAAAAAGAGATCCACAACCCAGAGAATCATGATGGTGTGTCACTGACCTAGAGCCAGACATCCTGGAATGTGAAGTCAAGTGGGCCTTAGAAAGCATCACTACGAACAAAGCTAGTGGAGGTGATGGAATTCCAGTTGAGCTCTTTCAAATCCTGAAAGATGATGCTGTGAAAGTGCTGCACTCAATATGCCAGCAAATTTGGAAAACTCAGCAGTGGCCACAGGACTGGAAAAGGTCAGTTTTCATTCTAATTCCAAAGAAAGGCAATGCCAAAGAATGCTCATACTACCACACAATTGCACTCATCTCACACGCTAGTAAAGTAATGCTCAAAATTCTCCAAGCCAGGCTTCAGCAACACGTGAACCGTGAACTTCCTGATGTTCAAGCTGGTTTTAGAAAAGGCAGAGGAACCAGAGATCAAATTGTCAACATCCGCTGGATCATGGAAAAAGCAAGAGAGTTCCAGAAAAACATCTATTTCTGCTTTATTGACTATTCCAAAGCCTTTGACTGTGTGGATCACAATAAACTGTGGAAAATTCTGAGAGATGGGAATACCAGACCACCTGACCTGCCTCTTGAAAAATCTGTATGCAGGTCAGGAAGCAACAGTTAGAACTGGACATGGAACAACAGACTGGTTCCAAATAGGAAAAGGAGTACGTCAAGGCTGCATATTGTCACCCTGCTTATTTAACTTATATGCAGAGTACATCATGAGAAACGCTGGACTGGAAGAAACACAAGCTGGAATCAAGATTGCTTGGAGAAATATCAATAACCTCAGATACGTAGATGATACCACCCTTATGGCAGAAAGTGAAGAGAAACTAAAAAGCTTCTTGATGAAAGTGGAGAGTGAAAAAGTTGGCTTAAAGCTCAACATTCTGAAAACGAAGATCATGGCATCCGGTCCCATCACTTCATGGGAAATAGATGGGGAAACAGTGGAAACAGTGTCAGACTGTTTTTTTGGGCTCCAAAGTCCCTGCAGATGGTGACTGCAGCCATGAAATTAAAAGACGCTTACTCCTTGGAAGGAAAGTTATGACCAACCTAGATAGCATATTGAAAAGCAGAGACATTACTTTGCCAACAAAGGTCCATCTAGTCAAGGCTATGGTTCTTCCTGTGGTCATGTATGGATGTGAGAGTTGGACTGTGAAGAACGCTGAGCCTTGAAGAATTGATGCTTTTGAACTG
The DNA here is from genome assembly GCF_000754665.1 of Bison bison bison. Classification (NCBI taxonomy): domain Eukaryota; kingdom Metazoa; phylum Chordata; class Mammalia; order Artiodactyla; family Bovidae; genus Bison; species Bison bison. The sequence continues at coordinate 3,149,966 of NW_011494948.1, read as the reverse complement.
TGGTGTTGGAGAAGACTCTTGAGAGTCCCTTGGACTGCAAGGAGATCCAACCAGTCCACTCTGAAGGACATCAGCCCTGGGATTTCTTTGGAGGGAATGATGCTGAAGCTGAAACTCCAGTACTTTGGCCACTTCACGCGATGAGTTGACTCATTGGAAAAGACTCTGCTGCTGGGAGGGATTGGGGGCAGGAGGAGAAGGGGACGACAGAGGATGAGATGGCTGGATGGCATCACTGACTCGATGGACGTGAGTCTGAGTGAACTCCAGGAGTGGTAATGGACAGGGAGGCCTGGCGTGCTGCGCTTCATGGGGTCGCGAAGAGTCGGGCACGACTGAGTGACTGAACTGAACTGAACTGAAACTGGTTCAGGGCTTTGTTCTGTTACTGTCTGTGTGACTTTGAAAAGTCATTGGACTAATCAGGATATGAGTCTTTATAGTTATCAAGTGGGAAAGACTACAGTAGGTTGAAGGAATGAGACAAATAGGTAATGGAGAAGCATTCCTGCAAGAAGGCCCAGCATGGGAAAAAAGGTGAGCACGTCATGTAGCTGAGTACTGTGGATGTGGACATGTAGAATAAGACAAGAAATGACTCTAGAGAGAAAAAAAGTCAGTTGATTTAGGGCATTTAATACCACCCGAAGGAATCTGACTACATCTTGACAACAGTGACAGTTACTGGGTGTTTTCTGTGTTAACTCTGCTGTGTTGTCAGTTTGCACACAATGCTTTATTTAATTATCATAACTTCCCTTTGAGGATGCTGAAGTCCAGAATGCTAAAAACAAACAAACAAACAAACAAACAGCACAGCTGTTAAGTTGAAGAGTCAAGACTCAAATCCCATTCTGCCTGATTTCAGAATCAGGGCTTATCCATTCATAACTCTGCTTTGAAAAATATCAAACCCAAGAGTAGCTTGATCAGATTTTATTTTAAGTGTGCTCTGACTTGGGTGAAGAGAACTAATCTGGGGAAGAGGCCTAACTGGAGACAGACCAGTGGGAAAGCTGATGCAGTCATGTAGAAATGAGATGGTAGCCAGAAGTAAGGTAGACAGACATTGTATTCAAGATATACTTTAAAAATAGAATCAACAGAACTTAGCAATGTATTAATGAAAAGAAAAAGAAATAAATTAGAGTGCACCCAGGGTTTTTTTTTTTTTTTTTAATGTTTTCCTCCATCCATTCTATAATTTAGCTTTACTTTTAAACATTATTTAATGTTAACGCACTTGGGTATTCTGCTTGCCTTCTGAGCCTTTGATTATGCTATTTCTTCCGCCTGGCGAAGAAGCCTTGTTATAGGGAAAAGTGAATTTTGACTCAATGTTGGATGTGTTTCTTTTTCTTTAACCTTTGTTTCCTATTGCTTTTGTTCACTAAAACAACACTGCCCATACACAATGGCCTGCCTCAGGGAACCCTGCCTCTGCCTGAATGTTAAACAAAAATGCTTTTGTTCAGGAACCTGTCCACCTGTGGATGGCTACAGGATGGAAGAAATTAACACATCCTTAAATCATCCCTCTACCAAGGCTGGCCATTCCAGGAGATACTTGCAAAATTAATGGCCTTTTTACTGCAACTCCTCACTTCCCCTCCATCTCTTTTCTATAACAGAATCTGGCATCTAGACCCCATAAGATGGTTATTTTGAGACACTGGTCTGCCATCTTCTCGGTTTTCCAGCTTTCAAAATAAAGTCATATTCCTAACCTCAACATCTTGTCTCTTGGATTATTGGCCTGCTGTGTGGTGAGCACAGGGAACTTCTACTCTGTAACAGTGTCTCTACCTCACCTACTTCACTAACCATAGCAAAGAAATCCTACCCCCCTGTTTTAAAAGGTTTCACTTATTCTCCCAAACTTTGGTGATGTTTTCCACTGCTGGAATCCTCATATTTCTCATCATTTCTTGAAAAGCATATTGAGAACTCCCTGTGTACTTTGTTTTTTCACTTCAAATTTACTGTGGACAAAAACTGCATCCTACTATTACTTAAAGAGTAATCTAATGTCTTCTTGCACAGAATAGGTGTTAAATTAGTATCTGTTGAGTTTGATTCAATACAGTTTCTTCTCGTTTGTGAGGTCCACTAATTTGGTAAATATTATAATTCAGGGCTCATAACTTATTTCCTGGGAAAGGCTTTTTTGGACTCCTGTCTAAAGGAGTTTTGTAAATCATGACCCCTGTCTTTCTCTACCTCATTATTTTATTATAAAACTTATTACTGTCTGAATAAGACTGGATACATAATTGGAAGAGTCTAGTACAAAATGAAAGTACAGGCATCTTGTTAAAAATTACTCAGAATTTCCAGAAAGCAATTGGCATTAATTAAACCAAGTTTGAAGCCCTTTTAAAGCAGAGCCTTGTGTGACTGCACAGGTTACATGCCCATGAGGCCAGCCCTGGATCTGAAATTATCTTTTAAATTTTTGTATTTTTTTGTTTCAAATCTTTCTCCTTTTTCATTAAACCCCAAGAAAGCAGGGATCATACCATTCTTTTACCCAGTGCCTACAAGAAAAAAGAAATTGGCAGATGGTACTACCTAATAAATATTTGTTTAATAAAATAATGGCTTTAGATTGGCATTTCACATTTTGAAACTTTTGAGGGCATTTGTCCAGAAAAAACCGTTTCCTCCATGTAATTTCACACAGTGGTTCTGATCTGTGCTACATAATGTATCAAAGAGATGATGGCAGTGATTTTTTTTTTTTAATTAAAATCCAGCACTCGCCATGTTGAATAGCTCTAATTATCATCCCTAGGATGTGTCCATGGACTGAATGGCCCAGGAAGACTCAATTACCATCACTCCCTTAAGGCAGTCCCTCTCTAAATGTATTTGAGTTTCTGTAATAGCCAAAAATTTTAAGTATATTGCTATTCAATCTTGTCAGTGCCTATTTTGTGACGTAAAGACCTTAATTCTCTATTCCTGCCAATCTTGCTTCTTTCAAAAGCATTAAATTAACTTTTATGGAGGAAAAGAAAGCACCTGACTGAAGGCAGTAAGAGGTTAATTTAAACTATTGTTTCTGTGACATGGTGCTACTTCACAAAGTGTGATATCTTCATCAGATGGAATTCAAAACTTTAGGAATAAAGAATTATGGCCTTTCAGGCACTCAAAATACTTTCTGAGATGTATGTGAAAAAGGTAATTGAAGAGTTTGGATTGTCCTTTGAGAAAATGTTGGAAGGTGGTTTGAATCCAGTCAAACATTGTTTTAAATAATAGGAGGTGAATTCTCAATAGAGTTATACGACATCCATTTCTAAAACAGGTGCAGAAAATTGTTTTAAGGGAAAATTCTATTATTTCTCCTAAAACTGTGTCTTTCAGTTTTATAGATGTATGTTAGTCTCCTGGGGTCCAAAATCACTAATTGGTATTAGTGATTATATAACTACTTGTAAAAGGCAAACTTGCAACTAAAATATAATAAGAAAATCTATCATTTGTTAAGGTCCATCATGTGCCACACGATGTGCTTAACTACTTTATAAATGTTCTCTAATTTAATCCTCATAACAGTCTTAAAGGTGGATATTTTTTCTCTCTCCCCTACTTGAGATGTAAAGAAATAAAAGCTTAAAGATATTAAATACTTTGACCAAGGTCACAAAGTAAAAAAGAACAAAGCTAAGATTACAACCAAATTTGAGTTGAAAAACAAATGTGCTATGTGACATCACAGTGGTTATTGAACAGAAAATTTATATTCATGATAATTTCTAATTTTTCTTATTTTTTTCAAAGTTCCAAATATTCTTGCCATAAAATTCCGACAACTTAGTCAACTCTAAGTTTCTCTCTATTTCTTTTTTTAATTTGTGCAAATCATTTTCTTTTTTTCAAATTAGTAACCAGCTAAACGGGGAAACAGAAGTTAAAACCAAGTGCTTCAAGGTATTTTATAATTTGTTTACTCTTCCCTTTCACAAATGGCTTCATTGGTAGCAGTGATGTATCACTGCTGTGTCAGGATGGAATATCTGATGCAAGTTGGCATCATATGAGATACATGTTAAGCCCCACTACCGCTGCTGAAATTGCATTCCTCAGCTGGTATTCCTCTCCTGAAATACCCTCAGTGGGGCTCATTCCTCTGTTTGAATGTATTATGTTCAGAAAGTTTAGAGAGAGTTCAAAAATGGTCTCAGAGATTTCTAACACTTTTGTGTATCAGAACACATCAATTTATTAGATTATCTTATCAAAAACTTGAAAGTATGTTGCAAAATACAGGTTTTCTTGGGGGTGGTGGGTGAGAACAGAGATGTCTATGAGGTGCTCTGAGAGGAATATTTATTTATTTGTTTCTATTGGAGTATAGTTGCTTTACAATGTTGTCTTAGTTTCTGCTGTACAACAAAGTGACTCAGCCACACATATACATGTATCCCCCCTTCCTTGGATTTACTTTCCATTTAGGTCACCACAGAGAACAGAGTAGAGTATTCCACCCTGAATACTCAAAACAGAGTATTCCCTGTGCTATATAGTCAGTTCTCACTAGTTACCTTACACATCGTTGTTGTTTAGTCACTAAGTCATGTCTGACTCTTTGTGACCCCATGGACTGTAGCATGCCAGGCTTCTTTGTCCTCTACTATCTCCCAGACTTTGCTCAAATTCATGTCTGTTAACTCAATGAGGGCTATTCAATATATTCATCTTCTTCCACCACCTTCTCCTTTTGCCTTCAATCTTTCCCAGCATCAGATTTTTGCCAGTGAGTTGACTCTATACTTCGGGTGGCCAAAGTATTGGAGCTTCAGCTTTAGCAATAGTCCCTTTCAATGAAAATTCAGGGCTGATTTCTTTTAGGATTGATTGGTTTGACCTCCTTGCAGTCCAAGTGACTCTCAAGAGTCTTCTCCAGCACCACAATTTGAAAGCATCAATTCTTTGGTGCTCAGTCGTATTTATTGTCCAACTCTCACATCCGTTCATGACTAATGGAAAAACCATAGCTTTGATTACATGGATGTTTGTCGGCAAAATGATGTCTCTGTTTTTTAATATGCTATCTAGGTTTGTCATAGCCTTCCTGCCAAGGAACAAGTGTCTTTTAATTTCATGACTGCAGTCACTGTGCACAGTGATTTGGAGCCCAGGAAAAGAAAACCTGTCGCTGGTTCTACTTTCCCTCCTTCTATTTGCCATGAAGTGATGGACTGGATGCCATGATCTTAGTTTTTTGTAATGTTGAAATTCAGGACAACTTTTTCACTCTCCTCATTCACTCTCATCAAGAGGCTGTTTAGTTCCTCTTCACTTTGTGCCATTAGACTGGTATCATCTATATATCTGAGGTTATTGATATTTCTCCTGGCAGTCTTGATTCCAGCTTGTCATTCATCCAGCCTGGCATTTCGTATGATGTACTCTGCATAAATTAAATAAGCAGGGTGACAATACATAGCCTTGCCATACCCCTTGCCCAATTATGAACCAGTCCATTGTTTAATGTTCCATTCTAATTGTTACTTCTTGATCCACACACAGGTTTCTCATGATATAGATAATGTGGTCAGTACTTCCATCTCTTTGTAAGAATTTTCACAGTTTGTTGTGATCCATATCAAAGTAAAAGGCTTTAGTGTAGTCATTGAAGCAGAAGTAAATGTTTTTCTGGAACTCTTTTGTGTTCTCCATGATCTAAAGAATGTTGGCAATTTGATCTCTGATTCCTCTGCCTCTTGGAAACCCAGTTTGCACATCTGGAAGTTCTTGGTTCATGTACTGCTGAATTCTAGCTTGAAGGATTTTGAACATAATCTTGCTAGGATATGAAATAAGTTCAATTGTATGATAGTCTGAACATACTTTGCTGCTGCTGCTAAGTCGCTTCAGTCCTGTCTGACTCTGTGTGACCCCATAGACGGCAGCCCACCAGGCTCCCCCGCCCCTAGGATTCTCCAGGCAAGAACACTGGAATGGGTTGCCATTTCCTTCTCCAATGCATGAAAGTGAAAAGTCAAAGTGAAGTCGTTCAGTCGTATTCGACTCTTAGCGACCCCATGGACCACAGCCTACCAGGCTCCTTCATCCATGGGATTTTCCAGGCAAGAGTACTGGAGTGGGGTGCAATTGCCTTCTCTGTAAACATACCTTGGGTTTGCCTTTATTTGAGATTAGAATAAAAGATGACCTTTTCTCTCTTATGCCCACTGCAGAAGTTTCCAAAATTTCCAAATTTGCTGACGTATTGATTGCATCACTTTCAGTTCAGTTCAGTTCAGTCGCTCAGTCATGTCCGACTCTTTGCAACCCAAGAACCGCAGCACGCCAGGCCTCCCTGTCCATCACCAACTCCCAGAGTCTACCCAAACTCGTCCATTGAGTCAGTGATGCCATCCAACCATCTCATCCTCTATCGTCCCCTTCTCCTCCTGCCCTCAATCTTTCCCAGCATCAGGGTCTTTTTAAAGCAGTCAGCTCTTCACATCAGGTGACCAAAGTACTGGAGTTTCAGCTTCAACATCAGTTCTTCCAATGAACACCCAGGACTGATCTCCTTTAGGATGGACTTGTTGGATGTCCTTTCAGTCCAGGAGACTCTCAAGAGTCTTCTCCAACACCACAGTTCAAAAGCATCAATTCTTCAGCGCTCAGCTTTCTTTGTAGTCCAACTTTCACATCCATACATGACCACTGGAAAAACCATAGCCTTGACTAGATGGACCTTTGTTGACAAAGTAATGTCTCTGCTTTTTAATATGCTATCTAGGTTGGTCATAACTTTCCTTCCAAGGAATAAGCATCTTTTAATTTCATGGCTGCAGTCACCATCTGCAGTGATTTTGGAGCCCCAAAATATAAAGTCTGACACTGTTTCCACTGTTTCCCCATCTATTTGCCATGAAGTGATGGGACCAGATGCCATCATCTTTGTTTTCTGAATGTTGAGCTTTAAGCCAACTTTTCACTCTCCTCTTTCACTTTCATCAAGAGGCTCTTTAGTTCTTCTTCATTTTCTTTCATAAGCGTGGTGTCATCTGCATATCTGAGGTTATTGATATTTCTTCCAGCAATTTTAATTCCATCTTGTGCTTCTTCCAGCTCAGAGTTTCTCATGATGTACTCTGCATATAAGTTAAATAAGCAGGGTGACAATATACAGCCTTGATGTACTCCTTTTCCTATTTGGAAACAGTCTGTTGTTCCATGTCCAGTTCTAACTGTTGCTTCCTGACCTGCATACAGGTTTCTCAAGAGGCAGGTCAGGTGGTCTGGTATTCCCATCTCCTTCAGAATTTTCCACAGTTTATTGTGATCCACACAGTCAAAGGCTTTGGCATAGTCAATTGAGCAGTCAAAAATTGATGTTTTTCTGGAACTCTCTTGCTTTTTTGATGATCCAGCAGATGTTGACAATTTGATCTCTGGTTCCTCTGCCTTTTCTAAAACCAGCTTGAACATGCATCACTTTAACAACATCATTTTTAAGATTTGAAATAGTTCAGCTGGATTACATCATCTCCACTAGCTTTGTTCATAGTAATGCTTCCTGGGGTCCACTTGACTTCACACTCCAGGATATCTGGCTCTAGGTGAGTGACCACACTGTTGTGTTTATATGGGTCATTAAAACCTTTCTTGTATAGTTCTTCTGTGTATACTTGCCACCTCTTCTTAATCGAGTGTGTATATGTGAATTCCAATCTCCCAATCCATCCCATCTTCTTCCTTCCTTGGTATCCATAAGTTTGTTCTCTATGTCTCCTCAATTTCTTCTTTACAAAGAAGTTCATTTGCACTGTTTTTCTAGATTCCATGTATATATCTTAGTATATTTGTTTTCCCCTTTCTCACTCACTTCACTGTGTACAACAGACTGTAAGTCCATCTACCTGCATGCCTGCATGCTTGCTTAGTCACTCAGTCACGTCCAAATTTTTGTGACCCCATAGACCATAGTTTGTCAGGGTCTTCTGTCCATGAATTTTCCAAGCTAGAATATTAAAGTGGATTGTCATTTCCTACTGCAGAGATCTTCCCAACCCAGGGATCAAACAGCATCTCCTGTATCTTCTGCATTTGCAGGTAGAACATTTACCACTGAACCACCTGGGAAACGCCTTTCACATGTCTGCAACTGGCATAATTTTGCTCCTGTTTATGACTGGGGAATACTCTATTGTATATATGTACATCTTCTTTATCTATTCCTCTGTTGATGGACATTTAGGTTGCTTCCATGTCCTGGCTATTGTAAATAGTGCTGCAATGAGCATGAGAGGAATGAATGTCAGAAAACCATATTTAAGAGATTGAAGATGAATGTTGATGAAGATAAATTTGAAGGTGGAATGAGAGAACCTAAACAGTCTTCATGAAGTGACAAGCATGTACAGGAACTTCAACAAGAGTGACTTGAAACTATGGGGAACATGAAAAGGAGTTGACTAAAGAAGGGAATAAATGGAAATAATAATATTTTCATTAGGGATATGAAAGTCTTTGTATGTGCCCACACCTGTGAGTACTTAAAGCTTGGAAAGAGGTTGGTTTTGGCAAAGGAAAATAAAGTAATAGAAAGCTGCATAGGTAGAAAATTAAACAACAGTTCCAGTGGGTCAGGGTGTTTGAGATGTCCAGTGATATCATATGATCCTTGTCTCTTGCTTCAAAGCCACAAATACCAAATTTAGAAAAAAAAATGAATGTCATAATATGATAAAATAACACTTATTTATTAAGATACAAAGGGCTTCCCAGGTGGTGCTAGTGGTAAAGAACCTGCCTGCCAATGCAGGAGACATAAGAGTTACAGGTTCAATCCCTGG
>NW_011494948.1:3109041-3141041 GCF_000754665.1 Bison bison bison | reverse complement strand
CCCTGGAGGAGGGCATGGCAACCCACTCCAGTATTCTTGCCTGGAGAATCCCAGGGACAGAGGAGCCTGGTGGTCTATGGTCTGTGGGATCACAATGAGTTGGACATTTCTAAAGCAACTAAGCATGCATGCATTGATACAAAAGTGAGCAAAATCTCTGTTTGTAAAACAGAAATAGATTCTGAGTAATTCTGGCTAAATAAATAAATAAAAATTTGATACCTGCATGATTTGGGGATAAAATTGAGTTATATCTGGAGTTTGACCGTATAATCTTCCTCTGGCTGTACTGTTTGCTTGCTGGGACACTGAGGTGCAGCAGAAAGAACCATTGAATTGTGCTCAGAAAACGTGGATTCACTGTTGGAGTTCACTTACCTTCTTCTGGCCTCAGTTTCTTAATCTGTCAAATGACTGGATTGCTTTAAGAGATTTCTTTTTTTTTTTTTTTTATTTTTAAACTTTACAATATTGTATTAGTTTTGCCAAATATCAAAATGAATCCGCCACAGGTATACTTGTGTTCCCCATCCTGAACCCTCCTCCCTCCTCCCTCCCCATACCCTCCCTCTGGGTCGTCCCATTGCACCAGCCCCAAGCATCCAGTATCATGCATCGAACCTGGACTGGCCACTCGTTTCATACATGATATTATACATGTTTCAATGCCATTCTCCCAAATCTCCCCACCCTCTCCCTCTCCCACAGAGTCCATAAGACTGTTCTATACATCAGTGTCTCTTTTGCTGTCTCATACACAGGGTTATTGTTACCATCTTTCTAAATTCCATATATATGCGTTAGTATACTGTATTGGTGTTTTTCTTTCTGGCTTACTTCACTCTGTATAATAGGTTCCAGTTTCATCCATCTCATAAGAGATTTCTTATGTCCATTTTCTGTGCAGTGATATCGGCTCATTATAAATTTAGTATTTTATTTCCTTGACTACAGAAGCTCTTCAAACACATTTAATTCTGTTGGGATCTTTTTCTTCATAGTGTTGACATTCTTTTGTGTAGCTGTGAATTCTTTGGTTAATTTAAAAGACTAAACATTGTCAGTCTAACACACAAGGCTCGCATCCCTCTCCATTCAGATGGTAATGGCAGTTGCCCTATACTCCTTTCCTGAGGCATCAGAAGGCAAATACCCCCTTTCAAGTTGGCAGCATGTGAGAATTTTGCTCTTGTTTTAAAATCTTAGCAAAAAGCATTTCCACTTCAGGTTTAATGATCTCAATGATGCTTATGTAGTCAGTAGCATTGCATGATACTCTACCATACTTTAGAGAAATAGTATACTTTGGCTGCTTAGTTTGTGCATCTCTAGATATTGATAGTGACATTTATGGGGATTATTTCTATACAAACTCACAGAAAATGGTCAAAATTCTGAACAAAGTGGCATATGTTTGCTAGCTTTGAAATTATTTGGTATTTGAGTGTTAATCTTAGAAGGCATAAATCCATGAAATAATGTCTTTTTTCCAAACCATGCCCTGATTATCAAGAAAAGGACAGTCAGTGCCACATATCCTCAGGGATTTTATTATGTATCCTAATGCATTATTGGGAATTGAAAAGAAACATGAAATTTGTCCCAGTCTGGAGTTTAATTTTTAATCCATTTCATGTCTACTTTGATAGAAATCCACCTATGGTTCATTTCTTTTTCAGGGTAATGGTTTATTTATTTTTACAGTCACATACACATGCACACACGCACACACACACACAAAAAGAGGTTTCTCAGCTGTGGTTTAAAAAAAAGTAAACACATAGATTTGGCCTACTTTTCATTTGATTAAGGCAGGCACACACCTACAAATATTCTAAGCTCCAATTTAGGTCACTGAACATTATCCAGTCCGTTCATCACAGCACTTTCCACTCATAGCATGCTTGTGGTATGAAGGCACATGTGTATGCATGCATGCATTTGGTGTTGGGGTGGGGGTTGTCCCTGATATGTGGAAATTGTAGCTTTAACAGACAACAGCAAAATATTGGTGGTGATTAAAGTCTAGAGAGATTATGTGTGTGTAGATATAGTGTAGACAGATAGATATAAAAGTGCAATTAATAAGGATCACAGTTATTTTATGGTGTCTTTTCCACGATCAGTGATTCCTAGAGCTCCCTGTTTTCCTCTTACCTTATCACTTCTGGCCTCTTATCTTTACCATTTAGGTCCTCTCCAACCCAGTTTCATCCTAACAGTCCTACTTTTCTCACTATGTACCTGCAACTATGGTTACCCCATTCCAAAATACTCCTCTAGTCAAGTGTTTTCTTCTCCAGGTTCTGGTGAGTGTGGATTTTGTGATTCCTTTGTTTTTAATAAAGATCACTGTGTGGGTTTCTTCCTAATTTGGGATTCTTATATACTTTAAGGGTTGCCTGTATAAGGAAAAAGTAGCATGGAAAAAATCCAACTTCAACTGGACACAGGAAGCAAAAATATGAATTATGAATGGCAATGACACAAATCATTTTTCTTTTGACATACATGTCTAAAAGCCTCTTATTTTTGGTACACATTTCCATTGATTTCTGAGTACAAATCACAGAACTAACTTTCCTTTAATATAATTTCTGCTTGTGATTTATAGCAATTCTGTGTGCTGAATTTCAAGCACCCATTACTGAAATACCGTATGGACTGAATGCATATTTCAGTGTATTGATTTGTGCCAGAAACCTCTCTTCTGGAAGGTACTTCATTTATCTGAACAGCTGATGCTGTCTCTAAAGAAATCTAGCACTTACTGAATTTGTATAAGGCCGCTTAGTGAACCTTACTGTAGTTTTTTCATTGTGCTATACTTATACATGTGTCACAAATGTGTTTGACAACAGATTTTTCATAATGAGTTTTTATATTTTCATATTTTCCTCTTACAGGTAGCAAAATATGGGAATCAGGGAGGGAATCAAGACATTACATTTCAATCATTCATATACTTCTATATAAAATCTTTGATTTGGAACCAATATTAGGTAGAAGTTTTTCCTCTTTTTTGACTCTATCATATATGCCAAAAATAAAATAAACCTTAATGTTTTTTAACCTGAAATATATGTTTGTATATGAAATAAAATTATGAGAGCCAGTCATCTGTTAAATTTGAAATTCAACTACATCCCTTGGAATCTATTAATGTTAGGATTTGAGATAATCTGTCCTGGGCTTTTCTGTTATTTTCTTGGAATGTAATTTTTTTTTTTCACTTTCTGCATCTACTGATTCTCCTTTATAGCTGATTCCTGTACTCCTTTGGTTTGTAATTTTTATATTGTGATCTCATTTCTACTTGGAAGAGTGATCTTCATAGAAGTGTTAATGTGCTCTATTTTCTTCTGTTAATTCAAGAGATGTGTTGATGGTCTTGAATTATTTTGATATGACTTTTTCTGACTTCTAATAAGATTATATCAATAGTGCCTCTATTTCTATAGGTAAAGAGTTTCAATCTTAGCTTCATGAATCATTGCTGCTGCTGCTAAGTCGCTTCAGTCGTGTCCGACTCTGTGTGAGCTCATAGACGGCAGCTCACCAGGCTCCCCTATCCCTGGGATTCTCCAGGCAAGAACACTGGAGTGGGTTGCCATTTCCTTCCCCAATGCATGAAAGTGAAAAGTGAAAGTGAAGTCGCTCAGTCGTGTCCGACTCTTAGCGAACCCATGGACTGCAGCCTACCAGGCTCATCCGCCCATGGGATTTTCCAGGCAAGAGTAGTGGAGTGGGGTGCCATTGCCTTCTCCAGAATCATTGCTAGTAGTGTCCAAAGAACACGGAGAAGCTCAAGTATGATTCAGATAAATAAAAAATGAACTCAAGTCAAACAATGATATGTTCATTGAAAAAAATAAAAATTGCTATTGGATATTATAGATATTGGATATTATATATGTAGCAAGAGCAGACAGATACCTAAAATAGCATCATAGGTATAGAAATACTGACTTTGAAAAAAATACTGTGAGAGTAATATACTGAGACAAGTTTACTATATAATATATAACCTTTGTAATAAAATCAGAAAGCCTAATATTATAATAATGTGCACTTATCCTGTTACATAGGTATATTCTAGAGTGAAGTAGAGACACATTTTAGAAAATTCATATTTAAAACAACTATGTCTAAGTTTTTGTCTAAGGAATTGCAGCCTCTGGCTCTCTTGATAAATACTGACTTTAAGGCCCTAATGTATTTGGGATATAATGAGTAGTATCCAAAAAACCCAGTCAATCCTAAAGGAAATCAACCCTGAATATTCAATAGATGGTCTGTTGTTGTAGCTGAAGCTCCAATACTTTGCCCACCTGAGGAGAAGAGCTGACTCATTGGAAAAAGACCCTAAGGCTGGGAAAGATTCAAGGCAAAAGGAAAAGGGGACAGCAGAGGATGAGATAGTTAGATAGCACCACTGACTCAATGGACATGAATTTGACCACACTCTGGGAGATAGTGGAGGACAGAGGAATCTGGCATGCTGTAGTCCATGGGGCCACAAAGAATCAGACATGACTTAGTGATTGAAGAATAACAGCATAAAAAAAAAAAAAGTCTCTAATCAAGAAGATAAAAATACCAAAAATTGGGAAATTTCTTTTACTTAGAAGGAAACACTTTCAAAATAGAGTAACAAGGAATAGGAAACATAATGTTCCATAAGGCCTATTTTGTGTCAAGCTTGTGAGAATATTTTATGCTCTGTTTTTTTCTTTAATCGTCACAATCATTTCTTTCTACACATGAGAGAACTAACCCAAAGTCAAATATCAGTAAGCAATGGAGCCGATTTTTAAACTGGGCTCTTTCTAAAACCCCAAATCTCTGTTTCTCCTTGGAAGAAGTCAAAGTGTTAGTCACTCAGTCATATCCGACTCTTTGCAACACCATGGAGTGTAGCCGGACAGTCTCCTCTGTCCATGGGATATCCCAGGTAACAATACTAAAGTGGGTTACCATGCCCTTCTCCAGGAGAATCTTCCTGACCCAGGGATCAAACCCACATTTCCTGCATTGAGCTCAGATTCTTTACTATTTTTCTTTCATTTTTTAAAATCTAATATAGATGGTCCCCAAGTTATGATGTTTGACTTATGATTTTTCCACTTTATAGTGGTGTGAAAGTTATATGTAATCAGGCGAAACAGCTTCAATTTTTATCTTCTGTTGGGTTAGCAATATGTGGTATGGTATTCTCTCATGATTCTGGTCAGGGCAACCAGCCCGAGCTGCCAGTCAACCACACAGTCATGAGAGGAAACAACCAATACACTTAACTACCATTCTGTACCCATACAACCATTCTATTTTTCTCTTTCAGTATAGCATTCAGTAAGTTACCTGAGATACTCAGCCCTTTACTATAAAACAGGCTTTATGTTAGATGATTTTGTCCACCTGTAGGCTGGTATTTCTGAGTATGTTTAAGGGAGACTATGCTTAGCTTTGATGTTTGAAGGCTAGTGTAGTATATGTCTTTTTAATTTATGGTATTTTCAATTTAAGGATGAGTTTATCGGTATGTAACCTCATACGTCTAAGAAGCCCTCTTCTAGTTTTTGGGGGGATTTGTGTGTGTGTGTTTAATAATTTATCACAGTATTACAGAAAAAAAGCAGAAGCTGATGAAAATTATTATTTTTAATTGGACTGAATCTCCAATTGACAGTGATGTAAAATTCTATTTTATTATAATTTTTGAGGATTCTGAATAGACAAGTAATTCAAGTATGAATTTCAATAGGAACACATTTGTAAATACAACACATATATCTTAGAATCATAGATGAGCAATATGGGTTGAAAAAAATTGCTTGTCATACATAGATTTTCTTAAGTGCTTTCTTGTAAATGGTGTTTCATTTGTTTTAGATTTTGCTGGTTCAGTTGAGTATAGTTCCAGCTGATCTAAAATTTTAAGAAAGAGATACCCAATTTGCACATATAATCATTTCCTTTGATGTCATAATATTTATATACATACAAAGAAACATGAGAAGCATCAGTAATGTTCCAGTCAGGACACTGATATAGTAAATTCCCTCGATTCTACTGCCAATGTTACTCTTACTGTTTTGGTTCTGAGATCTAAGCCCCACTTCTGGGTAGATTACAGATAGTTTGCTACCCTATACTTGGTTCAATAATAATAAATATTCTTCTGATTCCTCCACAAAAACAAATTCTTCTAAGTATCTAACCCAAATTTCACAAGCCAAAAATCATGAGAGACAAAACAGTGTCCTCTTATTATAAATATAATGATACAATCCCAATGAATACTTATTGTCTGGTTAGTTTTTCCAGGAACTGAACTGGAGTTTATATGGGATAGGTATTTTATTCCTTGCAACAATGTTCAGATTTCCCAACTTTACAGATGAGCAAATGAAGAATCTGAACTTCGATAAGGTTAAGTAACTTAAAATAGTGGTGGTGATGGTGGTGAAGTCGCTAAGTTGTGTCTGACTCTTGTGTCCGCATAGACTGCAGCTGGCCAGGCTCCTCTGTCCATGGGATTCTCCAGGCAAGAATACTGAAGTGGGTTGCCATTTCCTTCTCCAGCAGATCTTCCCAACCCAGGGATCAAACCTGGGTCTCCTGCACTGCAAGCAGATTCTTTACTGACTGAACTACCAGGGAATTGCTATTAATATGTAAATAAGAAGAGATAGATAGTAGCACTGGTGTTTGAATTAGGTGTTTTGGTTTTTTCTTTTGCTAATACTTTAGTTATTGAATGGAAAGAATTTTTTCCCTGAATATATACTTCAGACTTTCTAGTTTGTTTATTTATTTTAGGTTTATTTTGGCTGTACTGGGTCTTCATTTCCTGTACTGGTTCTCTAACTGCCCCATGGGGGCTCTGTCTGACAGTACACAGGATCCTAATTCTGGACCAGGGGATCAAAACCATGTGCCCTGTAATGGAAGGCAAATTCCTAACCATTGAGCCACCAGGGAAGTCCCTGAATCGGGCTTTTTAATGCTGGAACTCATATCCTAAATAAATTTGTTTACCAATTTCCAGTTTCTTTACTGTGAAAAAAAAAAATAAAGCTTAGAATAAGACACAAAATTCTTCATATTCTACCACCATTTAGAGGTAGCCACTCTTATTTCAACACAATAAGAATGTCTTTACTATGCATTGATGTTTATGCCTTCTGTGTATATGTATCCAATAGAATTGTGTGTATTTTACCACAAAACATGTTTAAGTGTGTTTATAGAACCATTATTTATAATCTTAAAGTGGAAACAACCTAAATATCATCAATAGTTGAACAATTAAGTCATTGTATATTCATATATTGGAATCCTGCATGATAATGAAAATAAACTGCTGCCATATATATCATCATGGTTGATTCTCAAACATAATATTGAGTAGAAAAAGCCAAACACAAAATCAAACATCCTCTATGATTCATTTATTTAAACTCCAGAAATAAACAAGTCAATCTGTAGTGTTTGAAGTCTGGTAATAAAGGCATGGTGGCTCAGACGGTAAAGCGTCTGTCTACAATGCGGGAGACCTGGGTTTGATCCCTGGGTCGGGAAGATTCCCTGCAGAAGGAAACGGCAACCCACTCCAGTACTCTTGCCTGGAAAATCCCATGGAGGAGGAGCTTGGTGCAGGCTACTGTCCATGGGGTCACAAAAAGTCGGGCACGACTGAGCAACTTCACTTCTTCTTCTAATAAAGGCATGGGGTTTCCTTGGTGGCTCAGCGCTAAAGAATCTGCCTGCCAATGCAGGAGACACAGGTTTGATCCCTGGGTCATGAAGATCCACTGGGGAAGGAAATGACAACCCGACTTTAGTATTCTTGCGTGGGAAATCCTATGGACAGAAGAGCTGGCAGGCTACAGTCCCTGGGGTCACAAAGAGTAGAACATGACCTACAGCCTAAACAGCAACAAAGAAGGGCATGAACTGAAATGGTGGTGGTGAGAATGAAAAAGAGAGTAAAACTAAACAAGAACATGAAAATACGTGTGTATGTGGTTAAAAAAGAGAAAGAGAAGCTAAGATTAACTCTGCAGTTTTAAATTGGCAAAAAGCAGGAGTGATAAAAGTTGGGAAAACCAGAAGGGCGGCATATATGGTATAAATATTGACTTGAATGCTGTGACTCATTGGTGGCAATGGGATGTCTAGATGGGAAGCCCCCATGAAGGCTGAAGCCATGGTAATGGATAAAATTGCCAAAGAAAAGGCAGACATAATAATAAGACAAATACAAGATCTTGGACAATTCTTGTTTTCTGAGTTGGGAAGAATAAAGAAGTAAAAAATAAGGAATATAAGAGTTATTAGAGAAATATTGGACATAATAACTGGAAGAAAGAGAAAAAACAGGAGGAGTGTTTGAGGAATGGCATTGTACAAGTTCATTACGATATTCACAAGCTGACTCTGTGCCAAACCTCTCAAATCTGCACACAAATAATATTTTATGGAATAAATACCATTATTATTCCCATTTACAGATGAGAGAACTGAGGTCCAGAAAGATTAAGTAATTTGCTACTTTTCTCAAGAACACATAGTTAGCTAGTGGCAAAGTCTTGATTTGAATCTAATCTCTTTAGCTCTAGAACTCAAGTTTTTATTTCACATTGCAATAAAAAAGAAGCAGAAAATTAAATTGTTTTGGAAGGCAGCAGTTTAATGAGAGAAAGATTTTCAATCATTAAATAATTTCAAAATCAAGTCACATTAATTGAGACTTTATAACCTTATGTTTGATAATCATCAAATTGACCTCAGGCTTCCTCTGCAACAGATGTAAGAAAGAGAATAAGTGAATGATAATGGGAATATTTTGAAATAAGAGGAAAGTGTTCATATCAGATATTTTATAAGGTTCCTCAACCCTGTCCCCTCTTATCTCCACTAGAAGCTTACACATGAATCATTCCCCTCCCCGTACACTCCTTTCTTAAGTATTCAACTTTGGCAAAGTCTCTTTGATACTGAAACATTCTCTTGCAGTTCTAGTATCCACTTCATGATCTCCCTGACTTGCTTTAATCCCCTTACTTCTGGGAGTAGTATTCAAAGCTCAAGTGTATGTCAAATTCTTCCCTTTTTCCTATCATTTGAATTGTTGGGGCAAGGGAGGTGGGCTCCATTGGAAAAATGAGTGAGTATTATGAATAGAAGTCTTGATTTTAGTGAAAGAGTAGAACTTTATGGACAAGTTGAGTTCATTCACAGTAGAAAAGAGGATGTGCCGAGAAAATTAAGAAAATTTTATGGGGAACATTGTACTACATACTGGGATACTTGCCCTTGAGTAGAAACTAGGGAGAGAAGAGGTAAATAGAACAGAATTTGCTGTAGAGGAAATTTCATGTTAATTGGGGGACTATATAAAGAATAGACAGAGATTGCAGTTGAAATATTTACATGTTAGTAACACTTTCTCAAACTCCTACCAAGCAGCCAGATCCTACAGCTCTAATAAGGGGAGACTGAAGAAAGAGACCCTTGAACAAAGCCAGGGATGCAGGACACCAGGAATATGTGAACTTGAAAAACATTATACATTATGGATTTTCTTGTTATATAGAATCACAGTTTTCTCAATAATACTTAAAGGCTCATTTTTCAACCACAAAACTTTCTCCTTCCACCTCTTCCTACTGTTCATTCAGTTTATTTATTTCATTGAATGGTACCAAAGCTCAGTGTTTATTTAAGCCTGATGTTCTAAGACATCACTTCAGAGTTAGAGACAATAAAATGTCTGGTTTCTGCTGTCCCAACCCCAAATCAAGGAAATCGTGTGAAAAATGATTGGTCCTTTCTTTGCAGTGGCAATTTTCAGAGAATAATATGTTTTAAAAATCTTAAGTGTGTGAACATTCTCCTTGAAATCCTGCTTTAGTTATTCAATCTTCTCAATATATTTCACTCCTCTAAATAAAATGCAAAGGTAAATTTTACATTAGCACTTTGTATTTCAAACCAAAGTTAACCTAAGAATGCATTTTTGAATGCATTTTGAAAAGAATAGCAAAATTAGATGGAAATTTGCTAGATTTTTTTTTAGAACAAACAGATTAAACAAGCAAAAAATATGCAAAGCTGTAGCGCTAGCAATATATTAGCAAATTAAGAATTATCTCAAGAAAGAGAAAAGCCAAAGAACAAACATCAATACAATTTTCAAAAGCTACATTAAAAACTATTTCAGTATTAGAAGAAAAAAACTTAGATCATGACAATGATGAAAATGAGTGAAAATGCCTTTTTATAGCAACTATCTCCCTAGAGTAATGGGATAAAAATTCAATTTTGAACCAACCATATTAAAGTATTTCAGAGGGTATGGTAATTTATGGCTTTATTTTGCTTTAGTTTAACATTGCATAAACCCAAACTGTAACTTTGCTAAAACATAGATCCTAAATTTACAATTTTATTAATTGAAACTGAAGCATATTTACCCAGGCTAATGCTATAAAACATGCCCTGGAGCAAGACACTGCCTGTAAAATTTGTTTCAAGCCTTGTCTGTCTACATAGTTTCTTCAAGGTTAAAGAAATTCTAAGATTTTCTTTTTTTCTTCTACTGGTGTGTTAGATGGAGGTTGTTGCTTTGCCTGTAACTTCTCTAGTGATTGGTAACACTCAAAAAATCTGAGAATCTAACACCTTAATGATTCCTCTTGAAGAAATCTTTGCAATTCCCCATGTTGCACAGTTATAATTTAGGGAAAAAATAAAAATCAAATAAAATGAGCAGAATAATATTAAGTTGCAAATACATTGCAAATCTGTTGTAGTATCTCCTTTTCCTGAAATGTATAGTTCAAGGAAAAACAATATCATAGAGCCATTTTTTTTTAAGCTGTAATCTGTGGGTTTTAGATTTTGAAAGGAATTGAGAAGAAATGAAAGAGAGTGGTTGTTGTAAGAAATGCTTGACACTGGAATAATAAAGTGCTGGTTGAAGTTGAAAAATCTTAGAATGCCACTGGGATGTTTTTGTGAATACAGACATACTGGAGAAACATAGTTTGATGGGCTCTAAACCAGGGGTCCCCAACCCCTGGTACTGATGAGTGTGCTGTTAAGAACTGGGCTTAAGCAGGAGGTGAGTAGTGATCAGCAAGTGAAGCCTTTTCATTTACAGCTGCTCCCCATCAATCACATTACCACCCGAGCTCTTCCTCCCGTCAGGTCAGTGGCAGCATTAGGTTCTCATAAGTGCCTGAACCCTACTGTGAACTGCACGTGCAAGGATCTAGGTTGCATGCTCCTTATGAGAATCTAATGCCTGATGATCTGAGGTGAACCTGAGGTGAAGATGCTAGCACTGAGGAGCAGATGCAAATACAGTTTATCATTAGCAGAGAGGCTTGACTGCACAGAGACCATGATAAATCAACTGCTTGCAGACTCGTATCAAAACTCTATTAGTGAGTGGCAAGTGACAATTGTTTAATTACTCAATTATATATTGCAATGTAATAATAATAAAAATAAAGTACACAATAAATGTAATGCGCTCAAATCATCCTAAAACCACCCCTACCCCGATCCGTGGAAAAACGGTCTTCCACAAAACCAGTCTCTGGTTCCAAAAATTGTTGGGGACCACTGCTCTAAAGCATAAGGCAGATCGAATGGGAGTCAATTTTGTTCATTAGGATACCTAGCACAGAATGTGGCATTAAGCAGAGACTTGATAAAGACCCAGTTAAATCTTCCTCTCTAGCTAAAGGTTACAGAGTTCAGTTCAGTTCAGTTGCTCAGTCATGTCCAACTTTTTGCGACCTCGTGAACTGCAGCACGCCAGGCCTCCCTGTCCATCACCAGCTCCCGGAGTTTACTCCTGGAGTTTACAGAATTTGATTGTGATTTGTCTTCAGTTCTCACTCTTCATGTTGGGCTTCCTTAGCCTCTAGCCTAAACCTTCTACTCTTTGCTACTGACATGCTGTCTAATTTCCATATCTTGGATACCATCTCTATGATTCCATTCCCAATGTGTGTTTCTAGCCCTAACCTTCCCACTGAACCATGGACTTCCGCATTCAACTTCCTAGTTGACATTTATACTCACAAAACTAAGGAAAACCTCAGCCTAATATGATTAAAATAGAGGTACTAGTTATTTATGACTGAAATAAAATTTGTTTGTATTTCAGAACAAAAAAGTTCTAATAAAACCTAATATTTATCCTTTATTTTTTTTTTTAACAAAATCTGTTCTGGGCTTTGGCCCAGGGCTCTTTCGGGATGTATGTGCTGAGGCTCAGTCACAACAGTTCCATTTCACTCTTGGTTCCTTCCCCTGTTACCATCATCTTCTGTCACTGAAGCTCACGTCCTTCACTTGCTCATTACTGATATAAGAAATATGAACTGGAGTTTTGGTAGGAAGAAAAGGAAATGCTAAGAGAAAATCTAATGAAACTAGAAAGGAGAATTACTCTGACCACCTATGTATCTGTATCTGTGTATGCATGTGCGTGTGTGTATGTGTATATAAGATAAAGATACATATGTATGTAGTATATAAGCATGCATGTGTTTCAGTGATATTATTGGAACTCAGGAATTTAACTGCTAAAATAATTTTCTATGCCCAGAGTGGGTACCTATTTGCATTTGTTTTCATAATTATTTCTATAATTGGTTCTACAAGTAAATATAGAAATAGCTGGCTTATTCCTACTTTCTGTTTAGTATGGATATACAGAGAAGGCAATAATACATATTTAATTTATTCTTCACTTCATTTTTTAACAAATCATATGATCACAATATTGGAATGATATCTAGTTTAGTATTCTGTTCCTGTACTCAGACACTGGGGTTCTTTTATAGAAAATGGATACCCTTTATGAGAATTAAATGGTCAAATATAGAGAGGTAGATGCTAATTGTAAATGCTATTTGAATAAATTTGCATATGAAAAATCTTCAGAAAACTTCTTTTAAGCCATAAAAAGCACATAGGTGCATGTTCTATCCATAAACCACCTTATTTGGAATGACTCCATTTTCATACTTATGCCAGCAACTCTAGAATCAAAACAAAAATTCTAAAGTTTTTGATAGGATCTTTTGTCTTCTTCATCAGTTGGTTATACACTTAGTAAGTTATCTATTTTATCTGGAAGGATTCCTATATTTTGTGGATGCCATTCTCAGGACCTAATCAAAATGCAGAAGGAAGAGAGAGGGAAATGGAAAATATATTTGGGAAAAAAAGGAATATAGAAAATATGGATCAATAAAGGTAGTGAATTAATTACATGAACATGTTAGAACATATAGGTCATTGAAAATATAATTTGCTACTAGAATTAGAGGTTTTGATTTGTCCTGTTCTTTGGCAATTCCAGTCATGTGAAAGAAAATATTTATTTAAATATCCCTGGGACAGATATCAATTAAGCATTCCCTAATAAACATTTATTTTAATGGGATTTTCTTTGCTAAATTTTGGTTGCCTTTTGAGTGAAATAGGAGACTAACATCAGATCATTGTTCTCAGGAAGCTGTTTGTCCCTATAGTCCCTAGTCCAGCTATGTTTGCATTACATCTGGCACAGAAGAACAATGCAACAATAAATTCCAGGCTGCTTATCAAAGACATTTATTTAAAAAAATATATATGTATATATATTTATGTATTTGTTTTTGGCTGAACTGAACCTTTGTTGCTGCATGGACTTTTTTTAGTTGCAGAGAACGGGGTGTACTCTAGCTGTGCACACTGCTCACTGGTGTCTTCTCCTGTTGTGGAGCAGGGGCCCTAGGGCACATGAGCTTCAGGAGTTGCATTGTGAGGGCTCAGTTGTGGGTTTTGGGCTCTAGAGCATAGGTTCAGTAGTTGTAGTACATGGGCTTAGTTGTTCCTCAGCATATGGGTTGTTCCTGGATCAGGGATTGAACCTGTCTCCTGCATTGGTAGATGGATTTCTCATTGCTGAGCCACCAGGGAAGCCCACCACTGACATTTCTCTGTTTCTTTATCTACTGGTGATAGCCCTAACCCATCAGTGTGTAAAGTCCACACTCTTATTTTTTAGAAAATCAAAGTCATAGGTTTACAGATATTAATAATTATATCTAAACTCAATTAAATGAAATTTTTATTAATAATATTAACATTATTAATATTTCTAAAGTTGCTTCCATAATGATATCTGATTTACTCATGTTAAAACACTTTGGTAACTTTGACTCTTATAGGGGACCGTGTCTACTATTGACCTGGTGGTAGACTCAGACTATCAGTACGTGTTCAATTACTGAGTATTATTCTACTTTAGGAGCTTTGCTGAATCACAAATTTAAATCTATATATATGCATATATATTTCTTAATTATGTGTTATACCATTGTTCTTCCTGTGAGAAGAACTGTAGAACGTTGAAATAACACATAATTCTGAAGATGAAATATCAGTCTAGATTTAGGTACAAATCATCTAATATAGTTCTTCCTCTCACCAAATTAAGAAACATTGCTCTTATTTTGGGATAAGGAAATGGCAACCTACTCCATTATTCTTGCTTGTAGAATCCCATGAACAGGGGAGCCTGGTGGCTGCTGTCCATAGGGTTGCACGGAGTTGAACATGACTGAAGCGGCTTAGCATGCACGCATGCATTGGAGAAGGCAATGGCAACCTACTCCAGTACTCTTGCCTGGAAAATCCCATGGACGGAGGAGCCTGGTGGGCTGCAGTCCATGGGGTCGCTAAGAGTCAGACACGACTGAGTGACTTCACTTTGACTTTTCACTTTCGTGCATTGGAGAAGGAAATGGCAACCCACTCCAGTATGCTTGCCTGGAGAATCCCAGGGGCAGGGGAGCCTGGTGGGCTGCCATCTATGGGGTCGCACAAGTCGGACACGACTGAAGTGACTTAGCAGCAGCAGCTGTTATTTTAAATATCCACATTAAAATCTTTACATTGATAACTTAGGTTTAATTATTCAACTCAATATTTTTTTCTGGATATTTAATATATGAAAGCAATAAGAAAACTGTTAATAAGACAGATGTGTAGCCAAGTTATAATCATCTAGGAAGGAAAAAAAAAACCTGATAGGAGCAGTTGCATGGAATTGTTTGTCAACATTTTGAAGCTGAAAGTGATTATGAATCCAAAAGGAGAATAAAGAACAAGACATTGTGAGTGTGTAAAAGTGAAGTTGCTCAGTCGTGTGCAACTCTTTGCAGTTCCATGGACTGTAGCTTACCAGGCTCCCCCATCTATGAAATTTTCCAGGCAAGAGTACTGGAGTGGGTTGCCATTTCCTTCTCCAAGGAATCTTCCTGACCCGCAGATCAAACCTGGGTCTCCCACGTTGCAGGCAGACACTTTACCCTCTGAGCCACGAGGGAAGCCCCTGCAATTACACAATCTGATCTGACATAATTAACTTGGCCAGGAGTAAAAAGTTACCAACAAAGTAATGTTGTCATTTCATTCTACATAAAGAGATTTTTTTTTTCCCCCTAAGAATCTGCTACTAATGTCATTCTTGCTGCAGGGGTCACCATGTTAATTGTTCAAGGCAAATGTGTCACTGTTCTTTAAAATACTAATTTCAAACATATACTGTACTAATAGAGGTCCAGTAGTATTATCACCTTTCTGTACAGAATTCAAACCTTCAAATAAGATGTTTTTAAATTTTTAAAAAGAGAAAATATTCCCATATGGTACAAAAAGAATTTAACAACTTGCCTAAAATGTCATTTATCAATAGAGGAAATTTCCTTCAACTTTAATTCCTTAATTTTTTTTGTCATGAAACTAAAGCGTTTAATTCATAATGGTATCACTAGTCCTTCAAAATTAAAACTTTATTAGCAGAAACAGGTGCAATACAACTAGTCTTTAAATGATGAGAGATAGCCATAAATTACAAAATATGGGGGGGACACTTAGATTAATTCCTTCTCTGGGCATTAAGACAAGCTTCATGGAGGAGATGCTAATTGAAGTGGAACTGAAGAATGAGTAGAAAGAATATTGAGGCAGAGGAAAAGGGAAAAATTAAAATATTGTTAAATAAAACATTTGTGTTTAAAATAGGGTGTGAAAATATGGCACCAGTGTCTGTGATAGATAAACTTGAAAAAGAGAATGAGGGTGCATTGGAGAGTTTGGGGGGAAAATTTTAGGTAGACTAGGAGCAACTGATGGAACCCTGCTAGACACTGGGACAAATACTTTAGCTTTTTTTTTTTTTTTTTCTGTATAGACAATAGAGAGGTTTTTTGAGCTCAGCAAAGGGATTTATATGGCAGTCTCAGAGCTGTATATTAGGATGTGTGTCATGACTGTATTCATGCCAGAACTAAGATTGTATTATTCAATAGACTCTGTATTTCTGCCTACTTTTAAATGTGAATTCCAGAAGAAAACATTGTGAAATATACATATGCCAGTATGCATATGCAAAAGATATTGAAAGCAAGCAATTATCTAATTTGGATGTAGAATAGTAGGGATGCAATGCTTTCATCTGAAATAACAAAATGATTTAGATCAGACAAGGTATTTTCATTGCTTATTTAATTTTGATTCTGTAGATAAATTCACAGTATGTGTTTTAAGACAATTTGAATGTTTTTGGAAGTTTTTATGATTGCAATATCAAAATATGTTTTTGTTGTTTCAGATGATGGTGCCTATGAATTGACTAAACTGCTGTGGTAAGTTGGTTTTTCTCTTTTCAAATCTATAGTGAATGTTTTTCATTCTAAGATTCAAAATGATTTATGTCCATATAAAACCTACAAAAATGTGAGCACTTAAATGGACTGAAAGGCATGTTCTGGAGTAGGCTACATTGTTTTTTCCAGGGATATAACCCTTCCCTTTTTTCTTCTGATTGGAACCAAAATTAGAACTCAAAGAACCTCTTGTACACTTATACCAGGAGCCTAGGAAAGGCTACTATTTTCCAAATGTTTTCCATTTCACTTTTGCCATCTGTTTGCCCAGGATGATCCTGAGAAAACATGCTAATATTCATGCTATCAAAGACAGTGCAATGTATTTTAAAGACATAATTTTTAAGAGGAAGTTAAAATTATATAGAAATTTGATAAGAAGAACCAGATGTTTCTCCCCCCACCCCGCCCTGTAATTCATGGAGGTGTTAATGAACTTAGTCATAATATGCAGGCTGATTCTCATTTTTCCAGTTTCATAGCTGATTAAATCCAACTTTGTTTTAGTTGAATCATTGTATCGGAAAGCAGAATTTCTCTTTGTTACAAATGCACTGTGGCTCCTTGTGGGGATTCCTCCTGAGTAATGCTATATGTGGCAGAAGGAAACATGGTACAAAATTTGTGCAAAATAATAGTAATAATAAAATGTAGGCTACAGTGGTGTGCTCTCAAGAAAGAAAAGTTAGAGTTCTCTGCAATATATTAGATTTTTTAAGATGTTTTGTTTCTTCTGTTCTTTTCCAATGAAAACAAAGAATTTAGTTTTCAATTGCATTATGTCAATGGAGAGCTTTGTTTTCATAGATGCTTCACTTATTCATACTCTTATTCAAAATCTCTCAAATTAGAAAAGTAGTAAGTAGTCTGTTAGTGTCTAAATCTTTAGAACAAATACTATAGTGTTTCTATTGAAAATGAAGCACTCAATCATTACTGCACAGATAAGTATTTTTGTTTTTGCTACTATTCTTAAAAGATGTAAATACTGAAAAAGAATTAATATCTTAACTTCCATAATTGCCTTGGATTATTATGATTGTTCATTGAACACTAAGATGAGTGGGTGTGGTTTGCATCAATCTAATTCATCTCTGAGAAATTGGTACCCTTTTATTTCTATCTTGGAAGAACAAACTCAACATGTTTGTGTGTTTTTGCAATACTGAGGAGCTGGTATTTTCATGGACTCTTTGCATTGTCAGACTTATAAGAAGATTTTGCATCAGGTCATTACCTATTTGACTTCTTTGAGAGTTTATTAGTTTAGAGTTGATGGAGAAGTTTCACTATTTTTTTTTTCCCTTCTTGCAATAAAGAAAAAATAAAAATAAAACAGAACCTTTGTATCACATCCTGCCTCTACCCATAGATTCAACTTCTTGGTAAATTAAGACTTAGTCAAAGAGCCAAGTGATTGGGAGGGGGATAATAAGAAGTTTGGAGTTGCAAGAAAAGTTTACAAATATTTTGGATAAAAAAGAGGAATGGGCAACTGTATGGGATGCTGTATGGGGTGGGATTTAGGGAAGAACAAATATTGGAGGAAAAAATTTGTGAGTGCTACTGTATGATATATCAATGTCTCTCAAACTTGGATGTGCCTAGGAACCACTTGGGCTATCTTGTTAAAATGTAGATTCTAATCAGGTAGATCTACACTAAAACTCAAAAATTTGCATTTCTGTGTTCCCAGGTAATGCTAAAGCTGCCAGTTCAAGAACTAGCAACAATTTTACAAAGAATTCTCTTTGTTTACTCCCTATTCAAGAATTTCAGTCAAAACATTACTTTTCAAGTATTTGATTTGGATTTATTAGTGCTCTTACTTCACTGTTTAAAGATCAATTTTAAGATTACAGGGGGAAAATACCAGTTTTTAGTTCAGTCACACACAAAGAAGACTGGATCTTGCTTGCTCCCAAGGTCTATTTTCCCTCTCTCACTGGTTAATCCACAGTAAACTGTGAAGGATTAAAGAAAGTCAATTTGTTTGAGTTGAATAGTTTTCAAGTGCATGAGATGTAAGATTTTACCCAAAAAAGGCATTTTTAAAAATATTGAAGTATATTCAGAGATAATCATATCATCATCCTGCAACAGTAAAATTATAAAAAGCAACAATGGCTGTGGGGGTTGGAGTCCTAACCATAATGTAAGTAAGCATTACCATCATTGCAGTGCTTAAAAGGACTCGACTTTTATATTGAAAGCATAGTACTGTGTCCTATTGATACTATGAAAGTTATGCATCACTCCATGGGAAATAGATGGGGAAGCAGTGGAAACAGTGTCAGACTTTATTTTTTGGGCTCCAAAATCACTGCAGATGGTGACTGCAGCCATGAAATTAAAAGACGCTTACTCCTTGGACCAACCTAGATAGCATATTAAAAAGCAGAGACATTACTTTGCCAACAAAGGTCCGTCTAGTCAAGGCTATGGTTTTTCCTGTGGTCATGTATGGATGTGAGAGTTGGACTGTGAAGAAGGCTGAGCACTGAAGAATTGATGCTTTTGAACTGTGGTGTTGGAGAAGACTCTTGAGAGTCCCTTGGACTGCAAGGAGATCCAACCAGTCCATTCTGAACGAGATCAGCCCTGGAATTTCTTTGGAAAGAATGATGCTAAAGCTGAAACTCTAGTACTTTGGCCACCTCATGGGAAGAGTTGACTCATTGGAAAAGACTCTGATGCTGGGAGGGATTGGGGGCAGGAGGAGAAGGGGACGACAGAGGATGAGATGGCTGGATGGCATCACTGACTCGATGGACGTGAGTCTGAGTGAACTCCAGGAGTTGGTGATGGACAGGGAGGCCTGGCGTGCTGCGATTCATGGGGTCGCAAAGAGTCAGACACGACTGAGTGACTGAACTGAACTGAAGTTTATTCAGATTCCAAGGAGATTATCAAGAAGGCAGGATAGAAATCAGACTAGGTAGGATGGGTCAAGAAACCCTGAGTAATAAGCCAAGAGTTCCTTGTCCAGTGGTGTAAAAAAATCTAAAGGAATTTCCAGAACCAGGATTTCCCTAAGAGCCTAGAGAAGGCCATGGAAGGAGAAGTAGTAAAATCAGTCTGCAATTTCATGCTCTCCTTCCTTGAGATGAGTGTGTCTCCACCCAAACTACATGTTATACCCACCAAAGAATTTAAGGGAAAAAAAAAAAGTTACCTACTGGGCCCTCTCAGAGTCTCTTGGATGGTGCCTGGCGTCCAAAAGTTAATGCTCTGGCTTCCTAGTGATTCTATGGGGGACTGGAATGGAGAACCACTACTCTGTTATCAGGGCTTGAAATTTGCATTTTTAACACGCTGTAGATGTTACTGCTCCACGAACCACACTTTGAGTAGGAAGGGCCTGTTGTTTTTGTTGTTGTTTAGTAGCTGAGTTGACTAACAATAACCACTTTGCAACCCCATGGACTGTAGCCCACCAGGCCTCTCTGTCTATGGGATTTCCCAGGCAAGAATACTGGCATAGGTTGCCTTTTCCTTCTCCATGGGATCTTCCCTACCCAGGGATCAAACCCACATTTCCTGCACTGAATCTTCCAAGGAGGATTCCTTACCACTGAGCCACCAGGGAATACCAGCAAAGGCCTACCAACCCCATAAGTTTTCCCTCATATTTCAGGAGAATCAGTATCACTTAGGAGTACTTACCTTCTGTCTAAGTATGAGGGGAGAGAAGGAAGAAGTAGAAAGAAGAGAAGAGACATTGAAATTGTATGTGGTGGGCCCTGGGTAGAATATTCAACTCCCCACCTGATTGGATTTGAAGAGCAATAGAAAAATCCCTGTACTCCAAAGAATGTAATCAAATCATAGGGTATCTGAATTTTCATTTTTAAAATTAATCTGATTTTAATGCTTTCCTCACCTGACTATGAAAATATTATCCTTTGGTACAATTGTTATAAACAGAGGATTGAGAGAGGACTGAAGTGCGCAGGAATCTGAATTTTATTAGTCATCCCAGATGTTTCTAATCAGGAATAGAGCTTGGGAGCCACTGTTTTAGACCACACACTACATTCTTTCCTGGCCTTCATTCAATAGGTATAAATATTCCTCTCTCAGGTTAATATTTTATTTTATGTCCTTATATACAAAGTACACAACAAAATCTATTCTTTTGTGAAAATTCCTTTTTCATGGGAGACACAGGTTCTTTTTTCTTTTTTTTTTTTAGAATAGCCAGAATTTTTTTTAAAGACTTAATATTCATGACAATAAGACAAAAATTCAAATAGGACTATTAAATTTACTTTTAGTCATTTTGCCAAATCTCTTTAGTAAACTAATAAAATAATGTGAAAGGCTACCTAAATGAGTTATTTTCATTACATTATCATTGACCTTAAGGAAAGAAGTTTTGCCTGTATATGAGGCATTAAAAATGTATCAGTTAAAAAGGATTGATTTTCATTATAGACCAGAGACACAAAGGGCATCATGAAAGGATTAGATATCAGGAAAGTGTTTCTGGCAGCGTTCGTACGGGTGTTGGTGTTAGTGGTGATGATTGTTGTAATGGTGATGATGGTTGAGGTGATGAAACTGATGATAAAAATTATTGTTCATTGGGCTTCCCTTGTGACTCAACTGGTAAAGAATCTGCCTGCCATGCGGGAGACTTGGGTTCGATCCCTGAGTTAGGAAAATCCCCTGGAGAAGGGAAAGGCTACTCACTCCAGTATTCTGGCCTAGAGAATTCCACGGACTATATAGTCCATGGGTTCGCAAAGAATCGGATGTGACAGAGCAACTTTCACTAAGCACTTATAATGGCTCAGGTATTGTACTAAATTATTTATATTTATTACTTTGTTCTATTGCACAGTCCTATGAAGTACTGCAATTATTACCTGTAACATAGAGCTGAAAGATGTAAGAATTAGAAAGCTTAAACAACTAGCCAAATTTGCATGGTTAGACAAGTAATGGAACCTGAGTTTGATCCAAGATATATCAATTATCTATTTTTGTGTAACAAACTGCCCTAAATCTCAATGCCTTAAAATAACCACTTGATAGTCGTCATGATTCTGTAGGTTTACCAGGCAGTTATTCTGCTCCACCTGAAGTTGTCTGGGGCCACTTACGTGTCTACATTCAAGTAGAAGCTTAACTGGTGGTCTCAATTCTTCATGTGTCCCCTCTTCCTACATGATGAGTCATTCTTCACAACTCTCCACAGTAGAATAGCTTAAACTTTCACATATCACGCAGTTCAGTTCCAGGGATTGCTCCAGGGCACAGGCCCCGTGGCAAGTGCCTCACTGTGCAGCATGCTCGCTAATGCCTCACTGGTCAAAATAAAGTCCAAACTCAAAGTCAGTGTGGGAAGGAATAAAACCAGCACACAAATTCCTAGAGGCATGGTTCAGTCTCCCATACCAGACATGGCTGACTCTCAGACCCCCTGTGTTTTAACTACTACAGCATGTTTCCTTCTAGGAGATTATGAAAGTGAACATTGGAAGGAAACAGACCATATAGTATTATTGAAGAGTCACTATAGATAGACTTGATCTGAGTTTAAACCAACAGTAATGAATACGTTTATGTATTTGAGAGGAAATTTATTATATATACACCATTCAATATTGAACTGGATGACAAGGTTCAAAGTTCAAGAATTCTGAACACTTGAAAGGATTTCTCTGTAGTCTGACTACCAAGATGAATCAATATGTAGTTGGCAAAATCATGAAAATTCCCACACTGGATTTCTACTCTTGCTCTAATGTAGAATCTGCTTGTTACAAGCACATATCTGCATTTGGGTAAATAGTCGGAGAAACAGTGATGATGTTTAATGTCTATTTAGGTTACTAAATTGGATCTTAGTTGGATTCTCAAGGCTGATCCCAAAAGCATGTGGAAAAGACCTGCATCTGAAAGATTCAAATGGCAGAAGACACCTGCTATTAACAATGACCCATCTGTAATATAGAGCAACCTCTTAATATGAGTTTGTGAATAATTTTGGATTTTGAACAGGCTTGTGCCCTAATGGGCTTCAGAATAAATTAGTTGGAAAATAGGCTTCCTGCTTATCTAGAACTTTATTATTATGGTCATCAGTTTTCCCAGCCTGTGATGTATCACATCACCCTCACTTAGGGCCTTACTAGAATCTTGATTGTCCGGCAAATCCATAATAATATAGAGAGTTTTGCCTCACTGCTTTCAAGCTATTTTGTTCTTGTCGTTTAGAAGCTCCATAGAGAGCTTCTGTCTACAGGACTATAAATTTGGTACTTTTTACCAGCTCTAAATTTTCTCTAATGCCTAAGAGTAGTTGGATCAACAGCCCACTCCTGTCATTTAGAGACTAACAATGTGGAAAATTGAGTGAACTCATTATGATCACCACTCAAGGCTTCTCCCTGTGAACTGAAGTCTTCTTTAAATTTTGAAATAACTTCTAAATAAGAAGGCAAAAAGCGAAAGTGTGTGTAGAAAAACATGTTTTTTTTAATTTTTTTCTTGGCCCAAAATGCAAGTATAGTAGCATTCTCCTCTGTCAGGAGTGGAACCAGGATCCATTCCCATATTCTTCAAGGAGTTCTGTCATACTAGTCAATAAAAACTGAATCCGTCTTGCTATAAATGGAAGATAACTAACACCCTAATATATTAAACAGGATTTCTAAGTTGCACCAACAAAATAATTAGGTGCATGTACAAACGAGGATTCACATGTACAGAATTCAAATTTTGTGTATGCAAAACAGATAATTGTGCAATCAACTAGGTGCCTTTGATTAAAATTATTGTATATGCAAATTCACTACTTGCTGAAGCAGTTGTATTTTGGCACAGGCATACATAATTTGCGATTTGTAATTTAAGGTAGTTTGATGGCAGAAATAGTCTTACCTATTGGATCTTATGTTTTAAGTATTAACCAAATACTACCTTTTTCTTTTTTTTATTCCATTTTTGGTAATCATTTTACTATCATTTTAAAGATGACATTTCTCCTTGTATCAATAACATTTTAACAAATATGAAATTAGATGGATTTAAAAATTAATTAGAACATTTAGTGCAGTCTCTTATTTAGGCTTATTGTACACCTTAATGGTGCATTTTAACTTATAAAAAAGATATTTTCATAAGTACCATCTTGCAACCAATACTACCTTATTACAAATCTCATGTTGTTGTAAAAAACAATAGCAAAATATACTGACCCTTGCATATTGTATGTCAGACACTTACATTTCACAGCCAGCCTGGGATGAAGATTTACCATATTTTAAGGATGAGGAAACTGAGACAAAAATCATGTTATTCTGCTAGGGTCATGAAGCAACTACATGGAAAAGCTAGGAAGTTCAGAATGTGGTCAGAGTGTGGCTGCTGTCCTCCTTAGAAGCAGCACAACCTCTGCTTCAGTTGCTCCTTTCAGACAGTTGTAACTGTCTGATAAGTTATAATGAGACGTATTTGTATAGAAAGTATCTCTTCTTGCTCTTCTCTCTCTCTTCTTTTCTCCCACTTTCTTATTCATCTTTCATCTTCCCTTAAAGGCAGGATCTAGGACCCTAGAAAACAGGTTTGAGAGCCTGGAGAGCTGGAGGATGAAATCGCACATTGATGGTTATGGGCCAGTGTTTCAAGGAGCTCAGAATTCATTTCCCTGTGTCTCTTGATCACCATGTTAAAAGCAAAATCTAAGCACACTGTATTCCAGTTTCACATGGTCTTTGCTTAAAACTCTCCAACTGCTCCTTCGTCTTACTCAGGTTGAAAGCTAAAGTTCTTACTATGGACTTCAAGGTGACTCATGTTCTGGCCTGCTCTCAGACCTGGTCTTCTATCTCCATTCCCCGCTGTCATTTGTTCAGTCTAATGCAGTGTCCCCTTCTCCCTAGAATCTTGTCAGCACCCTCAGGCCTGAGGTGCTGTGTACATGCTTCTCTTCTTAGAATGCTTTCCCAGTATAACAGCAGTTGGTTTCCCCCGGTGACTGTCAAGTTTCTTCTTGAATGTCACCTTATCACCGTGCTGTTTCCTCCCACCTCTGCCTCTTCTTGTACCACTTAATCTATTTTCTCTTGCCTCCAGAGCACTTACATACCACATCTATTATAAAGGTGTTTATTTGTCTAACTTTTCCTTCTGCAATCTATAGAAAGTATAAGAAGACAGTGGCTTTGAATAGAACATTCCCTGTATATTCTGACCCTGGTACAGAGGACATACTCAGTAACTAACTGTTGCACAAATTAATTGTTACATAGGTTTCTTTTGTTTTGTTTTAGTTAATTTATTTTTAATTAGAGGGTCCTTGCTTTACAATGTTATCGGTTTCTGCCATATACCAACATGAATAGCCATAGGTATACATGTGTTCTTATGCAAATTTTTCCCTACTTAGCTGTTGTCAGAATGATTGAATCTGTGGTACAACACAAAATGATTTTCTTTACAGCAGTCATACACATAAAGACGTGTTTGTCAATGGTTACTGTGTCATGTTACATGAGACAAGCAAAAGGAGGTGGAACAGAAAGTTACTGCATATCATGATAAACGATTATAAAATATGATCAGAGTTTTATTATTTTAGGGAACCTAATTAAAGTCAGTGGGCTTCCCAGGTGGCTCAGTGGTAAAGAACCCACCTGTCAATGCAGGAGACATGGGTTCATTCCCTGGGTTGGGCATATCTCCTGAAGAAGGAAATGGCAACCCATTCCAGTATCCTTGCCTGGGAAATCTCATGGACACAGGAGCCTGGTGTGCTATACAGAGGGGTCACAATAGAGTGGGACATGACTGAAAGACTAAATGACAACAGCAAATAAAATCAATAGCTACACATTATACTGCCTACTGTGTATCATCCCTTTTTATATGTTAGACATGTATAATTTAATCCTCACAACAACCTTATAATGGAAATACTATTATTATATCTATTTCATAGACAAGAAAACTGATGTACTGAGATTTTAAGTAAATTTCCCAAAGTCATACAGTTCTATAGCCTCTCATAACAGTATTTTCACACTGTGGTTTATTGCTCAGTATTAACTCTCACTAATGATCTTTATCAAATTTCCCATTTTCAGATATTTTCATCCACCAAGAGTAGCAATATAATTGCATCCCTTTGCACCCTTTATCTAAGAAAGCTGTCTTTAATTTATTCTTTCTAATGTCTCAGAAATTATCTTAGAGAAATTAGCAAATGCATTAATATACACATGATGCACACTTTCCCGGATTAATGCCTATAATTACAGGAAAAAAAAAATTTCCTTTTATTTTTCTCTCATGGCAGTTTTAGACTGGGTATTTAAGCCTTTCATGTTAAGATGCATTTTTGGAATCATGTCTCTTCATAAACCTATAAATAAGAAAAAGTCTATGATTGAAAACTAGCTTTATAGTGAAGTCATAGAATTGTTTATAGTCACCTTTCGTAATATCTGTTTGGATTAATGCTTAAAACTAAGGTAACTTTATGTCCTAGATTGCTTGAACCATTCCAATTGGTATCTGTTTTTCAAGTGTAAATATATATATATATATAAATATAAATATAAATATTAATAATTATATGTACTTTCATTTTTGAAAGTGTCTAGCATGTCTAGCAAAATGTCTAGCATGGGCAACAGATTTTATGTTCGTCTATTTAAAGTGAATATGAGATACTACCAAAAGTTTTAACCTTAGAGGAAGATTAAGTATCATCAATAAATTTATTTAATTTCAAAAGTAATCACTAAATTAAAATACAGAGATGGGGGAAATAACATATGCTTACCAAAATAAGACACACTAGGCAGATCTGAATTATTCTTCTACTTGCTTAGTAAAAATTCCCTCAATGAATTTGATAAACCAACTTGAATTATTAAAAGAATTAATCTTTGCTAGAAAGGATTAAGCATTAGCTTTATTGCTCTAGGTCTTTGCTAGAATTCACATAAACACATAGTGAAAGCATTAAAGAAGAAATAGATAAAATACTGTGCTCCATTTACTATTCCACGAAATTCAATCAAATGTGAGCCTCTTCTTTGGCCATGCTGGCTCCAGCGAAGGAAAAATCAAACTTCCAGTCATCCTTGGCACCTGGACTCACAGCCAAACTCTTTTTAGCACCTCTTGGCATTGAATAAGCACACAGCCAGCACGTCTTCTGCTTGAGCTCTGTTGAGACACAGGTTCCTGGAAGGCCCAGCCTGTAGATTTCACATGAAGAGGTTCCCCCACCACCACCCCCCTTTTAGAAGGAAATCTTTACTATACTGGGGCTCAGGATCCTGAGACCGCTACTCATTTCTCTTATATTCCATAATACTCATAAATTCCAAAGTATTCTGAAGAATAAAGCCAACTGTCCACAACGTCTCAGACCTATAACCTACTTCCTGACTTTTTTTTTCCTTTAACTCAAGCGCCTAATTAAGAAATTAACACAGAAACATTAATCTCAATATTTGTGAATTTTTTACATGCAACTATTTTAATTGTATGGAAAAGAAAAGGCTTTATTTTTTTCTTAATATTTTGCTGTTTAAAGTACATTTTACTGTTACTCTTTTCTCTATTACTCCCCAGATTCTTGCTCTATCCACTGCTATAAAATGTTTATTTGTCTTCATATTAGTTAATTGCTTTCTCAGATGACTGAATCATCTTTAAGAATCTCACCACAACTCTGTGAAGCCCCCAGTAAGGCTACTGAAATCCTAATTCATTTCTTTCACACACCCTCAGTCTTCAGTCAATTCTATTTATGGGATCTTTTCTCAGGTGGCTCAGACAGTCAAGAATCTACCTGCAATGCAGGAGACCAGACCTGGGTTCCAGCCCTTGGTCAGGAAGATCCCTTGGAGGAAGGAATGGCTACACATTCCAGTATTCTTGCCTGGAGAATTCCGTGGACAGAGGAGCCTGGCTGGCTACAGTCCATGGGGTCACAAAGAGTTAGACATGACCGAGTGACTAACACTTTTGCTTCACTTCTTTTCACTAAAATATATTATTAGATCTGCCAGAGAGGCTTGGAGACCTTGACTAAGTGTTATACCTCTTTGTTCCACTGTGAGGCAGACTAGCAGTTCAGCTACATGATAAGTTCCTGCATGGTACCTGAGCCCCTAAGCTGCCTGCAAGAGGTTCCCAGACTTCATATTGGTCACTTAGGGAAATCTAGAAGGTGCCTGACATTACAGATGTACAGTGGAAGCTATCTTTGTAATTATACCTACACACTAGAGTCTATGTAAGTTAATTCCAACAAAGCTCAACGTAGAAAAATATTTTCCATTTTTTTTAGCTGAAAGTCTAAATTTTCCTGAGGTAAATATTTTTTATAAGTCAAAGAAGGCTACATTGTGCTTCTGAAATTTCTTTAGACAGATGTCACAGAAGGAAATGGATGTGTATGCAAATGTGGCCCTAGTGGGTGATCATAATTGTTTTATGAAACAGTGTATTTTAAAAGAAGATATGACTGGAATTATAGGTTCACACTGTCCCTCTGCCATTTGCTTTCTGTGTATCTCTGGACTATTCACTTTAATTATATGGCTGTGTCTTTAAATGAAATATGCAAATCACAAGTGTCATTCATGCCAGATTTGTGTAGATTAAATTGGTTAATGTAAACAGTATGAATAGGGAGGTGCTTGGTTTATTGACTGCTCCCTCATTCAACATATTGGGAATAATCCTTCTTTCCTTTATTCACTTTCACTAAATTTTGTGAAGTCTGAGCATACACACACACAGAGTCATGCTACAGAGTAACTTGAAGCCCTCTGGGGTGAAATATGTGCTCACTGAAAGACCAGTAATCTTATTTCACTTCTTTCTTCAAAATATATATGAAAGGATTGGTTTACTGTAATTACTGACCTAGGTTAGGCTTAGAGCAAAGGCAGAATCTGTAAGCATTTTGAGCTACTTGTATAAGATTGTCTAGAACTTCACTTTTCTTTCATTTATCTTACTCTCTGAGCCTATGTCTGAAGGCTGTTTATCAAAGAGAGGGAGAAAATCTATATCCTGGGGAAAAAATTGTGGAGAATAGATATTTGACTGAGCCTCTGACTGACTTTGCAGTGCATGAGAGCCCAAATGAAAATGGGTGAAAACACCAAACAATTTTACAGGCTTTCGGGGGTGCTTGTTAAATGAAGATAGAACATGTAGATTCATTATTCTTTTTTATGTCAATATTTTGTCTACATTACGTTTGGAGACTTGTATTTGTTCAACCTACGAAACAGCTTGAGTCAGGATATAAAATTCCTATCACTCAGATAGCACCTTAGAGGGGAAAAAAAATGTAAATGCCTCAAACTTTGAAATACTTTGCTCAGAAAAAATTATATATGGAATGCACGCATGTTCAATAAATTGTAAAGGATACTGCTTTTAAATTATTTGTGAGTTTCAGGATGCACAGTCGTTTCAGAGGAACTGTATTTTTGAATGTCATATCCAATGTGGAAATTTAGAAACAACATTGAGAATCTGGGTAACAATAGTGAAGCATAAACCAATCAGTGATGAGAAAACATACCACACTGGAAAGTCCCAATAGTAACTCTTAGTGATCAAGGAGTTCATTGTATTGTATAGTATTGGCAAACAATCTACCCCTACAAGTTAAAAGAAACCCTAACAACCAGGGTGAAAAAGCAATCAATTTTAAAATGTCAAGAAGTCTACTATTTATTTTCAGGGAGTTAGTTTAGTTAGAAAAGTTGTTACAAGTGCCAAAACCCTGGAAGGGACATATTTTACAAGTTAAATGCAAATATGCTGGATTCCTATTGCAAGAACTCAAAGACTAGCTTTAACATACCAGGTGATCTATATTGGAGTCATACAAGATGATGTTTCTACACTGAATAAGCTCTTTGAGTGGAGCTGTCTGACCCACAGAAATTCCCTTTTATTCAAATACTATATTTTCATACACAAAGTAAATGGGACATGGTTTGTTATAATATGCAGCATGGGAATTTGAAAATCCTGATAAATCTAGATTTAGTTTTCATCTTCTACGCCAATAAAATAAGTGGCCATGGACAAGTAAACTACTTAGATACGTATACTTTATCTGTAAAATATATACGCCTTTGAAAAGGAATGTATATAAAAAGTTGATAAAATGTCTCATACTTTGAATTCAGTGTGCTCTGACTATAATGTGGTTGTTTGCCAAATATGTCCAGTATGTAGGTTTGTGTTTATTAAACCTTTTGTAAGTAAATAGGGCTTTGAGATTAGTTCTGGCCAATACATTATGACTAGGTGGCACTAGTAGCAAAGAATTCACCTATCAACGCAGAAGACACAAGAGATGTGAATTTGATCCCTGGGTGGGGAAGGTTCCCTGGAGTAGGAAATGGTGACTCACTCCAGTATTCTTGCCTGAGAGTCCCATGGGGAGAGGAGCCTCGGGGTCTACAGTCCATGGGGTCACAAAGAGTCAAACACAATTGAGCGACTGAGTGCAGCATAGTACAATACACTGTGAATAGAGTGAAATATCCCCTTGGGGACAAATATTTAAATGCTGTTGCTTTCTTCTCTTTGGAACACGACTGTCAAGTCATTGACAGCAGCTAACCTCGATCATTCTTGGTCCTTGGGTAGCCATGGTGAGCCAAATACCTTTAACTCTGAAACTGTAGCACTAAGGAGAAATAAATGTTTGAGATTTGGACCTGATTGTTCCTATAGCATAACTTAGCCTATCCTTAGAAATACAATAAGATCTCTCTTAAAAATTTCTTACTTATTCACAGAAGTAGGCCCCATATACTCAAAAAAGTTTGATAAGTATATAAGAATAAGTTAAAGGCATAAGTATAAAATGTGTTAATATCTGAATTTGCAATGTCTCCTTGGCCAAGTCATTTGATTTATATAATGCATTAAGAAACTCTCAAGCTTGGCAATACCTCCTTCAAATACTCAAGACGATTAAGAACAAGTTATTTAACAAGTTTATTCTTTCCTCTCCTTATCCTAAATTTGCTTAGTTGTATTGTGTGCGTGTATGTGTGTCTGACTCTTTGTGCCCCACTAGACTGTAGCTCACCAGGCTCCTCTGCCTATGAAATTTTCCAGACAACAATCCAGAAGCAGGTTTGCATTCCTACTCCAAGGGATCTTCTAGACAGAGGGAATGACCCCACATCTCCTGTACTGGCAGGTAGTTTCTTTACCACTGTGCCACCTGGGAAGCTGAACAGTTGTGTTGTTGTTGTTCAGTCACTAAGTTGTGTCCTACTCATTGTGACTGCATGAACGGCAGCATGCCAGACTTCCCTGTCCTTCCCTATCTCTTGGACTTCACGCAAACTCATTCCCATTGAATCAGTGATGCCATCCCACCATCTCATCCTCAGTCGACCCTTTCTCCTCTTTCCCTCAATCTTCCCCAGTGTCAGGGTCTTTTCCAATAAGTCAGCTCTTCACATCAGGTGGTCAAAGTACTAGAGCTTTAGCTTCAGCACCAGTCCTTCTGATGAATATTCAGTGTTGATTTCTATTAGGACTGGTTTGTCTGATCTCCTTGCTGTCCAAGGGACTCTCAAAAGTCTTCTCCTGCACCACGGTTCAAAAGCATCAATTCTTCGGCACGCAACCTTTTTTATGGTCCAACTCTCACATCCATACATGACGACTGGAAAAGCCATAGCTTTGACTATCTGGACTTTGTTGGCAAAGTGATGTCTCTGTTTTTATTTATTTTTTAATTTTATATTTGATGTCTCTTTTTTTTTTATTTGCTGTCTAAGTTTGTCATAGCTATTCTTCCAAGGAGCAAGCATCCTTTAATTTCATGGCTGCAGTCACCATCCGCAATGACTTTGGAGCCCAAAATTAATTAGTTGTATTCAGTTCAGTTCAATTCAGTCGCTCAGTCGTGTCCAACTCCTTGTGACCCCACGAATCACAGCAAGCCGGGCCTCCCTGTCCATCACCAACTCTCGGAGTTCACTCAGACTCACGTCCATCAAGTCGGTGATGCCATCCAGCCATCTTATCCTCTGTCATCCCCTTCTCCTCCTGCCCCCAGTCCCTCCCAGCATCAGGGTCTTTTCCAATGAGTCAACTCTTCACATGAGGTGGCCAAAGTATTGGAGTTTCAGCTTTAGCATCAGTCCTTCCAAAGAATACCCAGGACTGATCTCCTTTAGGATGGACTGGTTGGATCTCCTTGTAGTCCAAGGGACTCTCAAGAGCTGTCTC
>NW_011494948.1:3105069-3108941 GCF_000754665.1 Bison bison bison | reverse complement strand
AACCATAGCCTTGACTAGACGGACCTTTGTTGGCAAAGTAATATCTCTGCTTTTCAATATGCTATCTAGGTTGGTCATAACTTTCCTTCCAAGGAGTAAGCATCTTTTAATTTTATGGCTGCAATCACCATCTGCAGGGATTTTGGAGCCTCCAAAAATAAAGTCTGCCACTCTTTCCACTGTTTCCCCATCTATTTCCCATGAAGTGATGGGACCAAATTAGTTGTATTAATATCTTTTAAATCTTTTCATCCAAGTTGCTTTGAGTGTGTACAATGGTAAACATATCTTCAATGTGCACACTCATATTTGAAAAGAATTCTTGGGCTCTTGTAACTTTATTTCCATCTGTTCTATTATTTTGTTCAGAATCTCAAATATTTATGTGGTACTTAATGTGTGTAAAGTATTTGGTTCACTAGGAAATAAGTCAGCCTTCAAATAACATGGAGATTAGGAGTGCTCACCCTCTACACAGTTGAGTATAACTTATTGTCTGCCCTCCGTATAAGGATTTCCTCCAAATCTGCGGTACTGGACCCATGAATTCAATCAACTGCAAATCGTGTGGTACTGTAACACATATTACTGAATAAATTCAAGGATAAATGGACCCATGCAGCTCAAACCCATGTTGTTCAAGGGTCAACTCTACCTTGAACATAAGACATTTGCCTTGTCTTCAGGAAGTTTTATAATCTAATTAGGGAATCATTCCAGAAATATATGCAAGTTACAATAGCACACGAATCTGAATCATGCCAAACCACAAAAGAAAATATTATCATTGCAAAAAAGTTCTTTGATCTGAAAATACAGTTCTCAGATTATGGAAATATAAAAACACTCTGGTGATGATATGGCAGGGAAATTTAAGAATATATTCAACAATTAGAAGGGGTACTTTGCATGTGACTTCTGAGCACATTTCTATTTCAAAAGAAGGCACACTGTTTGTGAAATAGTGTTAAAATAGTGTTTTAAAAACTGTGCTTGCTAGACACTCCTCTATAACCATTTTTCTCACTTGTAATTAGTTTCATCCCTTTCTCTTCTATTTTACCTTCTCCTAATATCTGTTCCTATAAGTCTATTGCTATTAATCAGTGGTGAGGCAGTATTGGAAGATATTTTGCATAGTGATCCATCCAAAGGGTCTGGAGTTGTAGAAAGCTGGAATTTGAAAATGATTCTGTTGACCATGTGACTGTGAGCAAGCATTGTGATATCTTTGAACTTCTGTTTCCCTAT
Source organism: Bison bison bison (assembly GCF_000754665.1). Classification (NCBI taxonomy): domain Eukaryota; kingdom Metazoa; phylum Chordata; class Mammalia; order Artiodactyla; family Bovidae; genus Bison; species Bison bison. The sequence goes on along the minus strand of NW_011494948.1, from coordinate 3,107,690 downwards.
AAATGTAATAGGGTCAATAAAGTGCCATGCTTATGATGTTGTGTTTTGAAACAACAAAATACATTATTAGCACATAATAAGTACTCAGTAAATTAGCTTACATTATTATCATTTTTTTCTCTGATATTCACTAGCTGACAAATATATACATTTTAATTTACCATTCTTGCTTAATGAAAATAATTTGTTGAGAATTACAGGAAAACATCTGTGGCATTTTTGATACCAGGAAAAATTAACAAGAAGAGTATTTTTCTGTCATGGAAGATTGTTCTTTATTACTCATATAGCACTTGCATCATCTATAATGAATGCACAGAGACACTGAGTGTATATATTAGTGCATATAGAAATGTATCTTATGTGTGCATAATTATTCAGTAAAAAATGTATCCTTGGGTCAGATTTCTATATGCTCTATCTCCTTTGGAAATTAAAGAGCCATGCTCACATAATACAGCCTCAACTCTCTGGGCCAAACTCTTTCTTTGCTTGAGATATAAGGGGAAAAATTTGTATTTAGTTCTTTCTAGTTTGTAGACCTGAAACTTGGTATCCTTGCCCACTTCTTGTTCACTTGTTCTTGGTGTCTATTGAGATAAGATTGCTCTGAACATTGCTGAATACTAAAAAATGTATATTCTGCACATTATATTCTGTGTATAATATGATGTTTTACTGGTGCCAGGCTTTCTTTTCAATCCTTGAGTCTATGTGCAAAATGTTATACTACTTCATAATGAGAGATCCAAGCGGTCTTATTTCATTCTCATAGACCTGTTTAAGGCTTTTGAACATGACTCTATTAATTTTTCTTCCTTTTAAGATTAGGTTTATTTTTAAGACATAGACTATTTCATTTCATATCTCAAAGCTCTTTAGTATTTAGAAAATGTTTCTCTTTATTAAATACCAGTTTCAGTAGGATATCAGCAATTAAATACCTAGTGTTGAATTTCTTTTAAGCTGAGTTAATGGATTTGGGCTCATAGGTGAAATTTAATTCATAATCCTAAACACTATTTAAATCAATGCATTTCATGAAATAATTGGTTACATTTTATAATTTAAAAGATAATTTGATTAATGGAGGAAGTTTTGCTTTTTAGTAATCACAGATTAAGTTGTCTGTACCTGAAATAAAATTTTACAACAGGGTAAAACTGAGGAAGTTCAAACCTCAGCAAATTTTCCTGCAAAATGGTTATCTAGCCATTTGAGCGCTGGTAAGAAAACAGTCTTACATACCTTATATATATAAATTGTGTCAGAAAAGAATTTTGAGTGTAGATTTTTTCCAAGTATATGGAAAGCATTCAGTAAAGATTATCTTAAATAATCTTTAACAGTGAAATATGAATTACAGGTGTTTAATAGTGAAATATGAGTTACAATCAAGAGGAATCATAGTATAATCAACCATTAAGGTGTAATAATAAAATTTTCTTTGAACATTTTTTCTTCCTCATGTATTACATTATTAAAATGATTTAATACCACTTCCTTTACAAGAAGAATCTCTTCTCAATTCTCACAGACTTTTTGTTATTGGGGTAAATATATATAACATCCAAGTTCCTATTTTTTCCATTTTCAAATGTATAATAAATAGCATTACATATATTCACATTGTTCTGCAGTTATCATCACTATGCATTTCCATAGCTTTTTCATAATCCAAAACTGAATTCCATGAACACCCAGGACTGATATCCTTTAGGATGGACTGGTTGGATCTCCTTGCAGTCCAAGGGACTCTCGAGTCTTCTCCAACACCACAGTTAAAAAGCACCAATTCTTTGGTGCTCAGCTTTCTTTATAGTCCAACTCTCACATCCATACATGACCACTGGAAAAACCCTAGCTTTGACTAGATGGACCTTTGATGACAAAGTAATGTCTCTGCTTTTTAATATGCTGTCTAGGTTGGTCACAACTTTCCTTCCAAGGAGTAAGCGTCTTTAATTTCATGGCTGCAGTCACCATCTGCAGTGATTTTGGAGCCCCAAAAAATAAAGTCTGACACTGTTTCCCTACCTATTTGCCATGAAGTGATGGGACTGGATGCCATGATCTTAGTTTTCTGAATATTGAGCTTTAAGCCAACTTTATCACTCTCCTCTTTCACTTTCATCAAGAGGCTCTTTACTACTTCTTCACTTTCTGCCATAGGGTGGTGTTATCTGAATATCTGAGGCTATTGATATTTCTCCCGGCGAATCTTGATTCCAGCTTGTACTTCATCCAGCCCAACATTTCTCATGATGTACTATGCATATAAGTTAAAAAAGCAGGGTGACAATATACAGGCTTGACGTACTCCTTTTCCTATTTGGAACCAGTCTGTTGTTCCATGTCCAGTTCTAACTCGCTTGCTGACCTGCATACAGGTTTCTCAAGAGGCAGGTCAGGTGGTCTGGTATGCCCATCTCTTTGAAAATTTCCACATTTTATTGTGATCCACACAGTCAAAGGCTTTGTCATAGTCAATAAAGCAGAAATAGATGTTTTTATGGAACCCTAGCTTTTTTGATGATCCAGTGGATGTTGGCAATTTGATCTCTGGTTCCTCTGCCTTTTCTAAAACCAGCTTGAACATCTGGAGTTTCATGGTTCACATA
>NW_011494948.1:3104389-3104969 GCF_000754665.1 Bison bison bison | reverse complement strand
GAATCTGCCACAGGCATACCTGTGTTCCCCATCCTAAACCCTCCTCACTCCTCCCTCCCCTTACCTTCCCTCTGGGTCGTCCCAGTGCACCAGCCCCAAGCATCCAGTATCGTGCATCGAACCTGGACTGGCGACTCGTTTCATACATGATATTATACATGTTTCAATGCTTTTCTCCCAAATCTCCCCACCCTCTCCCTCTCCCACAGAGTCCATAAGACTGATCTATACATCAGTGTCTCTTTTGCTGTCTCGTACACAGGGTTATTGTTACCATCTTTCTAAATTCCATATATATGCGTTAGTATACTGTATTGGTGTTTTTCTTTCTGGCTTACTTCTCTCTGTATAATAGGTTCCAGTTTCATCCATCTCATTAGAACTGATTCAAATATATTCTTTTTAATGGCTGAGTAATACTCCATTGTGTATATGTGCCACAGCTTTCTTATCCATTCATCTGCTGATGGGCATCTAGGTTGCCTCCATGTCCTGGCTATTATAAACGTGCTGTGATGAACACTGGGGTACACGTGTCTCTTTCTCTTCTGGTTTCCTCAGTGTGTATGCCCAGCAGTGG
>NW_011494948.1:3101764-3103004 GCF_000754665.1 Bison bison bison | reverse complement strand
TCTCATTATTAGTGTATAGGAATGCAAGGGATTTCTGTGTGTTGATTTTATATCCTGCAACTTTACTATAGTCATTGATTAGGTCTAGTAATTTTCTGGTGGAGTCTTTAGGGTTTTCTATGTAGAGGATCATGTCATCTTCAAATAGTGAGAGTTTTACTTCTTCTTTTCCAATTTGGATTCCTTTTATTTCTTTTTCTGCTCTGATTGCTGTGGCCAAAACTTCCAAAACTATGTTGAATAGTAATGGTGAAAGTGGGCACCCTTGTCTTGTTCCTGACTTTAGAGGAAATGCTTTCAATTTTTCACCATTGAGGATAATGTTTGCAGTAGGTTTGTCATATATAGCTTTTATTATGTTGAGGTATCTTTTCCTGCTTTCTGGAGAGTTCTTATCATAAATGGATGTTGAATTTTGTCAAAGGCTTTCTCTGCATCTATTGAGATAATCATATGGTTTTTGTTTTTCAATTTGTTAATGTGGTGTATAACATTGATTGATTTGAGGATATTGAAGAATCCTTGCATCCCTGGGATAAAGCCCACTTGGTCATGATCTTTTTAATGTGTTGTTGGATTCTGATTGCTAGAATTTTGTTAAGGATTTTTGCATCTATGTTCATCAGTGATATTGGCCTGTAGTTTTCTTTTTTTGTGGGATCTTTGTCAGGTTTTGGTATTAGGGTGATGGTGGCCTCATAGAATGAGTTTGGAAGTTTACCTTCCTCTGCAATTTTCTGGAAGAGTTTGAGCAGGATAGGTGTTGGCTCTTCTCTAAATTTTTGGTAGAATTCAGCTGTGAAGCCGTCTCTGGACCTGGGCTTTTGTTTGCTGGAAGATTTTTGATTACAGTTTCAATTTCTGTGCTTGTGATGGGTCTGTTAAGATTTTCTATTTCTTCCTGGTCCAGTTTTGGAAAGTTGTACTTTTCTAAGAATTTGTCCATTTCTTCCACATTGTCCATTTTATTGGCATATAATTGTTGATAGTAGTCTCTTATGATCCTTTGTATTTCTGTGTTGTCTGTTGTGGTCTCTCCAGTTTCATTTCTAATTTTATTGATTTGATTTTTCTCCCTTTGTTTCTTGATGAGTCTGGCTAATGGTTTGTCAATTTTATTTATCCTTTCAAAGAACCAGCTTTTGGCTTTGTTGATTTTTGCTATGGTCTCTTTTGTTTCTTTTGCATTTATTTCTGCCCTAATTTTTAAGATTTCTTTCCTTCTACTAACCCTGGGGTT
>NW_011494948.1:3100932-3101664 GCF_000754665.1 Bison bison bison | reverse complement strand
TGTATGGTGTTAGAAAGTGTTCTAGTTTCATTGTTTTACAAGTGGTTGACCAGTTTTCCCAGCGCCACTTGTTAAAGAGATTGTCTTTAATCCATTGTATATTCTTGCCTCCTTTGTCAAAGATAAGGTGTCCATATGTGTGTGGATTTATCTCTGGGCTTTCTATTTTGTTCCATTGATCAAGATTTCTCTTTGTGTCAGTACCATACTGTCTTGATAACTGTGGCTTTGTAATAGAGCCTTAAGTCAGGTAGGTTGATTCCTCTAGTTCCATTCTTCTTTCTCAAGATAGCTTTGGCTATTCGAGGTTTTTTGTTATTTCCATACAAATTGTGAAATTATTTGTTCTAGCTCTGTGAAGAATACTGTTGGTAGCTTGATAGGGATTGCATTGAATCTATAAATTGCTTTGGGTAGAATACTCATTTTCACTATATTGATTCTTCCAATCCATGAACATGGTATATTTCTCCATCTATTAGTGTCCTCTTTGATTTCTTTCACCAGTGTTTTATAGTTTTCTATATATAGGTCTTTAGTTTCTTTAGGTAGATATATTCCTGAGTATTTTTTTCTTTCCGTTGCAATGGTGAATGGAATTATTTCCTTAATTTCTCTTTCAATTTTCTCATTATTAGTGTATAGGAATGCAAGGGATTTCTGTGTGTTGATTTTATATCCTGCAACTTTACTATAGTCATTGATTAGGTCTAGTAATTTTCTGGTGGAGTC
>NW_011494948.1:3098287-3100380 GCF_000754665.1 Bison bison bison | reverse complement strand
TTTCTTTTTCATTTATTTCTGCCCTAATTTTTAAGATTTCTTTCCTTCTACTAACCCTGGGGTTCTTCATTTCTTCCTTTTCTAGTTGCTTTAGGTGTAGGGTTAGGTTATTTATTTGACTTTTTTCTTGTTTCTTGAGGTATGCCTGTATTGCTATCAACTTTCCCCTTAGGACTGCTTTTAAAGTGTCCCACAGGTTTTGAGTTGTTGTGTGTTCATTTTCATTAGTTTCTATGCAAATTTTGAGTATTTTGAGCATTACTTTACTAGCAAGTGAGATGAATGCAACTGTGTGATAGTTTGAGCATTCTTTGGCATTGCCTTTCTTTGGGATTGGAATGAAAACTGACCTTTTCCAGTCCTGTGGCCACTGCCAAGTTTTCCTAACTTGCTGACATATTGAGTATAGCACTTTCACAGCATCATCTTTTAGGATTTGAAATAGCTCAACTGGAATTCCATCACCTCCACTAGCTTTGTTTGTAGTGATACTTCCTAAGGCCCACATGACTTTACATTCCAGATGTCAGGCACTAGCTGAGGGATCACACCATCATGATTATCTGGGTCATAAAGATTTTTTTTTTAATTGTTCTGTGTATTCTTGCCACCTCTTCTTAATATCTTCTGCTCCTGTTAGATCCGTACCATTTCTGTCCTTTATCGATCCCATCTTTGCATGAAATGTTCCCTTGGTATCTCTAATTTTCTTGAAGAGATCTCTAATCATTCCCATTCTGTTGTTTTCCACTATTTCTTTGCATTGATTGCTGAGGAAGGCTTTCTTATCTCTCCTTGCTATTCTTTGGAACTCTGCATTCAAATGGGTATGCTGCTGCTGCTGCTAAGTCACTGTATCTTTCCTTTTCTCCTTTGCTTTTCGCTTCTCTTCTTTTTACAGCTATTTGTAAGGCCTCCTCAGACAGCCATTTTGCTTTTTTGCATTTCTTTTCCATGGGGATGATCTTGATCCCTGTCTCCTGTACAATGTTATGAACCTCCATCCAGAGTTCATCAGGCATTCTGTCTATCAGATCTAGTCCCTTAAATCTATTTCTAACTTCCACTGTATGATCATAAGAGATTTGATTTAGGTCGTACCTGAATGGTCTAATGGTTTTCCCCACTTTCTTCAATTTAAGTCAGAATTTGGCAATAAGGAGCTCATGATCTGACCCACAGTCAGCTCCCAGTCTTGTTTTTGCTGACTGTATAAAGCTTCTCCATATTTGGTGGCAAAGGATATAATCAATCTGATTTCGGTGTTGACTATCTGGTGATGTCCATGTGAGAGTCTTCTCTTGTGTTGTTGAAAGAGGGTATTTGCTATGACCAATGCGTTCTATTGGCAAAACTCTATTAGCCTTTGCCCTGCTTCATTCTGTACGCCAGGGCCATATTTGCCTGTTACTCCAGGTGTTTCTTGACTTCCTACTTTTGCATTCCAGTTCCCTATAATGAAAAGGACATCTTTTTCGGGTGTTAGTTCTAAAAGGTCTTGTAGGTCTTCATAGAACCGTTCAGCTTCAGCTTCTTCAGCATTACTGGTCGGGGCATAGACTTGGATTACTGTAATATTGAATGGTTTGCCTTGGAAATGAAGAGAGATCATTCTATCGTTTTTGAGATTGCATCCAAGTACTGCATTTCAGACTCTTTTGTTGACTATTATGGCTGCTCCATTTCTTCTAAGGATTCCTGCCCACAGTAGTAGATATAATGGTCATCTGAGTCAAATTCACCCATTCCAGTCCGTCTTAGTTCGCTGATTCCTAATGTCGATGTTCACTCTTGCCATCTCCTGTTTGACCACTTCCAGTTTCTTTATTCATGGACCTAACATGACTATCCAGATTCCTATACAATATTGCTCTTTACAGCATCAGACCTTGCTTCTATCACCAGTCACATCCACAACTGGGTGTTGTTTTTGCTTTGGCCTCCTCCCTTCATTCTTTCTGAAGTTATTTCTCCACTGATCTCCAGAAGCATATTGGGCACCTACTGACCTGGGAAGTTCATCTTTCAGTGTCCTATCTTTTTGCCTTTTCATACTGTTCATGAGGTTCTCAAGGCAAGAATACTGAAGTGTG
>NW_011494948.1:3092603-3097287 GCF_000754665.1 Bison bison bison | reverse complement strand
CTGAGTGAACTCCGGGAGTTGGTGATGGACAGGGAGGCCCGGCATGCTGCGATTCATGGGGTTGCAAGGAGTCAGACACGACTGAGTGACTGAACTGAACTGAACTGAAAGGATCACTTTAAAATTCCCTTAAACTTCTTAGAGTAATCACCTTTATGAAAAGCTTCTGAGTACCTGAGCCTAAGGTTTCAGACGTTGTATATCTGCTAATAACACCCCCTTCAACTAGAAAATTTCTATATCTGGGAGTTTTACCTATTGTACTGATGCTTAAGGTTTTGTTTGAGCAAAGAGAGACTAGTTTCACTTTCAAAAAAATTAGTTGAAACTACACCAATGCTCTAGCAGTCTGTAACTGGCATGGTCTTTCTTCCACAACCCTTAAAAATGAAAATCTGAAACAAAAAAAAAACACATAAAATTGCCTCCTAAGTATATTTGGAACTTTTGAGAGTTCATTTGTTCTAGGTGTCCTAATTTGTGATTTTGTTCAAGTATAAGACATATAAGATCAGCTGTTACGTGAGGATTTCTAAGTTCAAGCCCATTATCTTTGTCTACAATGTCAAGACTTGTTATGGTTTTCAGAGGTATCTATGATGCCTTTTTGAGGTATTGACTTGTAGTTGCTATTGTGGCCTTGTCAGTTCCCATTTTGGATGACAAAAAACAAGAAAGAAACAAAAAATACATGTTTTATATCTAGTTTGCATGTGGCTTCAGCGTAGTAACAAAGAAAATGTTACAGATGATTATTTTCCCTGCAGTCCAAAAGTGCCAAGGAAAAGGGAGTTAATTTAGGAGCTTGAATAACATTTAGTAAATGAGAGCTGTTTCTTACTTTGATAACTTCTTGAAGCTTTGATTAAAAAGACATACCAAGAATATACTTTACAACACCGACCTCTTTTCCCTCATAGAAATTTGAGGTAGTTTTTACCATCTCTTTTAAAATACAGTGTATCAAGCCTGATAATTTGTTATTGTTATCCCATCAAGAAAGTCCTAATTTATAGATTTCAAAAGTATCATAGATTTTCAAAATAATGAATGGAGATGATATTGACAAGCTGTGAGCCTATACTGACCCACTGGGAGTCAGCTAAAAACTGCTCCTGGGGGTAAGTGAATTTCAAGATATAAAAGGAAAACAATTTTCCAAGAGATTCTAAAATAAATATTTAATCTCACTCAGTCTTTAAAAAATACAGCCAGCCTTTAAACATATTCTATGTACTCAGCTAAACTCTCTGTGATTGGACCTCTTTCAAAAGGAGTTCATGAATTGTTATGGTAAACATATAGGTGTTCAACATACATGAAAAAAACGCAGAAGAGAACGCAGTTTGACACAGTCATTCCTGTCTACCAGTTTCTAGAAGAAAGTCTCATACATGGTAGGCATTCAGTAAATCAGTGTGTTAACATACATAGTTGACAAACCCATTATTATGTAATTAAAATATTAATACCAAGGGAGAAATTGAATCTTCCATGTAGATGTGGGAAAATGTCATAAGCTCAACCTTAATAGACTGACACTGGGATTGAATACAACATTGAAGAAATTAGGTTCATTTTAGAAAATACTACGCAAAAAAAGCAATTGGTTATTACATTGAGAAATGACAGCAAAGGGCACAATATAGGCCCTGTAAGAGAGTATTAAGTGAAAGTGAAAGTCGCTCAGCTGTGTCTGACTCCGCAACTCCATGGACTATAGCCCACCAGGCTCCTCTGTCCATGGAATTCTTCAGGCCTGAATACTGGAGTGAGTAGCCATTCCCTTCTCCAGCAGATCTTCACAACCCAGGGATCGAACCCAGGTCTCCCACATTGTAGGTGAATTCTTTACCATCTAAGCCACCCAGGAAGCCCAAAAGAGTATTAGTCCAGGATCAAATTATAAGTGGCTATAAATATTATGATAAAAAATCACTGAATGTTAATAAGCAGCAGCAGTATGACTTGATCAAATGGATAGTTTTGAAAGATATTATTGCTAAGTGCAAGCTTGCTCTGCTCACCATATGACAGGCCAATAAATCCAGTAGACTAAGTGTTGAGGCAAGGAATGTGACTTTACTTGGAAAACTGGCTGAATGAGAAGATGACAGATTAATATCTCAAAATGATCATCTTCTCTGGGTCTGGATGCCAGGTTCTTTTATAGACCAGAGATGGGGGGAGGTAAAGAAAGAAAGTGAAAATACTGTTAATCTTATAAATAACTTCTAGAATGGCAAGCCTTGGGCAGGAGATGTGTTAGTTTCTTCCTCCACCCACAGGTGGACAAAGGTGCCTTGAACAAAAGCACTAGTCAGGCAAAGGGGAAGATTCTCTGAGTTAGGACATTATGTGTGATTATAATCATAAAGCAAGTCAAAGAGACAGTTCCATCAAGTAGTCAGAATTGGTACTTCCCTGCAACAGTATCTCTGGTGATAATATGGAGGATAAATTGAAAGGAAGGAAAACTGGACATTTTCAAGTATAAATATTATATGAAAAAAGGATGCTATAAGCATTTAAGTTTCCACCAAAATTTATCTATAAACCTTTGACACATATTGTGACTCTCAAATGATCTAGCCTTCCAATGAAAGAGAATGAAATGTTTGGAAACATACCATAATCTGCTATTTTTCCCCTTGGAAATGATGACTTTATAGAAAATAGATTAAGCACCTCAGAACTAGAAATAATATTTGGTCATGTATTATAACAGCAAGCAGCTCATCCTTATCTTATACTGTCATTCTTTATGGTTACTTCATTTTAGTAGAATTTAAGGTAATTTCTAGCAATGATTTATACATCTAACTTCAGCACTACTTTGTAGTAAATTGTATTTCTCTGCAACCACATAAAAGATATTAATGAGTAATAGCTTAACAAGTCTAATTTCTTACATAACATGACTAAGGATATTTCCCTACTATTTTATCTATTATTAAAAATTATAAATCTATCCATGATCAAGCAGAAATTTATCATTATTTATAAAGAATGTACAGGCTAATAAAAAGGACCTGTGATTGCTAAATAATATTTACCTTTTTATGTTAGCCAGATTTTTTTGTACTGTCCTAAAAGTTTATTCCATTGTACTTATTTCACATCTTTATATTCAAGTTGAGAATTTTAAAACATTTTTCCCATTATTGGCTTTAGTTTCAAGGTCATTTTCAAATTGACCTGTTTCAGGTCAAATTTGCTTCCACCTCCCACCACCCCCAACTGTCCCAAACACAATCTTGACCTTGTCAATCAATGATTAGTCCCTCAAATAGTCCTTTCTTAAGAAAAATAAAGTTTAATATAAGTTTTCTGGAGTTTATTGTGATCCACACAGTCAAAGGCTTTGGCATAGTCAATAAGGCAGAAATAGATGTTTTTCTGGAACTCTTTTGCATTTTCCATGATCCAGGGGCTGTTGGCAATTTGGTCTCTGGTTCCTCTGACTTTTCTAAAACCAGCTTGAACATCTGGAATTTTACACTTCACGTACTGCTGAAGCCTGGCTTGGAGAGTTTTGATCATTACTTTACTACCGTGTGAGAGGAGTGCAATTGTGTGGTAGTTTGAGCATTCTTTGGCATTGCCTTTCTTTGGGATTGGAATGAAAACTGACCTTTTCCAGTCCTGTGGCCACTGCTGAGTTTTCCAAATTTGCTGGCATATTGAGTGCAGCACTTTCACAGCATCATCTTTCAGGATTTGAAACAGCTCAACTGGAATTCCATCACCTCCACTAGCTTTGTTCGTAGTGAAGCTTCCTAAGGCCCACTTGACTTCACATTCCAGGATGTCTGGCTCTAGATAAGTGCTCACACCATCATGATTCTCTGGGTTGTGGATCTCTTTTTTGTACAGTTCTCCTGTGTATTTTTGCCACCTCTTGTTAATATCTTCTGCTTCTGTTAGGTCCATACCATTTCTGTCCTTTATCGATCCCATCTTTGCATGAAATGTTCCCTTGGTATCTCTAATTTTCTTAAACAGGTCTCTAGTCTTTCCCATTCTGTTGTTTTCCTCCATTTTTTTGCATTGATCGCTGAGGAAGGCTTTCTTATCTCTCCTTGCTATTCTTTGGAACTCGGCATTCAGATGGGAATATCTTTCATTTTCTCCTTTGCTTTTCGCTTCTCTTCTTTTCACAGCTATGTGTAGGGCTCCTCAGACAGCCATTTTGCTTTTTTTGCATTTCTTTTCCACGGGGATGGTCTTGATCCCTGTCTCCTGTACAATATCATGAACCTCCATCCATAGTTCATCAGGCACTCTATCAGATCTAGTCCCTTAAATCTATTTCTCACTTCCACTGTATAATCATAAGGGATTTGATTTAAGTAATACCTGAATAGTCTAGTGGTTTTCCCTACTTTCTTCAATTTAAGTTTGAACTTGGCAATAAGCAATTCATGATCTGAGCTTTATTGGCTTTATTGACTATGCCAAAGCCTTTGACTGTGTGGATGACAATAAACTGTGGAAAATTCTTAAAGAGATGGGAATACCAGACCACCTGTGACCTGCCTATTGAGAAACCTATATGCAGGTCAGGAAGCAACAGTTAGAACTGGACATGGAACAACAGACTGGTTCCAAATAGGAAAAGGAGTACGTCAAGGCTGTAAATTGTCACCCTGCTTGTTTAACTTATATGCAGAGTACATCATGA
>NW_011494948.1:3069414-3092503 GCF_000754665.1 Bison bison bison | reverse complement strand
TGGAACAACAGACTGGTTCCAAATAGGAAAAGGAGTACGTCAAGGCTGTAAATTGTCACCCTGCTTGTTTATCTTATATGCAGAGTACATCATGAGAAACACTGGACTGGAAGAAGCACAAGCTGGAATCAAGATTGCCGGGAGAAATATCAATAACCTCAGATATGCAGATGATACCACCCTTATGGCAGAAAGTGAAGAAGAACTAAAAAGCCTCTTGATGAAAGTGAAAGAGGAGAGTGAAAAAGTTGGCTTAAAGCTCAACATTCAGAAAACGAAGATCATGGCATCTGGTCCCATCACTTCATGGGAAATAGATGGGGAAACAGTGGAAACAGTGTCAGACTTTATTTTTCTGGGCTCCAAAATCACTGCAGATGATGACTGCAGCCATGAAATTAAAAGACGCTTACTCCTTGGAAGGAAAGTTATGACCAACCAAGACCGCATATTGAAAAGCAGAGACATTACTTTGCCAACAAAGGTCCATCTAGTCAAGGCTATGGTTTTTTCTGTGGTCATGTATGGATGTGAGAGTTGGACTGTGAAGAAGGCTAAGCATCAAAGAATTGATGCTTTTGAACTATAGTGTTGGAGAAGACTCTTGAGAGTCCCTTGGACTGCAAGGAGATCCAACAAGTCCATCCTAAAAGAGATCAGTCTTGGGTGTTCATTGGAAGGACTGATGCTGAAGGTGAAGCTCTAATACTTTGGCCACCTTATGTGAAGAGTTGACTCATTGGAAAATACCATGATGCTGGGAAGGATTGGGGACAGAAGGAGAAGGGGATGACAGAGGATGAGATGGCTGGATGGCATCACCGATTCGATGGACATGAGTTTGAGTAAACTCTGGGAGTTGGTGATGGACAGGGAGGCCTGGCGTGCTGCGATTCATGGGGTCACAAAGAATTGGACACAAATGAGTGACTGAACTGAACTGAACTGAATATAAGTTTTCCAAAACCTCCCTTTGGAAAGTAAAATTTTTTTTGCTCAGTTTGTGTAATTCCAAGCAAAAATATTTCATAGAGTTAGGTATTTATATTTGTACTTGTTATAAGAAGACAAAGACCACCTTTTTTACCTTTTTTTCTTATGGCTTTGCAAATCGACTCTCCTCCCCACCCTCCCAATCATACATTCATTTCATTCTTCAAGAAATAGTCTTCTTCAACTGTCTAATGCCCAACATGAAAAATATCAAACTCTCACATTTTTATAATCACTTCCGTTTAAGGGCAATTTAAGATCTAAACTGAGTATACCTACCATAAATATTAAATTTGAAAACATAATGATTTTGTTATGAAAATTGACTCCTACAAGGGAAACATGTAGAATTTTTAGTGTATGTATGTACTTTAACCAAATCACTAAAGTGCCTTTGCTAGAGATTATCTACAAAGATAGGAAAAACATTTTTTGAAAGTTATGCTTACATTTTGTTGAAATGGATTTCTTGTCTGTATTTCCCCTAGTCTGTGAGAATGTGAAACTTGCGTCTGTGATTCTTTTCACTGTTTGGCCAGAGCCCAGTTTCCTGCCTCTGCATTGTAGGCACTCAGTACACTTACTGAATAAATGAATGAATGGTTATGTGAAAATTAAACTGAGTCAAATGCCATTTAAGCCATTATCAGCATCAAATGGAGTCTGATTAGGAAAGTCACACAAAGAAAATGAGCTTAGAAGCAAGTATGAAAATAGGATATAATTCCCCCAAAAAACTAAGTGGGCTCAGGAATTCATAGCACATTTCCACCTCAATAGTGACTAGGTTTAGTGAATTTCAAGTTCAGTTTAATTTGCAGAAGTAATAATTGCTGCATCCATCTCTACTGCAGAACTGTTCTTTAGCTATGTCTTTGCCAATTTAACTACATATTTACAAACAGTGTTTTTATGAAGATCAGTACGAAAATGAAAAGGGGGATATTGTTAAAAATATTCACAACCTCTTATGAAGGGCCATTTTTATAGAAATTGAATGTGAAGTCATGCATACCATTAAATCAATTTCTTTGTATTCCCCAAAGTGTCCTTTTCTCTCCTTTAGAGAAATCATAAATAGCTTCTGCTAATACAAATAGCCCAAAGCCACATTTAGCCTAATGCAGCTTAAATGAGATTTTAACCCTAGACCTTTCTTTTTAAAAAGCTTACTTTCTAATTGGATAGTGCATTTTATAGAAAACTGAAGGATGTAATGTTGATTGAGTTCATGGAATGAAGGAAAAGTTGCCACCCTAAGGTCAACATCTGTTGACTCTGAAAATGACAACCAGTATTCACAGTTTGAGATAATGACTGTCTCTGACAGGGGTCATTAGCAATTCTATCTCATAATTTCCAGAAAATTCATAATAAATGCAAGTGTAGCAAAATCTGAAGGAGACAGTTTTTCTCCCAAAGTGCTTTTTGTAAGTCCTGCCCACACTGCTTGTAGGTTAATAGAGGTGCAACAGTAAGGTTGGACGCAATCAACTTTGATTGTGGGCTTCTCAGAGCTGGTTCATTTTTGCCTTGAGTCTTACACTAGGATGCAATTAAGAAACAAGCAGCTTAATGACGTTAACGATTAGTACTCAGAACATATAGGTGTTGGATTAGTCAGAAGTCTGAATCTGATTCAGGCACAGGCCCTTCTCAATATGCACTTTTTATTTCTTCGAGGCTCACTAGGTCTTTGCAGTGACTCCTGAGATGGAGAATGACTGAGCTTGTGGGCAGATTGTTTTCTGGAGCATAGGAGCCAATCAGTTCTTTTGTGACCATTGGCATGCTTAAAAGTGTATACTCAGAATACAACTGGATAGGTTTTCTGTGCAGGCAAAAACATTGGCATTTATTTTAGTTCTGAACTCCTTAGAAGCTGTCTTTCCGCATTCTTTCTGAATGAACTGAAGCTAAAATGTTTTTAGCAATATTTATTAAAATATTATAGATATACATGCGCTTCCCTGGTGGCTCAGAGGTAAAGAATCAGCCTGCAATACAGGAGTTACAGAAGCTGCAGATTCGTTCCCTGGGTCAGGAAGATCCCCTGGAGAAAGGCATGGCAACCTACTCCAGTATTCTTGCCTGGAGAATTCCATGGACAGAGGAGCCTGGCAGGCTACACTCCATAAGGTCTCAAAGAGTCAGACATGACTGAAGGGACTTAGCACACACACACACACACGCACATATACATGCCCATGTAAACAAGTCTGTATACACTGCTATGATTTCATTATATCAAACAAATATATTTTAACCATCAAAAATAACACATACTATTTGAAATAAAATTATTTTATTTATTTATTTTTTTCTGAATTCATCTTTTTATTTTATCTGGTGAAGATGTTTAAAAATAAAACATCTACACAATTGTTAGTACTGTCTTCACCATTATTAAAGGAAATATATTTTAATCCCCCCAAAGAAGAGGGTGAAATCTCAGAGATTAGGGCAGTCATTTAAATTTAACTTTGTGAAAGATTCTCCATGTTATATTTACTTGCTTCTTGTCACATGGGAACTACTTTTATAGATGATTATGGGCCTTGCACTTTGAAGAGTGTTCCTTACATTTGACAAGTGGAAAGCTCTAGAATCAGGTTTTTGGGTTTTTTTTTTGTGCCCACTTATAAAGCTTTGGGCTCATAAGGAGGATCAGTGCCAATGCTAGTCATAACTGGCAGGAAATATTTTGTGGTTTGCTTATTTTTCTGGCAAATTTTGAACACTGTTTTTCACAATCACATGTTTCCAGAATAAAATACTTTTTCAGGGTGCTTTGTGCTTAGTGGTTTTCTTGAGAAAATTGTTCTCTAAAAGGACAAGGGACTTTTATTCTTTCATCCTAAAAAGATCTTTGTAGAGATCACCACAGTGTTACATAACAGTTTGTATTAGATTGTGTTAAGATAGACCTTAAATAATACATCTGTATTTCCTAAGGACAGAGGTAGAAAACTGGACATGAAGTTCAAGTTAAGTCGATACAACTGGAAGGTAACTTTAGGATTATTATAGTTCAAGTCTAGCCCTCACTTCCATTTTACAAGTGAAGATATTGAATCTTGGACTAGTTAAGAGGGTACTCATTATTCTAAGATTACATACATAAAATTCTATGCATTATTCTTATATTCCATAATATCATACAGAAGTATTATTGTATTTGAAGCCAATTCTTGATAAATGATGCTAAAAAGTAGAAATGCTGTATGGATACTTGAAACAGTTATTTAACTCAGTTGTATTTAGCTTTGGAATGCATTCATACTTTTATTCAAGATTCATCATTTTTTCTTGGGTGGTTTTAACTGTTGGAGAAGTTGAGGTGAGGATAATGGCTAAGATTTTATCTAGGTATAAATACATCCCTCAGTTCACTTCAGTCACTCAGTCGTGTCCAGCTCTTTGCGATCTGTGGACTGCAGCACTCCAGGCCTCCCTGTCCATCGCCAACTCCCGGAGTTTACTCAAACTCATGTCCATTGAGTCGGTGATGCCATTCAACCATCTCATCCTCTGTTGTCCCCTTCTCCTCCTGCCTTCAATCTTTCCCAGCATCAGGGTCTTTTCCAATGAGTCAGTTCTTCACATCAGGTGGGCAAATTATTGGAGTTTAAGCTTCAGCATCGGAATACCTGGAAAAGTAATAAGCACATGGTAAAATATAGGTGATTTCAATCTGTCTTTATTTCTCAATAGACAAACTGAATATAACCAGTTCAAAACTAAATGGAAAAAAAAAGTAAACATGCCTACTTAATGTATTTTTCAAAATGTTACAAATGCGTTAGAATGACAGTGCAAAGAATAGTAGCACGTACTCTTTCAGAAAATTCTTTGAAAAACAGGTATTCTAGTGGATGTAATTTAATTAAATATGTTCAGTGCCTTATTTATAAGATGGCAAATATGTATCCTTATATAAAATCTTATTCTTCTCTGTCTAGTCTGTTCAAAAGATGAAGGAAGAAGTCAGTTCAGCTGAATACTGAAGCAGTAGTTTATCTATTAGGAATAAAATGAAAATTTCAGAGAATCACAGAATAGAAATTTAGCAGTAAAGAGAAGAGACAAATAGTTTTGTAGGTAAAGATGTCATCTGAAAAAAAATGAGAAAGGCATAAATTTCAACTTCAATCATCAATAAATATATTTATAATACCTTTATAATGTCAAATACATTTTGCTTGAGACAGGATCTTCTTAAAATAGTCTGAGCTATTGCCCTCTTAAGTGTGCAAAGATTTTTCTTGTTTTAAAGCTATTGAGCAGCATGCCATCTGATTTAATAGTGATACTGCAAGTATATTTGGCCAGAAGAACTATATTAAACTACCTTTTTTCTTCCCCTTATTCATTTGCTACTTAAAACTATTCTATGATTCTTCTTTAAAGATAATTGGCTACATTTTAGATCTTCTGGAAACTGCAAAGAGACCCATATATGATCCCCAGGCATGAGACCTTAAACTGTTTGAAGCATTCACCAGGCCCTAAATATTGCTTCATTTTAAGTCTAATGATAGCATATGTATTTTTTTCTCTCTGTAACATAAGTTTGATGGAAGTCCACAAACTTTTAGGGAAAAAAAAAATGGGTAAACTAAAATGCATTTTATCTGGTCTAAATTCAGATCTGCAAGAACTTAAATTTCAATGTAGATTAATATCTAACATCACATAAATTCCCACAGAAAGAAAACATTTAATTCACATCAGCTTCTATTCCCATATAGTCTCACAGTATTTATGGAACCAGATTTGGCTCGTGTCTAAATCAGCCATTTGTTGGAAAACTGTTAAAATAAGAGACTTCCTAATTCCAAAACTCTCAAATATATAATCAGAAAGGAATCCAGACACAGGAGAATTGAGTCTACTGATGTGTTAACAAATGAGGAAGAGAAATGAGAGAGTTCATAAGAGTGCTTATTGCATTTAAGAGCCAGATTCCCTTGGGATGTCTTATACTGGTTACTTGGCTCTATTTTATAGATTTATTTGCCTCTCGCTTTCTGTTAGTTCACTATAACTCCATCTTCATCACTCACGGTAAAGAGCCAGCATTATATCTTAACTTGTGTGCATAATAGAAATTCAGGAAATGTTTTTGTATTAGATTTATTAGAATGGACCTGAGAGATCATCTAGCACAATGTATGTATTTTTAAAATAATGAAATGCAAATCTACAGGGAGACTGTCTTTGCAGATGTAATCCAGCTGGTCAGTGTTATTTGGGGCCCAAAACTGAGTCTTCTGACTCTTAAACTGTGCCTCTTTGATATGCGTGCACTGATTAACCTGATTAGTTCTACTAATATTCACACTTCTTTTCCCCCTCACTACTCCTTTCAACATAACTCAATTTCTTTAAATGTGATTGAAACAAAGAAAATTGTATCTTGAATCAGCTGCTGCTGCTGCTACTGCTGCTAAGTCGCTTCAGTCGTGTCTGACTCTGTGCAACCTTATGGACGGCAGCCCACCAGGCTCCCTCGTCCCTGGGATTCTCCAGGCAAGAACACTGGAGTGGGTTGCCATTTCCTTCTCCAATACATGAAAGGGAAAAGTGAAAGTGAAGTCCCTCAGTCGTGTCCGACTCTTCGCAACCCCATGGACTGCAGCCAACCAGGCTCCTCCGCCCATGGGATTTTCCAGGCAAGAGTACTGGAGTGGGGTGCCATCGCCTTCTAGCAGTGTTTAGTAAAAACTATGTGCTAAGTGTGATTATCACCCATATGATTCATAATAAAAATGCTCTGAGGACTTTAAATGTGTTCTTATTTAAATTCGTTTATTATGGCTTAGGCTATGATGATTTTGGTAGACATGAGAAACAATAAGGCCATTGTTATTATCCAACAAGAATAATCTACGTTAGATTTTCCTTGACTGCATGGTTAAAGACATCTAATGCTCTAAGAGTTCTCCTCTCTGTCCTATATCAACTTTTCATTTCCTTATTACTAGGTTGCAGAAAAGTAACCAAGATTTTAAAAGAGAAATACAAATTTTCCATTGATTCATTTGCTCTGCCAAATACACTTTCCTGTTTCTTGTCTCCTTTTTGCATTGCTATGTTTGTTTTCTGCAACTCTCTTCTTACATTCTCTCTTAAAACTACCCCAGTAAGTTTTTTACTGCATCACTCTATCAAAACTTGCAGTGTCACCCATGTTCTCCAGATTGCTAAATCCAGTTATCCAATCTCAGAGCCCACTTCATTTAATTTTATTGGTGGCATTTGATACAGGTGATCACTACTTCTTGATTCATTTTTTCTTGACTTATTTGATACTACATGCTTTGACTTTCCTTCCTTTTTTCTGGTTTCTCTTTTGTCATCTCCTTTACTTGTTTCTCACCTTCTGACCTCTTGATGTACTCCAGGGCTTAGTCATTAGTTTTCTTCATTGTCAGCCTTGACTCATCCCCTTGTGTATGTATCCTGTCTCTTGGCTTTAAAATACATTCTGTGGGAGTCTTCTAAATGACTTCTGAATTTGTATCTTCAAGCTAGATCTCTCTCATGAACTCCAGAGTTATGTATCCAGCTGCCTACTTATCCACTAGAATATCAGCTTGAATATCTCAAATGCAAGATGTCTAAAAAGATAATTCCTGACATTTCTCAACTAGTCCATCATCTTATTTAAATGATAATAATTCCATCTAATCAGTCACTCAGACTGAAAAAATCTTAAAAATACTATTAGCTGTACTTCCATCATATATTCATAATCCAATTCCTATCACCTCTATTCCTAAATCTCTGGTCCAGACCATTGTATCTCTAGCTTGAATTTAAATAATAGCCTCTTAATTAGCCTCCCTACTTTAACTCTTGATCCTTTATCTGCCAAGTCACTTCAGTTGTATCCGACTCTGTGCGACCCCATAGATGGCAGCCCACCAGGCTCCCTCGTCCCTGGCATTCTCCAGGCAAGAACACTGGAGTGGGTTGCCATTTCCTTCTCCAATACATGAAAGTGAAAAGTGAAAGTGAAGTTGCTCCAGTCGTGTCCGACTCTTAGTGACCCCATGGACTGCAGCCTACCAGGCTCCTCTGTCCATGGGATTTTCCAGGCAAGAGTACTGGAGTGGGGTGCCATTGCCTTCTCCACTGCTCCTTTATAATCTACTTTTAATAAAACAGCCAGATTGGCCCTTCTAAACTTCCTTCATATATGGGACTCTCCTGCTGTGGTGTTCCATTTCACTCAGAGTCTACGATGGCACCACATATTCCTCCGTGTCTCTTGCCTCGTTTTCTTTTTTTCCTCAGTGGTCTCACGTTCCTCTCTGCTGTATTGAAATAGCTAGACATGATCTTTTCTTAGGGCCATTGCACTTGATGTTCCCTCCACTTTCATTATTTCTCACCCATATACCTTCATATAATAATTCCTTCACTTCCTTCACCTTCTTGATAAAGATTATTCTTGAAACTCTACTTATGTATTTCCTCCTTCATTCTCCAAATCCTTCTTACCCTGATCACTTTTGCTTTTTCTCTATAGCAGTTTCACCTATATTAGATGATTTACTTACTGATTATATGTATTATTTATCATCTGTTTCTTCTCATTGGAACATAAGTTCCACAGGGGTAGAAATCTTTGCTTTATTCATGGATGAACCCCAAGCTACAAGAGAGCCTACCATGACAAATGTGTACATTTTAAAATTCATTGGAAAATTTAATAAAGTCCTATAATATAATATTAAAGGGCTTCTCTTGTAGCTCAGTTGGTAAAGAATTTACCTGCAGTGCAAGAGACCCAGGTTCGATCCCTGGGTTGAGAAGATCTCCTGGAGAAGGAAATGGCAACCCACTCCAGTATCCTTGCCTGGAAAATTTCATGGACACAGGAGCCTGGTGGGCTGCAGTCCATGGGGTGTCAAAGAGTCGGGCACAGCTGAGCGACTAACACTTACTTACTTACTTATAATATTAAAATAAAGAGTAATCTTAATATTATAGGACTTTGTTAGTGTATAACCTCTGTTGGAATTATACATTGAGATAGTGGAAGAATCATGACCACTGCATAAGTAAAATATTCTCTTATATGAGGCATGTCTGAATATGATAGCTTTATTTTGCTGTGAAAGGCAGAATTCTAAGATGACCCTCAAGATCCATGCACCTATACATGCTCTATTCAGTCCCAGGACATGTGAATATGATGGGGTAATTGCTACCATGACTAGATTGTTATATAACTGACTTTAAGAAGGAAAAATAATGAGTAATACTGACATATAAATAGTCCCATGAACATACACAAGTTTCTTAAAAGGAACCAGGTACCTCCTAAAAATGAGAGTTGAAATGTGAGAAGGATTCAGCAAAAGGGGATTCTCTATTGCTGGCTTTGTAGAAAGAGGGGGCCATGTTGCAGGGAATGAAGAATAGCTTCTAGGAGCTGAGAGCAACACGTTGGCCAAAATTAGCAAACACGAATGACTTCAGTCCTACAATAATGAAAACTAATCTCTTTGAACAAGCTGGATGAGCTTGAAAGGAGATTCTTGCCCACAGCCTCCATAAGACCAAAGCCCAACCAACACCTTTATTTCAGTCCTGAGATATCCTGAGTAAAGAACCCAACCAAGTCTGTTCCTGAACTTCTGATGTGTAGAATGTGAGCTTAACATTATTATTAAACCAATAATGCATATTGGTTTAAGCTGATACATTAATGATATTATATTGCACAGCACTAGAAAACTGATATATTTCTTATTTTGCTTTTGCTTTTTATTTTCCTACTTTACTTTTAGATTGCAAATCACTTGATGCTTATGTCTTAACCTGGAAAAATTTTCCCAAGCAAGAACTTTTTTTGAAAGTAATAAACAAGATTAAAATTACCATAAGTAAAAATCCCATGTAAAGAGTAGAAACAGTTTGAAAGAAAGTTAAATGACCACATTTTTCCAAAGCACTTGATGTTACAACATATAGAAATGGCTAACTCCAGAAAGGTTAACTCCAGAACTCCCAGTAATTACTCTATAACCATATATGCAAGGCATTTAACCTATGTTGACCATATTTTCCTTATTCATTAGAAGAGGGAATTTCACTAAATTAACTCTCAAATTGATTCCATTCCTACTATGAAATTTGATGACTCATAATTCTGCAACTCCATGATAATCTATGATTCTCTTTATTCAAATAGAAATAGTATATTTTTCTATACAACTTAAATATTGAATCTGTACATGCAATATTACTTTATGAAGTTGGGTAAAGGTATTAAAATATGTTAGCAATTTTTAACCTATAAACTGAATCAATATAGTATAAATATGAATATATTTACATATATTCAATATGAAGTAGATTCAAAATAAAGTTTTAGAATTTCCAGGAGAATCTTTTATTCACCAACCCTGAACTTCTCCAGTGAAAATATAAGAGCATTGTTTTGGCCACCAGAGGGCCCCCACATGATTATCCTTGGATTAAAATTTTAAAGAATTATTTAAATTTTATAATTGGAAATTAGAATACTGAGAATACAATAATGTATCACCAAGCAATACAAATAATAAGTAGAATTTTCTCTTTTTGAATACATTATATTTTCTTATTTCTTAGAAAATTATTTTGTATAAAATCATTGAGTAAAGACTCAAATCATAAAGCAACTGAGAATACTTCTACCCTTGGCATATATGATTTATTTTCAATCTCTTCCCTACAAATTTAAAGGGAGATTCTTCTCCTAGACATTTACAGTTATTAAAACATGGAAGGAAGTCAAGATATTCTATAGAATATTGTGCTTTAATATGAAATATATAGGCATGAGTCATAGTAGTCATTAATCTGCCATGCTCATAAGAAAATCCCTACATTCACACTTGGTAAATTATCCCAAGTTGACTATATTTTTTTCTCTGAACGTATTAGAAGCCCACTGAGATTTACAAATAAAAACTAACCAGCTATTTTGTATGAAGGCAACAGAGTGAAGAGTTTGATTCCTGACTGATTTCAGAGACTGAATGAGCACAGAATTTCATGAAAACAAATTATTCCCTTTTTTAATTTCTAGGAGAAAAAATTTAGTAGATTTCTCTTGGATGTATTAAACATAGATTCCTAGGGAAATTTAATGGATAACCTCAAATTTGAGAAATCTGTTTCATCCATTGACAGAAATACATAAAATATCATTTGTACATGTAATGGCATATACCTTACATTTGTAATGGCTGAATGACAAATTTGTGATTTAACTTTACTAAATCCTTAATCCGTTAGGTCTCTTTTAAACAATAACTCTAGTGCTAATATGCCCTGAAGTAGCTGTGCTCTGTTTCTTGACAGTACAGAGCTCCCAGGGTGTCTATCTGTGTGTATTTGTGTGATTGTGTCTCTCTGCGTGTATAATAACCCTGTAAGGAAAGAAATACTTTGAAAGTGAGAGAAAGAGAGATGTTTCTGCATTCAGGATGCTAATAATTCTTGTTCATAAAAATTTCATAGAAGAATAGTATTTAAAATCTTCCATTGTGTGAAACAAAGACACCTGGTGTAGTAGTAGCTACTATTTTTACTATGCTTATATTTTTTTATAAAAATGACAATAACACAGCATGTTTTATAATCAACGCATTGTTTTCTCTTAACTAGCATAGAAAAAAAATCAAGTTAGACTGTTCATCATCCTTTATTAAACACGAACATACCCAGATTGGCAAAATTTAAAGTTTCGACAATTTCTAGGGCAAGACTGCACAGATGCTGTTGACAGTGAAGCTGAGGAATTAATTTATATTAATTCTTTGGAGGGCATTTTCAAGATGTCAGATTTTAAGTTCATATTCTTGATCTGGAAATTCTATTTCTAAGAGTATGCCTAATAATTTTTTTCAAAGAAACACTCTAAGTAATTTATGAATATATATTATAGATATTTTTGCAATACTATTAATTTTTAATTAGGTGCCAAAATAACCTAAATTTCCAAAAATAGTGTTGGTTAAATTATTTTACATCTATAATATGGAATACTATGCAACTGATAAAAAGTGAGAGTGTGCTGTGTGTACTGATAGGGGAAGTTCTAATACATATTATTATGTGGGGGACAAAAAAAAAGACAAAGTGCAGGAAAATGTGTATAATGGGAGCATGATCATTTTTGTGTAAATAGTTTAAAAGATGTGTAATAGCTATTTATATTTTTTTTCTGAAATACCTTGTAAGAAACTCTTGACAAAGAGGTAAAAGATAAAAAGATGTATTTCACTTTCCCTATTCATTTAAAAATATTGGTTTGCAATTTTATGCTGTATATATATTAGAGGGTTTTTTTTTAGTGTTTGATTGTTTTAGTTGTGTTTTTAGTTATTATCAAGGATTATCTTGCTAATAGATTTATTCTGTTTTCCTTTTTTTGTATATTAGCCTTAGTATAGTATTGTGATATAAATGATGTGGCACTTATTAACTGAACTCTTATTATATGCCAGGCTAACTCATTTAATCTTCACATAGCCTGATTGGGCTATGTGACCTACTCCATGACTTATACCTTTATTCATCACAATCTATTGCACATATAGGCATTCAGTTCAGTTCAGTCACTCAGTCATGTCTGACTCTTTGCGACCCCATGAATTGCAGCACGCCAGGCCTCCCTGTCCATCACCATCTCCCAGAGTTCACTCAAACTCACATCCATCGAGTCGGTGATGCCATCCAGCCATCTCATCCTCTGTCGTTCCCTTCTCCTCCTGCCCCCAATCCCTCTCAGCATCAGAGTCTTTTCCAAATACAGGCATTAGAACATATTTTTGAGATATTAGCAGCCCACAGATCATCTTTAACTTGAAAAGAGAAAATAGGACAAGCTCTTCTCTTTAATCTCCAGCTAACATATGTCTTTCTAAAGGCGCTTGGTTTGCTCTGCTAATATTTTCTTTTCCAATGCGCCTAGGCAATATATTTTGTCTTGCTGATTGATAATGTTTCTTCTCTAGTGAGGTTCACCTGAACACCTGAAAGGTTCAGATAGTGAGTCCTTTGGGATTTGAAGATGTAGTCTACATAGAAGGCATTATCACTGTTCTCTTTGCTAAATGCTGTTTTCTCTTCCTCCTTTCTTTTGAGGCAAGCTCAACAAATGTTTATTAATCAATTTGGATATTTCTAGTGCACGTCCCAGTGCAAGCTATACTCAGAAATTCAAGAGCCAGTTATTCAGTGTCTGCTTTACCTTTATTTCCTCTCGTCATATTCTGTATTCTATAACATATCTTTAGAAATTTATTTCCTCTGTAAGCTTGCAAAGGTGAAACAAGGTACAGCTCAAATCTATACATTTTGCTTCATCTTTCTGGACCTTCTCAGAAAAGCTTGGAGATACTAAGAGAACTGTGATTGAGGGATGTTTGGAAGTTGTCAACAAATGTCCATATAATCTTATCTCCTATGCCCAAGGTAATTGAGAATTGACTTCAGGGTGCCAGTTGTCCTGTGAGCTTTCACAGAAATATCTTTACAATAAAAAAAAAAAAAAAGTACAGAGCACTGAAATTGAAAGATCATCAGCATTCATTTTTGATGACAGCTGGACACTCTGAGTTAGGAAAGAGGATTTTAAAAGATTGAAATTAGCTAATCTCATCTTCTGAAGGATAAGTTACTTTTGCTTTTTTAAAATAACATTTATTATTGTGAAGTTGATGATTTCTTCTGAATTTAGATGATATGATAGTGTTTCATGTTTATTTTTAAATGTCATATTTTCAAAGTAAAAGAGTAATAGAGTGAAGCACAGTGCAGATGCATTTCTGGTCCTTCTCTGGGGAAAATGTATTTTTAAAATATATGAGAGTCTTTTTTAATCACCAGAGATATTTATGATCAATTTATATTTGAATTAAAATAGAAGAATGAAACCCTGATAATTTGCAGAAGAAATTAGACTTGCCATGAAGGAAGAAGTAAAAAATTTGGGGTTATCTTGTTTATTTGAATTCCAGATGATTATGCAAAAGAATTCATATAGTAAAAAAGAATTATAAAGCTACTGAACAAGTCAGAGTACAAGGCCATAAAGTACAAAAATAAAGTCAGAAATAAAAGTAGTATATAGAAATCCACTTAATATACCTTAGCACTTTTTAGAGTTAGCTTGCTCCTTTGCTTCTGAACCTTCTAATTGTCCAAAGAAACATCAAAACATCTTAGATATCAGGCTGAGATTTATTCTTTTCATTTAAAAATAACTACTTATTTAGGAAAATCACATCTTTTATTATACTAAGACCAAAAATGATGTTTCCCAGTGGTTCTCATAAGAAACCCTTAAGCATACCTAAGAAGTTTCATGGCTAAATCTTATATTTCAATATAAGTCTATATTTTGGGAAATAGTATTCTCTCTTTTATGATGATGGCTATGATAACTTTCATCATAACATGGCTTCATGTACTCTTGTATCACCAAGAGTTTTCAAATAAAAGAATATTTGCCATGTGTATGTCCAACCTTGGTTTACTAATTCCCTGCACTGAACTGTCTACAAAATCAGGGGTGTTAGATTACACCTGAGAACACACAACTCTGGTTTGCTTCTCACTTAGTTTCTCAAAGTATTTCTACAATGACCTGTCCTAGAAATATGGAAGCCTGAATACTACAATTGTGACTACAAGGATGAATATGGATTTTGTTGATCAACACAGTATTCATATCCACTCTGCAGCATAACTCCTAGTCCCCTTTTCATCCCTACCTTCTTATGCATTTGTATGGCTGAAAGGAGTCTGCTAAAAAAGGAATTGCAAGCACTAAGGTGACACCTACCCTGCTGCTATATAGCTTTGACCTCGGGATATCCTTATAGTTTGAATGGTGAATATAGCGAGTGCTACCGTGTTATTTTTCTGTGATTGTGAGATGGCTTTCTACAATGTGCCAAGCTCCAGGCTGAGTACTGAAGAGATGGTAATACATGAGAGATACAGAACCCATCTCCAAAGGAGATCAGACATGTTTGTAAATAACTGAAGCACAGAGAAGGATGGAATAGATGTCATTTAAGTGGTATAAAAACATTGATGTAGACATTGGGAAGGGAAAGATCAATGTGACTGAGATTGATGTATTGGCTCCATGAAGGAAAAAGAATTTAATAGAGTCATGAGCAGTTATTCAAACTTTAGTATGCAAAAAAAAAAAAAAAAATCAACTATGGAAATGGAAAAAAGAAAAATCCAATTTCAATTTTCTTCTCACAGAAAGTCAGGCTTACTATACTTTGAATGAGTTTCCAAAGTCACAAATATAAGTAAGATAGGTGACATTTCTATGCCACTCTAACAGTGACAGCAGTCATATGGGAAGGCAAGGGGACTTGTATTAAAGCTTACTTACAATGTTAACTATGTTAGACAGAAAAATCATCAGCCTATAGTCTATGTCCAAGATGAGGGGTGAGAGTATAGGGACTGATAGTCTGATGATACTTTGCCAAAGGAGTACATTGGTAAATTTAAGCTACTCCTTGATGCTTCTTATTCTTTGTTAAGCCCCTTGCCATTCTTTATTTAAGAGTTAAGAAGCTATTTCCAAATGATAGAGTGTTCATTAAAGTAAAATATTTAAATAGAGGAGTGATATTATCAGATCTGTATCCAGCATTTTTTTTTTCCTAAATATACACACTGATGCATTGATTTTTCAGATTAGAATCCTTCTCACGGGTACTGTGAAGCACCGCCCATCCTCACCCCCCCACCGCCATGCACACACGCACTGTAATAGTGGTGATTGGTTATAAAATACAGGCAATAAATCTGATAATGAATTTAGACACTGGTCACCTCAAAAACTGCTTCCTATCAAAATCTGTGTAGCCTCCCGAATTGATTAAAATTCTGGGAAACCAAAGTCTCCACTGACAGTTGGAAGAGAAACCACACACAGGCTTGTCATCTTTTGTGGATCTTCACAAAAACCAGACCTTAAGTAGGCTAAGCCTGAATCTTCAGAGATGGTACAAACCATGTGAACGCCCACGACACCCAAATGTTCAAGAGAGACCATGTAAACCAGTAATATCAAAGGTTCCGTTACATGCTGCTGCTGCTAAGTCACTTCAGTCGTGTCCGACTCTGTGCGACCCCATAGACGGCAGCCCACCAGGCTCCCCCGTCCCTGGGATTCCCCAGGCAAGAACACTGGAGTGGGTTGCCATTTCCTTCTCCAATGCATGAAAGTGAAATCAACTATATGAGAGATGTCATTTAATCTAGAAAATATTGGAGTGTTCATTTTGTAGGCTCCCATGGTCAAGATCTTTACCACAAGACCCAAAAAAGTATATCTGAAGAGAAGGAATCTGTGCTTTTTCTACTTCAAATGACTATTAAAGGGGTGATTTTCGCCACAGTATTTGTTCACCCACCCAGCATACTAACATACTCTTTCAATAAGTGAGTCCTTTATTCTTGACGTTACTGTTTTACTTAAGAGATAATGTCAAAGGAATTGAATGTTGTGACTGGATAATGGTCTCCTGCTTCAAGATAAATGCTCAGGCATTTATTGAAAATAAATGTTGGAATGAAGCCAAGACATTTAGTTTTAAAGTAGAAAACTATTTTCCAGTCACAACTTTCAATGCCAGAAACATTATAGCTATCTTGCCAAATGATTTTTTAAGTAAACTGAGATCATGCAAAGAGAGCAACAGAATACCTAATTTGTTCTCACCTGTATACCAGGTAACATTCTGGTTTCTTTTCTATGGATACCAAATCAAATTCAAACATGCTATTTGTTTGGGGATCATTGCAAGAGTGCATTAACAATACATTCAATCAGCTCTCCAGCTTGATTGTACAGACTTGGATTTTGCTTGTTAAAACCAAGTAGATTTGAATATGTATGCTGAAACAGAAGTATAAAATTTTGAGATGCATTATTGAAAAATGTTTTGCCACTTTTTAGGCAGGAATAGTTACTGATATCCTTATGATGTTTAACAGGCACATAAGCAGTAATTTAGGGAGATTTGAGCAGCAGTGCTAATGAACTGGGATCCAAGGTAATGATGATTTTGATTCAAGTCACTATGGAGTACCTTCATAGAGCCAGAGGATGATAAGTAAATTTCAACAAGTGCTACTCACGTTGTACTCAGTGTTAAAATCCAAAAGAATACCACTGTAACCTGCCCAGTTATTAATGGAATTTAGGTATACCTGAATCACATCCTCACCCTCTTCCCTAATACCTTATGCTGTATAGTTAACTTTTGTTAATAGTCTAGTTATATAAAGTCGGAGAAGGCAATGGCACCCCACTCCAGTACTCTTGCCTGGAAAATCCCATGGACAGAGGAGCCTGGTAGGCTGCAGTCCATGGGGTTGCTAGAGTCGGACACAACTGAGTGACTTCACTTTCACTTTTCACTTTCCTGCATTGGAGAAGGAAATGGCAGCCCACTCCAGTGTTCTTGCCTGGAGAATCCCAGGGATGGGGGAGCCTGGTGGGCTGCCGTCTCTGGGGTTGCACAGAGTCGGACGCGACTGAAGCGACTTAGCAGCAGCAGCAGCAGTTATATAAAGTAACTCAATAGATAGTGCCTGGTTTTTTTTCTTTCTCTGTTATAGCTAAAGAAAAATGAAGATTTATAGCTTAAATGGGCTTAACAGAAATACACCTTCCTGGGAATTCCCTGGTGGTTCAGTGGTTACAACTTGGTGCCTTCACTGCCAAGACTCCAGGTTTGATCCTTAATTGGGGAACTAAGATCTTGCAAGTCATGAAGCATGGCCAGACAAATAAATGAAAAAAACACAACCCCTGCATCAGTATAAACAATAAGGGCCACTTGACAAA
This sequence comes from Bison bison bison, assembly GCF_000754665.1. NCBI lineage: Eukaryota > Metazoa > Chordata > Mammalia > Artiodactyla > Bovidae > Bison > Bison bison. Next base: position 3,074,613 of record NW_011494948.1, on the reverse strand, counting down.
TGTTTTTACCCTGAGGGATAAAAAGAAAATAAAAATATCATTTAATATAATGTTGAAGCAGCAGAAACAGTTATTCTGCATTTTGAAGACTGTGTTATGAGAATGCCATCTAAGATAAATACACATACATGTACAACGTGAATAATAGTAAAACACATATATATGAAGAGAGATTAAATTCCACTGAAGTATATAAAGTGTAAAGTTTACAGAGAGACAGATAGATGCATAATCTATGTTACGAGAGTTTGTCGGGAGCCACGTTAGGCATTACTGACAAAATGGAGGCACGGTCCCCAGCCCCCTCTTCATTCCACAGGCACGGATCCCGGGATTAAAATAAAATCACAACCATGTTTTGACCCATCATGAAGGATATTCATGTTAAGATTAAAGGGTGATAACACAAATCGTAAAATATAAATGAAGAAATAAGGAGACACAGAAAGCATAGAATTCTTTGTATACATATATATTTAACAACTAGAGAATTATACCCTTAAACTGTGCATTTTAACTGACTTTAAAAAGTCTTCATTCTTTTCAAATTTTAGAAATAAGCGTCACTAAATAGTAATACTTATAATTATATTATAGACTTTTTAATGGTGTTAGTAATTATTTTTTGTAATTACTACGGTAATGACTTTGTGTGGTTTTTATACTTCTTTCTAATTAGTTTTCAGTTCCTTTTCTTTAAATTACTTCTCAAGATTGAACTTTATTATATATGAGTCATGTGATTATTGACTCTCCTGTATTGCCATTTTATTATAAGCTTATGTCTACTGTGTAATATCCTTCCTTGAATATGTGGAGGAATCTTTTCTTTCATTAAAAATGTCATATGTGTGTGTGTGTATATCTGAATCACTTTACTGTACACCTGACACTAACAACATTATAAATCAACTATACTTCAATTTTTTAAAAGAGCATAGTCATCGTTGTTAGTAGAACATTGAATGTCTTTAGTTATCTCAGGAGATTATAGCTAAGGAGATAGAGTCTGTATTTCAGAATCATTTTTAAGAAATTTATTTTCTACCTTTACTGTGGGCAGTTAGAGTATCCCATGTCAATACACAAAATAACTTCCAGAACATAGTCCCTATTCTAGCCTTTTCAAGACCAGAACTTTCTTTGCATGCTGAAACTTTCACCTAAAATTATATTAATACTTCAAGAAAGTGTTCCATTGGTAATATTATGGATGGATTAATGAATAAAGAAATACACAGAAATATTATAAAGCCTCTATTTAGAAAAATAGTAGAAAATACTTATGTTTTATGTACCAGTTACTTTAATATTTATTAACTAAACCTAAACCTTACAAGAACTTTCAGAGGTTAGTATGATTACTGTTACCATTTTAGAAGAGAAAACAGAAGGGAGAGAGTGTTTAAGTAACCTACCAAGATCCTTCAACTGAGAAGTATTGATTTAGCCAAAACATACATTCAGATTTTTCCATAAGTTACATTTTTGGCCAGCCTGACATCAGTATTGGGATTTGCATCTGGATGTGAAAGTTGGACTGTGAAGAAAGGTGAGCGCCAAAGAACTGATGCTTTTGAACTGTGGTGTTGGAGAAGACTCTTAAAAGTCCCTTGGACTTCAAGGAGATCCAACCAGTCCATTCTGAAGGAGATCAGTCCTGGGTGTTCTTTGGAAAGAATGATGCTGAAGCTGAAACTCCAGCACTTTGGCCACCTCATGCGAAGAGTTGACTCATTGGAAAAGACTCTGATGCTGGGAGGGATTGGGGGTGGGAGGAGAAGGGGATGACAGAGGATGAGATGGCTGGATGGCATCACCAACTCGATGGATGTGAGTTTGAGTGAACTCCAGGAGTTGGTGATGGACAGGGAGGCCTAGCCTGCTGCGATTCATGGGGTCACAAAGAGTCAGACACAACTGAGCGACTGAACTGAACTGAATGTGCCTCCAGAATCTATAATTATTTTAGCCTCAGTACTAATCTAGGATGGAATAACCTGGGGATGATAAGTAACAGTGCAAATTAGAGTTGCAGTCCAAACAGTCCAAAGTAGAGTTGCAGCTTCTAAATGAAGCATTTTTAAAAATCGTATAATGAAAGTATTCAAATTAAATTTTGTGAGGAAATTTGGAAGTCAGCATTGCAGTACATGGTACAATGCTGGTGAATGACCTCCTGGCCATGACTTGAACTTAAGCATTTGCCTCCATGCCATTCTGCCCAGACTCATATTGCTCAGCTTCACAAAGAACTAGAACAACCCTTACTGAGGGGATATGACCTAAGGAGGGAGACTGAACTCGGGGAGGTTGCTTTAGCTTAGATGATATGTGAAAATGAAAGTCTCTCGGTGTCTGACTCTGCGATCCCATGGACTGTAGCCCACCAGGCTCCTCTGTCCATGGAATTCTCCAGGCCAGAATTCTGGAGTGGGTAGTCATATCCTTCTCTAGGGGATCTTCCCAACCCAGGGATGGAACCCAGATTTCTCTCATTGCAGGCGGATTCTTTATTCTTTGAGCTACCAGGGAAGCCCTAGAATGATATATTCTTACTGAAATAACTGAATTCAGTATTTAAATGTTTAAGAAAAAAATGTATCTCTAAAGACAAGTTCTTATCATTGCTGAAAAAATATCCATTTGTTAGGCCACACAATTGACCTGAAATTAGCTATTGTAAAATTCCACTTTGTAAGTCAAAGTCTCAGGAGACTTCCTTGATGAACCACTTTCCTCTCTGGGAAATCAGTAGATGCTTGTAATTCCTAGTGGGTGGCTGCTTAATTTACCAACTTCAAATATATGAGTCCTAGAATATAATTATGTCCCTTATCATGTATTCCCCATCAGTACCCCAAGTACTGTTATTTTAATAAAGTAGTTTTAACAGGCTACCCACTGGCTTTCTTGATAATTCTTACAAAGATTTTTCTCATTGATAAAATTAACAAATATATTCATTATCCCTTATAAATAATAATATTTTGTGCACCTTATTTTTTGCTAGTTAGGGTGTGTTTTAGAGAAGGAAATGGCAACCCACTCCAGTGTTCTTGCCTGGAGAATCCCAGGGACAGGGGAGACTGGTGGGCTGCTGTCTATGAGGTCACACAGAGTCAGACACGACTGAAGCAACTTAGCGGCAGGGTGTGTTTAAAATTGTTTGTTAAATAATATTTTCCTTCTTGAATAAAAGGTAAATTTTATCAGTTTAGAAAATATTGGATATGTTCAGATCATTAGCCCTATTTTGCATTGTGTCTACCATATGAAATGTTTAACTTCATTTTTTTTAAAGGCAAGCTGGTTTTTAGGATGTAAAATCTTTGTGTGTAGACCATCAGATATCTTCTTTACTCTACTCTACTTTTGTGAATCTTAGGTATAGGGATGAATCCAAGTGGAACATAAGCATCACAATACACTCGCTCTCATTCTCTCCATCTCTCTCTCTCTCTCTCTCTATATATATACACACACACACACACACACACACACACACACACACACATATGTATATGTATGTATGTATATGTATGCAAAGTTGCTTCAGTTGTGTCTGGCTCACTGTGACCCAATGGACTGTAGCCCACCAGTCTCCTCTGTCCACGGGATCCTCTGGGCAAGAAGACTGGAGTGGGTTGCTAGCTCTCCTCCAGGAGAATCTTCCCAACCCAGGGATCAAACACATGATTCTTGCATCTCCTGCAATAGCAGGTGGATTCTTTATCGCTAGTGCCACCTGGGAAGCCCATGTATATGTGTATACACACACACACACACACACATACACACACACACATACTCACATCAGCAAGTGACTGTGCCAGAAAACTAATGAATAAAGTTTGTGTGTATGTACATGTGTATATATATGTAAATATTTATACATATTATATATGAAATTAAATGCATATATGTATTTTGTTTCTTAAAGTGAGTTAACTTTCTTCTTACAAGTTGTTCAAATCTGTTGTCAATGTAATAAAATATTCTTCATAAAATTAATGTATTTGCTTACTGAAAGGTGGGCATTTTCATGCTTGGTTATCTAGAAGTTATTTATAACCCATTAAGATACGTATCATTGATGTACTTAAGCTCAATTAGAAAGAAAGGTAAGAAGTTTAACTTCCAAGAGAAAGTTGGGATACTCTCCCAGGAATTTAGATAACCTGTCTCTTCTCATTGGTACTGGGCTATAAATAACACAGGAAATAAGCATTAGCTGGAAATTTGAAGAAAAAAGGAGCACCGTCCCCTTTTAATTTCATCTCTATTTTTAAAGGGAGCATATTTATTTCACTTAATGTCACTGTGGGAGTAGACTTATAATCCTCAAAGGACCCTCCCCAAAAAAAGTTTCCTGTCCTGTCCACTGAATTTTTTTTTCCCTAACATTATTTGTTTAAGATAAAGTTTTATTGTGATGTTGCCAACTCTGGAAAAAATAGATTCTTCATTACATTAAACTTTGATATTTGGAATTATTTATTTTGTTAGATTGTGTTAGACTCAAACACCACTTGGAGAAAAGCCAGAAACATGCAGTTTGTGAGAGCTACTTTAGTGGATTTTAAGGTGACCAAAATCTGTTTCATAATAAATACTACATCAAGATTCCTAAAGTGTCCATAGGACTCTGTTTTTCCTAAAAGCTGTGACTCTTCCTTGACCAACACATTTAATATTTCCTTCTGGATACGTGTAGTGAATAACACAATTTCCATTTCTTTGACCAAATTAGAAAGCACAGAGCCAAACTATGCATCAAACTCCTCTGGGATGAAATTTATCTATTGATATTACTCCTGTTTGCAGTTTTCTCCCTGATTTTGCTTTCAACCAATTTAGTCATCTTTTTAAAAAAGTATACATGGAGAAGGAAATGGCAACCCACTCCAGTATTCTTGCCTGGAAAAATCTCATGGACAGATGAGCCTGGTGGACTAGTGTCTGGCATCGCAGAGTCGTACACAACTTAGCAACTGAACAACAACAACACACAATCAGGCAAATGTGATTTGGGGAAATAGTTCTTGATGGAAATGTGACATAAAATGAAGAGTGAAGTGACCTAGCAATATGGAATACAGAGTTTTGTAAGAAATTAACATTTGTGTATAGAATAATAATTGCAAATATTCAAACAATAAAGTCCATGGCTAAATAAAAAAAAAGATTGCTTTGTCT
>NW_011494948.1:3068119-3068267 GCF_000754665.1 Bison bison bison | reverse complement strand
GCATCAGGTGGCCAAAGTATTGGAATTTCAGCTTCAACATCAGTCCTACCAATGAACACCCATGACTGATCTCCTTTAAGATGGACTGGTTGGATCTCCTTGCAGCCCAAGGGACTGTCAAGAGTCTTCTCCAACACCACAGTTCAAA
>NW_011494948.1:3065588-3068019 GCF_000754665.1 Bison bison bison | reverse complement strand
TTCAGTCGTGTCCGACTCTGTGCGACCCCATAGACGGCAGCCCACCAGGCCCCGCCGTCCCTGGGATTCTCCAGGCAAGAACACTGAAGTGGGTTGCCATTTCCTTTTCCAGTATTAAGCTATACTCAGCATTATTAATTGTATTTGTATGTGTGCTCAGTCATGTCCAACTCTTTGCAACCCCGTGGACTATAGCCCAAAAAAAAAAAAAAAAAAACAGGTTTTGAATTCTATACTATATATTCACTCACAGTGTGATCAGACACCCACCAAGTTTCTAACAGTAATTAATAGATTACAAGAGGATAGATCCTATTAACTGAACAACTTTGAATAATGTATTTCAGGTTAACTACTACTTGCAGCGTCATGTGGCATTCCTGCATTGGAATCATTTGTCTGTGATGCATAATGAGTATAATTGAAAGGTTAGAGAGATGTATACAGTCACAAACTAATATCACACCCACAGCAATCCTCAATATTCTGAGAAAATAGTTTCTTATGTTTTTTGATTTTCCATTCTTTATCTTAGTTAAGTGTTGTATCATAGGCTCTCTGCTCTAACATATGTTTTCCTCTCTTGAATGGGAGGCTGTTGATTATTGATTATTGGCTGTTAATTGTTCTTCATCTTGATCAATCATCCCATTTGGTCAGTATCACTTTACTATCTTTAGTGATTTTTCAGTGTTTTAGCTCAGATGCAATCTGTTGCTCTTTCCTCCTTCTAAGTGTTGTTTATCTATCTTTCTTACTGAGTCTTTGTATCATTAATGACTTCTCACAGATACGTTCATTTTAAAATAAATTTGCATAGTTCACTCAATTAATGTATGTTAGGCGGTAAATGATAAAGTGCTTTCAAAATAGATTAGCAATTTTTTAAATGTTCATGCTTATGAAATATATATATATATAGATATATACTGACCTAAAACAAATGATGCTATATATTCGCTATACTTCATTTTGATACTGAAAGCTTCCATGAAGATATTTCATTGATAGTGCCTCAAAGGATTAGCATTTTTCATTCTGAAATAATTAATTGGGGTGACAAGCAATGATCTTAAGATTTGAGGGAACCAACTATGTAATTACTAAAATAAGCAAATATTAAGTGTCTGAAGTATTTCCTACAAAGCTAGTTGATATAAATAATTGACTAAAACTGCTAGACTCTTTATACATATGATTTATTCAGTAGACATGCATTAAGCAATAACTATGTGCCAGGACTATACTGGGCATTTACTGTAGGATGTAGAAATGTGTAAGACACAGTGTTATTCCTCAAGTTAATTCCAGCTTATGTAAAGGAAAAGCATGTGTTCAAAAGAAGAATGTGGAGGAGAATTTGGTGGTGGTGGTGGTGGATAAATGATTACTTCTTTTCTTAGCTATACATAAAAAATACACTTTAAGTTCTGCCAATTCACCAGTGCCATATGTACTTTTCCATAGGCAGAAATACATGACAATGTGCAGCTGAAAATAAAATAAAAAGTAGGTGTTTTACTAATGTAGGCAACATGTCAAGAGCTAGATATCAATGGCTAAATGTACGTATCTCAAATGAAGAGGTATCAGTTCAGTCGCTCAGTCGTGTCCGACTCCCTGCAAACCCATGAACCGCAGCATGCCAGGCCTCCCTGTCCATCACCAACTCCCAGAGTTTACCCAAACCCATGTCCATTGAGTGAGTGATGCCATCCAACCATCTCCTCCTCTGTTGTCCCCTTCTCCTCCTGCCCTCAATCTTTCCCAGCATCAGGGTCTTTTCAAATGAGTCAGCTCTTTGCATCAGGTGGCCAAAGTATTGGAATTTCAGCTTCAACATCAGTCCTACCAATGAACACCCATGACTGATCTCCTTTAAGATGGACTGGTTGGATCTCCTTGCAGCCCAAGGGACTGTCAAGAGTCTTCTCCAACACCACAGTTCAAAAGCATCAATTCTTCGGCACTCAGCTTTCTTTGTAGTCCAACTCTCATATCCATACATGACCACTGGAAAAACAGTAGTCTTGAATAGATGGATCTTTGTTGGCAAATTAATGTCTCTGCTTTTTAATATGCTGTCTAGGTTGGTCATAACTTTCCTTCCAAGGAGTAAGCATCTTTTAATTTCATGGCTGCAGTCACCATCTGCAGTGATTTTGGAGCCCAGAATAATAAAGTCTGACACTGTTTCCACTGTTTCCCCACCTATTTGCCATGAAGTGATGTGACTGGATGCCATGATCTTAGTTTTCTGAATGTTGAGCTTTAAGCCAGCTTTTTCACTCTCCTCTTTCACTTTCATCAAGAGGCTCTTTAGTTCTTCTTTACTTTCTGCCATAAGGGTGGTGTCATCTACATATCTGAGGTTATTGATATTTCTCCCGGCAATCTTGATTCCAGCTTGTGCTTCCTCCAGCTCCTCGTT
>NW_011494948.1:3065339-3065488 GCF_000754665.1 Bison bison bison | reverse complement strand
CACCAGGCCCCGCCGTCCCTGGGATTCTCCAGGCAAGAACACTGAAGTGGGTTGCCATTTCCTTTTCCAGTATTAAGCTATACTCAGCATTATTAATTGTATTTGTATGTGTGCTCAGTCATGTCCAACTCTTTGCAACCCCGTGGACT
>NW_011494948.1:3054044-3065239 GCF_000754665.1 Bison bison bison | reverse complement strand
TCTGCTGTTCCATGTCCAGTTCTAACTGTTGCTTGCTGACCTGCATACAGGTTTCTCAAGAGGCAGGTCAGGTGGTCTGGTATTCCCATCTCTTTCAGAATTTTATACAGTTTATTGTGATTTACGTAGTCAAAGGCTTTGTCATAGTCAATAAAGCAGAAATAGATGTTTTTCTGGAACTCTCTTGCTTTTTTGATGATCCAGCGGATGTTGGCAATTTGATCTCTGGTTTCTCTGCCTTTTCTAAAACTAGCTTGAACATCTGGAAGTTCACGGTTCACGTATTGCTGAAGACTGGCTTGGAGAATTTTAAGCGTTACTTTACTAGCGTGAGATGAGTGCAATTGTGCGGTAGTTTGAGAATTCTTTGGCATTGCCTTTCTTTGGGATTGGAATGAAAACTGACCTTTTCCAGTCCTGTGGCCACTGCAAAGAAGAGGTGATCATCTGTAGTTAACTTTTTCATCACAATTTGTATCTCTTTTTTTTTTCGGAAGTATGAAACTGAAAGTGTTAGTCCCTCAGTCGTGTCCAACTCTTTACGACCTCATGGAAGGTAGCCTGCCAGGCTCCTCTGTCCATATAATTCTCCAGGTAAGAATACTGGAGTGGGTTGCCATTCCCCTCTCCAGGGTATCTTCCAGGGATTGAACCAGGGTGTCCTGCATTGCCGACAGCTTCTTTTCCATCTGAGCCAACAGAAAGTCCATTTTTTGAAGTATAGTTGACTTAAAATGTTATTAGTTTCAGGTATGTGACATTGTAATTCAATATATTTATTGATTATGTTCCATGTAAAGCCATTACAAAATATTAACTATATTGCCTGTCTCATACATTCCATCCTTGTAACCTACTTATTTTATAACTGGTGTCTTGTACCTCTTAATTCGCTTCATGCATTTTGCCCATCCCCTCCATCTGTCTCCCCCATGTTAACCACTGATTTATTCTCTGTGTCTTTGAGTCTGTTTCTATTTTGTTAATTTGATCATTTGTTTTTGGGGAGTCCACATATGAAGTAACAGGAATCAAAACATTTTTTTCAAATTTAAGATCTTTAACTGCACCTTTGAATAGGAAGCTTTGAAAACAAGTATTCAAATAATGAGGAAATTTCATAAAACTTGGAAATTTAACTTTATATCAACAGTTTTGCTGGGAATCTTTGGCGTAATTTCATTTTCCCTATATGTTCTATAAAGTTTCTGTCAAAGGAAAAATATCTTGCAAAATTGTGTGAAAAAACTGAAGTTTTTTCTTAAAATAGTTTCATATTAATATTTGAGCATTAACATGCTAATTTAGTCAGTGTCTAATTTAAAAATACATCTTCTACAATCTGAGTTAGAACATAGTGCCAGAGAGACAACTATCCTTTAGCATGGAATTCTTTAAGAACAATGAAGGAAAAAAAAAGAATGGAATTCTTAATGAAGAATAATACAATGAAGACTACATATGCTATTGAACTTTGTCTTCTAAGTATGATGTAACAAGAAATATAAGACTAATTCATTATGCTAGCTAGTTCTGAGCATTACTCCAGAAGTTTTGATGAATACTAAATAGACAGGAAATTAGCACCCCTTATTTAATGACTCTTTGTCATTGTATAAGGTATTATACTTATGTAATTTTTTACTTGAATAGAACAATTTGTGTGAAACAAGTCTTCTGAATAAATGCACAGGATGTTGTTTTCATCAAAGTTATTTGCTCTTAATGCATCCATTTCTGTGGCAAGGAAAATAACATGAAGAAAGAAAAATCCTGCATTTTTAGAATTTCTTATGGTTACATTTTATTACATCGAAACAATTTCTAGCTATCCACTCAGTGCTTGTTAGGGAGCACAAATTATGAGGCAGTCTCTGTCTTTGATGCAAAAGCTTACAATATAAGATGATGGCTTATGTGAAACAATTTGAATGGAAAGGAACATCATGCAGGAAGTTGGCTTGTCCTTAAAACCAGATATCTGCCGAGAAAGTTTCTCATACAATGCCGTTATTTAGCTTTACTTTTTGACAAAGTCACCCTAGGGCAAGTCCTGGCCCTTAAATTTTCAGGTTCATATATTTATTTATCAGGTTATTCATCAGTTATGGGTAGGTTCATATTAAGCAAATTCACAGACTGGTATCTAAAACTAATATTTTGTTAATTTAAAATGAGAGATATAACTATAAGTAAACCATCCCTGGCTATCTGATAAGAAAAATATAATGTGAGATTTTTTGTGCATATGTGAATTAGATGTTCTCCACTCCAGTACTCTTGCCTGGAAAATCCCATGGACAGAGGAGCCTGGTGGGCTCAGTCCATGGGTCGCTAGGAGTTGGACACAGCTCAGCGACTTCCCTTTCACTTTTCACTTTCATGCATTGGAGAAGGAAATGGCAACCCACTCCAGGGTTCTTGCCTGGAGAATCCCAGGGACGGGGGAGCCTGTTGGGCTGCCGTCTATGGGGTTGCACAGAGTCGGACACGACTGAAGCGACTTAGCAGCAGCAGCAGCAGCATTGGTCTATAACACCTCTTTCTGAAGACAGGCCTGGGGCAGAACGCCATCTACCTTCAGGAGGAGAAAACGCATTATCACCACCTGCCTCAGACTCCCTTTTCTCAGCTTGCACTGCTGACTAAAATTTGATAGACACACTGTTTATCTAAGTATGTTGGTTGGGAATAATGGCATTGTTCTCAATGGTAGTATCACATATTTCTGTCCCAGTCTCTTAGTTATTTATTTCATAGTTTCATTCTCACAAAGCATTTCCCTTTCTCTGTTTCCCTGTTTGGGAAAAGGCAAGGGTAAACACTGGTGACTCAGAACTGCCTATTATATTCCATTTAATAGATATTTTTGCCAATGTATTTTGTTAAAACTATACTAAAATGACTCATAGATGGATCTTGCCATCAAAGAGCTATTAGTTTATACAAATATATTTCAAAAAATTTTTGAAGTGTAGCTCTTATAATGTATTCTAAATGTCAACAAAATATAATAATAGCTATAGTAGTCAACAGTAGGGAGCTGTTACTAAAAAATGTTTCACTAAAATAAACAATCATAAAATGAGGGTCATACTTAAGTAAAATAATCATAATTTATGACATACCAGTTATTCACATGTACATTTCAGGGTCACTTTGAAAAAGAGCTTATTTTTGAAGTTAGCAGGCATATATAAGGTAAAGCCATTTTTATATTATAGGATATCTTATAGGTATTTGGGCTTCCCAGGTGGAGCTACTGGTAAAGTACATTCCTGACAATGCAGGAGACATAAGAAATGTGACTTCAATCCCTGGGTCTGGAAGATCCCTGGAGGAGGGCATGACAACCCACTCCAATATTCTTTCCTGGAGAATCCCCATAGATAAAGGAGCCTAGCAGGCTACAGTCCACGGGGTCACAAAGAGTCAGAGATGACTAAAGTTACTTCGTGTGGATAGCATGAGTAGGTATTTATTATTTATAAAATATTGTCATAATTCTATCTGAATCAGATATGCTTTCTGTGTATGCAGCATGATTATCCACTAGCAGGTGTTAACTGCCTGAGACTGTATAGTATAGATTGTTTAATACAGGCCAAAGTGGTGATCTTTACTCTGCAGAACTACAGGAAAAACATAGAAATTGGTGCTGAAGTAAAAGCTATGCTAGCAGTCTATCCACCATTGTCATCTGATTGGACACCAAGCCCAGTGTGCAACAACTCAGACCATATTCCCATGAAAATTTTATGATTCAAAGTTTCCTGTTAGAGTTCAAACATTTCTAGAGTAACATCCTTCTCTGAATACAAGAAGAGCGCATGCATAAAGGATCCTACCCTTGAAAATAAATATATGTATGTTATTTTCATATCCATATAACCAACATCCTCACATTCTTTCCAAAAAAAAACATCAAAGACAAATGTTTGTATATCTCCCTAGAGGGTGTAGTTTTAGAAAGATGTATCAAAATTCTGACTTAGTTTTTCCTAAAATGAGGACAGTTTAATTTCTCAGATCTATATGTGTATGTGTTAGTGCTTATTCATGTTTTTTATATATGCATTCTCTTACTAAAAATCTACTTTTGAAGTACTGATATGCAACCTTATGTAAGTTACAGGTGTATGATATAGTGATTCACAATTTTTAAAGGTTATATTCCTTGTATATTTATTTTAAAATATTGGGTTTATTTCCTGTGTTGTATAATATATCCATGTCGCTTGTTTAATACATAATAACTGGTATATCTTAATACTGAACTCCTGTATTTTCCCTCTCCCCATCCCCACTAGTAACCACTGGTTTGTTCTCTATATCTGTGAGCCTGTTTTTTTTTTATATTCACTTGTTATATATATATATTTAGATTCCATAAATAAGTGATATCATGCAGTAGTTGTCCTTCCCTGTCTACCTTATTTCATTTAGCATAATATCCTCCTGATCCATCCATGTTGCTGCAAAAGACAAATTTTAATTATTTTTAATGGCTAAGTAATATTCCATTGTGTGTGTATACATACAGTTCAGTCACTCTGTCATGTCTGACTCTTTGTGACTCCATGAACCGCAGCACGCCGGACCTCCCTATCTATCACCAACTCCCAGAGTCCACCCAAACATATGTCCGTTGAGTCAGTGATGCCATCTAACCATCTCATCCTGTGCCCTCCCCTTCTCCTTCTGCCCTCCATCTTTCTCAGCATCAGGGTCTTTTCAAATGAGTCAGCTCTTTGCATCAGGTGGCCAAAATATTGGAGTTTCAGCCTCAACATCAGTCCTTCCAATGAACATCCAGGACTGATTTCCTTTAGGATGCACTGGTTGGATCTCCTTGCAGTCCAAGGGACTCTCAAGAGTCTTCTTCAACACCACAGTTCAAAAGCATCAATTTTTTGGTGCTCAGCTTTCTTTACAGTTCAACTCTCACATCCATACATGACCACTGAAAAAACCATAGCCTCGACTAGACGAACCTTTGTTGGCAAAGTAATATCTCTGCTTTTCAATATGCTGTCTAGATTGGTCATAACTTTCCTGCCAAGGAGTAAGCATTTTTTAATTTCATGGCTGCAGTCACCATCTGCAGTCATTTTGGAGCCTAGAAAAATAAAGTCTGCCATTGTTTCCACTGTTTCCTCCATCTATTTGCCATGAAGTGATGGGACAAGATGCCATGATCTTGTTTTCTGAATGTTGAGCTTTAAGCCAACTTTTTCTCTCCTCTTTCACTTTCATCAAGAGGCTCTTTAGTTCCTGTTCATGTTCTGCCATAAGGGTGGTGTCATTTGCATATCTGAGGTTATTGATGTTTCTCCCGGCAATCTTGATTCCAGCTTGTGCTTCCTCCAGCTCAGCGTTTCTCATGATGTACTCTGCATGTAAGTTAAATAAGCAGGGTGATCATACACAGCCTTGATGTACTCCTTTTCCTATTTGGAACTGGTCTGTTGTTCCATGTCCAGTTCTAACTGTTGCTTGCTGACCTGCATATAGGTTTCTCAAGAGGCAGGTCAGGTGGTCTGGTATTCCCATCTCTTTCAGAATTGTCCACAGTTTATTGTGATCCACACAGTCAAAGGCTTTGTCATAGTCAATAAAGCAGAAATAGATGTTTTTCTGGAACTCTCTTGCTTTTTCAATGATCCAGCGGATGTTGGCAATTTGGTCTCTGGTTCCTCTGCCTTTTCTAAAACCAGCTTGAATATCAGGAAGTTCACGGTTCACGTATTGCTAAAGCCTGGCTTGGAGAATTTTGAGCATTACTTTACTAGCGTGTGAGATGAGTGCAATTGTGCAGTAGTTTGAGCATTCTTTGGCATTGCCTTTCTTTGGGATTGGAATGAAAACTGACCTTTTCCAGTCCTGTGGCCACTGCTGAGTTTTCCACATTTTCTGGCATATTGAGTGCAGCACTTTCACAGCATCATCTTTCAGGATTTGAAATAGCTCCACTGGAATTCCATCACCTCCACTAGCTTTGTTCGTAGTGATGGTTTCTAAGGCCCACTTCACTTCACATTCCAAGATGTCTGGCTCTAGATGAGTGATCACACCATCATGATTATCTGGGTCATGAATATCTTTTTTGTACAGTTCTTCTGTTTATTCTTGCCACCTCTTCTTAATATCTTCTGCTTTTGTTAAGTCCCTACCATTTATGTCCTTTATTGAGCCCATCTTTACATGAAATGTTCCATTGGTATCTTTAATTTTCTTGAAGAGATCTCTAGTCTTTCCCATTCTATTGTTTTCCTCTATTTCTTTGGATTGATCACTGAGGAAGGCTTTCTTATCTCTCCTTGCTGTTCTTTGGAACTCTGTGTGTGTGTATGTCACCTTTTCTTTATCCATTCATCCATTGATGGACACTTAGGTTGTTTCCATATCTTGGTAATTGTACGTAACATGCTATAGACATTGGGGTGCATGTATTTTTCAAATAAGTTTTTATATTTTTTCAGCTAAACACCCAGGAATGGAATTGCTGAGTCATTAGTAGTTCTATTTTTAGTTTTATGGAAACCTTTTCTTCACATCCTCACCATTTGTTATTTGTGTTCTTTTTGATGATACCCATTTTGACACTAAAAATTTAGAAGATAAAATTACTATGGCATTTATACCTTTTCTGGAATTCATTTTAGACTTTGAAGTTTCTATCTGTATTCCAATTAGCCCTATAGAGTTAAGTTTTTGTGAGTTTTCTCTTTAACACAAATTTTTGAGTTTGTGCACTTTTCCACCAAATTTCCAAATTCTTTGGTTTCTCATTCTTTTTTATGAAAGGAATTTTGCCTAAGTTTATAGAATCCCCGACACCCCACTCTAGTACTCTTTCCTGGAGAATCCCATGGATGGAGGAGCCTGGTAGGCTCCAGTCCATGGGGTCGCAAACAGTCGGACACGACTGAGCGACTTCCCTTTCACTTTTCACTTTCATGCATTGGAGAAGGAAATGGCAACCCACTCCAGTGTTCTTGCCTGGAGAATCCCAGGGATGGAGAGCCTGGTGGGCTGCCGTCTGTGGCGTCACACAGAGTCGGACATGAGTGAAGTGACTTAGCAGCAGCAGCAGCAGCAGTATTACAATCAAATATTATGTTATCATGCTCTTTTCAATAAGGATTCAGACATACTAGATTTTATTGGATGCTGAGATTTAGCTTTTGTAACAAATGTCCAAGCCTTCACTTTTAAGGGTATTATTTATGTGTCTGGGGCCTTGTTTGTGAGAAGAGAGGATTGAATTAAGTTTTCTCTAAGGTCCAATTCATATCTATGCTTCTTGTGCTAAAAATGAACCAGGAAGGGCTAAGAAAGTCAAACAAACAAACAAACAAAAACACCGAATACATGATTGTGAAGTATAACATTTGCTCAAAATTATTGTTTTTTTACTTTAAATTCCTACGGTGTCTTTATTGATGATTTAATTTAAAATAAGTGCCACATTCACGAGAGTATTCAGGAAAACTAATTCAAGAAGACTGTAGGAAAATGTCTTGACTGAATATAATAAATGAAAAGATGGATTTGTTTATATCTATTATAGATTGTTTGCCCATGAAGAATACATACTGAGGTATAATTTCTATGACTATAATGCTGAAAACCCTAATGATGAGTTCCAAATTTGCCTTCCACCCTGTTCTTTGTTCTAAATCTAATTTTCTGGTATTAATATTCAGAGTTTATCCTTTATCAACAGAGTCTAATTATGGAAAGATGATCAAATTGGTGATGAGCAATTCAACTAGGGATGAAATTCTACAGGTAATGTAAAATGAACTGTGATCAGGAATGACAATGACTTTTTAAGGCTTTTTTCCAAACTACCTATTTGAGTCTAAAATAGCAAAGTTAACACAGAATACCAGGCAGAAACCAAATTTTCAGTAGATGAAATTGTGTCATTTGGGCAATATAAATATTAGTCTAGGAATTGCAGTTGACTACAAGATGAGTATATATGAAAATCATGGAGCCTAGTGGAATCACAGCATTTGAAACCAATGTCTTTTACTCATATGTCAGCTGAAACATAAGATTACACTTCCAGTTACTCTGCCTTTACAAAGGTTTTTTTTTAAAATTATTATTATTATCTTTTGACTCATAAGCCAACACTAGTAGGCCTTTAATACTGATTTATCACTTAGTATCATTTACCTATCCTAAAGACACCTCAGAGAATCTGTATTTTTCTCTCTGGTTCTGAAAAAAGCAGTGTGGTTGGGATGATGGTGATAGTGCTGAGGATGATGACAGCAATGATGATAGAATCTACTATGTTTTCAATGCTCTCTGTGTGCCAGACAAGAGTTCTCTGAGGTTTGCATATTTTATCTCTGACATTTGCCCATAAAAAAGATACTATGATTACAGACTGAGTAAATAGAGGTATTGAGAGATAAACATATCCCGTAGGTTAGGTCAACCAAGATGGTGACATAGGGGGCTTCTGGACTCCCCTCCTCACACAGACACATTGAATGGACAGCTGTACACAGAGCAATTCCCTCTGAAAGAAATCTGAAAACCAGCCGAGCTACTCCTCATCAGGTGAATGAGAAAATACCTACATCAGAAGGGGTAGGAAAGACAAAAACACAATCTTGCCATGTTATTGTTATTGCTGATTAGTCACTTAGTCATGTCCAACTCTGTGACCCCATCAACTGCTGCATGCCAGGCTTCCCTCTCCTTCACTGTCTCCCAGAGTTTGCTCAAACTCATGTCCATTGAGTCAATAATACCCTCCAACCTTATTCTCTGTCACCTCTTGCCCTCAATCTTTCCCAGTATCAGGGTCTTTTCCAATGAGTTGACTCTTCAGGTGGCCAAAGTATTGGAAATTTAGCTTCTTGAAATCAGTCCTTTCAATGAATATTCAGAGTTAATTTCCTCGAGGATTGACTTGTTTAATCTCCTTGCTCTCCAAAAGACTCTCCAACACCACCGTTTGAAAGTATCAATTCTGTGGTGCTCAACCTTCTTTATGGTCCCTCATATCTATACATGACTACTGGAAAAATCATCAGATCAGATCAGATCAGTCACTCAGTCTTGTCCGACTCTTTGCAACCCCATGAATCGCAGCACGCCAGGCCTCCCTGTCCCTCACCAACTCCCGGAGTTCACTCAGACTCAGACTCACGTCCATCCAGTGATGCCATCCAGCCATCTCATCCTCTGTCGTCCCCTTCTCCTCTTTCCCCCAATCCCTCCCAGCATCAGAGTCTTTTCCATTGAGTCAACTCTTCGCATGAGGTGGCCAAGGTACTGGAGTTTCAGCTTCAGCATCATTCCTTCCAAAGAAATCCCAGAGCTGATCTCCTTCAGAATGGACTGGTTGGATCTCCTTGCAGTCCAAAGGACTCTCAAGAGTCTTCTCCAACACCACAGTTCAAAAGCATCAATTCTTCGGCACTCAGCCTTCTTCACAGTCCCACTCTCACATCCATACATGACCACAGGAAAAACCATAGCCTTTACTAGACTGATCTTTGTTAGCAAAATAATGTCTCTACTTTTGAATATGCTATCTAGGTTGGTCATAACTTTCCTTCCAAGGAGTAAGCATCATTTTTTTTAACTTTACAATATTGTATTGGTTTTGCCATATATCAAAATGAATCTGCCACAGGTATGCATGTGTTCCCCATCCTGAACCCTCCTCCCTCCTCCCTCCCCATACCATCCCTCTGGGTCGTCCCAGTGCGCCAGCCCCAAGTATCCAGTATCGTGCATCGAACCTGGACTGGCAACTCATTTCATATATGATACTATACATATTTCAATGCCATTCTCCCAAATCATCCCACCCTCTCCCTCTCCCACAGAGTCCAAAAGACTGTTCTATACACCAGTGTCTCTTTTGCTGTCTCGTATACAGGGTTATTGTTACCATCTTTCTAAGTAAGTGTCTTTTAATTTCATGGCTGCAGTCACCATCTGCAGTGATTTTGGAGCCCAGAAAAATAAAGTCTGACACTGTTTCTTTATTAGCAAAGTGATGTCTCTGCTTTTTAATATGCTATCTAGGTTTTTCATAGCTTTCCTTCCAAGAAGCAAACTTCTTTTTCCTTTTTAAGATTTATTTTGATGTGGACCATTTTTAAAGTCTTTATTGAATGTGGTATAATATTGCTCTGTTTCATGTTTCATTTCTTTTTTTTTTTTTTGCGAGGCATGTGGGATCTTAGCTCCCCCACCAGGGATTGAACTTGCATACCCTATATTGGAAAGCAAAGTCTTAACCACTGGGCTGCCAGGGAAGTCCTGCATCTTTTAATTTTATGGCTGCAATCACTGTCTGCAGTAATTTTGGAACCGAAGAAAATAAAATCAGTCAGTTTCCACTTTATTTCCCTTCTATTTGCCATGAAGTGATGAGACCAGATGCCATAATCTTAGTTTTTTGAATGCTGAATTTTAAGCCAGCTTTTTCACTCTCCTCTTTCACCCTTGTCAAAAGGCTTTTTAATTCCTCTTCACTTTCTGCTGTTAGAGTGGTATCATCTGCATATCTGAGGTTACTGATATTTCTCCTGGCAAGCCATAAACCCTACCATTGGCTCTGCCAAACAGTTGGAAGTGTATTCCCAACTCCCATCACCTCCCAAAGGAAGAAAGAATTTGAATCCTTATTAAATGTAAGTATTTATCACTCCAAATTTTTAGACTTCAAAACACAGGATGAACCCCCAAAATATCTTGTTCTGAAAGCCAGTACAGCTAACAGGCACATAAGTACTCAGTGCAGCTATATCCACCTCCCACCTCAATCCCCAAGGGCTGAGTGCTGGATTATCACTTTCACCTAACAGACACTTATTTCATTGGTTGCATCAGTGTTCTTTTTGTTTCTTGGTTAATTTATATATTTATTATTATTATTTATTTTTAAAATTTTGGTTGCTCAGTTGCATCTGACTCTTTGTGACCCCACAGACTGCAGCCCACCAGGTTTATCTGTCCATGAAAATTTTCCAGGCCATTTCTTACTCCAGGGAATCTTCTTTACCCGGGGATCGAACCCAAGTCTCTTGTATCTCCTGTGTTAGTAGGTGGATTCTTTAACACTGAGCCACTAGTTGTATATGAGCTAGCTTAATTGCAGGTTTCTGAAGTACAGGTACAACTGAGATTACATCTGTTATATTTTTAACTTT
>NW_011494948.1:2970862-3053474 GCF_000754665.1 Bison bison bison | reverse complement strand
TAAAAATATAAATTTATTTATTTTAATTGGAGGCTAATTACTTTACAATATTGTATTGGTTTTGCCATACATCAACATAAATCCACCTCGGGTACTTTATTGTTTGTGACATCAGGTGAACGTCTAATAAAATAGTTGTAACTATTATAGCGGGAAGTTTCCATGAACTGTGTATAAGCTAACTAACAGGAATTCCCTGTCTATCCAGTGATTAGAATTCAAAGCTTTCATTGCCATTGTCCAGGTTTGATCCCTGGTAAGGGAACTAAGGTCCCATAAGTTGTGTGGCACAACCAAAAAAACAAAAACAAAAACCACCTAGTGACATGTTCAAGATTATATATGTCAATCAGATAACTGAAATCAAGTGCCAAGTTTTCTTCATATTTCTAGAGGTTTTTATTGTGTGCCAAATACAGTTCTCTCACCACCACCTATGATTGCATTGCAGAAGATTATACATATTTCCTGGTTTCCAAGTGGACCATATAGAACCAAAGCTCTCTTTGTAGCTTTCTCCAAACACAGTCCAAAGGAATACTTCATTTTCAGGAGGATTAGACTTACTCTCACCTAAATGACGCATGTGTTCCTGGTCTGTACTCCATTTCTCTCCACTTGCCACACCCCTATTCAGTCAGTTCAGTTGCTCAGTCATGTCCGACTCTTTGCGACCCCATGAACTGCAGTACATCTGGCCTCCCTGTCCATCACCAACTATGGGACTCTACTCAAACTCATGTCCATTGAGTAGGTGATGCCATCCACCCATCCCATCCTCTGTCGTCCCCTTCTCCTCCTGCCTTCAATCCTTCCCAACATCAGGGTCTTTCAAATGAGTCAGCTGTTCACATCAGGTGGTCAAAATATTGGAGTTTCAGCCTCAACATCAGTCCTTCCAATGAACACCCAGGACTGGATGCACTGGTTGGATCTCCTTGCAGTCCAAGGGACTCTCAAGAGTCTTCTCCAACACTGCAGTTCAAAAGCATCAATTCTTTGGTATTCAGCTTTCTTCACAGTCCAACTCTCACATCTATACATGACTACTGGAAAAACCATAGCCTTGACTAGATGGACCTTTGTTGACAAAGTAATGTCTCTGCTTTTTAATATGCTATCTAGGTTGGTCATACTTTCCTTCCAAGGAGTAAGCATCTTTTAATTTCATGGCTGCAATCACTATCTGCACTGATTTTGGTCAGCCACTGTTTCCCCATCTATTTGCCATGAAGTGATGGGGCCGGATGCCATGATCTTAGTTTTCTAAATATTGAGCTTTAAGCCGCTTTTTCACTTTCAAGAGGCTCTTTACTTCTTCACTTTCTGCCATAAGGGTGGTATCATCTGCATATCTGAGGTTATTGATATTTCTCCCAGCAATCTTGATTCTAGCTTGTGATTCCTCCAGCCCAGCATTTCTCATGATGTACTCTGCATATAAGTTAAATAAGCAGGGTGACAATATACAGCCTTGACATACTTCTTTTCCTGTTTGGAACCAGTCTGTTGTTCCATGTACAATTCTAACTGTTGCTTGCTGACCTGAATACAGGTTTCTCAAGAGGCAGGTCAGGTGGTCTGGTATTCCCATCTCTTTCAGAATTTTCCACAGTTTATTGTTGATCAGTTCAGTTCAGTTCAGTCACTCAGTCGTGTCCGACTCTTTGTGACCCCATGAATCGCAGCACGCCAGGCCTCCCTGTCCATCACCAACTGCCGGAGTTCACCCAGACTCACGTCCATCAAGTCAGTGATGCCATCCAGCCATCTCATCCTCTGTCGTCCCCTTCTCCTCCTGCCCCCAATCCCTCCCAGCATCAGAGTCTTTTCCAGTGAGTCAACTCTTCGCATGAGGTAGCCAAAATACTGGAGTTTCAGCTTTATCATCATTCCCTCCAAAGAAATCCCAGGGCTGATCTCCTTCAGAATGGATTGGTTGGATCTCCTTGCAGTCCAAGGGACTCTCAAGAGTCTTCTCCAACACCAAAGTTCAATGCTCCCTCAAATGCCTGCCTTTGTGTTACTTTATATTCACCACTTCAGGCCCTTGCGTACAAAGCCTTTTCTTATTATTCAAGCCTCTAGTGATCTTTCTCTTTTGATTATCTGCGTTCTAAATATAATTCCCCTTTCAGATGTGCTAATCTTGCCTTCCCAGGTATATTTCAAGTACCTTTGGAGGCAGAAATTTGATCTTTATTTCTTTTGTGTCTTGCTTCAAGCATTCACACATTTAGTGAGTGCTTGAGGGTCACCATGTTGTACTGATAGAGTGTCCCACTCATGCTTTTGATGCAAAAATGTCTAAAATTTACTTTAGGTCACTTTTGCTTCCTTAACACTAAACTTTTGAATAACATTAACAGTTCTTTTTAGATATCATAGCACATGCATCCACCCAAAGAAAGTATCAGGAATTGAATTTCCACATGTAATTTATTTTACTTACAGCAGTTTGGGTTTAATTTGACAACTCTCTCATTACAACTACCAAAAAAAAAAGAATCCTTCTTCTGTACAAAATGTATTTCCATATTTCCATCTCAGTATAAGCACAGCTGTGAACCAATTACTTCAAAGTTCAAGAGCTGGTTGTTTCTATCCTTAGCTTCACTAGAAAATGTTGAGCGCCATCCTGGGGAGAGACTCCCAGGCTCAGTACAAAGAATTTTTTTTCTTGCTTCACATTTTGTTTCCATATCAAGCACAGATGAGACACACTTTCTTTCCCCTACTATAGCTTTTCTTTT
The DNA here is from genome assembly GCF_000754665.1 of Bison bison bison. Taxonomy (NCBI): domain Eukaryota; kingdom Metazoa; phylum Chordata; class Mammalia; order Artiodactyla; family Bovidae; genus Bison; species Bison bison. The sequence goes on along the minus strand of NW_011494948.1, from coordinate 3,050,721 downwards.
CTATATTTGGTACAGAGTGATAATAGGTATCTGTTTTGCATACTTATTTGAATATATGATGTGGTTGTTTTTTAGTTACTGATAGCAACTAGATAAAAGGACACACACTCTGTGGCATATAGATCCACCTGTTTGTCTAAGGAATAAATACTTCCTCAAGCCATCTGCATTGTGAGTGTATGTGTATGAATGTGAAAAACAAACACACATGCTTTGCCTGCCCTTTCTGGCATTAATTACACTCTGACCTTCTCCCCACTTGCCCCATTGGCTTTCACCATCTCAGAGAGAGAAAATCAAACAAATGATGGATAAACATTTATGTGAGACACCATTTGGTGTTTTTAGCAGGAATTTATCCTCTGCATCTCGCTCTCTGTCATTTTCCTTAATAGAGCTCCTGATCGCTACATGTGAACAGACTAGCTGTCAGGCAGACTCCTTAGAGAGGGAACAAATATGTAATTAGCATAGCCTTTTATCCCCTTCACTGACAGCAAAAAAGAAAAAATAAATAAGAAGGGGAGGTATTCTCTAAGCAACAACTAAAGGTCATATTAATTTTCCCTGAAGTCCCCCTCTGGTTTCCCCAGGAGAATTTGCTATGATGTTGGGCATATCAAAATGAGCTAATTGCTATGCATGTCCAACCTGCTGGGTGATTTCCCAAGCCCTAGCACAGCACCGGTTGTGTTTGCTCCTCTTCTACTGTGTCACTGCACCTGCTTATTTGAGATAGTTTGATTCAGTGGCTGACAGTAAGTGTGAAAGGTGGGACGTAGGGAGCAAGCAGAGAATTTTACTTACTGGATGTTAGTGTCCGACCCCACTCCAGTACTCTTGCCTGGAAAATCCCATGGGCGGAGGAGCCTGGTAGACAACAGTCCATGGGGTTGCAAAAAGTCAGACACGACTGAGCAGCTTCACTTTCACTTTTCACTTTCATGCATTGGAGAAGGAAATGGCAACCCACTCCAGTGTTCTTGCCTGGAGAATCCCAGGGACTGGGGAGCCTGGTGGGCTGCCGTCTATGGGGTTGCACAGAGTCGGACACGACTGAAGTGACTTAGCAGCAGCAGCAGCCGTGTCTATTTGATAGTCATGGTTATTTGGTTCAGTTTAAGAATCTGAACAAGACAGTGTTATCTGGTTTATGATTTGTAAAGCATACCCTTTTTATTGATCAGAGATCAATCCATAGTTACTTGCTCCCTGAGAGATGTCACACTGTGTGTTCTCACAACACCCTTTTTAAGGGAAATCTAACAAAACCTGTGCTCTATTCCTCTAGTCTCAACTGATAGGTTAGATGAGCATCTAATCCAAGGAAACCAATCTGTACATAGTTCTGCCAATGATGAACCACCTTAGAAAAAAAAAGACAATAAAATTACTATTTAGGAAGATTTTAATTGGAAAATAGAAAACTTAGTTGAAAGCAGAAGAGGTCAGGATACATCAAGATTGCTGTAGGATACAGAGTCCAAGGGATAGTAGTAAATCTAAGCCTTGTGCAGGCTACATAAGAGGGTAGCAACTAGATGGAAGCTAGTTTTGGAGAGACATGAACATAATACTTGGGAAGAAATATATGGCCTATGGAAGAGATGAATAGAGTGGTTTGTCCCTGGATCTGCCTCGTGCATGATAGTATTCCAGTCTAAGTGCTGGTCTTCATGTTTTCTTGGACTGTTAGGTTGGCCAGGTAATCTATCCCATGCAACCAAATGACCCAGCATATTCTATTAATTAGCACTTATTTAGCACCTGGTATAGGCAAAGCTTTCTTCTACTTGCTACAAAGAAATCAAAGATGTTTTTAAAGTGCTCCCCTCCAAAAAATGTTCCTCTATGAGATTTTCTATAAATCAGTATTACTAGAAATTACCACGTCTCCTTCTTCCTAGAAAAATGTGAATTAGTATTTTCAAAATTCATGTTATGGACAATTATACTTTTCCCCTAAGCAAAAAATTAATGACATTTCCCTTCCCAGAAATCAATACCATATAAGAGTTTTGTTCCATTTAAGGGTATTGATTTATACTAGGACAAAATTAATTCCTTGTCAAAATTTAATAAAAATGGATCAATATATATTATTAATATATATACATCACACATTTATACAATTAAAGCATAAAGATGTACTGACTAGATTTTTAATAACATTATATTCTACTTATTATTTGACTATTAGTTCTCATATTGAATACATGTTTCTTCCTTAATATGACCATACATTAAAATTGCTTGTTGAAAAGTCATAAATCCAATGATATATATAGAATAGAAATCACTACAGGTTACTATACTTGATTTCATTGAAGAAAAACTTAAAAAAAAATCTCTGCAGTGGGTGGAAAGATACATTATATATATATATATATATTTATATATATATATATAAAGCTACCAGGCTTCCCTGCTAGCTCAGATGGTAAAGAATCTGCCTGCAGTTCAGGAGACCCAGGTTTGATCCCTGGGTCAGGAAGATCCCGTGGAGAAGGGAATGACAACCCACTCTAATATTCTTGCCTGGAGAATTCCATGGACAGGCCATGGGTCCACTAAGAATCGGACACGACTGAGCAATTAACACTTTCAACACTTTCACTAAAGGCTGCCCACAATGGAGTCATTACCTCACAATCAGAACAGACCCTTACGTTGTGTAAACAATGGTTGTTGGTTGTTGTTATGTGTGTGTGTATGTGTGTGTGTATATATATGTGTGTGTGTGTGTGTATATATATATATATTTCTTTTAAAATAGCTACTATCAACTGTTCCTCTTAGAACTCTTTTTTTTTTTTTTTAAGGGAAACATTTTGAGAATAGAAAATAGACCTGAGCAAATGATTTGGAAGGAAACAGTAAGAAAACTTATCTACAGACTGAATGTATATTTTGAATGTGAGGTGTTCAAGAAAGAAAGGAAGTAAAGAAGTAAGTCAGGCAACATGACCAAATATGGAGCTTGAGGCAAAAGCTGGTCATTGAGTAATCCCAGTAGCATAATGGCTAATGGGTTTTAGTGACAAGGAAATCTGATGTTTATTTGTAAGTTCTTTGCTTTTGTGGTATAGACCCACTCCATTGTCCTAAACTTTCAGTAAAATCCACTTAAGTACACCAAAGCTCTTTATGAGAACTGGTAGCAAAAAAATAAAGGAAAAGCCATCTTTCCATTATCCACAACAAGAATTAGTAGCTAGAACTGACTTGGAAATGTAAGCCCTAGGGATTCTCAGTGAAGGGATTATATGGAACATGGATTAATAGGTTCAAAAGTGGTGTTTAAGTCTCAGAGGCCAAAGAAAAATTAGCTGTTAACCCATTTCTCTCAATACAGCTTTCATCTTAAGTAAGTCATTCTGAAAATGAAATTAACAGCTACCCAGCACTGAGTCTCTAAACCATAGTGGGATACTGAACATTTACCTAGTTTATTAAGATAGTATCTTTCTGCAGCACTCCCTCTAGATCAATTCTTGATCCGGTTCTAACAAAATAGAAAAATGGAAGCATTCTTTTCAAAGTTCGATAACAGGCTGTGGAGTGGGGCTAAGGGATATTACCTTTAATTACCACTGTTTGTTGGCTTGTATATATCCAGTCCAAGAATAGCAACAAATGCAGCTGTATTAAACCTAGATAAAACTCAAGTGTCATCATCCAAAGTGTTTTGTAAGGTAAAGATCTATTAATACAGTCTACTGTTGGGATATAGGATCTATATTCTTCTAACATTAGTAAAGTAAAAAACAAAACAAACAAAACCAGCTCATGTTTGTGAAAAGATGAAATGAGAAAATACAGACTGCCATCAATGAATGATGTTTTACTTTGGGAAATAAAAATTGTTCACATATTTTTTTGGCATGAACTTATAAACAGTAAGTAGCCAACTCTATGATCTGGCCTCCATGCTTCTTACAGGGAGAAGTTTTCCTGTTGTTACCAGGTTTATTGAGAGATTTTTCTTACACAATTCAGGGAGATTTTGAGAAGAGGATAATTGGTGTTTCCCGAGTTGCAATTTATTATCACCTGAGGGATAGTATCAAAAAACAAAAAGAGAAAAAAAAAGTGTCTACTCATAGTGCCAACATTTATTGTATTTTCAATCCCTACTCTCATCACTTTTACCAAAGTGATAGAAAAGAAAATTTGAACAAGTTTTGTCCACAATTTCCCTGGTATTTTAATATGAATACATACCCTAAACTGATATTTACCTTAAAGAGCCTGATGAAAAGCAGCAGTCACACAATACATCTAAGAATGAATCGTGTAAGTAGAATATTTTCCTGTTCCCTCTCTTCATAAAGAAAACTTCACATGCATGATCCTATATCCTGTCCTTTGATAACAGCCTTCTTTTTTCAAAATTTTGTCTTTCAACCTATTTATAATTAGCTTTAGTAAACAATATAAAAAATAAAGTTTTAAAAACTCAACTACTTTTTTCTAATTTCTTCATTTTAATGTTGGAGTCACATTCACTAAATCCAAATTCACACACTTTTGAGTAATGTTAAATGGGATCTCCATAAATAGCATTATTTGATTCAACATAAACTACAAGCACCATGTGCCTACTAACCTACATTCTATGCTGCATGTAGATTTGACTGAAATATATTATCTGGGTTGGAAAATAAGAGTATTCTTGAACTATATTCTTGAATTACCAAGCCACATAAATGTCTATCTTTCTTATTACTACCACCCAAGTTTCTCATTTTCTGCCTTGTTTTAAGGTAAGCCTCTTGGAGTGGAAACTAAATTAGAATAAATACAAAGTATTATAACTGTCTCTCATGTATATGGCTACTTGAAAGTGTTTTCTTTCATATTCTGAGCTTTGTTACATATGTTTTCATATAATTCTCCCAAATTTCAGTGAAAATATTCATAGGCTTACCATATATTATCTTGAGTTGTCAATACAACTGTAACATTTTTAATGAGAAAAACAAGATGGAAGAAAATTACTGAAGCAAAAGTCAAATAACTGTTTCCTTTTTGATAACTTTAGATTCTATGGCAAGCATGTTTAATACTTTGATTGCTTATCAAGAAAAATGACCAGAAGAGGAAATATTCCAAAAGAAGCAGCAACATTGAAGGCTCAGCTAGAGGCAGATTTAATTGACATTTTTGTCATTTGTATGTAGGAATTTTTTTAGTCTTTTTATGTGTAGTCAATATAAATGAGTATGGTTGGCACAATATATATGTGCAAGTATTTAATAATTTACCATGAATTTTAGTAAATGATAGCATTTTCTGCTAAGGAATCTGTGTAAGACTTCTTGGTAAACTGTAGAACAGCTTCATTTTTAAAATTCAGTAAACACAGGCCTACCTACTTTTACTTTGTCCATTTAGTTTTGTGACTTATTCGTGAAGCCATGGAGCCCTCCCAGCTTAGTAGTGACTAAGCCACTGATACTTAGTGATGAGACTTGATGCAAAAGTAAAGACCTTCTTGGATAAGAGAGGTGGGCTGCTGCTCATGGGTATTAGCTCCTAAACCAAAAGCTGAATGCCTTTTTTTCTTTTTTAATCATGAAATTTTGAGTAAGTCATTTATGAAAAAGTAATTTTGTTCTTTCTTCTACCTTTTGGGATGTTTGTCGATTTCTCTCTTAGGTTCCCCTACTTTCTTCCCCTGACATTTATTTTCCTATTCACTTTTTTTAGAGTTGATTTTGTCTTTACCTTATTTTCTCATTTTTTAATACTTCTAATTCTTTCCTAGTTTTCCTTTTTATTCAAAATTTGTTTCTACAATAATATATGTATTTTTCATTGTTTTTCTTGACTTTATACTTAAAAGATGAAAGGTCCAAATATCTGGTTTCTACTCTTGAATTTTCCCTACTTATTAGCTCTGCAATGTTAGGAAAATCACTCAACCTCCCTGAATCTCAGCTTCTTAATTGATAAAATGAGCATAAACATAGAACTGTATGCATGACAAATTATATTATTTTGAAGATTTTGTTATATTTTAAGTTTTTAAAAATTCAATGCCATCTCAGAAACATGTTCTGTCAGTGCATATTAATTTTGGAAATATATGACCTTGTCCACTCTGTTATCCTTAAGAATTATTAGATATTACTATTGTACATAGAGATGCCTTAAGTGGAAAGATCACATTATCTAAAGCTAAAAGATAAGTCTCCCTGAATAGGCTCCTCTCTTTCCCTTCATGAGGACACACTCTGTGTGCTTAATTTTCCTCAGCCCTAATAGTAACATTAATTATTATGGGTTAACTTAATAAAGTATTTGTGAAATTGCCAAAGAGAAAGCAGATGCCTCCATGGTCAACATTGGTGACATAATTAGTACTATGCTATGTTATGCTATGCTATGCTATGCTAAGTCACTTCAGTCGTGTCCGACTCTGTGTGACCCCATAGACAGCAGCCCACCAGGCTCCCCCGTCCCTGGGATTCTCCAGGCAAGAACACTGGAGTGGGTTGCCATTTCCTTCTCCAATACATGAAAGTGAAAAGTGAAAGTGAAGTCGCTCAGTTGTGTCTGACTCTCAGCGACCCTATGGACTGCAGCCTACCAGGCTCCTCTGTCCATGGGATTTTCCAGGCAAGAGTACTGGAGTGGGGTGCCATTGCCTTCTCCAAATTAGTACTAGAGAAGTGGATTGGGGGGAGTAAGAGTTGTACAATTGTTTTTTTTTTTTTTTAATTGGCTTCATGTATGAAAACTGGTTAAGCATTTTTAAATGATTTTTAGTAGGGTATATTGATAAAATGGAGCACAGAAATTGGGGTTAGATGACCTATCTGAGTCAGATTTAATATATTAGCATTGGGCATGTTACTTAACTCTACTGAGTCTCAATTGTTCCACCTTTAAAGTTAGAAAATTTGTAATATTACCTACCTACCATAATTGTTTCAAGAATGAAAATAAGTGATAAAGGGAAGATATCTGGGTAAAATGTCTCAGTATAATTTGTAAGCATTGTTTTATTATTGATTTAACTCACCATATAAGGTTTCCTCTTCCTATTTTTTTCATGAAATGATTTTTTTCAGTTTGTTAATGCACAGAGTAACAATTTGAATGGTGTAATTAAGAAATCATATTCAAATCTTTTTCTAAAATATAACAAGAGATTCTCAAGAATGATCCATCCTGATATATTCAAAATATCTTAATTATATTTTGAAATACAGGAAAGAGTAACTGAAAAATTCATCAGTTCTTCAGACCAGCTCTAGTGATTTTTCTTGGAAGAGTAATTTTTCTGTGAAAAAATAGCATAGTAGAAATAGCAAAAATAATCACTTGGTCCAAGTAACTGCACAGAAATACTGTAGTATAGTATGTCAACATGTAGATGTTGTTTTAGCTCAGGGACGGGGGAGCCTGATGGGCTGCCATCTGTGGGGCCGCATAGAGTTGGACACAACTGAAGCAACTTAGCAGCAGCAGCAGCAGCTACACTTTTAAAATGTCTCACTCTTACATACCAGAGTGGCAATACATATTTAAATTTCTACCTCAGCAAAATACAAGTTATTAGACTCCATAGAATCTTTTTTAAAATTAATTAATTTAATTAGAGGCCAATACTTTACAATATTGTGGTGGTTTTTACCATACATTGATATGAATCAGCCATGGGTGTACATGTGTCTGCCATCCCGAAACCCCCTCCCACCTCCCTCCACATCCCATCCATCTGGGTTGTCCCAGTGCACTAGCTTTGACTGCCCTGTTTCATGCATTGAACTTGAACTGGCCATCTATTTCACATATGGCAATATACATGTTTCAATGATATTCTCTCAAATCATCCCACACTCACCTTTACCCACAGAGACCAAAAGTCTGTTCCTTATATCTGTGTCTCTTTTGCTGTCTCGTGTATAGGGTCATCATTACCATCTTCTATAAATTCCATATATATGTGTTAATATACTATATTAGTGTTTTTCTTTCTGACGTACTTCATTCTGTATAATAGGCTCCAGTTTCATCCATCTCATTAGAACTGATTCAAATCAGTTCGTTTTAATAGCTGAGTAATCTTCCATTGTTCAAAAAAATACCTTCCAATCCCAGACACTAATGATGGTGTGATCACTCACCTAGAGCAAGACATCCTGGAATGTGAAGAAGTGGGCCTTAGGAAGCATTACTATGACCAAAGCTAGTGGAGGTGATGGAATTCCAGTTGAGCTATTTCAAATCCTAAAAGATGATGCTGTGAAAGTGCTACACTCAATATGCCAGCATATTTGGAAAACTCAGCAGTGGCTATAGGACTGGAAAAGGTCAGTTTTCATTCCAGTCCCTAAGAAAGGCAATGCCAAAGAGTGCTCAAACTACCACACAACTGCACTTATCTCACACCCTAGTAAAGTAATGCTTAAAATTCTCCAAGCCAGGCTTCAACAATATGTGAACTGTGAACTTCCAGATGTTCAAGCTGGTTTTAGAAGAGGCAGAGGAACTAGAGATCAAATTGCCAAGAACTACTGGATCATTGAAAAAACACAAGAGTTCCAGAAAGACATCTATTTCTGCTTTATTGACAATGCCAAAGCCTTTGACTGTGTGGATCACAATAAACTGTGGAAAATTCTGAAAGAGATGGGAATACCAGATCACCTGACCTGCCTCTTGAGAAACCTGTATGCCTGTCAGGAAGCAACAGTTAGAACTGGACATGGAACAACAGACTGGTTCCAAATGAAAAGGAGTATGTCAAGGCTGTATATTGTCAACCTGCTTATTTAACTTATATGCAGAGTACATCATGAGAAACGCTGGGCTGGAGGAAGCACAAGCTGGAATCAAGATTGCTGGGAGAAATATCAATAACCTCAGATATGTAGATGACACCACCCTATGGCAGAAAGTGAAGAGGAACTAAAAAGCCTCTTGATGAAAGTGAAAGAGGAGAGTGAAAATGTTGGCTTAAAGCTCAACATTCAGTAAACAAAGATCATGGCATCCAGTCCCATCACTTCATGGCAAATAGATGGAAAAACAGTGGAAACAGGCAGACTTTATTTTTCTGGGCTCCAAAATCACTGCAGATGGTGATTGCAGCCATGAAATTAAAAGATGCTTACTCCTTGGAACGAAAGTTATGACCAACCTAGACAGCATATTGAAAAGCAGAGACATTACTTTGCCAACCAAAGGTCCATCTAGTCAAGGCTACAGTTTTTCCAGTGGTCATGTATGGATGTGAGAGTTGGACTATAAAGAAAGCTGAGTGCTGAAGAATTGATGCTTTTGAACTGTGGTGTTGGAGAAGACTCTCGAGAGTCCTTTGGACTGCAAGGAGATCCAACCAGCCCATCCTAAAGGAAATCAGTCCTGAATATTCATTGGAAGGATTGATGTTGAAGCTGAAATTCCAATACTTTGGCCGCCTGATGCAAAGAGCTGATTCATTTGAAAAGACCCTGATGCTGGGAAAGATTGAAGGTGGGAGGAAAAGGGGACAACAGAGGATGAAATGGTTGAATGTCATCATTGACTCAATGGACGTGAGTCTGAGTTATCTCCAAGAGTTGGTGATGGACAGGGAGACGTGACGTGCTGCAGTCCATGGGGTTGCAAAGAGTCGGACATGGCTGAGTGACTGAACTGAACTGAATATGCCATCCTGTATATGTACCACAACTTTCTTATCCATTTGTCTGCTGATAGACATCTAGGTTGCTTCCATGTCCTAGCTATTGTAAACAGTGCTGCAATAATCACTGGGGTGCATGTATTTCTTTTAATTCTGTTTTTTTCGGTGTGTATGCCCAGCATGGGGTTGTTGTGTCATATTTCAGTTTTATTTCCAGTTTTTTAAAAAAATCTCTGCACTGTTTTCCATAGTAGCTGTACTAGTTTGCATTCCCACCAACAGTTTAAGAGGATTCCCTTTTCTCCACACCCTCTCCAGCCCTTATTGTTTGTACATTTTTTGATAGCAGCTATTCTGACCTGTGTGAGATTGTACCTCATTTTCATTTCAATTTGCATTTCTCTGATAATGAGTGATGTTGAGCATCTTTTCATGTGCTTGTTAGCCATTTGTATGTGTTCTTTGGAGAAATGTCTGTTTAGTTCTTTGGCTCATTTTTTGATTTGGTTATTTATTTTTCTGGTATGGAGCTGCTTGGGCTCTTTGTATATCTTTGAGGTTAATTCTTTGTCAGTTGCTTCTTTTGCTATTATTCTCTCCCATTCTGAAGGCTGTCTTTTCACCTTTCTTATAGTTTCCTTCATTGTGCAAAAGCTTTTAATTTTAATTAGGTCCCATTTGTTTATTTTTGGTTTTATTTCCATTAGTCTGGGAGGTGGGTCATAGACGATCTTGCTATGATTTATGTCAGAGAGTGTTTTGCCTATGTTTTCCTCTAGGAGTTTTATAGTTTCTGGTCTTACATTTAGATCTTTAATCCATTTTGTAGACTCCATAGACTCTTGAAACCTCTACAAAAAGTTAAAACTGTACCTGCCAAATTCTCTAACATCAGAGATGTATAATGTTCATTTAGTCCTGCACTGATTTACTCATTAATAAAACAGTGCAGTGATCCACAGTGTAGTAATCCAGGTCACATGACTGAGGTCCTGCCACCACTTGTGTTACTCAGAGACCTTTGCTGCTATATACACACGCCAGTTGTGGAAGATGGCACCAAAATGACCTCTTAAAGAAGGAATTTGTATTTGTGAGGTAGCATGGTATAGTCACTAGTCTAATGTATACTCCCATCAAATTCCAGCTTTTGCCACCAGTTGTGTGACTTCAAAACTTATTGTTTAAATTCCCTGGTCTTTTGCTTTCTTAATTATAAAACAACTAGTATACTTTTCTCATAGGACAACTGTGAATTAAATGCAGACCGGTACATAAAACATTAATGTAATCCCTGGCCCCAAAGCAAACACTTAATGGTTGGCAGCTTTTATTATTTCAAAATGCAGAATAGTACGAAGACAATGTATTTCATTGATGAAAGTCATAGGACTCTTTACTGGTATGAAATCTTAAAAGATCTTTAAGCTGTAGTATCTTTCATACCATTTTGTTGACTGTCAACAAAGCATGTCCATTTTCCAGGTCATGAGTTTGCCTGTACACTTGGAGCTTTGCATAATTTGAATAACTGCTTAACTATTCAGACCTTGAGAAGTCAAAATTTCCTATGATTTGGTAATTATTTATAGCAAATACTTTTAAGACTGTAATGCTTACCAGTGTGCCTTACCAATAAATATTAAATGATGGATTAATGTATATTTTAATGAGGGCAATAAAGTACCTCAATCAAAGTCAAGTTTATGGGCTATTACCATAAAGTTAGTAAAATAGTAAAATACACATTTGTTGTGTGCAAAACACATGAATTATCTCATTTGATCCTCAACAACATATGAGATAGACCATACTATTATTTCCTATTGAACAAATGCATAGCTTAGAATGAGAGAAAATAAATTATTTTGCTAATATAATGTGCTGCTGTTATTGTTGGTTAGTTGCTAAGTCACTTCTGACTCTTATATTATCCCATGGTCTGTAGCCTACCAGGTTCCTCTGCCATAGGATTTACCAGGTAAGAATACTGGAGTGAGTTGCCATTTCCATCTCCAGGAGATCTTACTGATCCAGAGAGCAAACCTGCATCTTCTGCATTGCAGGCAGATTCTTTACCACTGAGCCACCAAGTAGTTACTAATATAGGAAAATTAGAATGTAAATGCAAGTGACCAGTCTCTGGAATTAAAGATTTTAACCATTGTAGTTTATTTCTGATTTTATAGAAGAGTCAGATACTCATAAACTGTACTTTTAAAATAATATATATTAGAGTATAGTTGATTACAATTTTATGTTTCAGGTGCACAGCAAAGTGAATTGGGTATATATATTGGGGATATATATATATGAATGAATATATATATCCATTCTTTTTTAGATTCTTTTCCTATTAGGTCATTATGGAGTATTGAGTATAGTCCCCTGTGCTATACAGTAGCACAGTATACACCCTATTATTTATCTATTTTATATTTAGTAGTGTATATATATCAAACCCAATCTCCCAATTTATCCTTTTCATGCCCCCTAATAACTGTAAGTTTGTTTTCTACATCTCTGACTCTATTTTTGTTTTTTAAATAAGTTCATTTGTATCATTGTTTTAGATCCACATAATAAGCAATAACATGACATTTGATAGACTGCATTTTAATACAAAGAGGATCCTTGTTTCAGTGAATTCTGGGATTTAAAGATGTTTTAAATTTCTTTAGGGTCAAAACAGTGTCTGTCACATATGGTGAGAATAATGAGAAAAGTCAAATAAGAAACTATAGTTTTAATTTTGTACTTTCATACCATGTGTAGCTTTTACAAGCAGATAGCTAATGCATGAAGTGAAGCCAACATGTAACTTAATGTTGGTCTTTTAGGAATTTTCCTTGTATGCTTTTCACTGACACTATAATCATTGGCTTGAATTTCTTGAATTTCTTACTCATATTCATACTAACAGGTATTGAAGTTAGGCAGTGTCTCTTCACTTTCTTGATTAAAGGTAAAGTCTGTTTAGGTAATTTAGATGGAACCAAAGTCTCATTTAGAATATTGCTTTTGAACAAAATATAACTGCTCAGTCTAATTATAAAATGGGTAGTTGATTAGAAATAGGAGCCTTCTCAATGCCTGCCCATTTAAATGATGTGAAGGTAACATAAGAGTAGATAATCTTAGAAGCAAATGATGTAGTCTCTCATGTAAAGTGTTTACCTGAGATACTTATTGGACTAGAAGATTAATAATAAAGTATGAGAAATTTAGGTCTTTATGCTTTGGCTGTTTTTGTTAGGGTCACCCTATGACATAAACTCTTCCTTCAAAGGCCTTAAAGTAAACTCTTCATGGAATATCTTCAAGATTATGAATTGTGTGAATATATATGAACATTTCCTCTCCTACACTTTGAAAATCAGGTCAATAAAATTTTTGCATTATGAGTTTACTTAAAAAAAAACTTTTTCTTAATAACCACTACATGTCTACCACTCTACTGCAACATGAATATACAATGGTCTTGTATGGTCTTGAATTAAACTTGCTCACTGGCTACCAGAAGGTCTACCCAATCCAGGTAGTGTAATAAAATCAGGAAAGTCATTCATGAAGGGTGATAACAGTGGCATCCCTCAGAAAGTCAATATCAAGGGCCAGTGTGTATTTGAAATGTCACTCAAATATAGCCAGGGGCTGGGAAGACTAAACATTCATAGCGATGTCTGATTTTCAGTCCTGCTTTCCTCCTTATTTTAATAACAAGATGGATTTTATATTTTAATGGGGATACTTATAAATAGATATAGCTCTGTAAATCTAAGTTTTATCCTCACTGGACTGGGCTCTCAGCAAGTATAGCTTTTTAATAAAAACAGAATACTCAGTGTCATTTCCTTTCTCACATTGTCTCTGGATGCTGATATGTAGGTGAACAAAAGTAAGCAAGCAAGAACTGGGTTTTTTATTATGACTGGGAAAACAATGAAAATAAAAGAAATAAAAGAGAAAATATGGTTTCTTTAAATCCAGCATAAATAAATGTTTTTAAGATTAAAAAAAGAAATCTTATTAATTTGAGTCAACTTCTGTTCTATTTTCTTTCAAAAAAACTGTTTGGAAAAAATAATAAGATTATTTCTCAAAAGTTTTCAAAACTTTTTTTAAAGCTATGCTTCTTATCTAATATATTTTAGGTGGTTTTCTCTTTAGTATCAGTGATAAAATTGAAGTAAAATGTCACTACAATATTTTAAGGACTTTACAAAAGCATACACTTACTTCAAAGTGTAAAAAAAAATGTTACTGAGAATTTGTCAAAAAAATGTAAACTACTACAAAATGTTCATTGTTGTTGTTCAGTCACTCAGTCATGTCCAACTTTTTGTGATCCCAGGGACTCCCAGGGACCGCATCATGCTGGGCTTCCCTGTCCTTCACCATCTCCCTGAGCTTGCTCAAACTCATGTGCAGAGTCGGTGATGCCATCAAACCATCTCATCCTCTCTCATCTCCTTCTCTTCCTGCTTTCAGTCATCTCCAGTGTCAGGGTCTTTTCCAATGAGTTGGCTCTTTGCATCAGGTGTCCAAAGTATGCTGAAGCTTCAGCTTCGGCATCAGTCCTTCCAATGAATATACAGGATTAACTTCCTTTAGGATTGACTGGTTTGATCTCCTTGCAGTCCAAGGGACTCTCAAGAGTCTTCTCCAACACCACAATTCAAAAGCATCAATTCTTTGGTGCTCAACCTTCTTTATGGTCTAACTCTCATATCCATACATGACTACTGGAGAAACCATAGCGTTGACTATATGGACCTTTGTCTGCAAAATAATGTCTCTGCTTTTAAATACACTGTCTAGGTTGGTCATAGCTTTTCTTCCAAGAAGCAAGCATCTTTTAATTTCATGGCTGCAGTCACCCACTGCAGTGATTTTGGAGCTCAAGAAAATAAAGTCTGTCACTCTACCCATCGTTTCCCCATCTATTTGCCATGAAGTGATGGGACCAGATGCCATGATCTTCGTTTTTTAAGTGTTGAGTTTTAAGTCAGCTTTTTCACTCTCCTCTTTCACCTTCATCAAGAGGCTCTTTAGTTCCTCTTCATTTTCTGCCATAAGGGTGGTGTCATCTGCATATCTGAGGTTATTGATATTTCTCCAAGCCATCTTGATTTCAACTTGTGCTTCATCCAGCTTCGTCTTTCTCATAATGTACTCAGCATATAAGTTAAATAAGCAGGGTGACAATATACAGCCTTGATGTACTCCTTTCCCAATTTTGAGCCAGTCTGTTGTTCCATGTCCAGTTTTAACTGTTGCTTCTTGACATGCATACAGGTTTCTTAGAAGGCAGGTAAGATGATCTGGTATTCCTATCTCTTTATCAAACCTAAAAGTTGTAGTGGGTTCTTTTGAGTTTTCTTCTCTTAACTATCAGTAATGCTTGAATTTTTTTAAGAAACATTTGGCAATTATAAGGCTGATGTGCCTTCTTTGGAATTCTCAAGTATTTATGACAGTTTCTGAACTGAATAAAGGTTTCTCATAAGAAGTAGTTAAGGGATGGTTAAAGAAGGCAACACAGAAAGAGCCTAAACTTATGTCCCATGGACACAACAGATGTAAAACTACATTTGGATTAATTCCCTCTGAAAAAAACCTCAGAGCTAGCTGAACACTTGTTCCACAACAAAGGATTAAAAGGAGCACATCAAGATGGCAGAGAAATGATCTCTCCAAGAACCCACCTCCAGCTCCGTGGTGCATAATGAGACTCTTCCAGAAGAGCACAATGTTGGTACCCCTACTCAGGCTTCTGACCCTGGAGTCTATACCATAGAAACAAGTCCCATAAGTGTTTGTCTTAGAAAAATAATTGGACTGAAGGTTAAAACTGAGTCTCCCATTTTAAAGGGCCCCTGTATGGTCTCACTCACCTCACCCTATGGCCTCACTCACCTCACCCTGAGATCCAGTAAAAGCAACAACAGTTTGAAGAGTTGTGAAAGAGAGATGTTTATAAATCTTAAAGCCTTGACTGGAAGGGCATGAGGCAATAGACATGCGCCCTTGAAATGCAGGCACTGGCAGGCGCCCAACTAACCTGCTAGCACAAGGGTGAACTTGAACTTGGCAACATGTGATTGTGCATATCAGATATAGGCAAATGATATATCTGATAAAGGATCAATAACCAAAATATATAAAGAACTTATACAAATTATCATTAGGAAACACATAACCCAATTAAAAAATGTACAGAGGATCTGAAAAGACATGTTTCTAAAGAAGATGTACAGATGACTAACAGATATATAAAAAGATACTCAACATCCCAAATCCTCAGTTCAGTTCAGTCTCAGTCATGTCCAGCACTTCGTGACACCATGGACTACAGCACGCCAGGCTACCCTGTCCATCACAGACTCCTGGAGCTTGCTCAAACTCAGGTCCATCAAGTCAGTGATGCCATCCAACCATCTCATCCTCTGTCATCCCCTTCTCCTCCTGCCTTCAATCTTTCCCAGCATCAGTGTCTTTTCTAATGAGTCAGTTCTTTGCAGGTAGCCAAAGTATTGGAGTTTCAGCTTTAGCATCAGTACTTCCAACGAATATTCAGGATTGATTTCCTTTAGGATTGACTGGTTTGATCTCCTTGCAGTCCAAGGGACTCTCAAGAGTCTTATCCAACACCGCAGTTCAAAAGCATCAATTCTTTGGTGCTCATCTTTCTTTATAGAGAAAAATCCTCAGGGAATGCAAATAAAACCCACAATGGGATATAACCTCACACCTGTTAGAATGACTATTATCTGAAAGACATGAAATAATAAATGTTGCCAAGGATGTGGAGAAAAGGGAGCCTCATACACTGTTGGTAGAAATGTAAGTTGGTATAGCAACTATGGAGAACAATATGGAGATGCTTCAAAAAAAGTAAATTGGTATAGCCCTTATGGAAAAAAGTATGGAGGTTATTAAAAATTATAATTACCATATGATACAGCAGTTTCACTTCTGGGTATTTATCCTTAAAAAATGAAAACACTAACTCTAAAAGATACATGCACCTGTTTGTTCATTACAATGTTATTTACAGTAGCCAAGATATTAAAACAACGTTGATAGATGATAAAGAAAATGTGGTATATATATATATATATGTAATATATTATGTATGTATAATAGGATATTGTTCAGCCATTAAAAAAGAGTGAAAATTTGCCATTTGCAACATGATTAGAGCCAGTGTGTATTAGGCTAAGTGAAATAAATCAGAGAAACACATGTGATTTCATTTACATGTGAAATCTAGAAAATAAAACAAAACAGCAATAGACTCACACATACAGAAAACAAACTAGTTCTTGCTAGAAGGAAAGGGCATCGGGGATGCATAAAATAGGTGACGTGAATTTATGGGATACAAACTTGAAATTATAAAATAAGTCAGCCATGGGATATAGCATATAGTACAGGGAACACAGTAACATTGTAATAACTTTGTATGTTAACCATTTCAAAATACATATAAATACTGAATCATGATAATGTACACCTGGAATTAATAGGATGCTGTATGTGTTTCAATTTTATTCCTTGGTAGACATAGTTTGGTTAACATCCTGTTATTTAAATTTCCATAATTTCTACAATTTCTGAACCTAGCAAACACTGCATGTCCCTTTGGTACAGTGTTCTCCACATCCTTAGGCGATGGCCATATCGTATGTGTTTTCAACTTTTATTTTGTTTTGAACAGCTAAAGAATGTTTCAGTTTTAACCTTTTTATTACACAGCAAAGAGAACAATGGTGTTGAAATAACAGTCATAGCTGATTAACATTTAATCCCTGACTTGATTTACGGAGAAACCAAGCTGAAACCTTATGCACTCCCAAGCACTGGATTTTAGAAAGTAATCCAAGCAAAGAGACAGCACAATGCAATCTGGGTGTATTAAAGAAAGGAAGAAAGGCAGCATTAGTTCATTTTGCTTTCAAGGGTGAGTCATTCACCCTGTGCCACTGCTGAAGCGAAACATTTTTATTGATTTGCAGATTAAAGATCTATTTAAAAAGTGATAAATCAATCATTCTCGTCAAGCCTCCAACAGCATGTTCAGGAACTTGAAAGCAATCACTGCTGTTTGAGGAAAGCTTAGCTTACTTAACTTGTGTTTCTTCTAATGATAGAGAAAACTATAGCTTATAATGAAAGCACCGTGTATTGAACATCTTGATGAAAAGTCAGAAGATTGAGCTGGCATAAATCAACACATGAATCCAAGAACCTGCAGGTGGGATGAAGAGCTGAGAGTTTAACCACTTTAATTATCATCACATTTGAAAGTCAACGAAGGCCTCGATCATGAACCTCTACTCATATCTACCTGTTGTTCATGATTTTATATTATGATAAAAAAGTATATGAGATTAATTGTAAAGTTATTTTAATACTATCGATGTTGCCTTAAAACAGTAGACCATAACCAGAGATCAAAATATTTTTTTTTAAATCTTTAATTTTAAGTCTCTGTTTATAAAGGGAAAGATGATTCTACTTCATGTCCTTAATATTTGTCTGCCAACAAAAAACATAAAAGTCAAAATGCAGTGTTTTTCAAGATAGATCTGAAATATTTGTATGATAGTATTATTACATTTCTGTAATGCCTTGATCTCTTTGCACAAATTAGTGCTTGGAAATGAGAAGAAGATACAAAATGATGTTACTTCACTAAACTATGATTATTTCTTAGGATTTTAGAATTTCACTTCTCAGCTTTATTTGAGTTTAGTGACTATCATGTTAAATTCAGTGTTACAATGAAGTCTACTACTCCCTAGCCTCTAAATGGCACATTGGAAAGCTGTTTAATATTTGTATGCTGCTGCCACCACTAACTTGCTCAGTCGTGTCCGACTCTGTGAGACCCCATAGACGGCAGCCCACCAGGCTCCGCCATCCCTGGGATTCTCCAGGCAAGAACACTGGAGTGGGTTGCCATTTCCTTCTCCAATGCATGAAAGTGAAAAGTGAAAGGGAAGCACACCTCTTCTAACAAGTATTAATGCAAAATCACTTTTTTTAAAACCCTAACTTTAGATCACCTCAGATATAGCATGCAATTGATCAAAATTAGTGAGCTTAATAATGTTTTCTTACCTGAAAGATGATTGCTATGAAAATGACTAGACTTTGTTTCAATAAATGCAAGGTGTATTTTAGAAAAAATAAATATGCCATAAAGTGCCTTCACATAATTAAATATAGATGTTTGTATGATGTTATGTATCAATGTCATAAACTTTGAAAAACAACATTCTAGAATCAGTCAACCTTCCAGCTCAGAGATGCTTGTCATCAGCCTTCTACAGTGGATCAAACCATAGTATCAGGATCCATCTAAATCTTTTAATATTTGATCAGCAATATTATTCAGGGGAGTTAGACTATGGTAATAACATAGAAAAAGAAACAAATCACATTCCCTCAGCTATTAATCATGGTTTTCTGTCACTGTGAATAGTTAGAAATGAAATGTCAGATGATAAGAAAATGAGCAAATGGTGCTCTGTTCTTGGAATATACTATTATACAGCTATTAAAATTATACTGACTGACATTGTAGAAAACTATGGCATAACTAAACTGAAGGCTTCTAAATAACAGAGATTCCATTTTACTTGATTCATTTTTTCTCTTCTATTATCTAGGTTTCTCTAGCTGTTGAAAAATATAACCTGCTGCAATGTTAGTGGTCTACCACAAGAGAGGTTTATGTCTCCCTCAATTAAGAGGCAGATGATTCCAGGCAGCTTTTCTCCATGCAGTGTATCACGAATTCAGACTTCTTTCATCTTATGTCTATGCCTCTCCCTAAAATTTCATTATTCTCTGCATCTGGCCCACAGAAAGGGGAAAAGAAAGGGTATAAATAAGGCACTATGATCCTTGAATAACTTGAATCAAAAGTGACACAGACCAATTTCACTTCCAGTCCATTAGTAAGACCTATGGCATGATCAAAATAAAGGCAAGATAATTTTCAAACAATGACTCTATGATAGGGAAGTGAAAGCACATATTTGGTAGTCAATTTGCTGTTTCTGCTACATTTTGTTCAGTATAATGTTTGCTTTTTGAATATTGGTTGAAGGTTTGCAACAAAGTATACAAATATGAAACAGCTTTCCCACGTGCCATTTAGAGGCTAGGGAGTAGTAGACTTCATTCAGTTTTTCACTTGAGTCAAGAAGTATCTTGTTTAACTTATCTATTAATCATGTTAATCAAAGTCTTGATTTTAACCTGAAGATAATTTTATTTCAGAAGTTATACTTATGTTAAAAAATATTTTCTAATAGCAGAGTTTCAAAGATTCCTAACCTGGGATCCAGTCAATTTGGTGAACTGTTTGCTTGTCAGATGTCATACTAGGGTGAAAACAGTGAGTGTCAGAGACACAGAGGGAGAGAAAGAGAAGGAGGCAGAGAGAGAGGAAGAGAGAGGGAGAGAGAAAGTGTAAGAGCAAAATTTATTCATGTTAGAATCTCATAGACTGAAAATTTCATACAAAAATGTGCCTCATAGTGATATGATGTCTATTTCTAAGTAAGCATATCCTAAATGTGAACATGTAACGTTTTTTCAGGATGCTTACGGACTTAGGGATGTGCATCAAATATCAAGTTTTGTGGTATAAATTGTATGCTGATGAGCTTATTTTGTTTATGAGAATATCCATAAGGTTCACAGAGGCACATATACATAAATGTTAATTAGAATTTTTATTGAAGAAATTCACACACAAAAAGGCTCTCAGCATCTTAAGTTCTCTTTGTGTGTTTTGACTCTGTGACCTTGAGTACTTTACATGTGGCAAGCAAAGGGTGACTATTTATATAATGCAGAAAATTATCTTAAAGAACATTCATGTTATTCATAACATAAGGATTCCGCCCCAGGTTCAGGTTACCCTCTGAGTTTCTTTTCTTTCCCTTGTCTTTTAGACATTTAAGGACTAGGAAGCAACATTCTACAGTAATAAATATGTTTATGACTACAAAAAAGTGGAAGAGAAATATATATGTAGTATTGCTAAGTCACTTTAGTCGTGTCCGACTCTGTGCGACCTTATGGACGGCACCCACCAGGCTCCCCCATCCCTGGGATTCTCCAGGCAAGAACACTGGAGTGGGTTGCCATTTCCTTCTCCAATGCACGAAAGTGAAAAGCGAAAGTGAAGTCGCTCAGTCGTGTCTGACTCTTAGCGACCCCATGGACTGCAGCCTACCAGGCTCCTCTCTCCATGGGGTTTTCCAGGCAAGAGTACTGGAGTGGGGTGCCATTGCCTTCTCCAATATGTAGTATTACTTATTAGTTAAAATCAATATGTTTGGAGAATCGTAAGTATACTGACAAAAGAATGGATTTCATCAAACTAGGTTTCCATTCAACCTTACTTCAAAACTTTCAAGTTATTATATGGTGTTATAGAAAGAGGGCATCCCAGGTAGCACTAGTAAGCTGCCTGCCGATGCAGGAAAGGTAAGAGATACAAGTTGGATCTGTGGGTGGAAAGATCTCCTAAGGATGGCATGGCAATCCACTCCTGTATTCATGCCTGGAGGAGAGTCCCAAGGTCAGAGGAGCCTGATGGGCTAGGGGCCACAGGCTCACAAAGAGTCGGACAGGACTGAAGCAACTTACGACACATGGGTGGCAGAAAGAATATAGACTTTTGAACTGAATAAGGAAGCTCCTAAAATTCCATTTCTATTTTTTGCTTTATAATTTAGTGATTCTAGGTAAGTATTTGAAAGTGAAAGTGAAGTCGCTCAGTCGTGTCCAACTCTTTGCGACCCCGTGGACCGTAGCCTGCCAGGCTCCTCTGTCCATGGGATTCTCTAGGCAAGAATACTGGAGTGGGGTGCCATTTCCTTCTCCAGGGGATCTTCCCAACCCAGGCATCGAACCCAGGTCTCCTGCACTGCAGGCAGATGCTTTATCTTCTGAGCCACCAAATAAGTATTTAACATAGTTTAAATTTCTAGAATAGTCATTTCTACCTCACAGAGATATTGTGAAATATATGTGTAACCACTGTGATATAGTCACATTCAACAGATTCAATAAATTGTAGTTTCTATTCTAATTTAAGTGTTTATCTCAAGCAGAAAATTCTGTGGGTAAAGGTACAAGAAGTTTTAGGAGCCTTATCTTAATAATTAGGCAAGCTTGGTGAAGTCCAGCTTCTATGTCATTTACTACCAAAAAGCAATACAAAGGGGATAAAAAGGGAAAAAATCATGTTTACTGTAGGGAAACTTGTTTAAGATCAACAACTTTCTAAAAGTCAAATTTATCTGGTTTTTCTATAATTTACAAGTAAAGATAAGTAAACTCTATGTGTGTTGTATTTCAATTATTTAGTGGTAAGATTTTACGTGGAGCTGGAATGAGCAAAAAGGAAAGATCAGGAAGTTGAAATTGACAAACTAAATTACCATAATAAATACTATTGGTGTCTAGAGAACTAAAGAAACAAAACGGAAGATGGTCGTGGTCCTTTGTGATTACTGTATGTCATCAGTTATTTCAAACATATTTAAAAATAAATATATAAAACACAGTAAATTGCCCTAGAGATATTTTAGATTCAGTTTGGTAAATTAGAGAATGAAAATGCAATCCATTCATTTGACACTGGTTAAGAGTTTATGGACAAATTGTTCAGTCACATTGTAACTCAGTCCCATTGCATCTTAAGTTATTTTGGGCTAATTGAACAGGCATTCATTATATTTCTACCACAAACAAAACACCTCACAGGGCATGAGAGAAGCAAGAGAAAAATAAGAAGCCTTTTAAATTGCTCAAATGTTAGTTGCAGTTTTACATTCACTTGATAAAATTTTGTTGAGCTGGGATGTGTGCCATGAAATCATGAACTACCAAAAACAGAAGAAAAAAAAAAAAAAAAAAAAAAAAAGAACCACCTGCATTCTTTGATGGGGTATTTGCTATTAATTTATATTCATTTAAATTCCAGTCATGTGTTTGACACCACAAAACTGAATTTTTTATATACTACCTCATTACATGAGTGATGTAAGAACAGAACCTGTTTCTTTAACTCATTTAACTTTCTAATGAACAGAATACAAATTTTGTTCCATTAAAAATAATGGAATATTCTAACTATCCTATAGCCATTTCAATGCTTTAAAATAGAACAGTCTTCTTTTTATTCCAGGAGACGTTTACAATAAATCTCATTATGAAAATTACCATATTCAGACTATCTTAATAATGCACATGCCAATATCTTCCCTACCTTCAAACAAACAAATAATGGTGAAAATTATGCTAGCAATGACAATAGCTAGGAAACATTATTGAGAAATAAACTGGTTTCCTCTTATTTCATAGAGTAAAATAACTTCTTTAAAAGATGTCTAGAGTTTGAACATCCGAATATACTGAATATGTAGAAAACATCTATGGAGAGACACTGAGAGGTGCCGTTTAACACATGCATGTTCTGGGGTATCTGCACACATAAAAAATGTCAACACATAAAATCTTAACAAAATTTGGATTAAATAGATAATCATTCAAAAGCTGTCATAAACACTATTTGAAGTTATTAAACAACTGAAATTCTATTGTTATTCTTCTCCATGCATTGACCCACCAGTTTGAGTGGATTTTATTGAAGGACCTTTCAGAGATAAGTAATCTAGAAGGAAATGGCAAACCACTCCAGTGTTCGTGCCTGGAGAATTCCATGAACAGAGCAGCCTGGCGGGCTACAGTCCATGGAGTCCCAGAGTCAGACATGACTTAAGCAACTTAGCACAGCACAGCACAGCAAACAACTGAAATTCCATTGTTATTCTTCTCCATGCATTGACCCACCAGTTTGAGTGGATTTTTATTGAAGGATCTTTCAGAGATAAGTAATCTAAATGCACCCTAGGCCTAGCAAAACATTCATTTTGTGATTGGTACATCCCATAAGTACTTACCATCACTACCCTAAAGAGAAATGAGAAGACTGCATTATACGTTAAGTAGCTAGGTGTAGGATTCTCTCGAATACAACTTAAGACAGAAGCAGCTAGCTAGAAGGCTAGATTGCAAACTGATCCTGCAGTCTCTCCTCCTTTCAGAGGGAAAAATCAGAGATCAGATTTCCTGTTCTGTACCTGCTGCATATACTAATGCATTCTTTCCAAGTACAAGATCTGTTTTACAGGTACAATCAATTGTATAACCTCCCAGAAGAGTTTTCTTCTAAATTTGCTCCACCCTCACCCCCAAGTACTCAAACTGAGATTTCTATATACACTTCCATACATTGAAAGGACCTTCTTTCTTTTTTATTTTCTCATTTACAGTGTAGAAACCAACATCTGTGTTGAGTAAGCAACTTCTAAAAACCTCTCTAATTTGGAATTTTCTTGATTTAATTCACATTGATAGACCATGGTTTGGGAATTAGACTTGAGTTACAACCTGAAATGCTCTAACTTTCTCACTTGATTATTTATACAAAAGAAGTCTCTTATCCTCAGTTTCTATAATTTTTAAATGGGTGTAGTAAAGCTGGTTCTTCATATTTTATGTAGCTTTTTTAAGGATAAAATAGAATCTTTTGATTCAAATGGAGTCAAATGTAATGTTTGTGACATAAGGTACTATTTAAACAAAATGAATGTTTAATTAGGAAACATATTTTCAGGGTATCACATGTATACTTCCTTTGTTGAGAAAAGACAGAGCTAGCAAATTAAAATTGCAATATATTTGACTACATTTATCTACAATTCATAATTCCTCTTAAACTTATCGATACTGGGATAAAAGGTTAATGTGCAAGGTTAGGATTATTGTTTACTGATTTTAGTTTAATTAATTGCTTTACATATTCTATTTTTACCTACCAAGGATACAGGCAATGAACACAATTGCTTGAAAAGTACAGGTCAATTGGTTTCAGTGATTTTTCAAATGGATAATGAGGTTTTTGATTCCTTTATTCTATTTAAAACAATGGTGAATCTCCACGCCTTAAATTTCTATAATGATTTCAGCTTAGATTAAGGAATGATTTGGTTGTCAGAGATAGGAGTTTTTAATCTCATTTTAACAGCTAATTATGGGGTAAGTTTAGAAAATCACAAGCAAGAAAGGAACTTTTTTCTTCTTAGGTAAAATGATAATAACCTTTACTTATTTTCTCTGCAATAAAGTTTTGGGGAGTATTTTGTTAATGTAATTCAGGATTAGAGAGTTACCCAAACTAATAAATAGAAAGACACTGGAGCAATTGCCTTGTGTCTACAGTTTTTTGGTGACTTTGTCCAGTTTAACTCATAGTGTTTATTTTAGTTTGATGATAGCTGTACATAATAGTAGGACCTCTCCTGAAGTTCTGAACATCTCTTATTACATAACAGCATAGCCTGCCTATTAAGCACTTGATGTGGATTAAGTGCCTATTCAACCACTTTCTGACTTTGTGACTTCACACAAGTTATTTACTCTATGTGAACCTTTAGTTTCTCTTTGGAATTGGAAATGAAAATATCTACTTCATAGTGCTTTTTTGAACCATTTAATGAAAGTAACTAAAATATGCCATAAATACTAGTAATTACATACTGACATCTGCCTTTTCTTATTGTACCCTGTGCAAACTTTGACTCAAATAGAGAAGAGTTTGAATCCTGGTAGTAATGTTTGTTTACCGTGGTTACTAATTATTTCCTCCCTTGCAGTAAATAGTAATCAAAAGCATATACATTTACACACCAAGCATGGATCTACCACTCAATGTTAAAAATGATACCATATGTGAAAGTGCTTTAACACATAGTAGGCATGCAATAACTATTCATTAAATAGACTACAAATTAGAGCATTTTTTTGTCTGCCTTTTTTGCTAAAAACATGGCTGTCAAATCAGGTGTGCTTATTTCTTTTGGAGGAAGTTGGCCCACAGAGTATCAGTTACCTTCAGCACATTTCACTTGCAGATAATACAGGCCAGTGATGGGAGAAAGGTTAAGAAGCAAGGAGAGAAGTGACAGACAAGTCCTCAGGCTGAGAGTATGAAACTCAGTGATAGGACAGCTGTGGAAACGCGATAAGAACTCAGTACTGCAAAGTGTGCCTCGGTGCGTAGGCAGGCTACTTTGCAAGCTGCCCTGTCTATGGCATGCCCCACCATGCTTGGTCATTAAATCCACAAATGCTTTCTGTCCTCCTACTCTTTCTTTAAGCACCACTACACAAACATGCGCAGAACCAAAGCAGCAACCACCTATATGAGGTTGCTGCCTTGGCATATCCAGTTTGGAATAAATGAGACCCACAGGGAATCCTGAATGAGAGTTTCTTTTAAGGATAATATTTTATTTCCCCAACCAATTTACAGAATGTTGGGGTAGTCGAGAAAGTTTTCAGATAAGCATCCAACTCCTATAACATGATTCTAAATCCTAGGTGGGGGGAAAAAAAAATCTTCACACCATTCTAAGGGGGAAACCCACGATCCACCTCAGGAAGACAGTAACCTATTTAAATTATTATATATTCAAATTGAGCTGAATTAGGAATAGAAACTTCTATTCCCAGATGTAGAAAAAGAATAAGTTGGAATTTTCTACTTTTTACAAATAAACTACTGAAATCCATTCGATCAATATTTTTGATCACTCATGCTGTAAGATAATGGCAGTACAGAGGAGAGAGTAGATGAAGTGAATAAATCTGTGCCATGTTTTGTCTTCAAAGATTCTATGTAAAAAATTTATGAGACAGCATAGACAGTATAAAGTATCAAAGATTCTACTCTGTGGTGCAATAGTATTTTTTCAGAGACCCTCTTTGATGTGCTAAGGGAGAGTTTTCTGTAATTCTGTAGCCTCAGAGCAATGTGTCCTGGTTCTGTGAGACCAGGAAAGAGGAAATACTTGGTCTGAGGACTTGTTGAAGAGAAAAATTATTCATGATTCCTGTTAAAGACAGTGAGTTTATTCAAGGGAGCTACTACATTACGGTTTGTACTAAGGGAAAGAAAGGGGACTAAACTCCAACCCCAGTGAGGACAAGTAGGGATTTATAATTAAGGAACAGGTGGAGGTCAGAGGACGAAAAATTAAGAGGAAATAGCAAGGTAAGGGAGATTCTTGCTATGTATGCTCATTAGATTTGTTGTTGAAGACAGGCTAGGGTGATGGACTTTGAGGGTGGGGGGTAAGGAATTCAAATTATTAATAGATATCTAAAATGGGCAAATATTAAGGGTTGGAAATGTTCGCTAAGCTGACTCAAGTATTCTTGTGCAAACTGAATTCTTTAGGTACAGAGAGGGAAGCTCAAGTCAGACCTTGTCCAATTAGGGGCTCAGGAGAGCCCGATTAAAGTTAGGTCAAGGAAGAGTCTTTGTCAGACCTGAAAGTAAGACTTTAGAGGCAAGGATATGGATGTACCTATGAGGTAAGGTAAAATAGATAATTCTAGCAGCTGGATAGCTTTTGCTTTATTTCTACCACCTAATATTGATTTGTGACATTCTCTTGAAAGCTGATATTCTGCTATAAGTTTTTTTGATCCATTTAAAGCACATTTTTAAGAGTTCATTTACACCATTTAAGAAAATGAAGTGTTTGTGTTGGGTTGGAGGTTGGAGGAAACAGAAAAAAAAAAAAAAATACAGCAGGGATACAGAATTATAGGTCAGACACAAGCACACGAGGTTGTCCTAGAGCCACATCTCCAAAGCAAGAACTTCATGTGAAAATAATATTTTTCATTAAATAAAAGAATGAAGACTTTCAAATAAATTAATATTTCTTTCTCTTGACTTTTCTTTCTCAGCCTAAGGCTGAGAAGTAAAATAAGTGACTTTACTTCATGATTCAGCTTAACTCATGTCTCTTATACCATGTAGCACTATTAAACATTTCTGGAAAATGTGCTAGAACACGAATCACACCAAAATAGTTTAAGATTCTACTTTAAATAACATGTAATGATATTTTTGTTCTCTAATACTAATTAACCCAGCATGTTTCACAGTGTTTGAGAATATTGCAGTTGAAATAAATTCATGTGATGAAAATTCAACACAAAAATATTATTTCTTCTGTAGAATAAATTATGTTTTAAATTGTATCAATGTAAAAATATCCATTTTAATAACTCTTTAATCTACAAAAATAAACTTCTAATTATATATGTATTTTAATCATGTACAGTTAAATAGAAGATATAACTACTCTCAATTCATTATTTGGATTCTTTCTGCTGATAAAGCTAAGGCAGTAAATAACAACCCTAGTTAGCAAATACCAGTCCAAAGTAGATTGGCTCTATTCCTAGTAAGAACCGGTGAGGAATTACTAAAAGAAATTTGGCCACCTGATTCAAAGAACTGACTCGTTAGAAAAGACCCTGATACTGGGAAAGATTGAAAGCAGGAGGAGAAGGCAAAGGCAGAGGATAAGATGGTTAGATGGCATCATTATGAGTTTGAGCAAGCTCCAGAAGTTGGTGATGGACAGAAAAGCCTGGCATTGCTGCAGACCATGGAGTCACAAACAGCTGGACATTACTGAGCAACTGAGCTGAACTACAAAAAGAAAATCTCACCACAAAGTCCACATCTTGCTTCTCTTTCCAGGGATTTATTCTCAAGAAATAGTGCTTCAATAAGCAACATAACATCAGGTGGTGCTGAGTCCTATTAGTATTAATATTTGGCTAGTATTAATCTTTGGATGCAAAGATTATTGTAACAGGTGTTAACATAGTACAACAATATTTTTACCATTCACTTCATTTAGGATCTAGACCGATTTTAAGATATATAAATCTATTTCTTTTAAAATATTGTCCTAGTATTGCATGATGAAATTGTGAATGCTCTAAAAATAAATAAGAGCACTGTACCATCAGTCAGTAGTAGTACTTTGTCACAATTTGATGCTTAGAGGAGTATGTGCCCAAATCACATAGCTAGAAAATGGTAGTACCAGTGCTTGAACAAAGGATGGCTGTGTTTCAGAGACCATGCACTTAAACTTTATTCTTAGCTATTAATACTATGCGTTAGGAATTGTGTTAAATATACTCTAACACAAATTAGATCACATACAGTAAAATTTACTTAAAAATACCATTAATTTTGGGGCTTCCCTGGTGGTTCAGTTGGTAAAGAATTTGTCTGCTATGTAGGAGACCCAAGTTTGAGTCCTGGTTTAGGAAGGTCCCCTGAAGAAGGAAATGTTTACCCATTCCGGTATTCTTGCCTGGGAAATCTCATGGACAGAGGAGCCTGGAGGACTACAGTCCATGAGGTCACAAAGACTCAGATACGACTGAGAGACTAAGCATACATCCACACCATGCTTATAAATTCCCTAGTTTCTTTGTTTCCAGGCTGAAAGTTAAAATATTAAGCTGGTTACCTGGCTATACAAAAACTTGATAGTTGATAAACCCACCAAGGAGATGGCATTTAAAGGGGTTTTGTAAGATAATGTGTCATTAGTTTACAGTAAATAATGGAGAGGGGTGTGTGCCTGTGTGTTTTGTCGCTTAGTCGTGTCCAACTGTTTGCAACCCCATGAACTGTGACCCGCCAGGCTCCTCTGTCCACAGGATTCTCCAGGCAAGAACAATGGAGTGGGTTACCATTTCCTTTTCCAGGGGATCTTCCCCACCCAGGGATTGAACCCAGGTCTCCTGCATTGCAGGCAGATGCTTTACCGTCTGAGCTACTAAGATAATGTTTTATTAGTTTATGGTAAATAATGGAAAGGGGTAGTCACACTTTAAGAAGAGAATACGGGCAAAGCCATGGTGAAGTTGAACAGAATGTGCCCCAAGGTTTTGATCTGATGGTTTAGTGCAACTAGAGCAAACAGTGTGATGATATCTTGGGAAGTGATGCTGAACTATTAGCATGATAGGTTATAAAGGGCTTTCTGTGCTAAGCTAAGGAGTGTGAATTTTATTCTGAAAGTTTCAGGGAGCATTGATGGATTTTAAGCAAGGCTTAACTTGACCAGATTTGTAATTCAGAATGACCACTCTTACAATGGTGTAGAGAATTGTCTAGGAGAAACCATCCAGGAGACCACTGGGTAATTTAATCAAGAAGTAATGGGATCCTACCTAGAGCAGCAGTGGAGAGAATAGAGAAAAGGCAAAGGCATGAGATTAGTGGTTTAAAAATTCAGCAACTGATTGGATCTTAGGGCTAAATAACAGCTTAGGAAGACTCAGTTTTCTATCTTGGCAATTGCATGCTTCAGTTTATCAATAAAGGGAATACAGGAGTAGGTATAAGCCTGGAGGCAAGCTACAATTTAGTTTTGGATGAGACTGTAGGATTTTAGAAGAAAATAAAGACTCTTTGCTTTCTAAGGTTGGGGGAAAAAAAAATCACCAGTGCATGTTTGGCCTTCAAAAGAGAAACTGAACCAAACTCTTTTATTATATATTGTCAGTTGCTCAAGCGGAAATGTTTGATCTTACAAATGATGAATGAAGTCTTTTTCCTCTCTATCCAAACAATTTTCAGATAACTGCCATGTGCTTGCAACCATAGCTGGTTTCTCCAGTTTAGCTTCTCTAAAGATATTGGTTAACTTTTAAAGTTTAGACTGCACAGCTTACTGGAAATGTCTCAGGAGCATCAATTCTATAATAATGGGTTGGTTAATTATATGCAATCACTGAACAAATGTTAGCAACTTGCATCTTATATCACTAGCATTTCTCATTTTTTGTATATGTCTTTAGAATTTGTCAAACAAGATTTCTCTTTCTAGACTTCAATTTTTAAACATCATCTCCACTTCTAAAACATTCAAATAATACGCCAAAAACTATTACTCTTGCTTCAACTGAAATGATCTCAGAAACAATTTGAATTATAATAATGAAATAGAATATTTATTTAAAAGTTACTTTCAATGTTAATGAAGTTAGAAAGCCATCGTAAATATAATGAGGGTATGGTGATTGATAGAAAAGAAATTCATGAGCCAAGAATGCCTTTTAATTGCGTTCAACTTTCTTTCAGATGTAATGATTACATGATGTTAAATGTGTGTGCTTTTATTTTCTCAAATACATTCAGAAGGTATTAGTGACTATTTTTGAGAAAAGATGTGATTTTAAAATGCAAATAAGTACATGTGGTAAATTTTTCATTTTAGCAATTATCACTGAAAAATCAGTCCTTAAATAATCAAGAGCTGATGCCGTATAATTTAATAATGTCAAACTCATTTTCATTTTTAGAATTTCCACTTGACCAAAGGTAAATTCAGTATTTGTCTGTCCTATGTTACGTGTGGTGAGCCTGGGCTCTGTTTATATTCTCCTATTACCCTTTGTACTGGTGTTATGACATGTTTCAGTTTCCAAAAATTGCCATAATGAAATACCACAAACTGGATGGCCTAAAACAATGGAAATGTATTCTCTAAAATTCTGAAAGCCAAAAATATGAAATCAGGGTCTCAGTAGGGCCTTGTCTCCTCTAGAGAAGACTCATTCCATGCTTCTTCCAGCTTCTAGTGGTGGCCCCAGGAGTTCCTTATTTTGCAACTGCCTCTCTTCAGTCTCTGACCTTGTTGCACACAGCCTTTCCCCTACCATGTCTCCTCTGTGTCTCTATATCCAAATGTCCCTCTCCTTTCTCTTTATAGACACCAGTCACTGGATCCTAATCCACAATAACCTCGTCTTAACTTGATTACAGTTGCAAAGACCTATTTCCAAATAAGGCTATGTTCTGGAGATCTTGGTGGACATGCATTTTGGAGCACACTGTTCAATTCAGTATATGATATTTATCAATATGGTTTGAGTTAGAGTTGCATGAAATTACACCTTTCCCCTACAGAAACCTTTGGAACTTTGTAGCCCTAGAGTGAGTGAAGGGAAGTCGTTCAGTCGTGTCTGACTCTTTGCGACCCCAAGGACTATAGCCTACCAGGCTCCTCTGTCCATGGGATTTTCCAGGCAATAGTACTGGAGTAGATTGTCATTTCCTTCTCCAAATTGGTATATTCCCAATAACACCTTGCACAGTTCCTCTTCCTAAATAGAGTCCAGATAAATATTTAATTAAATTGTACTGACTTCTGGTTAAACATAGTCTTTCAACTTCATATAAGTTGCTTTCCCTCAGGGAACTCTACCTATATTATTTTTTAAAAAATAATTAAAATGTAAATATCTGTAATGACAGAATATAAAATGAAATTGCAACTGGACAAGATATAAACACAGTTTTGGAAGATGGAACTTAGTCTGAAATATAACTGAATTGGTGAAACAGAAAAAGGCAAAGTGTGCAGAAAGAAAGGGTAAAGATGGAAGCAAGGTGATTTTCCAGCAGATTCCTAGAAAGACAGGAATTTAAGAACCAGGGAACTTGGAAGGTGAGAGTAAAGAATGGGCTTGAAAATAAGAGAACTAGTGGACAGACCTATTGAAGGTACCCTTAGAATCAGCATACACAGTCCCCTCCTAGGTAGCCTGTGACTATCTTGACCCAGATCTACAAGAGCTGGTAGATTGTCTCCTTCTCTCATGGAGAAATTATTGAGAAAATTCCTGAATGCAAAACACCAGGGATATTGAAGGATAAAGTTTCTGTAATTGAACAGTAAGACCCTCCGCTCTATTCCCTCATCCATTTGAAGGCCAACAGCCATACTTATGCTCCAAGGCCAGAAACTATGCATATAGATAGGTTTTTTTCTCTAGAGAATCTGACCCACCATACAGAAAATAAGGAAGATACTAATATTGGGGGCTTTCCAATAGAAATGATGATTTGCTGTTTTATCACCCTAAAATGAATTCTACAAATCAACAAGCTCTACCCATGCGACACAGAACATATGAAATGCTTTAAGTCCCTTACTGTTAAATCTGAATGAATCTTCAAAGATGAACAGATATTTCAGGAAAATCTAAAACAGGAAAAACAGAGAATAAAAGTACCATAGAGTATAGGAACTCTAAGGAAATATCCTTATGGCAACTCCCTCACCATCAAGTCTTTGATCAAATGTCATATTCTTTGAGAGGTTACCCAAATCACTTTATTCAAAATTGTGCATGACTTTTTCCTCCAGTACTCTCTACCCATCTTGCCCTATTCTTTTTCTTTTCCCATAGCAATTATTTTCTATTGAAGTGAATGCATTACTGACTATAATCTATTAATTTATCAGATCTATTCTTTATGCCCCTCCCCTTTAAATTACAAGCTTCATGAGAGCAGATGTCTTCTTTGTTTGCTGATTTGTCCCAAGTGCCTAAAACAGAGCCTGGAAAATTAGAAACATGAACTATGTATTGAATAATTGAATTGCATTAGTTTTAAGACATGGAAATAGTAGATAAAAGAATTGAAAGGGGTTGGCTCTCTGAGCCCATCTGGGGAGTAGAAAAAAATGGAGCCAAATGTGATTTCTATAAGACTGTTTGTACTATCTGTTTTTTTTTAATGTTTTTACAAGCATTTCTTATAGAAAAGTAAACTAAATCTTCAAGTAAAAAAAAAATTTGAATTTTCCATTTAATAGATGATCGACAAACAAGGGCAATGAAGTAGCTAATGTTTGTTCCTTTGCTTGTGCTATCGTTGACAACAACATTCTCACTTTCCATCTGAGACCATGTGAATGATTCTTATATCTGTGATTTACTTTGGAATTCTGCCAGGTACTCTGTGCTAAGTATGCATGAGTATATACTTCCGGCTTTCCACTCTTCCATTGCCTTTAAAAATCTCAGTTCCAATCCATATGATAGACTATCTCATCTTTCTTTTTACTATTATTAATAGTATAAATTAATATATAGAAATGGGAAAACAAGATCCTATTGATAAACTTTTCTGGTATTCACACAAATTAGGGATTTAGGAAAGTTTTGGGGACATATCTCTTACAAATGAATGTAGTCTACTGGACCCATGACAACAGTTTCTCCATGATACTGATAAGCCCATGACTAGCCTAATACAATCTTATAGCTAGATATAAATTGTATTTTTAGCAAACCTTATTTCTTAATGCATTAACAATTGAGACAAATTAGTGTTCAATCAAATGTAAGACTTAATCAACATAGTTTTCAAAGGAAAAATGATAAGCATGATTCAAAGTGAACAATTTTGTAAATAAAGAACAGAAACTACAGTGAATTGGTATAAATGATTAAGAGGAACTTGCTACAGAGGGCTCTCTGTAAAAGTAAAGTCATTATAGTCTAAAGTGAATATAAATTAGCAGTTCAATGCAGTCCCATAAAATTTCCAAAATAACAAAATGTATCCTTACCTCTGTATTTATCATTGATTAGTTCTAGTTCAGTTTAGTTGTGTGCCATCTTTATAATGCATCTTGCTATTACAGAGTAACTAGGTTATGTTTTCTCACTAATCATCTTAATACTATAAGCAAATTGCCTTATGATTGTTTTAGATGGAGTACATCTAGACTAGCAGTCTCTGACTAAAAGTAGGCATGATTTGTGATTTGACAACTTCCGATTATGTCATCCAAATGCAAAAATTCCTTAAAAACTATATTTTGCATTGCCTAAAGGAAATTTTTTTTACTATAGTTCTAAACATATTTGTAAAATTAGGCATAAAATAAGGTTAAAATTGCATTATTTATCCTGTATGCTAAAAAGTTAATTATCTAATCATAATAGTCTAATATCGAATCATTCTATGCTTATTGAGTGCCTGTTTTCTGTCAAATACTGTGTTGGGCTCTGTTAAGATAAAGATGAACAACACTGAGATATGTTAGTGCCCTGATGAGTTTGCTTTGTAGTTGGAGAGGTATATCACTGAAACACTTATAAAATGATCAATAATTGCATACTCTGGTTATACTATGAATAACAAAATGAGATATTAAAGCAAGGGTCCCTAATTTTAAGTGAGCAAATTCATACAAAGTTTGTATGAGGAAATGACATCTAGACAGAGATCATAATGATTAAGAGAAGCTTGCTACACAGGGCACTCAGTATATTCAATGTCTCTAAGGCAGGCAGAGCAAAGTTGGTGTCATCAGAACACACTGATCTCAGAAATAACTTGAGACACAAAACAGAGAAGCAGGGACCAGATTATTAGAGGCCCTGTAAGTCATTTTAAGTATATCAATTTTTATCCTGAGTACAATGGGAATCACTAGAGGAGTCTAAGTAATCATGACACAAAAAGTAGTCATGATTGAGTAGTTTTAAAAGCATTCTAAATATTTTGTGTTCCATGGATTAAAGAAAGACAAGAAAGACTAAGCAAAATAAATCTAGTTGGGATGACATTTCACAGTGGCTGTAGAAGTGAAGAGAATTGAACAGAAGCTTAAATAAATAAGTTTAAAAAGTGAATTGTGTATCAAAAAAAAAAAAAAGACAAGACACTTATAAAATCAGAATTTAACCTATATGCAGAAAACATATGTAGGTTGATGTTTATTGTGGAGGAATATTTAGACCTATAGTTGTAAAATAAAATGAAAATGAATAAAAGAGTTCAGATTTAAGCTTCCCAGTTATGTTAATGAATGAGCAGTTATTTCTCAAGGACATGAAGATATAGGTTGTCCTAACTACATCTGTATGTCTTTCCCAAACACCATACTATCATGCTGTTGACATAAAATGGAGAAAATAATTATGTTATACTAATGGAAATTCACTTTTGAGAAAAAATGTTTTAGATATCAAGTTACTGTTGTCATCATTTTATTATCATTAAGACATATAAAATCATCTTACTCGTGTGACTCTTACAAAGAGGAAGGGTTTTTTTGAGAGTTATTATAGATAATCTGAAGTCCACGGCAATATATAAATGATCCCAAATAAGGAAAGTCTGAGGGCAAAAAACTATAAGAAATACCTGCTGAAAATTAGGATTTTTCAACTTCAACACTATTGAAATTTTGTACTGAATAATTCTTTTCTAGAGAGACTGACCTGTACATTATTACCCCTACTAGTTCTGGTAGCAACATTCATTCCCCAAATCATAACAATGATCAAAAATGTCTCCAGACATTTGGTCAAAATCACCTTGGTTGTTAAACAGTGCTGTAAATCTACCTTTCTGCATATTTGCTTTTCTATCCATTAACTAACACTGAAAAAACAAAATCTTGGGTTGATTTTCAAAAGTAATATGTAATGTAGTTGATCAATTTGCTATTCTAATTTGATTTACTGCATACCTCCTTGTATTTGCTGGAGACACAATTTGTTTTTCCCACCATCCATAATCTTCATCTGCCGATAGTCACAGTCTACATTATAATTATAGTAGAACCTGAAATGATTAGGGTAATAATAAAATTGGCACAGAAACTATGAAGCTTAGTCAAAGTATATTAATTAGCAAACACATTTAAGTCTTTTATATTAAGAAAAATAGACTCCTTTCTATTTCATGCTCATTGTAATGGAAACATTATTTTTAAGCCAGTATTGCTGGCAGGATTAATAACTGCCTTCCTGTCTAATCATATTTTATAAGTTTTTATTATATACAAGTTTATAATGGACTTCTATTGAATAGCTAATGGTTTAGCTTCTAATTATTCAATATGTAAATAATTCAGGACAATTTGGAGAAAGAGAGGAATTAAATATAGACAGCTCATTGCTAAGGAATTTTCTCTTGCATGCTTATGTATTTCCTTCAATTATCTTTTCCCTCCTGCTTCAGCTTTTTTATTGCTCCTCTACTGATTTGGTTATCATAATCTCTGCAGAACTGCAAAACACTTCAAGTTCCTTCTGCAACCTTCCAAAAAAGTCAATGAAAATGGCTATTAAACATCTTATAATTAAATATTCCTTTAGCTTTTCTGTCCCATTTAAGCTGGTATCTTGCACTATTACAATTTTTGAAGTTTTCTATCTATAGTCTATCTGCCATACAAATTAAAATGTAAGATGAAATTAAATCTGATTTTAAAAAGAAAAGGTTTATAAAGAAAAGAGTTTCCAAGGATTAGAAAGAAACAATCCCAATAATCAGCATATATCCAAATCTCATCCATGAGTAATATTTAAATTTTATCAGATGCTATGGAGAACCAAAGGAACGAAGAGATAAAACTCTATTCCCATCTGTTTTTCTTAAAACTCTATTTCTGCACCCTTTATGTTCATAACTTGTTTAATAACAAATGTATCAATTTCCCAAGTTCAAACGTTTTTTCTGTTGTTCTAATGGTAACACTATTATTCTCCCAGCTCCCCTCTTACTCTTCCATTGCCTCTCACATTCTAAGTCACTAGTTTACTTAGTGATTTCACTAAGCATCTACTATATGCAAGTGTTGTGCTAGGATACATCCATGCCTACTTTAAAATAAGTCTTAAATTATTTTAAATAAAAGAGCACTTTTAGGGCCATGTTAGGTTTATATGACTTAATATATGTAAAACTCTTAAATAGTCACCCATAGCAATTACCATTCTATGTCACTGCCAACACCCTAAGTTCACCCTAATGTCTAACCTTTGTATTAATCCTTTATTCTCATCTCCCTACTTTGAATTTTCCAATGTTTCTTCCTATTCTACCTACTGATAAAGAGAAACTTTCTAAGATTCCCTACCCAACCATCAGTACTGATGGTTTTATTTTATGCTAATGAAATATTCTGATTACTCTTACTTAAAACTTCAATTATTAGGACTATTTTTAAATATACAAGCAACTCCTACAGCTCAACTCCAGAAAAATAAATGACCCAATCAAAAAATGGGCCAAAGAACTAAATAGACATTTCTCCAAAGAAGACATACAGATGGCTAACAAACACATGAAAAGATGCTCAACATCACTCATTATCAGAGAAATGCAAATCAAAACCACTATGAGGTACCATTTCACACCAGTCAGAATGGCTGCGATCCAAAAGTCTACAAATAATAAGTGCTGGAGAGGGTGTGGAGAAAAGGGAACCCTCTTACACTGTTGGTGGGAATGCAAACTAGTACAGCCACTATGGAGAACAGTGTGGAGATTCCCTAAAAAACTGGAAATAGAACTGCCTTATGATCCAGCAATCCCACTGCTGGGCATACACACTGAGGAAACCAGAAGGGGAAGAGACACGTGTACGCCAATGTTCATCACAGCACTGTTTATAATAGCCAGGACATGGAAGCAACCTAGATGTCCATCAGCAGATGAATGGATAAGAAAGCCTTGGTACATATACACAATGGAGTATTACTCAGCCATTAAAAAGAATACATTTGAATCAGTTCTAATGAGGTGGATGAAACTGGAGCCTATTATACAGAGTGAAGTAAGCCAGAAGGAAAAACATAAATACAGTATACTAACGCATATATATGGAATTTAGAAAGATGGTAACAATAACCCTGTGTACGAGACAGCAAAAGAGACACTGATGTATAGAACAGTCTTATGGACTCTGTGGGAGAGGGAGAGGGTGGGAAGATTTGGGAGAGTGACATTGAAACATGTAGAATATCATGTAAGAAACGAGTTGCCAGTCCAGGTTCGATGCGCGATACTGGATGCTTGGGGCTGGTGCACTGGGACGACCCAGAGGGATGGTGTGGGGAGGGAGGAGGGAGTAGGGTTCAGGATGGGGAACACATGTATGCCTGTGGCGGATTCATTTTGATATTTGGCAAAACTAATACAATTATGTAAAGTTTAAAAATAAAATAAAATTTTAAAAAAAATAAATGAAGAATAAGGATGGGGAACAAATGTATACCTGTGGCAGATTCATTTCGATATTTGGCAAAACTAATACAATATTGTAAAGTTTAAAAATAAAATAAAATTAAAAAAAATAAAAAAATAAAATAAATATTGCTTGGGAAACTAGTTGAAATAACTCTCTCTTCCAATCTATAAGCCTTTTGGGTAGATACACAATTAAATGTAATAAATACAAATACTTAATTAGCTTTTGCTGTATGTATTTGGATTTTTGTACATCTGTTTTTCTACCTTTTTAACGCATGCCATCAATTCAAAATTGCTCCTTCTGAAATGGTGGGAGAAGGCAAAATCTTGCTATTCTTTGGGTTTTTCATTCATCTCATTCTGCTTCTTCACTGCACTCATAACACCATATGCCTAGCTCTATTTTTTCTCATATAACAATGGTAAAAAGATGGAAACTATTTTTTAAATTATTTGTTTCTCACCACAAGCCTGATTCCAGACTTGGAATTAACAGCGAATTTCTGAATCCCAGGTAAGAGACTAGGAAGTTCTAGAGATGAAGGGGTAATTTCTGGACAGATTTGGAAATACTGTGGCCACTGACTCTTATTTGTGTCTTTATAGTCTAAAGCCAGTAGGAGCTACTAAAACATGCAATGCATTTTAATGCTACAGAGCTATTTCAGGAAAAAATCCATTCTTAAAGTCAGTATGCTTAATGATGCAGAGGTATAAACATTTATAAAAGTCTTAAATCCTACCACCAATGTAAGATTTTAACACTAATTGCTTTAGATAGAACTGTCTCATGGTACACTTTAATATATTCTAGAACCTCCCACATCACTTAGCATAGGCTTGCTTTAGGACTCCCGCTAGGACAATCAAAGGCACTGTAAAAATTGGTTTCAATCTATTTCTTTATTGTCTTGATTCATCTATGTGAGTCTGTTAGGGAGCAGTAGGATAACACAGAAACTTCTTTATTTAAAATATCAAAAGCAACCAGAGCCACATTTATAAGGTTCATTTTTCTTCACTCAGCATTCTCTCTACTCACTGACATAGTCATAACTCCTAGGAGATGAATGCAAAATAGATCCTTAGTATTGATTTGAAATTAACTTAAACTCCACCCTCAGTTCATCCCCATCACCTGTCTAAAGTGTAGGAGTAGAAGAAGGAAATAACCATAGTCTGTGTGTGTATAAATTTTTTAACTAAAATAATGCATTGTTAATTGCATAGATTTGAACATATGGTCAGCTCAATTATTTTTTTTTTAATCTAATTTGTCAGAAGGTAAAGAGAAATAATGATGGAGCAATTATCCCTCTGAACTTATTTCTTAATTATCCAGGCAAGACTGCTAATGATGTCTATTTCCTAGGTTCCACTGACAGTACAGTAATTAAAGGTCATGAGAGAACATTTGTTCCAAGGAGACATAAAGTCAAAATGGTAAACTCAGAATATAAACCTGAAGTCTAATATGAGTACAAGTTCATGGTGCAGAACCAGTAGTCTAGAGATTTTTATAGCCCTTGTGTTAAATCATAGAATTTATTTTGTTTCATAACTCTAAACCCCATTAACCAGCCATGATTGGTAGTCTAATACTCTAGGAATTGAGCTCAAAGCTGAGAATGTATCTGATGAGTTCATCCAAGAACTCTTTAAAACAAAACAAACACAAACAAAAATAAAAACCAAAACCTGAGGTGCCATCTCATGTTGAGAAGCTATTTTAAGTTTAATTTCCAGGCACTCAAGCCAATCTCATAAGTAGAAAAGTCATAAACTGTAATATGCTAATAAGAGGCTTTACAACACGAAAATGGTATTATAAGAGGAGCATTACCTTTGAGTCACTCTCTGGGGCCAAGGTCACCTCAAGTAGGAGAGCCACCCACAAGCCTAGGTGTTTAAAACTACCATGTGAGGAAATGTTTCAATGAAATCAGGGCTCATCTAAAATAAACCTAGTGCTGTTCTACTTTTTCTCATGATGCACAACATCATATGCTCATATAATAAAATATAACTACTCCTGAGAAAAAAGTTAGTTTTTTCTTCCAGAAGAATTCAAAAGAGACAAAGATTTCTCCAATAGTCTCTTGAAATCCACCTTTGTTGTCGGAGCATAGCTACTCTTATAAAAGTACATATTTCCAATTATTATTTGGTTATTGATATACATCTAAAATAATGGTTTTCTCCTCAGTAAGTATCATTTTAAAATACTTATATTGTATTATATCATAGTTACATTATATTAACTTATAATTAATTTATATTACAGTTCTATAAAATAGAACTATATTGTATGTTTCTTTAAGCAACAATGATACAATAAATTCTTGTTTTGAGAAAACTGTTAGTTACATTTTATTTTAAGGAGAAAATAGTGCAGAAAAAAATAAAGTAGGCTTGAAAGTTTCACTCATTGTACTCATGTCATTTTTAGAATATACACTATTATTTTGACATAATTTCACTTTCAGCTTTATACATATGAAAAAAAAAAAGGTGTGTTTTCAATAGCAGGTGTTAATTAGAAGGGCAACTTTTGCCTTGAGTGTTTAAATGAAATTTAGAAAACTCCCTTCTAAAATCTGCTTTGAAGGATGTTTTCCTGCCCACCCAGTGTTTCATTGTGAACCAAAAAGCTCACATTTAGGAAACTAAAATTCTTGATCACTGTTTTTTATTAGGATAATAAAGAAATCAATTTTGATTTGAATAATACATTCTTTACCTTCTTAAGGTTCACTGATACAAGTACTTACTAGTTAGACACTAGCTTTTCTTCAATTACTAATATTTAATTTAAAATTTTGGTGAATCTTAAAAACAATTATTCAGATTAATGACTACCTTATTTTACCGTAATTTTTAAGTGTATAGTTACTCAATAAAGCATAAGGCTCTGCATAAAAATTACCTCTTCAAGACTAAATTCATGTTTACGTTAATATACAGAAGTGAAAGTCACTCAGTTATGTCTGACTCTTTGCGACCCCACGGACTCTACAGTCCATGGAATTCTCCAGGCCAGAATACTAGAGTGGGAGGTCTATCCCTTCTCCAGCAGATCTTCCTAACCAGGAATTGAGCCGGGGTCTCCTGCATTGAAGGCAGATTCTTTATCAACTGAGTTATCAGGGAAGTACGTGATATAAAGAAAGGTGGTTACAGATAGAAATATTCATAGTTTTATATATATATATATATACACACACATATATATATACATTATATGTATATTATCTTTATCAACTGACAGGGCCTAGAAACAATGACCCCCAGTAACAATGAGCGTATCTAGATACTAGCTCTGGTTTCTAAAATAGTTTTCCAATAAAAATACTTCCTTGGAGAAATGTGTGATTCTAGGACTAGGGTAAGAAATATATAGGCTGAATCTGGAACATCTTTTAGTGCATAGAAGTAAGAAAGCACTTAGAAAAACGCACAGTAACAGGGGAATGCCAAAGGAAAAAAGGATAAAATTGAAACAGCTCCCAATACCCAAGCTGGAGCAATCTGTTCAATAAAATAGATAATATAATATTAATTTATAACCCAAAGTGTAAAATAAATATTTATGAATCCATCCTAATATGAATAAATGGCTGAATGAATAGATAAATACGTGGATGAAAATAGATTAATCTCCCATATGAATTCTAAATAATTCTAAATAATTTGTATAAACACAGCACTTTCAAGGAAGTAAAGCCGAACTCCCTACTCCTTCAGTGTGGGCTGCTCATAGTGATTTCCTTCCAAAGCGTGCATTATGCAGAAGGAGAAAAGGAGTAATTTTGTAGTGGAGAGCTTTGATGAATTTCAATAGAGAGGCTTCCTTCATTATACCTAGTCAGTACTTCTCAAAATTGTCAAGGTCTTCTAAAACAAGGTTAGTCTGAGAAACCGTCACAGCCAAGGGGAGTCTAAGGAGATACGACTGTTAAGTGTAATGGAGTATCTTGGATAGAATCCTGGAACAGAAAAAGGACATTAGGTAAAAAATGAGGCAATATGAATGAAGTATTGACTTCAGTTAATAATAATGTATCAACATCAGTTCATTAATTATGGAAAGTAAACCATACTAATTTAAGATGAATTTGAGAAAATATATGGGGAACATATAGGGACTCTTAGTACTATCTCTGTAACT
Organism: Bison bison bison; assembly: GCF_000754665.1. NCBI lineage: Eukaryota > Metazoa > Chordata > Mammalia > Artiodactyla > Bovidae > Bison > Bison bison. Next base: position 3,008,136 of record NW_011494948.1, on the reverse strand, counting down.
TTTCTGTAAATCTAAAACGGTTTTAAATTGAAAAACTATTTTTAAAAAGACACACCCTCAGTAAAATCAAAAAAAGAAACCCTATTATATGTTACTTTTCAGGCACCTATTGGTAAAGTATAAAGCTTCCTACATCCAGGGGAAAATGGCAGAGATGACCATGGACAAATAGTTTTAAGTTCTAGACATTGAAGCCATCTATTGCAGCATAGAGATGAAGAACAAGTTGTGCCTCAGTTAACTTGTAGGTATTTCAAGTGAGTAAGATGATGCTGAGAGAGAGAGGGAAGATGTGGGAAAGAGGAACATATTATGTGATCATTGAGTGAGTGAATGACAGTCATTCTGTTGTATCTGACTCTTTGCAACCCCATAGGCTGTAGGCTTCCAGGCTCCTGCGATTTCCCAGGCAAGAATACTGGAGCGGGTTGCCATTTCCTTCTCCAGGGGATATTCCCGACCCAGGGATTGAACACAGGTCTCTAGCATTGCAGGCAGATTCTTTACCATCTGAGCCACCATGGAAGCCTAATGTGATCATTACTAGGGATCTAAATAGCAGGGAATGTTTTTTAAAATGTTTCTGTGTCATTATGTTTCTTCATCCTGTTCTGGCCTAGCAATAGGCTTCTCATTTCATGTGTAGCTAAAAACTTCATGAGTTGTCCATGGTTATGGACTAGGGAAATTATACATTTCACTTTAGCTAATAGATTGGGAAGCCTCTACAGAAAATAAAACACGTTAATGTAGAAAGTAATAACAGTGGATTGTTGTTCAGTCACTAAGTTGTGTCTGAGTCTTTACGATCCGGTGGACTACAGCACTCCAGGCTTCCCTGTCTTTTACCATCTCCCAGAGCTTGTTCAAACTCATGTCCATTGAGTCAGTGAGGCCATCCAACCATCTCATCCTCTGTTGCCCCCTTCTCCTCTTGCCTTCAATCTTTCCCAGCATCAGAGTATTTTCCAATGAGTTGGCTCTTCCCATCAGGTGGCCAAAACACTGGAGCTTCAGCTTCAGCATCAGTCCTTTCAGTGAATATTCAGGGTTTAATGTCCTTTAGGATATCATAGAGGATAGATTAGGTTAAGTAAATAAATTTAAAATCAAGAAATTTATGATGCTTGACTTAATTTTATATCTATATACACATTATATTCTCACTTCTCACCCCCTCTCCCCTGCCCCCACTTTGGGGTAGGATATTTTTAGTTGGAAACCTAAAAAAATAAAAACTGAAGCGGAATACTATGAAAATCTTTTAATTTTATGAATTTTCCCAAGGAAGAGACATTTTCTGACCTTTGAAAAGTGTAATAATAGTAGATAAATTTTCATTTCAAATTACCTTGTGATAAACCAATAGAAGAGATAGTTTGTATGAAAAGTGTAAACAATATATACATATATATATATATAATAGTTGCTTGCTGTAGTCATCCCACATTTTATAACATAATATTAACAACTTAATAGAATACTGTTAAATCAGGTCTTCCAAATAACACTATTGGGAAATGCTGATTTATGTTATTGATATGTTAAAATCTAATCAAAACCTCTAATGAATTTACAGAGCAAAAGGTTAAGATGCTTTCCAGTATTTATTTAAGGAACCAAGTTATTTGCACCTCTGTTGGTGGCATCTTTTTCAAGAGATGTGAAATCCTGAAATTTCTTAGCCACTTAAATTTCCCATTTGAAAGGACCATCTTATAAGATGCTCCACATTTTGAAGAAAAGTATAAGGTTTTATTCCTAAAGGTTGTTACTGTATTACAAAGCATCATCACCACTCATGATTCGGTGTTATGGTAATACTGTTACAAGAAGTAATTACCTAAACTCAGAAGTTAATGCATATGCCTCAGAAAAATTATTGACAGTTATTTATCTTAGTTTCATATTACCTATTAATTTTTAAAGAAAGTGATGCCCACCAAGTTTTAGAAATATATATTTTGTAGCTAAAAAGAATGTTAATTAACATATATTGAGTCATTTTTGCTAATATTTGTGTGGTCTTACGTTATAAGACCCTTGTGGTTTTGAATTTTCTAGTCTGTGAAGCATAGTAAAATCACTAGATGATTTATAGGACAATTTCTTATTTTTAAATTTTATAATATAAACTCACTGGTGACAAAGGGTATGTCTTATTGCTACAGCATAGAAGAGTGCTTCACATACAAAATAAATGTTTTTTGACTGTCTAAATGATATTTTAATGTCCATCACTGGAAAAATATTATCAAACTAATCTCCCATGTTTATAAGTCATTTCCAAATGTTAACTTTAAAGTTAACATTAGTTGTTCATGCTAATTGTAATACTTTGATTCAGAGTTTCATACAAAATCATTAAATAAGTTTGGCTCCCTAACATAAAAATCAAGATTTCTGGTAGATAAAATTGATTATAAAATGTAAGTGATTAATAAATGGTTTTATAAAAATAAGTTGCTAACTATTTAACTTATGGCATCAACCAGCTTATCTTTACCATGCACGTGTGTCTGAGTATATATTTACATGGCAATTTTATAAATTTCTAAAGGATATTTCTAATCATTAACAGGAAATATGTACTTTTGAAAATTAAAACTCCATTTGCATTTATGTTCTAGATGGTAACTATTTTGCCTGCCCAGGGCACTTTTCGGTGAACTCTGCTTGCATGACAATGACTACCAAGAAATACAAAGCATCCATTTAATTGACCCATGAAACATAGGCACTTTATGTCTTATTGTCAGACAATGATTTTAATGATTAACTAAGGACCTCTTAATTCAATTAAAATTAACAATAAAAGGAAAACTCTCATACTACTGAACATCTTCTTGTTTGTCAGTATTTTTTCAAGTTTTACCTAATACAGTAAAGACCAAATGCTAGTTAATTACTAGGGGGTCACTTGAGTTTGTACATGGATTTATAGTATTATCATGATAGTTATACTGAGAAAATTTATCAAAATGTTTAAGAAAACATAAGAATAGAGATATTATGACTGGAGAAGGTAAAAAAATGGGGGAGATTACAGTGATTTTATCCATGATATAGCCTAGCATAGCATAGCACAATATCACATATTTTGCATGATATAATTGAATATGCATATAAGTTATACACATGCACACATTTAATCTTCTATGAGATAGGATCTTTCCAGGAAGAAGTCTAAAAAGGTAAAAACTGTTGGGAAGCATATTAAAATCTGTAAGTTTATAATTTTCCCAAAGGACATTTCCTGACATTTGGAAAACATAATTATAATAAATAAACTTTGATTTTGCATTACCCTATAGATACAAAACCAGTGGAAGAATTCAGATCACAGTGTAACGTTTGCACTTCAAACCATCAAATTCTTGAGATGAGAAGGAATAGGGTTATATGACCTAGATATTCATTTCCTGTATTTTCCCATATAAAGCCAAGAGTTACTGAAAAATAGCAAAAAAAATCCTAATGGGGAATCTTATGCTTTATTTAACCATTAGAGTTTCCTACTAGGCAGCCTCAATTTGCCTCCCAACATTTTACTTCAGAGTTTGGAAAGCAGGTGGGAAAGCAAAATATTGAAAAAGAAAATAATGATAATAAAAATAAAACCATGCTTTTAAAGGCATCTGAGAACAAGAACAAAAAAATGGATTCATTTTTCTGCTAGTACATGAACACCTTACTGGAGAGACATGTCAATTTGTTTCCTAAACTCTTTTTACAGGCTGAATATGAAATACTTATTTTAGCCATATCTTGATATGAAATACAGATTTTTCAGATATGTTTCTCAGGATTATCTTCAACAGTAAATATTATTAATACTCTCAAAATTATTATAAATAAGAATCCCTTTAGATATAAATTTGATTTACAATAAGCCCTTTGATTATCCATTTCATTAATATAATTTTAGCTTAGCCAACATATTGGTCCATGACCATTTAAGCTCACAAAATAACTGAGGAAACATTCAGAACCTTGAGTTTACACATAATTCTACCACGAATGATAGTGTACTAAATAACTTGCCCCTGTATGTCCAATATAACTAATCCTCATGAGGTTTGGCTGGATGGAGAAATTATAAAGTGCCCTATAATCTGGCAAGCTCCAAACCTGAGACACATCATGTAATATAAGACTACATTTTTATATTGCTGATTATAAATATCATAGCGCTGAGAAGGAAAAAGTGGCATTGAAACAGTGAAAAGACATATGGTGACTGGGTCATTTTTAAATGTGAATGGCATAAAAACATTTCTGCCCAAGTTTCTATACTAAAAAAGCCTTTAAAATGCCAGAAAACTCTTGGTAGCTTCATGACTGTGTACAGTCTCTTTGATCATATATTCATTCATAAGTTTTTGAGCATTTATTTGCTAGGCACTGTGCTATACATAATAGAGAGATCAAAGATAAATGATGTTAAGGATTTCACATTTCAGCAGAGGATGTAGAGGTACAGAAGGATAATTACAATAAAATGGTTAGAATTAAAGTAAGAAAATGAATAAGGAGCCAAATTGATCACATATAAGTGAACAACTTAATTGACCTGAGATAGTCAGAGGGTCTACAGAGCTTGATTCTTTTGAAGGACATTAAGAAAATAAGATTTTTTTCAAGTGAAAAAAAATTAAGAAAATGGATCTCTATCAGAAGTGACATGTGCAAAAACTCAGAATTGTGAGTGGACATTGCAAGTTCTGTGATAATTCCAAAAGAACTGGAGTTTGGAATGAATGGTGGAAACAAGAGAGAGTCAAGTGGGCTTGCAGTGTGGTTAAGGCAAAGTTGTAAAGGGAGGGTCATGTGAATGATGCTAAGGGTTAGGGTTAAAGGTCTTTGTTGTTAAAGGTATAATTTATAGCCCGACTAGGACTCATCTAATAACAAAGGGAATGCACTACCTGAGACAATAGGCTTACAGCAAGACTATTGTGAACGAACTAAAGTATATGCTCACCTACACAAGAGAGAGCAGAAGTTTTAGGTAGGGAAAGAGCATATTACGATCTGCTTATTTATTTTCAAAATGCTAATAGTAGTAGTAAGAAGGAAAAACAGGATAAAAATCTTTTGAGGCCCTGTTTTAATAGCTGAATAATTATGTAAGTCAGTAGCAGTAGAAAAAGGTAAGAAAACAATTTGAGATATATATGAAGTAGAATTAAAATGCTAATGTCATCAATTAAACGTGGAGTGAGAGAGAAGAGAGGAGAGAATATTCAGGCTATCTAAAAAAAGTTTACCTCAGAGAATGTGTGTATAGTGACAGTCTTATTTAGGAGAGAGTATTCTGTGGAAGGGAAAGTAATGGGTGCGGAATGGGAATTGAAATTAGGCTGTACAATGAGCTCAGTTTTTAGCATGTCACGTGACATGTCTGTCGCAGACCAGAAGCTTTCAGATACACTTCTTCTGAGAAGAAAAGTTAATTTACAGAAATAGAGTACATGCACTGTTATCTCCATACAATGAGTAGTTGATGCCATGCAAGTAGATGAGGTAACTAAGATGTAGAGGAAAAGAATAGTAAAGGTGGTGTTATAAGAAATATTAACATATAACAGTTCTCCATAAAATGAGAAGCCTGTAATCAAGACAGAGAATGACCAGAGTTAGGAAGAGATTATCAAAATCTTCTGTCCTGGAAGACAAGGACAGAAAGAACTAAAGAATAGTCAAGAGTCAAGTGCTTCAGGGATAAATGGAGGTTTGAGTAAAAGTGACCAATGAATATAGCACTTTAAATTACTAGGGATTTACCCAGGGCAGTTGAACCAGAGTAGTTGGGTCAGAAATCAGAATGTAATGGTGTTAAGGAATGTCTGCAGATAGCAAGAAGTAAAGCCATTAAGTGATTATTCTTCTGATTAGTTGGTGATGAAGAAAAGAAGAAAGATTGAGTGGCAGCATGAGAAAAATTTTTAGGATAGGTGAGTCTTGAACATTCTCTGTAAACTAAAGAGAAGTTAGAAGAGACAAAATCATGGCATTATAGTAAATATAGGGAAATTTGATAGAGCAATAGATGAGGCAGGTGGAATGGGATTTAACTTTGACAAAAAGTGAGGTACACCTTCCTTTAAGGCTGGGGAGAAAGTTAACAAGACAGGTACTATTCTCAGAACACAGAGAGGAAAAAAAGGATTTAAAAAGTTGAAACATTTCTATTTTAAGAGTATAGTTAAACAATGATATTTGTAATTCAGTACAATTCAATTCCAAGCTATTCATGGCAAATATATAAAGCTTTATATGAAATTTTAAGTAGTGAGAAATGGTAGTGAAATATTACTTTTATGGCTAATGGTGAAAATTTATTTTCTTATCTGCCCAATGATGATAGCTATCTGATTTAATAGGCTTTATTCCATTGTAGCTTGATATTGTCAAATAATTGTTGTAACAAAGAGCAGGTTAAAAAATTGATGCTTGTTGAGCTTCTGTTCTGCAACATGTACTATTTTTCATGTTTTCCAAAAGCACTGTGATAAAAGTGCTGTTGTCCATATTAGTAGAAAATGAAATCTAGGCTCAGAAAGATTAAGGTTGTGGTCATATAACTAGATAGTATCAGAGCCAAGATCCCACCATTAGAATCTGTGAGCTTCTTATTACACCAGGGTACTTTTCTCTGTAGGGCTGTCCACATTTTCAATACAACCTTTAAATTAAATTTTAAGAAACTACATTCATGAGGAATGACTAAAGTGTCACTTCAAGATTTTTATCTTCAAAAAGTTGTATGTGGCCTGATGGAGAAATGGTTGAAGGAAATGTTGGAGAGATGGATATGTGACTTTTCTTCATTGGTGGGAGCAGGGGGCGAACAAATTTGGATACTGTTAACATGGTTTCATTTACCTTGTCAAGCTGACTAGTTCTGGAGATATCTGACTACAAAACAACCAAGGGCATTAAGAGGGAGGAAAGTAAAAATTAAACCTGTAACAAGGGCAGGAACATATTTATGATGCTAGAATCATGTTAGAATCAAAAATTTTAAAGATGCTGTGAAATAAAGATCGTGGAAGGGCTGGAACCAGCAAACTATATTACTTCAATTATGGTTACTGTGACGAAGCTGTATCTATAGGACAAGTGTAGCACACAAAGAAAGTTAGGATGGAACCCCGAGAAGAGGATTATTTTAGGTTTACTTGTATTGAATATCATGTTCCTATGACTAATCCTGAGCATTATTTGCAAAACCAAGAACGTCAGCAATGTTTAGGTTAATTTCTTTGGAAATGTTACACTCATTTCAAAATACCAAAGAACCTGGAAGGGCATGCCAGTAATACTGCATCACAGTTATTTTTCCAGATACAAAGCTTATTTGTTTATGAAAAGTCAAAAAACTAAAGAAGGATTGAATATAGTGAAGGAAATTATAATTATTGCTTGCTTATCAGTTTCCCTCTATGTAAATATACTGAACAAATAATCATGAGGTACTCGGAATTCTTCAATATAAGCTATTTATCACACAGGGTCAATATACTTCCAACGTATTCACTGATTAATGCAGTACAATTAGAGAGACGTATGTATAGGCAGAGGCAAGATTCATTTTATGGTAAAGAGAAACGCTTTTTTTTCCTAGCCTTGGTTTAAATTTTTTCTTTGTTCAGTAACAAATTTCAAATGATGTTCACTTAATGGAGCCAAATAGTCATAAGGAAAAGGCAGTTGCAGACTTATAACTAAGCAGATAGTTTTGAGGAACAATTCTTTTTCTATTTGTCCTATCACTGGTAATAATTGGGATTACTTTCTAGCAGTTGGATACTTTCTGTATGAAAGAAAGTATGAAACTAAATTACAGAGGTTATGCTGAGCCCAAGAGAGAAAAGAAATGAGAAGACATAATTGAACCTGTAAAGGGTTCATTTGTAGTTGGGACATTTCCTCCTGGGAAATGAAATATCTTACAGCAATACAATGAATATACTTCTGATTTATGGTAATTAATTCTGAATGTGGGTTATCCAACACACTGCTCACAATAGAAGATGAATTGTACAACTGAATTATCAGGGCCTTGGAAGTAGAATTAACTTAACCTTAGCAGAAAGTGAAGTTTTGTACCTTATCTCCACATTGAAATCATAGATCAAACCATCCTGTTTTATTTCACTGCCCAGAGGTCTAATTATAAATGGGAAATGAAGCAAAGAAGGAATAGCTTTCCTATGTATTCTGCCATGACAAAAGTTTTGTTGGAAATCACACCAAGTTTAGTGAAAGACCGAATACCTTCACTCCATTCTTTCTAACCTCAATAAAGAGTCAGAAGACAGTAGATACTGTCCCATGTGAAAGAATGCTTCTTTATACCTAATTTTGGAATGGGATAGACAACAATGTTGAAAAGTGCACATACTTGCCTCTGCTAAAATGATAAATAATTAGAATGTGTTTCTAAAAGAAATGGGGGGACCCCCTTAATATTAGTTTATTTGAGCTTTAAACACAATCACTGACTGTATCTAGGTTGCAAAATTCAGCATTCATATTTGGTCTTCAGCTACTTCTGAAGGAAAAGAATTAATTAGCTATGTTCACTATCTCTTTAAATTGCTAAACGGTAAATTAGTTTAATCAAACTGCTGAATTAGATTTGAAGAGATAAACCATATAACTTCATGCAATCAATACCATGTATTCAGGAGAACAAACTCTGGAATTTCTTTATATAATCAGAATCAAATGTAGAACAGAAATTACACAAATTGAAGTAGTCAAATAGAAACAGGACAACACAAATGGTCTGAACGCTTTCAAATCTGTAAGATTTAATTTCAATAGAATAATTTTTGAATTTTTAATTCTCATTTTGCATTATTGAAAAACAAATTTATGGACTTCATGTTTTAGAGCAGTTTCAGTTCCACAGGAATACTGAACTTACCAGAGTGGTAGATACATTTGTTACCATTGATGACCCTACACTGACACAGCAGTTCAGTTCAGTTCAGTCACTCAGTCGTGTCTGACTCTTTGCGACCCCATGAATCGCAGCACGCCAGGCCTCCCTGTCCATCACCATCTCCTGGAGTTCACTCAAACTCACGTCCATCGAGTCAGTGATGCCATCCTGCCATCTCATCCTCTGTCATCCCCTTCTCCTCCTGCCCCCAATCCCTCCCAGCATCAGAGTCTTTTCCAGTGAGTCTACTCTTCGCATGAGGTGGCCAAAGTACTGAACATTGTACAGGAGACAGGGGTCAAGACCATCCCCATGGAAAAGAAATGCAAAAAGCAAAATGGCTGTTTGGGGAGGCCTTACAAATACCTGTGAAAAGAAAAGAAGCGAAAAACAAAGGAGAAAAGGAAAGATATAAGCATCTGAATGCAGAGTTCCAAAGAATAGCAAGAAGATATAAGAAAGCCTTCCTCAGCCATCAATGCAAAGAAATAGAGGAAAACAACAGAATGGGAAAGACTAGAGATCTCTTCAAGAAAATTAGAGATACCAAGGGAACATTTCATGCAAAGATGGGCTCGATAAAGGACAGAAATGGTATGGACCTAACAGAAGCAGAAGATATTAAGAGGTGGCAGGAATACACAGAAGAACTGTACAAAAAAGATCTTTATGACCCAGATAATCATGATGGTGTGATTACTGACCTAGAGCCAGACATCCTGGAATGTGAAGTCAAGTGGGCCTTAGAAAGCATCACTACGAACAAAGCTAGTGGAGGTGATGGAATTCCAGTTGAGCTATTCCAAATCCTGAAAGATGATGCTGTGAAAGTGCTGCACTCAATATGCCAGCAAATTTGGAAAACTCAGCAGTGGCCACAGTACTGGAAATGGTCTTTTTTCCTTCCAATCCCAAAGAAAGGCAATGCCAAAGAATGCTCAAACTACTGCACAATTGCACTCATCTCACATTGACACGTCATTGCCAGTCAAAGTCCATAGTTCATGTCACAGTTCTTACTCTTGATATTGTACATTCTATGGCTTTAGACAAAAGACGAATGGCATCATTATACTATCATATAGAGAGATTCAATGTTCTAAAAGTCTTTGCTCTGCTTATTCATCATTCTAACCCCTCATCCCCAGCAAACACTGATTTCTGTCACTATAGTTTTTCCTCTTATAATGTCATTTAGTTTGTTGTTGCTGTTCAGTCGCTAAGTCGTGTCTAACACTTTGTGACCCCATGGACTGTAGCACGCCAGGTTCCTCTGTCTTCCACCATTTCCTGGAGTTTGCTCAAGTTTATGTCCATGGAGTCAGTGATACTATCTAACCATCTCATCCTCTGCCACCCCATTCTGCTTTTGCCTGCAATCTTTCCCAGCATTAGGGTCTTTTCGAATGAGTTGGCTCTTCACATCAGGTGGCCAAAGTATTGGAGTTTCAGCTTCAGCTTCATTTCTTCCAATGAATATTTTAGGGTTGATTTCTTTTAGTTTTGACTGGTTTGATCCTTTTGCAGTCCAAGAGAAGAGTCTTCTCCAGCACCATGATTTGAAAGCAACAGTTCTTTGGTTCTCTGCCTTCTTTATGGTCCAACTGTCATATATGTACATGACTACTGGAAAAACCATAGCTTTGACTATAGGAAACTTTGTTGGCAAAGTGATGTCTCTGCTTTTTAATATGCTGTCTAGGTTTATCATCGGAGAAGGCGATGGCACCCCACTCCAGTACTCTTACCTGGAAAATCCCATGGACGGAGGAGCCTGGTAGGCTGCAGTCCATGGGATCGCTAAGAGTCGGGCACAACTGATCGACTTCACTTTCACTTTTCACTTTCATGCATTGGAGAAGGAAATGGCAACCCACTCCAGTATTCTCGCCTGGAGAATCCCAGGGACAGAGGAGCCTGGTGGGCTGCTGTCTATGGGGTCGCACAGAGTCGGACACGACTGAAGCGACTTAGCAGCAGTAGCAGCAGCAGGTTTGTCGTAGCTTTTCTTCCAAGGAGCATGTATCTTTTAATTTCGTAGCTGCAATCACCGTCCACAGTGATTTTGGAGCTCTAAGAAAATAAAATATATCACTGCTTCCATTTAATACAATATGTAGCCTTTTCAGAGTTGACTTTTTTCACTTAGTAATATGCATTCCAGTTTCCTCCATGACTTTTCATGGCCTGATAACTCATTCCTTTTTAATACTGAATAGTACTCCATTGTCTGGATATTTGTTCACCCATTCACCTACTGAGAGGCATCTTGTTTGTTTCCAAGTTTGGGCAGTTATATATAATGCAGCTATAAACACCATGAGCAGGTTTTTTTTTAAACATTCGTTTATAACTCCTCTGGGTAAATAAAAAGGAACATGATCACTGGATCATAAGATTGTATGTAGTGTTGTAAGAAACTCCTTAAGAGTCATCCCACATAGTTGTCCCATTTTGCTTTACTCCCAGCAATGAGTGAGAGTTCCTATTGGTACAAATTCTCTCCAGCATTTGGTATCATCAGTAATCCAGATTTTGCCCATTCTAACTGGTGTGTAGTAGTATCTCATCTTTTCAATCCATATTTCCTGGTGATATGTGTTGTAGAGCATATTTTAATGTATTTATTTGCCATCTACATGTCTTCTCTGGTGAGGTGTGTATTCAGATCTTTGGCTCATCTTTTCCCCAATTATTTTTATTATGGTAAAATATACATAACATGAAATTAATCTTTTCACAGTATTAATTGTCCAGTTTAGTGATATTAAATATATGTATAATGTGCAAAAATCACCACCACCCATCTCCATAGCTCATCTTATAAAACTGAAATTCTATACTCAGTAAATGATCACTTCCCATTCCACTTCATCCCATTCCCTGGTACCCACCATTTAAATTTCTGTCTCTATGATTTTGATTACTCTGAGTACCTAGTAGAAATGGAATCACATAGTATTTGTCTTTTTGTGACTAGTTTATTTCACTTAGTGTAGTCTATTCAAGGTTTATCTATGCTGCAGCATATTGCAGAATCTCCTTCCTTTATAAGACTGAATAATATTCCATTATATGCAGATACATATATATGTGTGTGTGTGTGTATTTATATATATGCCATGTTTTATTTATTCATTCATCTAACAGTGGACATGTGAGTGCTTCCACATTTTAAATTATGAATAATGCTGCTATGGAAACAGGTGTACAACTATCTCTTTTAGATCCCCCGTTCTTTTTTTTTTAAGTTCAGTATTATTATATGCACCATCAGTTTTCACAAGCAAAAAGTGCAATAATTTTAAAATAGTAATTTTAGAATCTAGTTAAAAGGCAGTGTGACAGATATTCTTTCTTTTTGGTTAAAAGACAAATTGACTATTATATACTGAAAATTGAAACTCCTAGAATATCATATCATATCATGTGATATTATATTACAGTGAGATCCTACTTTCAGTTCATGTGGATATACATTAAGAAGAGGAGTTGCTGGATCATGTGGAAATTTTATTTTCAATTCTTTGAGGAAACTCTATACTGTTTATCACAGCCATTCTACAATTGAAATTTCTATAGTTTTGACTTACATTTCTTCATGACTCATGAAGCTGAGCATCTTTTCTTGTGCTTATTGGACATTTGTATATCTTTTTTTTTGGAAAAGTATCTGTTTAAATTCCTGGCCCATAGTTTTGAATTGAACTGTTAGATTTCTTTTGTTATTGAGTTTTAGCTTTCTGTATATTCCAGATATTAATTCCTTAACAGATACATGATTTCTCCTATTCTGTGGGTTGTCTTTTCACTCTGTTGATAGTATATGCTAGTGAACTAAATGCTCTAAATTTCATGCAATTCAATTTGTGTATTTGTCTTGTGTTACCTATGCCTTTCATGTCGCATGCAAGAAGTCATTGCCAAATTCAATGTTTTGGAGCTTTTGTCCTAAGTTTTCTTCTAAATATTTATTGTTTAATGTCTTACATTGAAGATTTTGGTCCCTATTAATTTTTGTACATGGTGTTTGGCAAGTGCCCATCTTCATTTCTTTTACATGCCATGTGAATATCCAGGTTTTGGGGCACCATATATCCATTTCCTATTGAATGGTCCCGGCACCCTTGTTTAAAATCATCTGACTATATATGTGAGGGTTTATTTCTGGTCACTCTGTTCTGTTTCAGTGGTTTGTGTGTCTGTACCACACTATTTTTATTATTGTACCTTTATAGTAAATTTTGATATCAGAAAGTGTTATTCCTCCAATTTTGCCCTTATTTACAAGATTATGTTGGCTCTTCAGGATCCCTCAAGCATTCATATGAATTTTTGGATGTAATTTCCTATTGCTAAAGAAATGCCATTGAAATTCTAATAGCAGTTGTACTGAGTCTGTAGACCCTTTGGGGTAGTATTGACATTTTAACAATATCGTCTTCCAGTCTACAAATGTGGGATGCTTCTATTTATGTTTCCTTAATTTTCTTCAGTAATGTTGTATAGTTTTCATTGTCTTATATTTCTACATATAAGATTATATCTGCACAGATATTTTTACTTTTTTCCTTTTCAATTTGGGTCACTTTTCTTTCTTTTTTCTTGCCTAATTTATCTAACTAGTACTTCCAGTACTCTGATGAATAGAAGTGTTATCCTTGCTTTTTTCCTCTTAAAGGAAAAGTCTTCAAATTTTCACCACTGGGTATGATGTTTACCATGAGTTTTTCATATATAGCTTGTGTTATATTGAAAGAGTTTCCTTCTATTTATCATTTTTTTGTTTTTATTTTATCATAAGATATTAAATTTTTTCTGCATCAATTGAGGCAGTCATTTTTTTCCCTTTTTTTTTCCTCCTTTACTTTAATGTACTATGTTGATCAAGTTTTACACATCAAACCATCCTTGTATTCCAGAAATAAATCTCACTTGGTCAAGGTATATAATCTTTCTAATTGAATTAGAAAGCTGCTGGATTTGGCTTTACTAGTCTGTAGTTTTCTTTCTTTGCAATGTCTTTGTCTGCCTTTGGTTTCAGGGAAATGCTGGCCTCATATGATGCACTAGGAAGTATCCCCTTGTCTTCAAGCTTGGAAAAGCTTGGGAATTGTTTTCAGTTCTTCTTTATATGCTTGCTAGGATTTACCAATGAATCCACTAGGTTCAGAACTTTCCTTTGTTGGGCCATTTTGAATTACTGATTCAATCTCCTTGCTGCTTATAGATCTCTTTAGATTTTCTGTTTCTTCAAGTCTTTGCAGATTTTGTGTTTCTAGAAATTTGCCTATTTTATCCATGCTATCCAATTTGTTGACATACAACTGCCCACAGAACTATAATACTTTCTATTACTGTAGAATCAGTAACAGTGTTACACTTTCATTTTTGATTTTAGTAATTTGAGTCTTATTTTTTTTTTCTTTCCAGTTTACCTAGCTACAGGTTTGTCAAATTAGTTGTTCTTTTTGAAGAACCACCTCTTAGTTTCATTGATTTTCTTTTCTAGCTTTCTTTTTTTTTTCCTATTCTCAAGTCCACTTATCTTTGCTCTAATTTTTATTTTCTCCTTAGTTCTGCTAGTTTGAGGTTTAATTTGTTCCTTTTTTTTTCCTTCCTTAATGTGTAAAGTTAAGTTTTTGATTTGAAGTCTTTTATGTAGCCCTACACACAGTTTATCATGGAAACCACCCCATGTTCACTTGAGAAGAATATATGTATCGTTATGTTGCATAGGCCACTCTATGTATGTCTATTATATCTAGTTGATTTATTATGATAAATTCTTTATTTCCATACTTATCTTCTGTCTGGCTGTTCTATCCACTATTGTGAGTGGGTTATTGAAGTCTCTAAGTATTATATAACTATTTCTTGATTCAATTTTGTCAAATTTTTCTTCATGTATTCTGATAGTCTACCATTAGGGGCATAAATGTTTATAATTATTATGTATTTTTGCTGTGTTGAACTATTAATAAATAATGTCCTTCTTTGTCTCTTGTAAACCTATCTGTTTTAAAGTCTGTTTTGTCTGAGACTAGTATAACCACGCCTTCCCTCTTTTAATTAATATTTTCTTGGAATATCTGTTTCCACCTTTTCACTTTTGATTTGTTTCTATCTTTGAATATAAAATGAAGATATTGTAAATAGGTTCATGCTTTTTTCATTCATTCTTCTAATCCCTTTCCTGTGATTAGAGAGTTTAACCCATTTACATTTAAAGTAATTGCTGATAGGTGGAATTTACTTTGTTATTTAGTTACTTGTTCTTCCTATGCCTTATAGCTAACTTGTCCATCACTTCCTGCATTACTATCTTGTTCTGTGTCTAGTTGATTTTTGTTGTTCTTGTTCAGTTGCTCAGTCATGCCTGACTACTTGTGACACCATGGACTGCAGTATGCCAGGCTTCCTTGTCCTTCACCATCTCCAGAAGTTTGCTCAAACTCATGTCCATTGAGTCAGTGATGCCATCCAACCATCTTGTCCTCTGTCATCCCCTTCTACTCCTGCCCTCAATCTTACCCAGCATCAGGGTCTTTTCTAGTGAGTCAGCTCTTCGCCGTCAGGTAGCCAAAGTATTGCAGCTTCAGCTTCAGCATCAGTCCTTCCACTGACTATTCAGGACTGATATCCTTTAGGAGTGACTGGCTTGATCTCCTTGAAGTCCAAGGGACTCTCAATAGTCTTCTCCAACACCAGAGTTCAAAAGCATCAATTCTTCAGTGTTCAGCCTTCCTTATGGTCCATCTCTCACATCCATACATGACTACTGGAAAAACAATAGCTTTGATTAGACGGACCTTTGGTGGCTCAGAGGGTAAAGCATCTGCCTGCAATGCAGGAGACCTGGGTTCGATCCCTGGGTCGGGAAGACCCCCTGGAGAAGGAAATGGCAACTCACTCCAGTATTCTTGCCTGGAGAATCCCATGGACAGAGGAGCCTTGTGGGCTACAGTCCACGGGGTCACAAAGAGTTGGACATGACTGAGCA
This sequence comes from Bison bison bison, assembly GCF_000754665.1. Lineage (NCBI taxonomy): Eukaryota > Metazoa > Chordata > Mammalia > Artiodactyla > Bovidae > Bison > Bison bison. Next base: position 2,992,177 of record NW_011494948.1, on the reverse strand, counting down.
ACTTCACTTCCACTTGTCAGCAAAGTAATGTCTCTGCATTTTAATATGCTGTCTAGCTTTATCATAGCTTTTCTTCCAAGGAGCAAGCATCTTTTAATTTTGTGGCTACAGTCACCATCTGCAGGGTGACAATATACAGCCTTGATATAGTCCTTTCCCAATTTGGAACCAGTCCATTGTTCCAATTCCTATTCTAACTGTTGCCTTTTGACCTGCATACAGCTTTCTCAGGAGGCAGGTAAGGTGGTTTGAACATTCCTTGGCATTGCCTTTCTTTGGGATTGGAATGAAAATTTACCTTTTCCAGTCCCATGGCCACTGCTGAATTTTCCAAATTTGCTGTCATATTGAGTGCAGCACTTTAACAGCATCATCTTTTAAGACGTGAAATAGCTCAGCTAGAATTCTGTCACCTCCACTAGCTGTGTTCATAGTGATGCTTCCTAAGGCCCACTTGACTTCGGACTCCAGGATGTCTGGCTCTAGGTGAGTGATCATACCATTGTGGTTATCTGGGTCATTAAGATCTTTTTTGTATAGTTCTGTGTATTCTTGTCACCTCTGCTTAATATGTTCTGTTTCTGTTAGGTCCATACCATTTCTGTCCTCTGTTGTTCCCATATTTGCATGAACTGTTCCCTTGGCATCTCTAATTTTCTTGAAGAGATCTCTGGTCTTTCCCATTTTATTGTTTTCCTCTATTTCTTTACATTGTTCACTTAGGAAGGCTTTTTTATCTCTCTTTGCTATTCTTTGGAACTCTGCACTCAAATGGGTATATCTTTCCTTTTCTTCTTTGCCTTTTGCTTCAATTTTTTTTTTTTTTGTAGTGAAATGTTTAAATTCCTTTCTCATTTTTTGTGTGTAATCTGTAGTTATTTTTATGGTTTCCTCCAGGATTAAGTTTAACATTTTAGAGTTATAACACTCTAATTTCCCAAGTTGTGCTGCTGCTGCTGCTGCTGCTGCTGCTGCTAAGTCGCTTCAGTTGTGTCCGACTCTGTGCGACCCCATAGACAGCAGCCCACCAGGCTCCCCCGTCCCTGGGATTCTCCAGGCAAGAATACTAGCTAATTTAAATAACATATACAGACTCTGACCCTCTATAGCTCCATACCCACCCCTTTTGTCTGTTGATACCACATAATTGCATCTTTTATATATTGTGTATCCTTAAACACTTAAGCAAATAATTCTTTTTAATAACTATTATCTTAATTCTGTGGAAAGCACAATTTGTACTTACAAACCAAATTTATAGTAATATCAGTTTTTAGACTAGTGACTTTTTTCTTTAAATCTACTAATATCTTAAATCATGTAGGAAATAAAAAGTACAGTTGCAAAGCATTTTTAGAACAATACTAGCATTTATAATTGCCCATATATGTACCTTTATTAATATCTTTGTTTTTCTCCAGACTGTTTCAAATAGCTTTGAAACAGTCTTCCCATTTTGCTCTTTTGTTGTTATTTTGTTTATTGTTTTTATTTTTGATAGTTCTCTCTCTGTGCTAAGGATTAGCCAGAGATGTAGACGTAAATTTACTTCAGGTTTCTTCTGAGCCTTTTCTGGACATGCATGGTCACCTTCTAATTTCCCCTGTGTGTGAAATTGTTTTTGAATGTCATAGTTTTTAATATATGGTTCCCAAAAGGAGAAAAATAAAATTAAGTGGATAAAAGGGGGTGCGGGTTCTTTAAATCCCCAGGAAGTCAATTCAGTCAGAGGAGGAGGAGTTGCAACAATGCAAAAAGATATGACAGTGGTTGCCCATCTCTTTGTACGTCCAAAATGAGAAGCACCAATTAAAATCAGAACACCGATCCCCGATGTTCAGAATACAGGGTCTCTTTTAGCCTACCTGGCTCCTGCAAGTTACGTACTAGGTGTTCCAGAAATATGTGCATATCTTCCTACTATGTGACTAGGAGTAGGGAGAGAATAGCTTCTATTGCACTGAGCTGAAATTGACCAAAATTAACCAGTTTATCAACCAAGTCTTTCCTTAGAAGGTGCAAGTTTTTAATGAACTCTAATGTTCCAGAATAATTACATTTAACAAATTCTGCCAGTGCAGTTGTTGCTTAGGTGGGGAGATACATTCATGATACTTCCTACCCCACCATCTTTCTCAAATACCATTGGCTCATCATTTAAATTCAAGTTGTTTTCTTATTGTTGAGTTTTAAGAGTTCTTTGCATATTCTGGATAATAGCTTTTTATCCGATATGTCTTTTGCAAATATGTCTCTCACTCTGTGGCTTCTCTCTTATTCTCTTGACATTGCCTTTCCTAAAGCAGACATTTTTAACTTTAATGAAATATAGCTTATCAAGTGTTTCTTTCTTGGATCCCACCTTTGGTGTTATATCTAAAAGTCAATGTCATACCCAACATCACTTAGGTATTCTCCTATGTTATCCTGTGAGACTTTAATAGTTTTGTGTTTTATGTTTACGTCTATGATCCTTTTTGAGTGAATATTTGAAGAGTGTGAAGACTGTGTCTAAGATTCATTTTTTGCATATGGATATTCAGTTGCTCCAGCACCATTTGTTGAATAGTATATCTTTGCTTCACTGTACTGCATTTGTTCCTTTGTCAAAGATTAGTTGACTGTATCTATGTGTGTATTTTATTTTTTCGATTCCATTCTCTTGATCTATTTCTCTATTGCTTTACCAATGCCAGACTGTTTTGATTGGTGTAGCTTTATAGTAAGTCTTTAAGTTAGACAGGGCAGCCCTCCATCATTGTTGCTCTTGTTAAATATTGTGTTGATTATTCTGGTTCTTTTGCAAGAACCATAAAACTTTACAATTAATTTGTCAGTACCCACAAAGTAACTTGCTGGGATTTTGATTAGTATTTCATTGAGTCTGTAGATCAAGTTGGAAGATCTTCAGATCAGTTTTCTAGATCAACTGACATCTAGACAATATTGAGTCTTCCTATTCATGAATATGAAATATTGTTTTCAATTTCAAATTCTACTTATTCGTTGTATATATGCACTGATGATATATACAAAAGTGCAAGAAGTAACCTCTTTTACATAAACAGTGTGTCCTGCTACTGTGTATAGTCACTTATAGATTCCAGGACTTTTATTGTTGTTTTTTGAATTATCATTTTTATCCCTTCCAGTTTATATTTATTGCTTTCCCTCTCATATATATAATTCAATCAGTGTCATAAAGTAATTTTTGAGGTCCTGGGATCACTCATTCTGCAGTCACCCTCTCTTGGTACATGACCCCACAACCTGATTTCTGAACTTTAGGCCCAGTCTCATTTCTACTGAATTAATTAACCATCATATGTCTCATGAGAATGTTTCTCTGTGCAAGTCTCCTCAGACTCTAAGTGAGGATATAGTTTCTCTATTCACTCAGCTCCTAATAGTAACCCCCTTCCTAAAAATTTCCTGCCACATAAAGCATTATTTGTAATGGTGACATACTGGATACACCCCAGCAGAACCAGTATAGAATGATCCAATTAAATCCTTGAGCATTCCCATAATGTAAAAATAGGCAACTGTTTCAAGGGCAAATCTATATATTCTGTGTATTATTTAAAAGTGGAGCAACAGCAACAACAAAAAAGCATATGAATTGTCTCTTACTCTGAATGTATACTTTGACCAGATTTTGGAAAGAAAAAAGTAATATATTAACATATATTAAACTACATAGTTAAAAAAAAAAAAACTATCTGGAGAGTAATAGACTATGCTGTTAAAGCTGACTACTTTATAGTTAGAGAGTAGTAGGAAGAGGACAAATGGAAAGCTGGAGGTTTTTTCACTTTTATATAAAATGGTAGTTACTGCATCTTTAAAATATCTATCTTTTTTAAGAAGAAAAAAAAATCAGTTGTCCTTCCATTTATCATTTAGCAAAACTTTATTATTTGTAATGTTATCTTCAATAGAAGTACTGATTCTTACAAAAGAAAAACAACAAAAATAATGTTCAAATTAAGTTTATGAGCATGTTATGGCTTTTAAATTGTTTTTGTGTGTTTCCTAATTCTTGGTAAAGAGAAAAGAAGGATGTGTAACTGGCTTTATCTTCTATGGTATATTAGCAGATAAAATCCTTTATTCAGTATAAATAGCTACTGCTAGATATACATGTGTGTGTGTTTAATCATATACACATATGATTAATCATATACATTATTAAGTGAACTTAATACTGGCCTATTATTGAAAATGGAACTTATTGCTGTCTTTATGATCATGCCTGCCAGATATGGTCAAAAGGTAAAATTTGCATTAAACATTAACGTTTTAGGTAACTATATGCTATGATCTATCCCCTTGACTTTATAAATGAGTAAATATTTGTCCTGCCTTGTTGTCGTTCAAGTACAAACTGGAGTGTTTTGGGGCATATAAATAATGAAGAGGGCAAAGAGCTATAACAACCTGTTTTGCAAAAACCCTTCTCTGCTCTAATCAAAATATATATTGTGTGTGTGTGTGTGGTGTGTGTGTGTGTGTGTATGTGTCTAAGATATCTAATAGTGACAGAGAAAAATAACATTAAATACACCTTCCACATTCCAGGAAATTATTTAATTAATTTAATAGTACTTTAAGGTAAATATTATAATGTCCATATTATAAATGAGAAAATGGAAAGTCAGAGAAGCCCGGTATGATTAAAAATGTGTGGGCATTTCAGGACACTTAAAAGTTCTTATATCAACATAGGCTTCCTCCATCCAGCCAACTTAACTCATGCGGCTATTTATCTGCTCAAATACTACCTTTCTATCCCTGGCAAAATTCTGCTTATCCATGCCCTCAACTTCCCAAACCCATCATCCTACATTAAAACAGGCATTTCCTTGGTTTGATGCAATATCCTTTGAGTGTTAATTTTTTAGAAAGTGAATTGCTGAGGGGATTTTGCAAATAATATATTATTATGCTGCTGTCATTCTAGGGTTATTCTATGTTTCACAATACCATGAAATTTGAACAGGCATTATAGTAAATTCCCCACCATATTTAAGAGCACAATCAGCTACGTATCTCTTATTAGCACACTATTCTATTTTATAGACATGATAATAACAAAAATAAAGTTCTAAAGAAGCCAATATCTGTAACCTTGAAGATATATCAATGACCTCAGATATGCAGATGACATTACATTTATGGCAGAAAGAGAAGAAGAACTAAAGAGCCTTTTGATGACAGTGAAAGAAGAGAGTGAAAAAATTGGCTTAAAGCTCAACACTCAGAAAACTAAGATCATGGCATCTGGTGCCATCACTTCATAACAAATAGATGGGGAAACAGTGGAAACAGTGACAGACTTTATTTTGGGGGGCTCTTAAATCACTGCAGATATGACTGCAGCCATGAAATTAAGAGATGCTTACTCCTTGGAAGAAAAGTTATGACCAACCTAGACAGCATATTCGGAGAAGGCAATGGCACCCCACTCCAGTACTCTTGCCTGGAAAATCCCATGGATGGAGGAGCCTGGTTTGCTGCAGTCCATGGGGTCGGTAAGAGTCGGACACGACTGAGCAACTTCACTTTCACTTTTCACTTTCATGCATTGGAGAAGGAAATGGCAACCCACTCCAGTGTTCTTGCCTGGAGAATCCCAGGGATGGGGAAGCCTGGTGGGCTGCCGTCTGTGGGGTCCCACAGAGTCGGACCCGACTGAAGTGACTCAGCAGACAGCATATTAAAAAGCAGAGATTACTTTGCCAACAAAGATCTGTCTAGTCAAAGCTATGGTTTTTCCAGTAGTCATGTATGGATGTGAGAGTTGGACTATAAAGAAGGTTGAGTGCCAAAGAATTGATGCTTTTGAACTGTGGTATTGGAGAAGACTCTTGAGAGTCCCTTGCACTGCAAGGAGATCCAACCAGTCCATCCTAAAGGAAATCAGTCCTGAATATTCATTGGAAGGACTGATGCTGAAGCTGAAACTCCAATCCTTTGGCCACCTGATGTGAAGAACTGAATCATCTGAAAAGACCCTGATGCTGGAAAAGATTGAAAGCAGGAGGAGAAGGGGACGACAGAGGATGAGATGGTTGGATGGCATCATCGACTCAATGGACATGAGTTTGAGTGAACTCAGGGAGTTGGTGATGGACAGGAAGCCCTGGTGTGCTGCCGTCCATGGTGTTGCAAAGAGTCAGACATGACTAAGTGACTGAACTGAACTGAAAGAAGCCTAAGCCTTATTTGAAGAGATAAATACCTAACTGCAAGATATTAGGCATAAGAGTAAACTGATTGGATAAATAATTTAGAATATGATATCAGAGAGGGCAACGGCAACCCACTCTAGTACTTGCCTGAAAAATCCCATGGACGGAGGCATCTGGTGGGCTACAGTCCATGGGGTTGCTGAGGGTGGGACATGACTGAGCAACTTCACTTTCACTTTTCACTTTCATGCATTGGAGAAGGAAATGGCAACTCACTCCAGTGTTCTTGCCTGGAGAATCCCTGGGACGGGGGAGCCTGGTGGGCTGCCGTCTATGGGGTCGCACAGAGTCTGACACGACTGAAGTGACTTAGCAGCAGCAGCAGCAGCATCGTATAGTAGATTGTTGTTGTTTAGTCGTTAAGTCATGTCTGACTCTTTGTGACCCCATCCATGTCCTGTAGCCTGCCAGCCTCCTGTCCATGGGAGTTCCCAGGCAAGAATACTAGAGTGGGTTCCTATTTCCTTTTCTAGGGAATCTTCCGACCCAGGGTACAAACCCATGTCTCCTGCAATGGCAGGGGGGCTCTTTACCACTAGCACCACCTGGGAAGCCTTTATAAAAATAGTGTATTGAAAGCATTTCCTCTAAAGTCAGGAACAAGACAAGGGTGCCCACTTTCACCATTACTATTCAACATAGTTTTGGAAGTTTTGGCCACAGCAATCAGAGCAGAAAAAGAAATAAAAGGAATCCAAATTGGAAAAGAAGAAGTAAAACTCTCACTATTTGCAGATGACATGATCCTCTACATAGAAAACCCTAAAGACTCCACCAGAAAATTACTAGAACTAATCAATTATTATAGTAAAGTTGCAGGATATAAAATCAACACACAGAAATCCCTTGCATTCCTATACGCTAATAATGAGAAAACAGAAAGAGAAATTAAGGAAACAATTCCATTCACCATTGCAATGGAAAGAATAAAATACTTAGGAATATATCTACCTAAAGAAACTAAAGACCTATATATAGAAAACTATAAAACACTGGTGAAAGAAATCAAAGAGGACATTAATAGATGGAGAAATATACCATGTTCATGGATTGGAAGAATCAATATAGTGAAAATGAGTATTCTACCCAAAGCAATTTATAGATTCAATGCAATCCCTATCAAGCTACCAACAGTACTCTTCACAGAGCTAGAACAAATAATTTCACAATTTGTATGGAAATACAAAAAACCTCGAATAGCCAAAGCGATCTTGAGAAAGAAAAATGGAACTGGAGGAATCAACCTACCTGACTTCAGGCTCTACTACAAAGCCACAGTTATCAAGACAGTATGGTACTGGCACAAAGACAGAAATATTGATCAATGGAACAAAATAGAAAGCCCAGAGATAAATCCACGCACATATGGACACCTTATCTTTGACAAAGGAGGCAAGAATATACAATAGATTAAAGACAATCTCTTTAACAAGTGGTGCTGGGAAATCTGGTCAACCACTTGTAAAACAATGAAACTAGAACACTTTCTAACACCATATACAAAAATAAACTCAAAATGGATTACAGATCTCAACGTAAGACCAGAAACTATAAAACTCCTAGAGGAGAACATAGGCAAAACACTCTCTGACATACATCACAGCAGGATCCTCTATGATCCACCTCCCAGAATATTGGAAATAAAAGTAAAAATAAACAAATGGGACCTAATTAAACTTAAAAGCTTCTGCACATCAAAGGAAACTATTAGCAAGGTGAAAAGACAGCCTTCAGAATGGGAGAAAATAATAGCAAATGAAGCAACCGATAAACAACTAATCTCAAAAATATATATTTTTTTTCTTCTGGCTTACTTCACTCTGTATAATAGGCTCCAGTTTCATCCACCTCATTAGAACTGATTCAAATGCTTTCTTTTTAATGGCTGAGTAATACTCCATTGTGTATATGTACCACAGCTTTCTTATCCATTCATCTGCTGATGGACATCTAGGTTGCTTCCATGTCCTGGCTATTATAAACAGTGCTGCGATGAACACTGGGGTACACGTGTCTCTTTCTCTTCTGGTTTCCTCAGTGTGTATGCCCAGCAGTGGGATTGCTGGATCATAAGGCAGTTCTATTTCCAGTTTTTTAAGGAATCTCCACACTGTTCTCCATAGTGGCTGTACTAGTTTGCAGTACTGATGGTTTTATTTTATGCTAATGAAATATTCTGATTACTCTTACTTAAAACTTCAATTATTAGGAGTATTTTTAAATATACAAGCAACTCCTACAGCTCAACTCCAGAAAAATAAATGACCCAATCAAAAAATGGGCCAAAGAACTAAACAGACATTTCTCCAAAGAAGACATACAGATGGCTAACAAACACATGAAAAGATGCTCAACATCACTCATTATCAGAGAAATGCAAATCAAAACCACTATGAGGTACCATTTCACACCAGTCAGAATGGCTGCGATCCAAAAGTCTACAAATAATAAATGCTGGAGAAGGTGTGGAGAAAAGGGAACCCTCTTACACTGTTGGTGGGAATGCAAACTAGTACAGCCACTATGAAGAACAGTGTGGAGATTCCTTAAAAAACTGGAAATAGAACTGCCTTATGATCCAGCAATCCCACTGCTGGGCATACACACTGAGGAAACCAGAAGGGAAAGAGACACGTGTACCCCAGTGTTCATCGCAGCACTGTTTATAATAGCCAGGACATGGAAGCAACCTAGATGTCCATCAGCAGATGAATGGATAAGAAATCGGTGGTACATATACACAATGGAGTATTACTCAGCCATTAAAAAGAATACATTTGAATCAGTTCTAATGAGGTGGATGAAACTGGAGCCTATTATACAGAGTGAAGTAAGCCAGAAGGAAAAACACCAATACAGTATACTAACGCATATATATGGAATTTAGAAAGATGGTAACGATAACCCTGTATACGAGACAGCAAAAGAGACACTGATGTATAGAACAGTCTTATGGACTCTGTGGGAGAGGGAGAGGGTGGGAAGATTTGGGAGAATGGCATTGAAACATGTGAAACGTCATGTATGAAACGAGATGCCAGTCCAGGTTCAATGCACGATGCTGGATGCTTGGGGCTGGTGCACTGGGACGACCCAGAGGGATGGTGTGGGGAGGGAGGAGGGAGGAGGGTTCAGGATGGGGAACACATGTATACTAATTAAATAATTTTCTATTATTAAAAAAAAAAAAGAAAAAAATAGTGTATTGGTTAATTTCAAATAAGATATCATGTTCTGTGAATAAATTATTTAACCAATACTAAGATATTCTGCCTATCTTTTGACCTAAAAAAGTATCCTTTCAAAGAGAAAACATTGTATCACTGGGCTGAATTTTTTTTTTTCAGCATTTTTGTGAAAGAAGTGTGTTCTTAAGAAATGCATTCTGGATTTTAGCATTTCTTGGCAGTTTATAAAGATTAGTTTGAGAACCCACAGCAGTAGTTCCAAAAATGTTGGTAATTTAAAGTAATCAAACATGTCTGAGATATTCTTCAAAGGTTGGTTAAACATCTTATAAAATTAATTAGCAAATCCATCTGGACCAGGGTCTTTTCCAGATGGGAAACTTTCATTACCACCCATCATTTTTCATGGTTTATTATAGGTATAGTTTTATTTGGGGACAGTTGCAGATAGCTGTGTACAATAAATAAAGTAACACTGTTGTTTAATATTCATTCACGAGATCCTTTTGTATAACCATATATACAACCACATGTAAAAATAAGAAATGTGATATTTCTGATGAGTCTGAATCAACACAATTTTTTTATTTCCAAAACCTAATTCTTAGTATTATTTAATGCTATTCTTCATTCTAATTACAGTTCACAATATTTAAAGGTAACAATGAAACTCTAAAATCTAAAGTTGCAAACTAACTGTAAATTTATCTATGTGTAGATAGAATAACACTCCTGATATTGTATTTTATGCTCAAATGTATTCAATTATGGTTCAGAAATATGTACATTGTAAAAATTCAGCAAATATGATTGCATCTTAAAAACTGTACAATTTTTCCTTTTACTTTGACGATTTTGTCAGTATCAGATTATGAGATATAACATCCTGAATATAATATATGCGTGTATGCAAAGTCACTTTGGTCATGTCCAACTCTTTGTGGCCCTATAGACTGTGGCCCGCCAGTCTCCTCTGTGCATGGGGTTCTCCAGGTTAGAATACTGGGGTGAGTTGCCATGCCCTCCTCCAGAGGATCTTCCCAACACAGGAATCGAGCCCACTCTTCTATGTCTCCTGCGTTGACAGACAGGTTCTTTTAGCACTAGTGTCCCCTGGGAAGCCCAAATATGGTATATACAGCTTTCTAAAAATTAAAGTCTTACAAACTGATGTTTGTAAAACAGCCATGACAAATAATTGGTAGAGGGAAAAAAAATCATACACATGTAAAATTAATTATTTTTAAATTTGTTCAATTTAATTGAATTTGGAATGCTTAAGTTAGGCAATGCCATAGGTAGTACAAGTAAATATGAAATATGTAAGATAAAATACGAGTTTAGAAGGAGAGAGAAAAATGCAGACAATATGTTGAGTCCTGGTTTAATGAATGAGGTAAGAAGCTTGTCTTAGGTGCAGTGGTGACTAAAGCATAGTTCTCGGCTCTCCTTAAATATTATGAAGAGGTTCACAAATGCAGAGATACTGAAAATGCTCTTCTGGCATATGGGAATGGAGGAGGGGCACTGCAGTCAAAAGGACTACCTGTACAGGCACAGAACACAACACATCCAGAAATTTGCAAGAGTCTCTTTTTCTTTACAATGGCCGTAAAATATCGGTATGACTTACTTTTTCCTATCCGGTTAGTGAAATATAGAATTAGGGATTTAAAAAGAACACATCTGATTCCCTTACATCATGGAAGAGAACATGCCTTAAAGGAGAGACCATCATGTTATGGGCATGTGATCTGAAAATGACTGCTGTGAGTGTTTGTCAGACAATTTCAAAAAAGACATTTAAATCAATGCCCCTGATGAAATTACTAAACAGGCCAAAATGTACCAGTGATAGGACTTTACTTAGGCTTGAAATGTTAGCTAGGGTCAAGCAACATTAGATAAGGACATTTAGCTGAGCTGTAACCTACTTTCCCTCTAGGGCTGAGCTGATGTCTTTTATTATCCCAAGAAATTTGCTATAATAAATTCAGTTGAGGTGTTCTGTTCCTCATTTCTCTTTTTCCCCATAGAACATAAGGCACGGTTGGTTTACACAGCTCAATCTCCTTCACGGCCTGGGGACATTCTGGTGTAGTCCGAGAATCCTCCTTTTATAGAAACACATGCAGACACACACAGACACAGCTGTTTCATTCACTGTTGTCAGAAGCAATTTGTTCTAAAAGGAAGGAGGTGAGTAATGAGTGTGTACACTAATTCACACTTTAGAGAAGACACAGATGGGTCATTTGATTACATATTAGGATTGACCTTCGAATGGCAATATACCCAGAGGAAGAAAGGCAATATTCCCAGGGCCAGTGGCTCTTATCTTGGGGACCAAAGCCATTCTAACTCTTAAGGCTGATGACTTAGACTAACCCAGCCCAGGGACAGTAATCTAGGCTCTTAACAGTCTGTGTTGACCAGTGAAACCTGGTGCAGAACAGGCAGACATGTGTTTCAAGGCTGAGACGTCTAAGAGCAAAAGAACAGTTCCATCCTCCTCACTGTGGGTCCAGAGATGTTTTCAATATCACAGTGCCTCTGTCAGTGAAGGAAGGTAACTCTGTGCCATCCTTGAGGGAAATGTGTGTCATATGCACAAACACACACACATATGCATACAGATAAACATGCAAGCTACATCTGGTTTTTTTTTTTTCATAGTATGTCTTAACACAGAAGTTTTAACCTGAGAGTGTCTTCCAAATGAGCCTCGCTATTTGAAATCCATCAAATCAATGATTAAGAGGAATCACAAGTAGGTACTTTCCCAATTCAATTTTGCAGAGCGTGTACTATTAATAGGGATATCTAGGGATACAAAGAAGCTTTGATGGTCCAATTAGTTTGAGGAAAGTCTGAGTTGAACAAATTAACTTAGATTCCACCCCCTATATTTATTGCACCAATGAGTTCTTTTGATATTACCTCCAAATACATCCCAAATTTGTTAACTTTCCTTCATCTTTTCTGCCACCTACCTCAACCAGGTATCTCAAAGTGGTCTCTTTGAATCCATATTTCTTGCTATATTTCATTCTATACCCAGTAGCCATTAAATTTTTATACAATATAAATAAGATCATTCTGTCCCTCTGCCTAACCCCCTTCTAGGGTGTCCCTTTACTCTTATATTCAAAATTTTCCTTCAGTCTTTGCCCTGACCTGCCTCTCCTAACCCTCCAACATGAACACATTATACTCTGTGTATTCTACCATAGTTCAGCTACCTTGACCTTCTATCGTTTCCTTGAATGTTTCAAGTTCTTTGCCACCTGAGGACTTTTATATTTGCTCTTCCCACTGCCAGGAACATACTCCCTGCCCTTCTTTGCAGCACTGGATTGTTATTATCCCCCATCTCTACTGCTCAAATGCCACCTTTTCAGAGATGTTGTCCCTCACACCTCATATAAATATTTTCACTGTCTTATCCCTGATTGCTCTCTAACTCATCAATGATTACTTAATAGTGAAAGGGCTTCCCTTGTGGCTCAACTGGTAAAGAGTCTGCCCACAATGTGGGAGACCTGGGTTCAGTCCCTGGGTTGGGAAGATCCCCTGGAGAAAGGAAAGGCTACCCACTCTGGTATCCTGGCTGGGGTCGCAAAGAGTCGGACACAACTGAGGGAGTTATCACAATTTGTAGTTACCTTGTTTATTTACTTGTTTATGACATATTTCTTCCACTAGAATATAAATACCCATTAGGCAGAGTCTTCTCTGATACTTTCATTTTTGCGTTTCCATTACCTAAACAAAGATTGAAAAATGGTATGTAATGAGTTAATATTTGTTGAATTAATTTTTGACAAAGTATACCAGAGAGGATTCTTATGACAAACCACAAAATTACAGAACTATAATTGATAGATGAGATGTTCAGCATAGCAGCTTTAAACAGGAATGGTTATATTTGAAGGGTGATACATATTAATTAATTCAGAAAAAATTGCATATTTATTGTGAGCCAGACAGTATGCTAAGTACCAAGAACATGCTTTCATGAAGAAGTTACAATGTCTTAAAAAGAAAAAAAAAAAAAAAAACAACAACAACTATGCAGAGTCTTTACAAGGGTTACTTGAAAATGGAATATGCAATTATATATTCAGAATGGTTATGTTACACTATTGACTAAAGTTCATATTTTCTGTAAGAAGCTTTTGTAAAGTTCTGCAATCTGCATTGTCTGAAGTGGTTTCTTTCCTTTAGTATAGGAAAGAAATACTTTTGCTTTCCTTTATCTACAAGTAGATCCACTTCTTAGTAGCATGCCTTCTTGGGAAAATAATACTAATAATGAAAATTTAATGGTTCATTCTTTCTTGCTTCCACCCCTCAAATTGGCAATTAATAGACAGTGAAAGGATTAAAGGGCCATACTGAGTCCAAAGTAGATAGATCTAGACACTTCCAATGATTTTGGTAATGCTGTTAAAAACTGAGTTCGATTATTTCCATTTCAGTGTCATGATTCATACCCCTCCCTCCAGAAATACATACGTGCTCACGCACACAACCCCTTTGTTGTTTGATGTTTTTTTCCCCAGAAGTCCTTATCCACTCCCTCCATATTGTCACAGGTGGTCTCTAAAAATGAAAATCATTTATCCTCCTGGCAAAGACCAGTTCTTATTCTCATGCAAAGGTAAAATGTTCACTTTTATTGTCTCTTTCATTATGGCACATGTATCTAAATGGAATTAATAAAGTACCTACCACAGGTTTTCTTAGCTGATTGCTTACAAGTTTGAAAATGTTAATATTCAAGGACATTAAAACCAGAGTAAAAGAAATTAGATCCTTTCAAATAGGAGATATTTTAACGTGTGGTCCCATAAAATAAAATAAACATTCTAAAAAATGAAGCCTATAAACATCAGGAAGATGGATAACTTGACACCTCATTCTGCATATCTCTGTTTAATAATATTATATTTCATTTCCTGTGCTAAGAAAACAGCCATTACCCAAAGCAGCCATTCGTAAACAGGCCTTGTGAACAGATTGCATCCTTGTTGGTGGTATGATAATTGAAATACGTTTTCCAGTCTTTTATGAGAAAATACCAGATGTATAAAATACCTATTAATCAACTCACTCACTTTTGCAAACATAAGTTGCAGCACTGATGGCTATTAAAGAATAAATTCTACATGGAAAAGAGTATTGTGAGAAAATACCAAAGAATTAGCTAAGTGATTCATCTTTGTGTTGCTTCTGAGTTACTCCTGACTGCAGTATGGGGCAGTATAATTATAGACCCCCTCAAGAACAGACTTGCAAACATCATGCCCAGTATTTCTCCACTTTTTGTTCTAAAGGAAAACAGGGAAAAGTTTTCCCTGTTTTGTCAGTAAGTACGTGAAAACTGTAGTCTGTCATCTAGTTTTATCCATGAGTCTACTCTATTCATTGACATTTCTGATATGTTTTCCTTTTCTATCATCTGTTGAAACTGTAATATTTAGGGTTAGCATGTCATAGTACTATTAAACCACTTTTCAAATTCTAACAAGTCTTTTCAAATTCTAACAGCAACATCTTTGCACTATAATTTATGTCATCTTTTCTAATCCAAATAAAGAAACAAAAGAATTGGGAGAAAGGAAAAAAAAAGAAAAGAAAAGGTCATGGGAAAGAGCACAGGAAAGCTGGCCTAGAAATGAAATATTAAAATGACAAAAACTGTGCCCCAAAATGTGATTGTACATATTGGCATTTTTAGCTAAAACTGTCCAAAGCTATTTTTCCCCTCATGCAAGAGATGAAAGACGTTGCATTCCTAGAGGAAGAAATAGGTAGTTTTAGTACACATGATTTTCCTTTTCTGTTTGAATCATGGCTTTCAATATACTCCCTTACAGCCGTCTCTAGAGTCAAGACCATGTGCCTCAGCCTCATGTCCTTGATGTTCTCATATTTCAAGTTCAGGAATTTAGCTAATCGAGTCTGCTTTTATTCAGACTGGTGTTCTGGGTTAAACTACTGCTTTCTTTTAGCCTTTTTCACTTTTGAGAGTCAAGAGGCAGATGACTTTTATCTACATGCCTTATATCCATGTATAGCATTTATTTAAAAAAAATATAGTTTACAATGTCATTTATTTTTTAATTTATTTTTTAAATTTTATTTTATTTTTAAACTTTACAATATTGTATTAGTTTTGCCAAATATCGAAATGAATCCGCCACAGGTATACATTTGTTCCCCATCCTGAACCCTCCACCCTCCTCCCTCCCCATACCATCCCTCTGGGTTGTCCCAGTGCACCAGACCCAAGCATCCAATATCATGCATCGAACCTGGACTGGTGACTCGTTTCATATATGATATTATACATGTTTCAATGCCATTCTCCCAAATCTTCCCACCCTCTCCCTCTGTACAAGACAGCAAAAGAGACACTGATGTATAGAACAGTCTTACAATGTCATTTAAAGCTAGCTCAAGAAAATAATTTTTCTTGTTGAGTTCTCTTCTGGTATCCCTTCCATTCTCTGTCTGTTAAATTCTGAGTATTTAGGGTGAATATCAGGGGACCATTTATCACTTGAGGTCTTCTCTTTGAAAGTCGCTAAGGCATGGTCTAGCCAAAGCTAGGAGGTTGATGATGTTTTATCTTAAACTCTCTTCACGTCACTTTTCATAAGTTCATCTTTCCTAGACATTTTGTGACCTCTGACTGCCATCCTTTGGGACATGTGAAGGAGGGAGGAAGAAATTTTCTTCTACCCTTCTAGATTCTTCTGGTTGGTCTAAGAATTAAAGTGATGAGAGACAAATTAACAGCAGAAAATCAAACAAAAGTTAAATAACATGTAAACATGGGAGAGATGCAGAAAAATTAAATAACTCACCAAAATGGCGGGAACCCTCGCCTTCTCTGACTCTTTGTCTATCCAGTCAGTAATAACATCCAACCATCTTACCCTCTGTTGTCCCTGCTCCTCCTGCCTTCAACCTTTCCCAGCATCAGGATCTCTTCCAGTGAGTCAGTTCTTCACATCGGGTGGCCAAAGTATTGGAGTTTCAGCTTAGCATCAGTCCTTCCAATGAATATTCAGGACTGATTTCCTTCAGCTTAAGTACTGCCTTTTTAACCTCACCTTAACTACAGCCTTTAGCTCAAGACAATACAAAATATTGGGGGGTTGGAGCCTAAAAGGGGAGGAAGGAAACTGACATGGAAATGGAAAAGCAAAAGTTTCCTAAACGAATGTTTGCTGAACCTTGCAGAGACAATAGGATTTAGAAAGGAATTTTAATAGAGTCTGCTAGTTGCTGCCTGCCACACCTAGTTTATATTTTGGGGGCTCCAAAATCACTGCAGATGGTGACTGCAGCCATGAAATTAAAAGATGCTTGCTTCTTGGAAGAAAAGTTATGACCAGCATAGACAGCATATTAAAAAGCAGAGACATTACTTTACCAACAAAGGTCTATCTAGTAAAAGCTATGGTTTTTCCAGTAGTCATGTATGGATGTGAGAGTTGGACTATAAAAAAAAGCTGAGCACTTGAAGAATTGATGCTTTTGAACTGTGGTGTTGGAGAAGACTCTTGAGAGTCCCTTGAATTTCAAGGAGATCCAACCAGTCCATTCTAAAAGAAATCAGTCCTGAATATTCAGGGCTGATGCTGAAGCTTAAACTCTAATACTTTGGCCACCTGATGCAGAGAACTGACTCATCTGAAAATATCCTGATGCTGGGAAAGATTGAAGGCAGGAGGAGAAGGGGATGACACAGGATGAGGTGGTTGGATGGCATCACTGACTGGATGGACATGAGTTTGAGTAAGCTCTGGGAGTTGGTGATGGACAGGGAAGCCTGGTGTGCTGCAGTCCACAGGGTCACAAAGGGTCGTACACGACTGAGTGACTGAACTGAACTGAACACCTAGTTCATTTTGTACTTTTGTAGTGAGAGCTCCTGCACTGAAACAGGTCCTCTATCTATATTCTTAAGTCAGTTAGGGGAAAGGTCAATGTTTCTTTGAAAGTCCTTGGGCCTTGATTGTTTTCAGCTCAAAATATTCCCAAGGAAATATTTTAGAGTGGCAAGTTTTACTCCATAGACATTATATTCACAGATCTCTAGATCCTAAAAGTGCATTACTATACCGTCCTCTATACCTTTTTTTCTCCTTGCCACCTGTTCTAAACTTACTATTTCTAAGCACTTGGTGCTTATTGGTGATAATCATATAGAGTTTATATAACGTGACTCAGAGGGAGGCACTAAAGGCAGAACCATTAAGTTTCCCAAAAACCTTATAATGAAGGTTTTTTTCATTACTTTCCTAAGGTTGTTAAAGGTTATGCATTGTTCAGTGAGATACTTGAGGTGGATTTCTTTCAGTTTGGTTACTTAAGGTAGTCATCTACTTCAGATCAGATTAACTCAATATGTAATCCAATATTTCCATTTAAACTTCCATTTTTTTTGAGGCTTCTCACTTATATATGCAGCTACATTCATTGAGTGAGGGGGGAAAAAGTCAGCTGCAAAATAAAGGCAAAGAATCTCTAGAAAATTGTTGTCAAGTTCCAGATCTTGAAATCATTAGTCAAACATATATTTTTTAAATTTTTTATTCTATTTTGGCATGCATGGGTATGCTAAGTCACTTCAGTTGTATCCAAGCTTGTGTGACCCTGTGTACTGTAGCCTGTCAGGCTCCTCTGTCCATGGGATTCTCCAGGTGAGAATACTAGCGTGGGTTGCCAGGCCCTCCTCCAGGGGATCTTCCTGACCCAGGGATTGAACCTGCATCTCTAACGTCTCCTGTATTGGCAGGCAAGTTCTTTACAACTAGCACCAGGAAGTCTAATTGATTAAAAATGTTGTGATAGTTTCAAGAGTACTGTCAAAGAACTTTCACCAAGTCATTTTCATCTCCCTAGTCCTCAAGTGTCCTCTTGCAATCAGTGTAGAATTTTTAACAGTTCAGCGCTTGAGATTAAGTAAGAAAGCCACAAAATCCTTGAAAATCAAGGATTTTAGAATCATCTAGTGAAAATAGATGGAACTTAACTAAATGGTCCTTTCTCATACTCACCACAGGAGATTCTAAAAAGCTTTCCCTAACCGTTGAGAATCAGTCTTATGATTAACAAAGTTCATAAACTTTTTGGAAAATGGGACATTTTGAAAAATTATGTAGTGACTTATATTCTCCATCTCCAAAGAAATTAATTCATGCACCAAAAATTGGAAACATTTTTAAAATTCATAGATACTCCTCCCCTGAGATGTCGGCACTTCTAATGGTCTGATTACAGTATATCTGGTTGAGACTGCTGCTGTATAATATAAAACCATTACTTACAGCCATAGGTTTTATTGTTACTCTGCCGTTGTACAATCATTGACAGTTTGTTAAGAAACATTTTGGAAAAGGTGAGTTAGAAATCCCCAAATTATGCTTATTGACTATTAAAATGCTTAAATTATCATATTTTCAATATAATTCTGACCTCTTAATGCTATTCAAATATAAGCTATTATTACTGATTTTAAAATATGACATCACTGCAACCTGAGGCTTAACAGCTTTTGCAAAAAACAGCATCCTCAACTGCTGATATTTGTCTTCTTTTTTAATAGGAGCCTGCAATGAATTAAATGAAAAACTAACCAGAACAGCAATACTGATTACTAACCATAATAGCCAGCTTCAAATGTGTATCCTGGGGTTTCAGATGATGTCATAAACTGCTACTGCAAATTTAATAGTATTGTTGCCTGGAAGCTAAGCTATTATAGTATGTTTAATTTCACTAAGATGTAAATTACATGCTTCAGCCTTGAGTAGTAGTATTGGCTACTGTCATTTTCAGTTCTTATTTTTGCAGCTGTCAGGCATTGTAATGTTTATGGCTGTTTTGTTTATCTAGTAGCCTGTTGTAGCTATTATTTTAAAGATATATACATATATATGCATGTTGTATATAGAAGTTAAAAATATATATTAATTTGCTCATACTCTGCATTACTCTTTAGATTCTTTCATAACCACTATTGCTAAAAGTCATTATTTTAAGAGTGAGAATAAATGCTCCTATACTAGTATTGCATGTGCTTTTTTTCATAATAGAGTCCCTATAATTTCAAAGAGGATCAGTTCAGAAAAACTCTTCTTTAGACTGCCTGTCCTGAATGTCCCCACTAATATGGATAAACTTCACAACTTCTTTTCCCTGGCCCAGAGATTATTAAATATTATGTGTAAAAATCTTATTTTTTAATCTTTCTATCACTCTTAAAATTAAGGTGCGATTGATTTAATGAATATAAGCTTGGGCTTGAAAGAAATGAAAACCAGATCGTCATTCCCCAAATTATATCTCATACAGTTTATATAACTACCATAGTCTCAATATGTAAAATGGAAATGTGATTATATATTATCTATAATTTCCTGGCCATATAAAGAAATTGCATTTATTTTCTTTCTTCTCCTCAGATGTCTCCATAGTACCTGGAATCCTTTACAAAATCACATAACTCCTCTAGAGTTTTATTTTTGACCCACTCAAAGAGATTTTACCAGGGCATCTCCAGGTGTCCTTTTCTTTTATCCAGCTAACCTTTTAATATGACAACATATGGCCCACAATTGAGATATCAATAAATCTCTTTAGGATATTTTATATACATTCAATACATTATAAGGGAGAGAGAGAGACTGACAGAGGATGAATTGAATTGAGTTATCTTGGAGAGTTGGGGCAAAAGTAAGGAGCTTTGTTTGTTCTTGGGATGGTAAATAAAACAACTTGATCCTGAAAGGGAAATAAATATGGTAGACCTACTGAATGTAGAAGTCTACAAAAGTTAGACAAAAAGAAAATTGAGGATTTATCTTATAAATGGAGAAGCAGTTTGGTCTTCTGTATTAAGGCTCTCCCTTTGTAGGAGGACAGGGAAATTGTCAATTTCATATATGGGGATGGAATTTGATAGTGTAATTTTATCCATCTTTGGGATTCTTGGAATTAATCAGGACGTTGTTATTTCCCTTACAATGCCTTATAATAGAAGAACCTAGATTGGAACACAGGATATCTGGGTTCTAGTCTCAGGACTGTCAGTCATTGGTTGAAACATTTTTGCAAGTCATTTTCATTCTCATTCTCTTGAGAAAACTGATCAATTTTTATAAGGTCAGTGTTTGGAATTAGATTAGAAGAACATGAATCACTTAGGCAAGAATGTTAGAATCATCTGCAGAAAAAAATAAAATAGAAAAGAAGAAAAAAGGAAAAGAACAAAGGTAAGGGCCTGAATGCAGATATTCTCAGAAGAGAAAGTGACAGATGAATGTGAGGGAAGTGAGAGGGGGAATAATATGATTTGGGATATATTTTCAAGGGGCATTTCAGTTGTATTTTTTCAGTGATGGAGTCTGAAAGTCTTGAGATCTTTATAATTTCAAAGGCTGGCAATGTTATTCTCACTCTTTTTTGTGGTCTTAGAACCAAGCAGCAAGGGACTTGGATTCAGCAAGGGAGTTGGATTTTAGTCTTTGGTTTTATGATTTATTTCCAGAATCACTGGGCACAAGTTGCCTTTCTTCTAATTTTTTCTCACTGTCAACAATGAAGATATTAACTGGGTGAAGTCTGAGATTCCTTCCTACTGTTGTGTTTTTAATTTCTTTATTTTTTAATTGAAGGACAGTTGCTTTACAGAATTGTGTTGGTTTCTGCCAAATATCAACATGAATCAGTCATCAGATCAGATCAGATCAGATCAGTGGCTCAGTCGTGTCCAACTCTTTGCGACCCCATGAATCGCAGCACGCCAGGCCTCCCTGTCCATCATCAACTCCCAGAGTTCACTCAGACTCACG
>NW_011494948.1:2968121-2970762 GCF_000754665.1 Bison bison bison | reverse complement strand
CATGACCACAGGAAAAACCATAGCCTTGACTAGACGAACCTTTGTTGGCAAAGTAATGTCTCTGCTTTTGAATGTGCTATCTAGGTTGGTCATAACTTTCCTTCCAAGGAGTGTCTTTTAATTTCATGGCTACAGTCACCATCTGTAGTGATTTTGGAGCCCAGAAAAATAAAGTCTGACACTGTTACCGCTGTTTACCCATCTATTTCCCATGAAGTGATGGGACCGGATGCCATGATCTTCGTTTTCTGAATGTTGAGCTTTAAGCCAACTTTTTCACTCTCCACTTTCACTTTCCTCAAGAGGCTTTTGAGTTCCTCTTCACTTTATGCCATAAGGGTGATGTCATCTGTATATCTGAGGTTATTGATATTTCTCCCGGCAATCTTGATTCCAGCTTGTGTTTCTTCCAGTCCAGTGTTTCTCATGATGTACTCTGCATATAAGTTAAATAAACAGGGTGACAATATACACCCTTGACGAACTCCTTTTCCTATTTGGAACCAGTCTGCTGTTCCATGTCCAGTTCTAACTGTTGCTTCCTGACCTGCATACAAATTTCTCAAGAGGCAGATCAGGTGGTCTGGTATTCCCATCTCTTTTAGAATTTTCCACAGTTTATTGTGATTTACGTAGTCAAAGGCCTTGGCATAGTCAATAAAGCAGAAAAAATGTTTTTCTGGAACTCTCTTGCTTTTTCTATGATCCAGCAGATGTTGGCAATTTGATCTCTGGTTCCTCTGCCTTTTCTAAAACCAGTTTAAACATCAGGAAGTTCACGGTTCACATATTGCTGAAGCCTGCCTTGGAGAATTTTCAGCGTTACTTTACTAGCGTGTGAGATGAGTGCAATTGGTATACATGTATCCCCTTCCTCTTGAACCTCCATCCCACCTCCCTCCCCATTCCACCCCTCTAGGTTGTTACAGAGCCCCAGTTTGAGTTCCCTGAGTCATACAGCAAATTCCCACTGGCTATCTAGTTTACATGTGGTAATGTAAGTTTCCATGTTTTAAAGTTCAAGGCAGTTGTGTTCTTGCCTTGAGGGACTTTGCTCCTGGCAAGAACTTTTTTAAGGCTCAGCAGTTTATTTTATTTATTATTTATTTTAAGATAAGTAAGCCTTTATTTTCTCATTTCACAAATAATGCTGGCCAGGTTGGCTGCTTTTTGGTGATTAGTCAAAGAGACCGAATCCCATATCCTCGTCCGACTCCTCTGACACTTCCTTTGCTTCAACCTTGGCCAGGGTTGCAGTGGTGGCAGCAGCCACAAATGCAGATGGATCAGCCAAGAAGGCCTTGACCTTTTCAGCAAGTGGGAAGGTGTAATCAGTCTCCACAGACAAAGCCAGGACCCACTTGTACCCATTGATGATAGAATGGGGTACAGATGCAACAGTCAGGTAACCAATCTGTAGGCATAGGCTGGGAACATTGCGGACACCCTCCAGGAAGCGGGAATGCAGAGTTTCCTCTGTGGTGTCAAGCACTGCAGGGTTGTAGATGCTCCCATTGTCAAACACTTGCTGGATGACCAGCCTGAAGGAGAAGGGGGAGATATTCAGCATGTTCAGCAGCATGGCTTCGCTGGCGCCCACCTTGTCTCCAGTCTTAATCAGCTGCACATCGCTCAGGATTTCAATGGTGCCCCTGGAGATCTTAGTGGTAATGCCTAAAGCCTGGAAGAAGGAGGTCTAGTTGGGCCCCAGACCAGCATTCTGGGCCAGCACAGTGACTTCACATGGCACTATGGCACCAGCACAGGCGACAGCTGGCATCTTGTTGGCCAGCAGTATGTCCCTGATCTCAGTGAGGTCCTCCTTGGTGAACACGAAGTCCACGTTCCCCCAGATGTAAGGCAACAGTTTCTCCAAAGCTGGGTTGTTTTCCAGATGCCCTCGGATTGCCTTGTGCATCATCGTGTTCTTGCCCATCAGCACCATAGCCTTCCGCGGAGGGACATGCAGATCTGCTGCATCTGCTTGTAGCCCATGTTGTCTGCTTAATGAAGCATTTTGGATAATCATCCAGAAGTTGGATGATCTTAAGGAAGTAGCTGGACTTCCAGGTTGCCCTATCTTCCCTGGGCATCATGGCGGTGTGTCAGGGATTGCCATGCAGGGTTTAAAGACGGTGTCACTCACACGAGGACGCGTGGGGAGAGAGAGGCTCAGCAGTTTAAAGACTAAAGTCATTGACCCACCTTCCTGGAAGCTTAGGTACAGAGGTCATTGAAACAGAGGTTTGGTCTAGCTCTCTGAAGCATGGAGTCAAATAGAAGACTGCAGACCAACAGAGAAAGTTTGGGCCAGATAAGCAGGGTGTTAGTTTTTCTAACAAATCACAGCAGGATCTTCTATGACCCACCTCCCAGAATATTGAAAATAAAACCAAAAATAAACAAATGGGACCTAATTAAACTTAAAAGCTTCTGCACAACAAAGGAAACTATAAGCAAGGTGAAAAGATAGCCTTCAGAATGGGAGAAAATAATAGCAAATGAAGCAACTGACAAAGAACTAATCTCAAAAATATATAAGCAACTCCTGCAGCTCAATTCCAGAAAAATAAATGACCCAATCAAAAAATGGGCCAAAGAACTAAACAGACATTTCTCCAAAGAAGACATACAGCTGTCT
>NW_011494948.1:2967090-2967745 GCF_000754665.1 Bison bison bison | reverse complement strand
AAACTAATACAGCCACTATGGAGAACAGTGTGGAGATTCCTTAAAAAATTGGAAATAGAACTGCCATATGACCCAGCAATCCCACTACTGGGCATACACACCGAGGAAACCAGAATTGAAAGAGACACGTGTACCCCAATGTTCATCACAGCACTGTTTATAATAGTCAGGACATGGAAGCAATCTGGATTTCCATCAGCAGATGAATGGATAAGAAATCTGTGGTACATATACACAATGGAGTATTACTCAGCCATTAAAAAGAATACTTTTGAATCAGTTCTAATGAGGTGGATGAAACTGGAGCCTATTATACAGAGTGAAGTAAGCCAGAAAGAAAAATACCAATACAGTATACTAATGCATATATATGGAATTTAGAAAGATGGTAACAATAACCCTGTATGCAAGACAGCAAAAGAGACACTGATGTATAGAACAGTCTTTTGGGCTCTGTGGGAGAGGGAGAGGGTGGGATGATTTGGGAGAATGGCATCAAAACATGTATAATATCCAGGTTTGATGCCTGATACAGGATGCTTGGGGCTGGTGCACTGGGATGACCAGACGGATGGTATGGGGAGGGAGGTGGGAGGGGGGTTCAGGATGGGGAACACATGTACACCCGTGGCGGATTCATGTTGATGTATGGCAA
>NW_011494948.1:2963526-2966990 GCF_000754665.1 Bison bison bison | reverse complement strand
ATGTTGATGTATGGCAAAGCCGCTACAATATTGTAGTAAACACATACACACACACACACACACACACACACACACACACACACACAATAAAGCAAAGAGCAATTAAAAAAAAAAAAAAGACCTTTAATAGCAGACTGAACTATTTTCTAGAAATAGTCTACCTTCTGCCCAAAGCAATAGCTTTCACTGTAGAGTAAATATGTATGTCTCATTACTCACATGGGTAACACCTTTAAATGTTAATTTAGCAAAATATTTTGAGCACGTCTTTCATAAGCCAAGGATTGGTCTAGGTACAGGGTTTATAGTCAGGAGCAATTGAACAAAGTTTATGCCCTCATGGCTATTTTTCTTCTAATAGTAGACAACTGGCTTACATTTTACCATCATGTTTCCCCTATTACAAACCTGTAACTTGGTGGTGGTTTACAATGTTTTTCAGTATTCGTGCCAGACTAATTATTATTTGTGCCAGCCTAATTCCCTTCAGACTAATTATCCTGCATTCTCTTTATAAACCTATCAGTGCTAGGAGAGTATGGTCCAACCACTCCTTTTATATGACCGCTTGCAAGACAGGAGAGATAGTTGTCTCATGTTACATACCTTCTCTTTGTTAGAATCACATTGTGAGTTTTCAGAGCCAGTGAGATCACTTTCAGGTTGGATCACTGTCATTTTATTGAAAATAGATAGTAATCCTTTGGATATACAAAGATATTTTCATTATCCTTACCTCTCTTCAGTTGAGTTTATAAGTAGACATTAAAAATTGAGTATTTTCTGGTCAGCTTAAAAGGCAAATGGCTTTTAAGAAAAATGATTGATATAGATGAAGTCAGCAAACTGAGATCAAAATTTAAACAAAATCATCATTGTAATCAAAGCAAATACAGTTGTATTCTCCTTGAAAACTGAAAAGCAAATGAATGCTCCAATGGCACTGAACTATAGATGTTCATTGTTTTTCTCCCATGTCTGTTTGCATACAGCAAAATCTCATCTATATTTGACTTGAGCTCTGTTTATTTATTGTGCTTAGTGCAGTTGTTAGTTACCTCCTTGAATTTTCTTCTTTATGGAGCCAGGAAAGCTTATATATATATCATGGAAGCATCAGAAAGAGATCACTGTCAGAGTTTTACAACCAGTTTCTAAGTAATGAATATTGTAGAGTAGGTATAAAACAGCAATAAATCAGAAACATTCTAACAGCCATGGAAAGTGGAGATATTATATTGTTGAGAATATTTGGTAGCTACAGAGTCTACAGATAGAGGAATTCAAATTTAGGACCTGTATACATGAACGAAGAGTGAACGGTGTAAGAGTGTGCAGGTTTTATAAGACTGTTATAAAAAGAAGTGAATTATTTTCAAATGTTTGTATGCCTCTTCCATTGAGATTTATCCAACAAGAAACATGTGCTGATATTTCTCCTAAATCACTTCTAAGACTTCCAGATGTTCATCATGAATGTTATTGAAACCAACTCCAAATACTCTTCATCTTTGGGATTCTATCCTTTCACTATCGAAAGTTATATAAACTGACAGATAATTCAGAAATGAAAAAGAATCTTCCATTTGGCCATCCTTACATGTTAAAAATATATCTATCTACAAATAATTCAATTTATTATAAATAGAACTGCAATACTTTGTTAGGTAGCAAACAAAAAGACAGCAAATAAGCAAACAAAAAGCAGCAATACAGAGTTCCTCACTAAATGAATTTATTTCTACAACCAATCTCATTTCTTTTGTTCAAAGTCACCAAATTTGTGCTAATTTGTTTTGGCAGTCCTGAAAAACAAGTATAGCATGAATTCTATCAATCACTGAACCTCAGTACAACTAAGACCACTTCACTAAAAGGAAAGAGAACTATTAAGATTGCAGTTCCTCATTCAGAATTATTCAAATAATTTCTTATTGCTTCGGCATAAATTGGAATTTACTCCAGTAGACTGTAAACCCAAATGAAATTTCAAACATATCAAAAATCACTCAAACTGAAGCAGTTTGAGAGGGATTTAGGTAAGGAAATAAATAAGGGTATATACCTACCCTTTTTTTTCCCCCAAAACACATGCAATCAAGCTCAAAAATATGATCCATTAAAATAGATAATGAATGTGAAATTTGTGTGTAACTAATTTTAGTAAGAGTAATTATTGTGTATTAATGAATAAAATAACATTTCATCAATAATTCCCAGACTCAATGTTGGCAACTTAGAACTTTAAAAAGTAGTCAATGAAGAAGATTTAAATTTTCAATTAAAATGTGAAAGCTTATACTGAAAGCTCACAGAAGTCATAGATACCTTAGATCCTTAGGGGAAAAATCAAATGTCATGTCTTTGACTCTCTGAGAGCATTTGTCCTGAGAGAAAGCACATCTAAATACCAATAAGTGAGTATGTACTTCAAAAATTAGAACAAGTATGAGTTCTCAGATGTTGCAGCTGGACATTCCTGAAACTCTCTTGGCCTTACTTTGTGAATTTTGTGATAGTTCTTTTTAGAAATTTCAAAGTTCTTTTACTTTTCTTCTATTCCCTAAATCTGGTCTTATTTGATAGGCATATTGTTCCAAATATTCTTATTTTTGTGGAATGTTTTTAAATTTAATTTCCAAATGATTTTCAGATTTCTTTTTATGCCCTTCTTTTTTTAAATGATAGGGCCCCTAAGAAGCAAGGACTCCCATAGCAAAATTAGCTGCTAAGATAAAAGTGAAAGTGAAGTCGCTCAGTCATGTCCAACCCTTTGTGACCCCATGGACTGTAGTCTACCAGGCTCCTCTGTCCATAAGTAGAGGGTGAATGGCATTGTACAGCTTGTGAAGGCAACAGACAAGTTAGATTAATGGTTTCTCGTGAAGACATTCTCTATAGAACATTGTATTTCATTGGGGAAAAGAAGACAATGAAATAGCATCAAAGTGGCTCTAGTCATGGTTGAGACTGTAGCAACATCTAGATCTGAGGTATTCCAAAAACGTGATAAACAATATTTCTGGAGAAGTCTCTCAAACTATCTATTTTTAAAAACACTTTATCCAACAATTACTTTTTGAGCATTTAAAACGTATGCAGTACCCTATTATTCTTTTTCTTGAGATGTAGATGAATAAGGCACCCTTCTTACCTCAAAGAGCTCAGCCCTGTGTGGAGAAAGACAAGAAAAATAAATATAGCAATATGGTGTGAGAAAATCTATAACAACAGAATACTCAAGACATAATATTTTCCCAAAAGAAAATGCATTCACCCACTGTTTAGTTCACAGAGAAACAGGTCCTCAAGTTAGCTCTTGAAAATTAATAGAAGCCATTCTATAAAGAAGGCTGAGGGCCGAAGAATTGATGCTTTTGAACTGTGGTGTTGGAGAAGACTCTTGAGAATCCCTTGGACTGCAAGGAGATCCAACCAGTCCATCCTAAAGGAGATCAGTCCTG
>NW_011494948.1:2933859-2963426 GCF_000754665.1 Bison bison bison | reverse complement strand
ATCAGTCCTGGGTATTCATTGGAGGGACTGATGTTGAAGCTGAAACTCCAATACTTTGGCCACCTGATGCAAAGAGCTGACTCATTTGAAAAGACCCTGATGCTGGGAAAGATTGAGGGCAGGAGGAAAAGAGAACGACAGAGGATGAAATGGTTGGATGGCATCACCAACTCGATGGACATGGGTTTGGGTAGACTCTGGGAGTTGGTGATGGACATGGAGGCCTGGCGTGCTGCGATTCATAGGGTTGCAAAGAGTTGGACACGACTGAGCAATTGAACTGAACTGAACTGATTCTCAAAATGAAGAAGGAAGAAAAAGAGTTACCATAAAGCAGGAATAGTGTGGGGCTTCCCCAGTGGCTCAGAGTAAAGAATCTGCCTGCAATGCAGGAGTCATAGGAGATGCAGGTTCGATCTCTGGGTCAGGAAGATGCTCTGGAGGAGGACATGGCAACCCACTCCAATATACTTACCAGACAGAGGAGCCTGGTGGGCTACAGTCCGTAGTTTTGCAAAGAGTCAGACACAACTGAAGTGACCTAGCACACACACACAGTAATAGCATACATCAAACCATAGAGCTGTGAAATTGCTAGCAAGTAGCTGTTCACACCTGGGGATGTGTAAACATGTATTAGGATAGTGGGGGAGATATTGCTAGGAAAGTAGGCAAAAGTCAAGCCACGAGAGAACTTTACACCATGGAAAAAATGTTAACTTTACCTTGTGGGTAATAGGAAGTCACTGGGGGGTCCTTTTACATGCTACTAGATTCAGGTGCTCATCCCTCTCAGGGAAATGCTCAGTGGGCTTCCTGATATGGATCTGAAATGGAATCATAACCCTGGAATCCATGATTGGCAACATCCCTGTTACAGGGCTCCACATCTCAGCCCTCAACCCCAAATCTGGCACTTTGACCTCCTGATCCTGAATTTCTTTCTTTTCCTATCACAAATACTATATGGGATGAAATAGGATATCAGAGGTCTTTAGACATGGTGAGGCAATAGAGGAGATCAATTTCAGTGCTGTTCACTCTTAAACTGATCCACACTTCCTGAACAGGAAGGCTGAGTTCTCTCTTGTTTTCCTGAGTTGGAATTGATATGTGATCCAAAAATAAAAATCAGTGACTTAGATAGATGGATAGACAGACTTTTTACAAGGCTGCTGCATCAGAATGCACTGGATGATGATCATTTGGGGACTTGCTTTATTGCCAATTATGTGTTTGTTGTTGTTATTGTTAATGTTGCTTTTGCTTTTACTTTTTTTTTTTTTTTAAGTTTTGGGTGTGTGTGTGCATGCTCTCAGTCATGTCTGACTTGTTGAGATCCCACGAACTGTAGCCTGCCAGGCAACTCTCTCCATGGGATTTTCCAGGCATCACATTTCCCTAAATGAGGAATTCCCAAATCCCAGAGGTTCGTGAGCCAACCCAAGAGACAGGCCTTATTTTCTGATTTTGAAATGCAAATCATGTTACCAGCTCAGTGCATATTAGACTTTAAATCAACTCAAGAAAAATGAATATCATGTCTCCACCTGCTGTTTGAAGAGACACTGGGTCATGTATGTTAACCTTCAGTCAGTTGGGAGTATTTGTTAAAATCTGGAAGTTGAGAAACATGATTCATGGCAGAGGGTTTGCATTCCTCATCTGACCTAATTATAGCCGCTTGTGGTCAAAATGGCTGAGTTATACCCTCTGAGAGATTTACTGGGCTAAATAAGGTTGGATAGGTATTAGTATTTATATGCAAACCGTTCAAGCAACACATATACCCCTTCACAGGTGAGGTGTTCTTACTTTGGGGTCAGAAAGCTCTATTAGCACTAATATGTGATGGGTGAAAACAACCCTCCAGGGAAGAGAAAAATATGAAGACACACATGCACACACTTTTGACCAATGCCCTAGAGCTTTCGGTAATTGTAAGGCTGTCAACTTAGCACTGTAACCATGTATTGCAGAATCTGTTTATACAGCTGTTAACAGTGTGCTCGGGAGTTCTTCTGAGAAGAGGCAAGTTGCAAGGCATGCAGGTTTTTGCCTTTATTGGTCATGATAAAAATGATTTCACTTAACTGAACTATAGTTGTTCAAATAATACTTAAAGCGAATATAGAACATTTGACTTTTTTTCACGTTTTGCTCAATTTCTGCCTATTTGTTTATCCATTTTTATTGAGACAAAAAGTGCTTTAAATGCATAAGGACTATAATTAATAACCTGAGACTATGGAGTTTAAAAGAATATTTGATCCATTCTAGTGATGCTCCTAGTTCATTCCTTTACCTTAAGAAGTTCTGTGTAAATTCATGACCTTCAAACAAAAAATGCAACAGAGGGCTCTTTGAATTTGCCTTTTCTGGGACAAAGGCAGTGACAGAAGACCACAATGGAGGCCCTCTCTATGAAGAATACAGAAGATAAATTTTAAAAATTGATTCTAATCATTAAATTAGGACAATTCAGGGAAGAGAAGAGAGAACTAGAGGTGGGCAGAGACAGAAAGGCACTCCAAGTAATTTTATGAAGTGTGATAGGCATACTATTTTTTCTTTGACCTGGACAATATTTTTTGAAAACCAAATTAGTAGTCAAAGTTTGGAAATCAGGAAACTTACTGACAGAAATCTTGCTTTGGGATTCCCATGATCTGATAATACGGAATCTGTGGATTTGTGATACAATAGGCCATCCTGATAGCTCAATTGGTAAAAAATCTGCCTGTAATGCAGGAGACCCTGGTTTGATTCCTGGATTGGGAAGATATGCTAGAGAAGG
Source organism: Bison bison bison (assembly GCF_000754665.1). Taxonomy (NCBI): domain Eukaryota; kingdom Metazoa; phylum Chordata; class Mammalia; order Artiodactyla; family Bovidae; genus Bison; species Bison bison. Next base: position 2,960,629 of record NW_011494948.1, on the reverse strand, counting down.
AATAGGCTACCCATTCCACTATTCTTGGGCTTTCCCTGTGGCTCAGCTGGTAAGGAATCCTCCTGCAATGTAGGGTTTGATCCCTAGGTTGGGATGATCCCCTGGAGAAGGGAAAGGCTACCCCCTCCAGTATTCTGGCCTGGAGAAGTCCAAGGGGTTGCAGAGTCAGACACAACTGAGTGGCTTTCATTTTCACTTTCTCTCAGGCCATCCAGGGCTGAGTGCTTCATGTTGTTGCTGTTCAGTCGCTCAGTCATGTCCAATTCTTTGTGACCCCATGGACTGCAGTACAGCAGGCTTCCCTGTCCTTCACCATCTCCAGAGCTTGCTCAAACTCATGTCCGTGGAGTTGGTTATGCCATCCAACCAGCTCATCCTCTGCCACCCCTTCTCCTCCTGCCTTTAATCTTTCCCAGCATCAGGGTCTTTTCCAATGAGTCTGCTCTTCGCACCAGGTAGCCAAAGTATTGGAGCTTCAGCTTCACCATCAGTCCTTCCAATGAATTTTCAGGGTTGATTTCCTTAAGGATTGATTCCTTTAGGTTGATCTTGCTGTCCAAGGGACTCTCAAGAGTCTTCTACAGCACCACAATTCAAAGGCATCAATTCTTTGGCACTCAGCCTTTTTTATTGTGCAGCTCTCACATTCATACATGACTACTGGAAAAACCATAGCTTTGACTGCACGGACCTTTGGAAGCAAAGTAATGTCTCTGTTATTTAATAAGCTGTCTAAGTTTGCCATTATTTTTCTTCCAAGGAGCCAGTCTTTCAATGTCATGGCTGCAGTCACTGTCTATAGTCATTTTGAAACCTAAGAAAATAAAGCCTGTTATTGTTTCCCATCTATTTGCCATGAAGTGATGGGACCAGATGCCATGATCTTCGTTTTTTGTATGTTGAGTTTTAAGCCAGTGTTTTCACTTTAGAATTTCTCTTCCATTAGCCTAGCCCCCACCTGAGCTGTTTTACTAGCTTATATTAATTTGCCATGGTCCCTGAAGTCATTTAATTTGTGATATCTGAAGGAATTGTGTCTTTTAATTTACAACACCCAAAGGTCACTATTATATTTTAAAGATGATAAGGGATGGAACATTCCCAGTATACAGGCCATGACTTCAGTGGTGAACAGGACTATTTGATACTGAATCTGTACAGCCTCAGAATCTTCCTCAACACAGATCACCATATAACCACTAATAATCTAAGATTAACATAAGACTAGCTCTATCTGTTATCCTGTGTATAAAATCAAATTCAAATATTAGTGGCATTGACCATGAGCTGGATATTAACTAATATCAGTCTCCTCCAGTTCTTACTAGCTGTTGCCTTATTGTTAGAAAATTTGAGGCAACTTGTAAGATCATTTTTAAAAAGATAATTTAAAATGTTATGAAATGTAACTTCAGTGTGTTAAAAAAAAAAAAATCACTCTGGAGCTCATTCATTCCACCATATATTCAACCCTTACTCAACACCTACTGTGTCCCACAAAGGGTATAAAGATAATAATGAAGACACTGCCCACCCTCAAGAACTGTCTTTAACAGGAGGTCAAAGAGAGATAATATCAGTTCAGTTCAGTCACTCAGTTGTGTCCAACTCTTTGTGAACCCATGGACTGCAGCACACCAGGCTTCCCTGTCCATCACCAACTCTCTGAGCTTGCTCAAACTCATGTCCATCAACTTGGTGATCCATTCAACCATCTCATCCTCTGTTGTCCCCTTCTTCTTCCTCCTGCCTTCAATCTTTCCCAGCATCAGAGTATTTTCCAATGAGTTGGTCCTTCACATCAGGTGGCCAAAGTATTGGAGTTTCAGCTTCAGCATCAGTTGTTCCAATGAATATTCAGGACTGATTTCCTTTAGGATGGACTAGTTTGATCTCCCTGTAGTCCAAGGGACTCTCAAGAGTCTTCACCAACACCACAGTTCAAAAGCCTTAATTCTTCAGCACTCATCTTTCTTTCACATCCATACATGACTACTAGAAAAACCATAGCTTTGACAATATGGAATTTTGGAGGAAAAGTACTGTCTCTGCTTTTTAATATGATGTCTAGGTTTGTCATAGCTTTTCTTGCAGTTACCATCTGCAGTGATTATGGAGCCCAAGAAAATAAAGTCTCTCACTGTTTCCATTGTTTCCCCATCTACTTGCCATGAAGTGGTAGTACCGGATACCATGAAATAATATAAATAATTGCAAAATAAAGAGGAATAAGTGAGATAGAGATGCAAATAAAATGGAACAGTGGTTCTCAAATTTCAGTGTATATACGCATTACTTTGGATACTTGTAAAAGTTTAGCTGTCCTCATTGACTGTGATTAGGAAGATCCACAATGCATCCCTGACCTCTGTATTTTTAACCAGTGATGGAGAACTATGGTTGTGTGGGATTTAAGAATCAATAGGGTTGACTTCAAGCTGGAGAATAGACTTCCTAAAAGAGACATGTTTTGAGTTGGGCTTTAAACTGGAGAGGATGTGGCCATGAAAAGTTAAAGCAGGGGCATTCCAGGCAGAGAAATTAGGGGCTGTATATAGAAAGAAATTAAAGATTCATTTTGGTTGATGGATATTTTCAGATTCTGAGTGCCAACTGTATTGCTTATACTGCATTGCTTTATATATGGGACTTGAGCATCTGTGGATTTTGGTATCTGTGGGGACTTCTGGAATCAATCCTCTCCAGATACCAAAAGGCAACTGAATATTGATGATAAATATTTAAAACTATACAAAGGGCTTTATGAAAATACAAAGTTACACATATTAATAATGCAATTCATTGGTTAGTGTGTCTATGTTTGTTTAGAAAGACCTTGCATTATGAAACTTCCAGAATAAATGTCAAAAAGTAGCAAACTGTCTCATATTTTACCACAGTGATCTTTTGACAATTGATAGAAACCTGTAATTGTAATCTCTGTAATAGTAAAATCAGTTAGACGTTAATAACATTGAACTAGATTTTATAAGTTAGATATTAGAATATTGTTGGCTTGAGTGGAACAATAAACCATGGAAAATTCTTAAAAAGATGGGAATACCAGACTACCTGATTTGCCTCTTGAGAAATATGTATCCAGGTCAAGAAGCAACAGTTAGAACTGGACATGGAATAACAGACTGTTTCCACATAGGGAAAGGAATCCATCAAGGCTGTATATTGTCACCCTGCTTATTTAAATTATATGCAGAGTACATTATGAGAAATGCTGGGCTGGATGAAGCATAAGCTGGAATCAAGTTTGCCAGGAAAAATATCAATAACCTCAGATATACAGATGACACCACCCTTATGGCAGAAAGTGAAGAAGAACTAAAGAGCCTCATGATGAAAGTGAAAGAGGAGAGTGAAAAAAGTTGGCTTAAAACTCAACATTCAGAAAACTAAGATCATGGCATCTGTCCCCATCACTTCATGACAAATAGATGGAGAAAGAGTAGAAACAGTGGCAGACTTTATTTTGCGGGGCTCCAAAATCACAGCAGTTGGTGATTGCAGCCATTAAATTAAAAGACACCTACTCCTTGGAAGAAAATGTATGACCAGTCTAGATAGCATATTAAAAAGCAGAGACATTACTTTGCCAACAAAGGTTGTCAAGTCAAGGCTATGGTTTTTGCAGTAGTCATGTATGGAAGTGAGAGTTGGACTATAAAGAAAGCTGAGTGCTGAAGAATTGATGCTTTTGAACTGTGGTGTTGGAGAAGACTCTTGAGAGTCCCTTGGACTCCAAGGAGATCCAACCAGTCCATCCTAAAGGAAATTAGACCTGAATATTCGTTGGAAGGACTGATGCTGAAGCTAAAACTCCAACACTTTGGCCATATCTGATGTGAAGAACTGACTCATTTGAAAAGACCCTGATGCTGGAAAAGATTGAAGGTATAAGGAGAAGGGGATGACAGAGGATGAGGTGGTTGGATGGCATCACAAACTCGATGGACATGAGTTTGAGTAAACTCCAGGAATTGGTGATGGACAGGGAGGCCTGGCATGCTGCAGTCCGTGGGCTTGCAAAGAGTCAGACACGACTGAACAACTGAACTGAACTGACTGTACTGGCTTGAATGGAAGTGTTTGTGATGATGGCACATAGCAAAAGATTAATAGTTCTTTAGTATTTGAGTGTTCTAATACTTGATAGTTCTCATCTCGTGTGATTCAAAGACAACAGTTGTTGTTCCACAAATTATCCTTAATAGTTGATTTTGTGCAACTCAACTAGAAACTCTTTTCAGTAGCTTAAAGGATAAGTGGCCATAATGCATTCTATGTGCTAGAGAACGTAGTTTTGCAAGCTCAGCATACAAAAGGGTCTTCAATCTATGTATTCTACAGAGCAACTTTTGTCCTACTGTACAATAAAATATAGGTAAATAATGACATTGCTGGGGAAATATACTTTTTTGAAAAAGTGTGAAATAAAATTGTAAAGAATGTGAAATAACAAAAAGCAGATGTGTCTTTGGACAGTCACGTTATTCTGCATATCACCATTTTTTTTGACAGACACCATGACAAAAGAGAGTGGTAATGGCCTGATTATCAGAAAAGGGAAATACTTTCAGATATTCATTTAAGTTTCATACTATGATTCTTCTCTAAACTTTATTAACAGAGATAGCAAGTAACAAAAATGATATAGAGAATAAATAAAATATCCAACTTGGGTACACAAATAATTGTGTGTACTGTATAGATAATTATTGTTTGGGGAACTAGATAATTTTCAAAATGCTAAGTAGTACTTAGATGGGAAGCCTTGCTATTTTAATTATATATAATTGTATAATTTGTATATATAAATATATTAAGTAAAATACATAGTTTGAATATACAAATACTAAAATACAAATGTTTTAAGCACCTCCTTCTACTATTTATTGTATCACTTCTCAGGAGTTCTATTTGTCAGATTCCTCGATACATACAAAATCTACTTTGTCATCAATAATATACTCTAAGTAGTCATTCATGAAAATGTATTGCATTGCTAATTTGACTCTTCCAGCCAGAGAGTACAGTATACTTTGGGGTTAAGTTGGGAGCGGGTGAGGGGTAGAATTCTTTTTGTGTATTTAAGTACATTTCATTAACATTTTTACTGAAACCATCTTTTTTACTCATTCTCTCTCCTGTATGTAACAGAGAGTAGAGAAATAAGTCTGTCACCAAAAAAAAAAAAACTAGAAAACCAGGCATTTAAACTATGTCCCTTAGCTTGTTAGATCACCACCACCTACCTCATTGATAAGAATCTAGGAGATAGGATTTTCAAGTTTCACCTCTCCTAGTAGGTTAAGCAAGTGTGAGATTGTCTTTTTGAAGTATTCACATTTTGGGCTGAACAGTACAAAGTGATAAACATCTGTTTGCCTTAGCTCACAAGATTAAGCTGTTTGGAAGTGGGTTCTTTTTAATTAGATTATCCAACAAAAGATGGTAATCTCAAGCTAAATTTCCCTAATCAGAATCTTTTTTAAAAGAAAAGATACAGATTTATCCCTTTAGTATTTTTAGCCAGCTGATTATAGCATCCCTTAGTTAATTATGATTTAACATGCAACATAGATAAATATATTATTGTTGCTTGAATAATATTTTTATTTAGAAGCACATTTTTTAATAAACTAAATCTCAAAGATTCTAAAATTTTCTAATTGTTCTCCATCTTAGTTATCTTAATTCAAATGTCTCTTATTTTCATAGTTAATGTTATTATCAGTGTTTTAACCAAACATGAGGTATCAATATTAATATAATTATAAAAATCTGCCCCCTCATCTCATGCTTCCTCTCATTTCTGTAACCTTATTGGCATGTGTAACTTCTCTTCCTTTCAAATGAATCAGTCAAGACATGACAAGTTAAAGACTTAAGTCATTTTTTTTTGGCCTGCCTACCTATCTCTGTCTCTCTTAATGTAGTGTCAGGTACTTTGGGGGAATTGCTTCTCTCTGTCAGGTTTAATTTTGGTATATGAGTAAACCTAGGTGTTTGCAAACCATGATAATAGCCAAAGGAGTCATATTCTTTTTCTCACTATTCTGGTACAGCCAAGAGGGGACACATGACCTAAGCCTAGCAGATCAAATATAGATTCTCTGGCCTTTGCATTTGGGTGGGAGATGCAGTAGCAGAAGAAAAGATTACGGATTACTTGTCATAGCAGGAATACGCTGACCAGACTTTCTTCTCTGAGCCATTGCTGTTCTTCCTATTCTCATCTTACATGGTCTCCTATCTCCAGTAAATATCTGATCCCTCAGTAGCCTTCCAATAATTTATCTTTGGCTTAAATCAGAGAGACACTTGCTTGAAATGCAAAAAAGAGTCACGCCTATAACCTATCAGTTATAGACTATTTCTTTGTTTTATCCAATTTAAGTAAGCATAATTAAAAAAAAAAAGATAGCCCCTTCAAATTGAATATTGTCAATTTTTAAAAAAAATTGTTGCAATTAAACCAAGAGTATAGAAATGAAATGTGGTATAATTCTATTGGAACAATTGTGTGGGATATGAGTATTATAGGGGGAAAAAGCCAGTCCTTGTTAACATTTTACTCCTAGGGTTGACCATTTACATTACAGAATCATTTCTATCAAGAAGGAATGATATGCATGTGATTAAACAACAGTATTGCATTTAAAGATAAAACCTTTCATGCTCTCTCCTGAAAAAGCATGGGTGATAATGTATACATATAAAACTATCTTCTCTTTGTATGCTTTTCATATACTGTTTGTGGAGACAGCATAATAGAACTCTTTCTTTTTGATTAGTAATGTCAGGTTCAGCTCAGTTCAGTCACTCAGTTGTGTTGGACTCTTTGCAACCACGTGGACTGCAGCACGCCAGGCTTCCCTGTCCATCACCAAACCTCAGAGCTTGCTCAAACTCAATTCCATCGATTCGGTGATGCCATCCAACCATCTCATCCTCTGTTGCCCATTTCTCCTCCTGCCTTCAATCTTTCCCAGCACCAGGGTCTTTTCTAATGAGTCAGTTCTTCACATCAGGTAGCCAAAGTATTAGAACTTCAACATCAGTCCTTCCAATGTCTATTCAGGACTGATACCCTTCAGGATTGACTGGTTTGATGTCCTGGAGTCCAAGGGACTCTCAAGTCTTCTACAACACCACAGTTCAAAAGCATCAATTCTTAAGCACTTAGCTTTCTTTAGGGTCCAACTCTCACATCCCTACATGACTACTGGAAAAACCATAGCTTTGACTAGACGGACCTTTGGAGGCAAAGTAATGTCTCTTCTTTTTAATATGCTGTCTAGCTTTTTTTTTTTTTTTAATTTGCTGTCTAGCTTTTTTAATAGGCTGTCTAGCTTTTTTTTCTAAGGAGCAAGTCAGGTTAATTAACTATAATTAACACGTTAATTATAAAAGGAGCTCCTCAGGTGGCACTAGTGGTAAAGAACTTGCCTGCCAATGCAGGAGATGTAAGAGATGTGGATTTCAATCCTTGGGTTGGGAAGATCTCTTAGAGGAAGACATGGCAACCCACTCCAGTGTCCTTGCCTGGAGCATCCCATGGATAGAGGAGCCTGGTGGACTACAGTCCATGGAGTCACAAAGAATTAGACGTGGCTGAAACAACTTAGCACACATGCAAGAAACAAAAAGGAAAGGTAAGAAAAGGGAGATTTATACTTTATGAGTGATATCTATGAACAGGTTGCTCTGTTAGGCATTTGAGACACATTATAACATTGAATTTTCATAGTAACTCAATTATGTGGTAATATAGTAGTCAGTCATGGAACTGATGATCAAGTAACTTTTGAAAGGTTATGTAGCTGGTATACACACATACTCTAAATATCTACAGACATACACACACACACACATATACGTATATGTAGGTGTAATTAAACAATTCAGTTGTATATGTTTAGAAATAAGAATGAGTTTAAATATTTTCTTGATGTTTATTTCATATGGGAACTTTCCAGTGCCACTTTGAAAGAAACATGATTATATCATATGTAATTGAATTTAATACTATGATTATCAACTTCTTCTTTTAAGCATTCAGTGTTGTATGAATGGAAATTATTTAAACAACTGAGCAAACATATAAGCATAGAAATATAGGCATATATTTATACAAATATATGTAAAAATAATTCAGCTATGTATTTATGATTTGCACATTTTACTGTGTAATCTGTTGTGCCCAGAAAGTTCAATCAGCGTGACCAAATTATGTGATTTAGACAGCCTACATTCTCCCACTACAGAAACAGAAATGCTCAAAAAAATATGGCATTAATTATCCAACACTGAGTAATGAATTATACCCAAATATTATCTCATTATTTCATGGCCTAGAATTTGAGAATAACTAGGGTGGATAGTTCTGACTCTGTCTCTCACTAGGTTGCAATCAGGTATTGGCTAGGACTGCAGGATCCACTACCAAGATGTCTTATTCACACAGCTATTGGCAGGAGGCCTTTTTCTCATCACGTGGATTTCTCCATTAGTAAGCTACCCTCTCCCAGAGCAATTACTCAAGAGAAAGAGAATGACCAAGAAAGAAATCATAGTATGTTTTTATGACCTATTTCCCCCAAGGTCACACATGATCTTTTGCGCTTTATTCATTAGAAGGAAGTCCACAAGTTCAGCCCACACTAAAGCCTCCATCTCTTGAAGGAATAAGTATCAAAGAGATGCAGATGATTTTAAATTACCAAGAGAAGCTGAAAGCCAAATCACTAGGGGGAAACTAGGGACAGAGAGTCAATGAGATTTCTGATGAGATGTATAGTTTCAGCCTAGGGACGGAGGATTTAATTTTCACATTGGAGGGAAAATTAAATAACCCCCAAATTCGGTCTCCTCCCATGCCAAGCAAATGCTACCACTGACCCCACTACATAAACCCAGTCTTAGAGGGGTTGTGACATATACAAAAATAGGAATAGAAAAATTTACTAAAAAGCCTGTTAAGTATGCAAGGAAGCATGCCATAAAAGTATTATAAAAGTAGAAGGAAATTATGATGACGCTACTTTGGAAAAACAACAAAAAGATCTGTATAAACCTGAAATAAAGCAAAAATAAAATCTGAAGTAAAGCAAGAGGCTCAAGTTTCTCTTACTGTCAAATGAAGTCGCCTTTTAGTATCTTGGAGGGAAAATTAAGATATATTTATCATTTGGTGTAGCTTTCAATTCAAACTGGAAAGATAGTGCAATCCTCATCTGGATGGGAAAAGTGTCTTTAACTCATTAAACATTTATCAAGTGTCTAAAATATGATACGTCTAATATGTCTAAAATATGATATCCATACTTTGAGGACATACTGATAAACAGCATAGATGAAGAGATTATGTCCATTATAGTGTTTACAGTTTAGCTGTTCTGTTCTTATTATCTCCATAGATGGGAAGACTGTGGCTCATTCCAAGTGCCTCAACCAAAATCCAAGATCTAACTACTCCCCTAAACCTTGGGATTATAGTGTGTTCTCTCATCTTTGACAGGTTTTTTTTTTTTTTTTTTTTTCATATTTACCTCCCTTCTTATTCAATTCCCTCACCTCCATTCCCTCACTTCCCACTTAACTCCTTCTGCTGATTTTTATCACCCTGGTTCATTTGGTATCGTCAGTAATGTAAGAGTAAATATTTGTGAGCCAAATAATAATAGTAAAAATAGTAAAGCAAAGGTGACTCTTTTGAGACAGCTGGGGATTCCAAAAGTGATATATTGGTAGCAAGTAGATGGGTCTAAGTAAAAGTAAAAATTGCCTGAAAGCCTGTTAATAGATTTTTCATCCAAATCATAGCTTTGAACCAAGGCCAATAAGCATTTCCTCATGAGACTACCTCTTTGACAGAGAAACAGACTGCTGTCTGCTACATTTGTCTCAAGGTATCTCCTAATCCCCAAACACAGCGTTTTAGGTACCTGAAATGACCAGCATTCTTCCTCCATGTTGATTATCTCATATAAAGAAGCCATTAAAATGCATATAATGTCCTGGAGAGCTAATGTCAATTCATTTTTAGACCTAGATAAATTTCACCCAACTGGCTTATCATTTTCCTATGTAGGGTAGGATCCTAGAATTCCAGAAGAGGGAACCATAAATTTTTCTCAGCAACAAGCCCCTGAGGTAGAGGGAAATGTCAGGAATGCCTGCTGCTGTCTGACCCTGTGAAGGAGAGGAGGTGTTCATGCTCATGTTAAGATGGCAAGTCTGGGTGAGGCACAGCAGTGGATTGCTATATGGTGACTTTCCTAAACACCCAAGGTAATCGTCTTTGTCTAGAATATAGTCACAATTAAAATCTTCCAGTGCTTTCTTCTCCTCTCATAATTTGCATCCGCAGGACAGAATTGTCTGTTGATTTTCATAAAGGCTGTCCTTTTTTTCTGTCTTCCTTTCATGAAAACAATTCAAATATCAGAATCTATCTTAATTGTTCTATCACCTAAACAGGAAGATGACTTCTCACCATAAGTTGCTGAGCTAAGTGATATGCCAATAAGGGCTCTGGTTTGTCGTGAGCACCACACTGGGCACAGGACACTGAGAGCATTGGGTGATGTGCAGGGAAGCGGATCCCCTAGGGATAAATGGTACAGGGAACAGAGTGTGCTTCGTATTTCTTAATGTCTTTGATAAGAGTACAAATGCTAGTTCAGCGTGTGCTTTCCTTTACCTGGTCAGGTGATTTCTCTGTGGTTGTTTCTTATGACATATTTACTGTTCACTAAAGCTGACATATAAATAAATCAGATAAGCTAATTACAAACATAAAAGAAATATAAGCATTTAGAAGAGTTTTATAGATCTCTACCTTGGTCCAACTTTTTTCTTCTTTTGTTGTCTTACAATAAGATTATGAAAGTATGTATTTCATATCAAGAAGATTCATTATCTTAATCGTGACCTTCCCTAGGAAAAACAATATCTGGGAAATTTCAGTTCATAGATACTATCATAGCTACTACACAGGGATTAACAACTAGCAAATATACTAATTTAAATCCTACTATTGTTATTTTATCATGAAGAATAACAACCTTTTAGGTTAAAACAGATCTCATGAATTCCCCTAAATTGTTATGCTATAAAATAATGTCATTTTTTTTAGAAAACATAAGTCAGTAAATACTCAGAAATTTTAACTGTCGTAGCTGTTAAAGTAGCTGTTAATGAATTTAATAAATTGGGTAAGCCAGTTTAAATGAGTTGCGTTTTGTCATGATTAAATATAAATAAAATAATTAATGCATGTATCCTCAATCATTAGTAATGTCTTGGTATAAATTCCCAAATTTCACTCTGAAGTAGACTGTTAGACCCTCTGAGCCAGAACAGAGATATTTCTTGCCCCCATTCGTAGCTTTTCTTTCAACCTTTTCCAAATCTAATCTTTGATTAGATTAGACTAGTCACTTTAGAATGTTCTGACGTACAAAACCAACAGTCTGCAAATCAAATGCAAATAAATTAGTAGAAATACTTTTAATAGTTTTGTTTCCTTTGAATATATTTAAACATGGTATTCTGAATTCAAGTTATTCATTCCTGTCCTGTCGTGGAGGCACAATGCCAGGTGTGTAGAAGAGAGGACTGGACATTTAGTGAATAAAAATGGAAAGCTAATGAATATGTAATGTACTCAGCCAAACCTTTCACCAGAGACACATCATTTATAATCCCTAGTTCTTCAGTTAATACACAATTATAATTAAACTGTGTGCCTTTGATTTGCATTGTCAATGCACTTTGCCTCATAATCTTTTGGTTTTATCCTGTTTTCCTCAAGTACCAGGTTTTTCAATAATACTAATTTAGCTTTAGTGGGATTGAGTCAACTTTCATAGAGAGATGTTCTTTGATAGTAACAGAATCCATAAAATACTTTAAAAAAATTAATGAAGGCATTTTCTAGGCACAGACTGCCTCATCAGATTGTACCTAGTTTATTTTATAGTGGTAAAATTGCCTAGACTTAGCATTCTGACTGAATCATGAATATTCCAAAGGGGTAGATTAATCTGTGTGAACTACAGAACTCTGCTGAAACTGCTGTTTAACATTCTAAAGTGTGGAATTCATCTTCTTACGGCACAAAAGAGCTTCCTATAATAAAGATTTTTTATAACAGCAATAAGGCAGCTCAGTGGGGTGTGGTTTCCATGAAATAATCACACTTCTGCCCTGTGCTGTACAATCCCCAGAAGTATATGATGACATGTTGATGCCTCCTCCCCACATGGCTCTATTGCTCAATGACTCAATGGGCCCTTCCAAAAATACCTGCCTACTTCAAGCTATATTATAAATAGCCTAGGAGATCTAACACAGTATTAATACTGTATCACACTGTAATATTCTTTACAGTTCTTATGAATACAAATCACCATAGCTTTACACTGTAGCTCCAATGCAAAACAAACCAAACAAAAATATAGTCAAATATACAAAAAGTCACAGTTACCAACATGGACCGTATACTTGTTGAAGTTTGGCTAATAATTAATAATTATGCAAGTCATACCCTTACTAATCTACATTGCTATTTTCCATGAACCATTCATTAAGAATTCAAGCATAAATTTGAATATTGGGCTATAACCCAGAATGTATACTAACATTAAAATATATTTCTTCAAATTCTTACTAATTATTATATGAGAAATATGCCACTTTTATTTGCCATTCACCTCAAACTAAAATCTAAAAGACATCTATTGATGTTTTCAGTGATCTCTTTATTTTGATATTTTTAAAAGTGATAGTTGCGTGTATCTTTTATTTCTCATTGGCAGAAAAAGTTGTATTCTCTTACATATTTCATCCATTTTAGTGTGTAGGCAGAATATTAAGGAAATATATATAGGGACCTATAAATGTCAGCTATAAGAAGGGCTTTTGATTTACTAAACACTTTTCTAGGAGCATGCCAAAATATTAAGCTTTGTGGGCATATTTCTACATTTTTGACACTATGGAATAAATTTTTAAAAGTTGCTTTGAAATGCTACATAATTGAAATTTCTATTATAAGTAATGTCACACTCCCTGTGTTATAGAAAATATATGCTTAAAGTGTTATTTATTTCAAAAATAATGTCATTTTTAACCACAAAGCACTTATAAAAGGTGAACAGGATGTTTTAAAGCTAACAGTACAATTAACTAAGGTTTTAGTTTATGGCCAGGCATAGAGGGTTTTTTCCTAAATTTTCTGGGCAAGTACTCTAGTGATCTATTGCAGACTATATTCACAAAAAGTCAATGTTTGAAATTCAGTCTATAGATTACTTTTATCTACAATAGCAGAAATAATACTAATGAATTATCTGATCGTTTTTCCTGAGAATATTAACATTGTTATAATATATAATTTTGCCAATTCCAGTTATGGAAGAGGTGCCAACACAATGGGCATAATTGACTCTTGTTTTTATTATGAATTCTCTGACTTTTCAAACTTTAATGTGTAGAGGAATCATCTGGGGATCTTGTTAAAATGCAGATTTTTGAATTGGTGGTATAGGCGGGGCTTGAGATTCTGTGTCTTTAACAAGCTTCTAGATAATGACAATATTTCTAGTTCAAGGATGGCCTTTGAAAAGCTTTATGTCAAACTCACCTTTCATTCCTTTGATTTGCCTCCTAAAAATGCACATAACAGATTTCTTATGGTCTGGGTGGTTACTTTGGACTGAAGTGTGTCCTTCTAAAATGTGTGTATTGAAGTCCCAACTCCTAATATTATTATATTCAGAGATAGGGTCACTATGGACTAATTAAGGTTAAACTAGATCATAAGGGTGCAACCATGATATATGATAGGATTAGTGTTCTTGTAAGAAGATAGCCCTAAGAATTAGCTCTTACTGTTTCTCTCTGCCATGGAGAACATTGCAAGAAAGTGGCGATCTTCAAGCTAGGAAGAGAGCTCTCAGAATGGGATCTACTGTCGCCTTGATCTGAGAATTTCCAGCCTCCAGAACTGTGGGAAATATACATTTATTGTTAAGCCACCCAGTCTATGATACTCTGTTATCAGAGCCTGACCAGACTGATAGGAGGGTTATTTTTGCTTTGTTTTTCTCACTCCCACATACCCCGTGAAGAAATGTGATTAACCAGATTAGGAAGCTAGTGTAAGCAAGGCAGAAGCACGATTCCAACCATTGCTCCAAATTCTATCCTGACTTTATCATGCAGCAATATCATTAGACTGAAAATGAAGCCTGATTTTTTTTTTAATTTGGCCTTACCAAGAAAAATAATTTTCTTTTAGTCATTACATTATTCATGTTGTCAAAGTAAATATTTGAGACTCCTTTCTAAAGCCTTAGAGTGGGGATCACCAACTTATTAGTTGAAGAGTTCCACCTGGTTGATTTGAGAGCATCAGCCTCTGCAAAATCCTCCCAATTCATATATGGACCCGAGACAGGACTAGAGCTAGAGGCTGTTACCATGTCTCTTTCACCTCTTGAAATATGGAGGCACCATCCTGGCTGCTGCCAATCAGTTAGCCTCCCCCTCCTTTCCCACTCATAGACCAGGCCATCAATCTGCAAGTGTCAGGGAAATAAATTACAGTACCTTCTCAGAGAAAGCTGGAGGGATCTGTTAAATAACATGGCTATAAAGAATATCTTATGAGTTATGAAGGAACAAAATGTCCATGGAACAAACTTATTTTGTGAAATAGAAATTTGCCATGATGGATACAGTCAAACTCTTATTATTTTGCAGTGTGTGTCAAATGTAGTTGACTCTGCACTGGGAACATTAAACATCGATATTTGAATTTAACCAAACATTTAAGTTTTTAGTGCCTAATTCAAAATATGTTTTTTATACTTCAGAAAGGGCTACTGTTATATGCTATCATAGAGTACTTTGTTGTTAAAAAAAAAAGATATATTTCCAGGAAGTTTCAGAAACAGCTTTGTAAGAAACATATGCACAGGATACAAACAGGAAAATTAAAGCAGTGTATTGAAACCAAATATCCTAGCCACAAGGGCTAATTTAGTTGCTGTATTGGCCTCCACTTGGCAAGATTTACCCCACAGCCTTTTGTTTTGTTTTATGTCCCCCATCACTAAACTCCCTTTATCAAAAGCGTTATTTGAAATATGAAGCCTCATGAATAGTGTGCTCAATAACAAGTACAGAAATTATTTGCATATAAGTATTTCTTATAATTATAATTATAAGAATTATAATAATTATAATTATAGTTATAATTATAGATTTGATCTAGTTGATATATCTTTATCCAAATATTGATTTTAAGTGACCTAAAGAAAAGGTGCAGAGCATGATTTTTGTCCCATTTTTATCTGATGAAATTTCTTTAGCTAAGTCCTTCAAATTCTAAGCTTTCCCAAGCACACTTAAAATACAATTTTTCACACCTAAATATGAGTTTGTTCATCACATTAAAAAGTCTACCTTAAAAGGATGAAAAAATTACCAAACACATATCCTGTTGAACTAATGAAGAACAAAAATCTTGCCTTTCTCACAGTCCCAGGCTTTAGCTGAAAATGAGGCCGATGCCCGTTTCCTACAGAGGGAATTGCAGATTTGGAACAGGCAGCTGTCGGTTTTGACTCTCTGCCATGTGCAGAGCTGGTACATCCCATGGTGTGGAGGTTGGGATTTTGATCCACCTTCCACCTTTACCCCACAGAAAATTCCTCCAAAGGTTCAGCTGTGCCAGTGTTGAAGCCTCCCTTCAGAGTCCAGTTCAGTGTTGATATAGGTTTTATGCTTAATGCATTCAGACAGTTTTCTTGACAGTACATAGTGAAAGAATCATTGGGAAGAATTTTTAATTTATCGCTGTGATTTCTCCTGAATACAAACCAGACAGCTGCTTTAAACTTTTAAGGAATTATAAGCAAGTGCTATAATGTTTCAGGACATGTTTTCGATATTAGTTTCCTGGATATAAAGTTCTTCAATTTAATAAACATCAGGAGATGCATTATCATTATGGAATAAATCTTCTGTGAAATTTGGTATTCTGAATGAAACAGTTCCTGAAATATAGGCTATTTTATTTCTCTTTAAACCAGAACAATCTCTGAAAATTAGCTATATAGTATCAGTCTGTACATCTTGAGAATTATTTTTCTAAAAATATTTTGAACAGTAGTTTAAAATCTATAGCAATGTTTCAGTCTTTTATTTCACCTAGGAATTTTATTTTAGCAGTTGTATGTTTCTAATATTTTCACTTATAAATATCTCTAAATTTAAATCTGAAGAGGATATCCACTCACACTTATGCATTTGTGATACTGTGATATATTTTAAGTGGCATGCAACATATAAAAAGAAAAGTCAGTTTAGTGGAAAATCTTTGTACCAAGGTACTTTTTCTTTTTTGCATTTTCATTGGACAACATCTGTGCTTTTTATTTTGCTGCTTAACAGCTGGGCTACTCAGATGAAACATAGCTAAAAGGTCTATTTGGCTTCTCCTATTGAGAGAATGCCAAGATGATGCCCCAGGGAGGTCACAGTGTGGCCTCTGGAGAAGGTGGGTTGGGATATGGTGTTTGTTACCACCACAGCTGCAACTGGCCGGCTTTCATGACAGCAGAGAAAGCTACTCTTTGCTTGTATTCCCAGCCCAGAAGAATAATGCTGATGATACCACCACAGACAAAAGTCCTGGGTTTATTTGCAATGCCTTGCCTGTCCCATTTTGCATGTGACCAGAGAGCTTGGCCTTAGTTTGTCTGATTTAGCAGCGTTCTATAAAGGAAGAAAAACAGAAATGTCCTTTTTGTACCTAAGATTATCAGATGTGTTCATATTGGAAATATACTTTTTTGATGTTTCTTGTCAGAATGAGACTGAAATATATTTTGTTACTGAGAAAGAGAGGTGCAGGATTAAATGCAATAATGAGATTTTAAGCCAACCGCCATTTCTCTTGCCTTAGCTTTGAAATATGTTTTAAAAATGAAGTATGACAAAGAGAAATAAGTTAAACTGAGCATCAAGCAATGTTCAAGGCCCATCTACACCTGGGTATATGAGTTGCATAAGAGTGATTTAAAAATATATATACATATAAAAATTGAAAGCAAAAGGCAACAAAAACTTGACATTTTGTGAATATGGAGAAGGGCCAATAGAGCTGGAAAATGAAACAAGCAATCTCCCAGAGATATTTTATTTTCTTTATTCAGTACAACACAACAAGAATTTATTAAGCTCTTGCTGTGTTCCAGGCGTAAAGTCAGGTGTTCTATAAACAAGTATGTTTCATCCACTGACCCTGGAGGGTTTAGACAGGAACAGAGTGTACACGGAAGGAGTAACTGTCATACAATGGAATGCATGTTTTGTTAAACAACAGGAAGAAAGAGCTATTGCACTCAAGAGATAATGATAAATATATGTCTTCTGTAAGAGAGAATAGGATCAGAAAAGACTTCCAAAAGGAAGCCATTTCTGAAGTATTTTGTCAGAAAACATGTGGGGAAAACAGTACAGGCCAAACAAAGACAAAAAGAAATTGGCTGAAATGTAAGGTGCTACTGTGGCATCTTGTTGGGAATGAGGTTTAATTGAGGAAAATGGCTCCAAGGAAGGTGATGTTAATATTGGCTGGTGCTAGATGTTGAAGAGCATTGACTATTACAAGAGGAAGTTTGGATTTCATACAGCTCTTGGAAAATAGGACCTTTATAAGATCCTGAAAGGTTTTTTTAGGAGAGGAATAATACATACAAATTTGTGTTTTGGAAAAATAACTGTGTAGATGGAGCCCTGAATGAATTAGAGGAAGGTCAGAAGTAGCCAACACATTACCAGATGAGAGGGTAATGGCTGAGCTAAGGCAAAAACTGTGATATTGAAGAGGTAATAATGAATTTGAAGGTTTATTTGTTTTATTTCAATATTTCTGGTCCAGACTGATACACATTGAAAGGAGATTTGGAAGATGAACAAGTTTGAAAAATACTGAATCACATTTTAGTTTATTTTATTTATAGTGCACATAAAGCATTTAACTAGATGCCAGTTACTCTTCCTAAGTAACTACTCGTATTGACTCATTTATTTAATTCTCATACTAAAACCTTATGAGGTCCCATGCCCCATTTTGCAGTTGAAACACAGCTTATCTACCTAGAATTCCACCTTAGAAAGAGGTAGAACTGTGGTGGAAACTTCTTGGCTCTAAACTAATACAATTATGTAAAGTTTAAAAATAAATAAAATAAAATAAAATAATGAGAAAAAAAAAAACACTAAAAAAAATAATAATAAAAAAAATAAACTAGACCTGCAGCCTTCTAATAGAACCTCTTTAGGCCAAGGGGACTTTCAGTTCTCATCTGCATATTAATGCATCTTCTAAGTCACTTCAGTCGTGTTTGACTCTGTGCGACCCAATAGATGGCAGCCCACCAGGCTCCCCTGTCCCTGGGATTCTCCAGGCAAGAATACTGGAGTGGGTTGCCATTTCCTTCTCCAATGCATGAAAGTGAAAATGAAGTCGCTCGGTCTTGTCTGAATCTTAGTGACCCCATGGACTGCAACCTACCAGGCTCTTCTGTCCATGGGATTTTCCAGGCAAGAGTACTGGAGTGGAGTGCCATTGCATTCTCCGATTAATAAATCTAAGTGGATTTAAAGATTTTTTTTTTTTAATTTACGAATTCTATCATTTCCTAAACACATTTTTCATAAAAAAAAAAAAATTCCCCTATATTTTAAAGTTCCATAGAACTCATGCCCCCTGGGATTCAGTTTAGGAAATAATAGAAGAGAAATCAGACATAGAAAGCAGTACATGTTGGTAATCATAATTGACTTAACTATTCTATTTTAAATTGTTTTATTATATTGTTATTATGTCAACACAGTTATACATTATAAAGTCATTTGATTATATCAATATCTATACTCTTGATATTAATTCAATAAAGAAGACAGGGTTGCTTCATTCTAAAATAAGGAAATTAGAAGAAAAAGCAATATAAAGCACAAAATAGAAAGAAAACACAACTTATTTTCTAGATCAAAGTCATTAGTGTAGCTAAAGTTTTATAGGAACTCCCATAATTTCCAAGTTTACTCTTAGGCTCGTTCCTAATCCTGTTTCATTGTTCTCAGCTTCTTTACTTCTCACTCTTACGTATTCATACATGACTATGAAAGTGGAAGTTGATGGCAGTGTGGATAATTAGGCTTAGTCTTTTAGGGAAGTTGAGGCAAAAAGAGATAAAGGAAGAAGGGGCAAATAGGAAGTCAGTTCTATATAGACTTCGAAATTTTAAGTTTCTAAACCCAGGATTACACATTTGATCCTTCTTCTTCCGAGTAACCCTATGAGGTAGGTATTATTATTAACCTGTGTTACAGAGGATGAAGCTGAGGTTGAAAGAGAGAAATGGCTAGGGCTTGGCAGCAGGTGGCTGTCAGTTTTGGCATCATTATCAAAACAGTTAACATTTGTTGGAAACATTTTCCAAGTACTGCAATGAGCTCTTTACATGCATAAGCATATGTGAATTTTACAACTCTGTGAGGTAGGCTCTATTTTAATTCTCATTGAAAATGTAAATAAAAAACCCTTAGAAGGTTAGTAACTATCCCAAGGTCACATAGCTAGCAAATCATGGAATCTGGATTCTCATCCAGGAGAATGACAACAGAGTGCATGCTGATAATCACTCCACCAGTAATATGTGGTACATGTAACAGTCAAGGCAGAGGCAAGATCATCACATGAACTTTTATAGACATGTTTGCTCCTAAGCCAGCAGGGTATATAGTACTTGTCTGTTTACTTATCTGCCTTCTCCACTACACTGTTGGCCAAATACTATGTTTTTCCACTGCTGTGATGGTCTGACCTCTTAGCACGATTCTTGTTATCTAGAAGTCTTCATGAATGGTTCTTGAATGAATCAATGATTGATTGAATGAGGAAAACCAGGGCAACTACATGTGTTAGTTGTTAATTGCAAAGAAGGGTTTTAATCTAATTGTTTGAAATTAACCTGGTGGCTTCTCCAAGACCTGAGGAGCTGCTTTCTTCATCCCAACTCTGCCTTACAGTCTCTCTGCTTCATGTTTGTGTCTAATTCCCACAACAGTGGGGGAAATTCCTCCCACGTCTGCCCCAGCCTGCCCAATCCATGGAGCAATTCAGTTTTCTACCCATTGTAAAACCTCCCATCTTGTCAAATATTTTCACATATGTTATTACATTGAATTCATGTAGCAACACTGTGCAATAGACAGGGTATTTTTATTGCTCTCTAGAACTGAGGGCAGAGAAGGCAATGGCAACCCACTCCAGTACTCTTGCCTGGAAAATCCCATGGACGGAGGAACCTGGTAGGCTGCAGTCCATGGGGTCGCTAAGAGTTGGGCACAACAGAGTGACTTCACTTTCACTTTTCACTTTCATGCATCGGAGAAGGAAATGGCAACCCACTCCAGTGTTCTTGCCTGGAGAATCCCAGGGGCGGCTCTGCCGTCTATTGGGTCGCACAGAGTCGGACACGTGTGACGTGACTTAGTAGTAGTAGAACTGAGGGAAGGGATTGGCAGTAAGTGGCAGGTTGTAAATTCAGTTCTCTGGTAGCTTCATAACTTTCCCATTGAATTTGAGTACCTATGCAGCTACTCCACTGCAAGTACTGTAGAACCAGTACAAGCCATGATTTACACAACTAAGGAGTCAATGAAGAGACACGAAAAAGCAGGCATTAAATGTTTCCTACCAGAGGATGATTTTTAAAATGAATGGGCTAGTTTCACCAGGCTGTTGTTCGCTCTGATCATTAGTACACAACTGAATCATCAAAATGATTCTGTACTGAGTGATTATTCCCCAAAAGTGGGCCCGACAGTAGTGCTGTATTTAAACAAATATCAAAGTACTGTGACTTCAAGAGGTGGCAGTGTGTAGTGATTAGGAGCCCGGACTCTGAACCCAGAAGAGCTGGTTCAAGCTGTGGTACTGTCATTGACAAGTCTGTGGTCTTGGTTAAATTACTTAACCTCTCTGGCCCTTAGTGCCTTCATTTGTCAAGAAGTAGTAGTGTTAGTACTTGTCACAGAGGCTTACTGAGAGGATTAAATGAGTTAACATATATCTATAGTGCCGACCACACAGGAAGCATTTTGAGAATGGATCTATCAGTATTTCTGCCTATGGTCTATTTTTACACAGGGCTTTGGGGAAAAAATGAAAATACTGAATATTGAATTTTCCACCATCTCCTATTTCGCAGTTTAAACTTTATAAATGTGCACCAAAAAAAAAAAAAAAATCAACCTCATGAGGAGTTTTCATTGACAGGTTTCACCCTCATGAAGATGTTAAATGGCCGTATTTGCTTTCTCCTAATTGAGCAGCTCTAATAAGCTTGATCAGCTTTCCCTCTCCCCCCCTCCCTGCTTTGTAGAAGTTAAAAAAAAAAAAAAAAATCCTTCCCTTAACTGCTTTAACGTTTAACAGTCACCAAGAGAAACTGTTCCATCATGATGTCTTCCGAGTTAGTGGACTAGAACAAATTCAGCCCGTTTAATCGCATGGCATCAGGCAGTGCTGAAAATGCAATTTGTTGGGAAATTTGTTTTTGCATTTGCTATTAGAAGCCAAGTGTTCAGCTCTTTTGCAGCTCTCCACTGGACCTTATCAGAGAACACACTAGCTGGCGGGCATCAGTAGCACTGATCACTCAAAAGGAAACCCAACAGCTGTGTTTTTGACAGCTGGAGCCGGCCTGGTGTCCATCAACAATATCCTGGATACCTTGCTCTTCTCCTTAGCTACTAGGAGGCAGGCAGCACTGTGTTGGTTTGGAAATGAGATGTCTTTTACGGTTACCATTTGGTTTGGAGGTGGTGAAAAGCACTAGAATCAGTTTACATTTATCTGTTTGCCAGATATTTGCTATCATTTTTATTATAAAAATAGGTAAGAAATAAAGGAAGATGAAAATGTACTAGGAACATCACAAGGCCTTACACAGAACTACACCTATTCAGGAAAATAGAACTAAACAAGGGGCAAACTCTGCTATGGAAAACAGAAAGGAAGCCCTTAGGATTGGTTGCATTTTTCTTGCTCGTGTATTTTCTTCTTTGTGGACATTATTTTAATCATAAGATATGCTTTTAAGGGAAGGATGACCAGTTGTTCTTTAGTTTCTTTTAGCACTTCACCTTTATCTATCCATCTTATTTGAAAGTGGACCCATATTCAGGAACCTTAGGGGCCTGCTGTTGGATGCTATATACATTGTTTAGCATGATGTGCCAGTATATCTGAATACAAAGGGACTAAAATCTACACTTTTACAATATTTTTTAATAAATACAACTTAATTGCCCAAGTCATTTGGACCTAATCAATGATGGTCTCTTACAAATCAAGAAAGGATAACAAGAAAAAAGAAAAAAAGGTAACGACAGCATTTGGTTTCTCTAGTGCAGCTTTAAATTATTTTTACTATAATTAAAACATAATACATTTAATTTAGCACAGAGCACTTTTAAATACCCATAACCATGTATAAATAATAGGGCAACACTATATCTTGTGTTCAGTTCAGTTCAGTCACTCAGTCGTGTCTGACCCTTTACCATCCCATGGACTGCAGTACACCAGGCTTCCCTGTCCATCACCAACTCCCCGAGCCTACTCAAACGCATGTCCATTGAGTCAGTGATGCCATCAAACCATCTCATTCTCTGTTGTCCCCTTCTCCTCCTGCCCTCAATCTTTCCCAGCATCAGGGTCTTTTCAAATGAGTCATTTCTTCATATCAGGTGGCCAAAGTATTGGAGTTTCAGCATCAGTCCTTCCAATGAATATTCCTTTAGGATGATTTCCTTTAGGATGGACTGGTTGGCTCTCCTTGCTGTCCAAGAGACTCTCAAGAGTCTACTCCAACACCACAGTTCAAAAGCATCAATTCTTTGGTGTTCAGCTTTCTTTAAAGTCCAACTCTCATATCTATACATGAGTACTGGAAAAACCATAACTTTGACTAGATGGACCTTTGTTGGCAAAGTAATGTCTCTGCTTTTTAATATGCTGTCTAGGTTGATCATAACTTTTCTTCCAAGGAGCAAGTGTCTTTTAATTTCACAGTTGCAGTCACCATCTGCAGTGATTTTGGAGTCTAAGAAAATAAAGTCTCTCATTGTTCCCATTGTTTCCCCATCTATTTGCCATGAAGTGATGGGACCGGATGCTAAGATCTTTTTTTTTTTTTTTTAATTTTTTTTTTAAATTTTATTTTATTTTTAAACTTTACATAATTGTATTATTTTTGCCAAATATCAAAATGAATCCGCCACAGGTATACATGTTGAGTTTCAAGCAAGCTTTTTCACTGTCTTCTTTCACTTTCATTAAGAGGTCCTTCAGTTCCTCTTAGCTTTATCATCATTTAATAAATAGTTGTATAATAATAATTAAAATTTCAATCAGCATCTTACTCTTAACCTGAGCTAAAAAGATAGGTCACCATCTTGGAAGTTAGAGCCTCTGTATGGTTATAGAGTTCCAGGTTCATCACTCCTTTTAAGGTGAGAATTAAAAGACTAAGTGACTTAGAGCAAGGCACATGGTCCCAGGGGAAAGCCAGTCTAGCTCCTGCTCCAGTATTCTTTTTACACATCCACTCCCTAAAAGCAAAGGAGAAACTGTGTTAGACTGTAACAGCTGAAGGATCTCATCATAGGAGAGTGACACCCTAACTGCTATCTTAGTAGGATTGATATTGAGGACAGTACTCATATCAATATATAGTACACAGAACTCATATCAATACACAGTACACAGATCTCCTTATCTGGTAGTCAGATCATGCTCATTGAGTCTGAATGGCCTTGGCTATGCCTACAAAATACTTCTTTCTCAACATGCCAGATTTCTTGCTCCTTCTTACATTTTTCTTCCAACTTTGTATTGGTTGGCCATCCAGGGCATTTTTAAGATGGAATGAACTAGCAAGCAGTTAAAATAAGTATTTGCTTTGCTGCTCAATTGATTTGACCCAAGAACTCTTGCAGGAATACACCATCAATAGATTTTAAATGACAAATTGTAAACAAACAGACTAAATCATGAGGAGGCATGATAGGAAAGTGCAAAGAGTGGCTGGAAACATAGTAAGATCTAGCAAAAAATAACTACTTTAGCCTAGGGGAAAATCGTATAGAGGTCTGTGGGTGGCAGGGGACATTGCATGTGGATTAGTGAATTTACTATGATTTTCCTAAGTCATTGGCGGTGATGTTATGGCAGTTGTTAATTTTATTTTATTTTTTCTACTACATATGTGCTAATATAATATTTTAAGTAGTAAAGAACGCTGCTAAAAATACAATATTCACCAAACAGTGATAGATATTATTGTAGTACAAACATCTTCATCCATCTGAATAGTGGGTATTGCCCTTATTATCTAAAACAGCGACATAATTCTTCTGTTTTCAGGCATACTGTAACTTTGGTGCTGTTGATTTTATGAAGATTCAGAATTGACTGGTATATTTGAGTAGCAAAAAAAAAATGTGTGTTTCTAAAATTATATGGTTCATTAAGCTTGAGAAGGCAGCATAGAACACTGGAAAGGGAAAAATTCAGATATTAAAATTTTATAAAACTGTTTCTAAATGCTGGCTGGCTGCAACACTTAAATAGTTTTGTAACCTAGGGTAAGTTACTTAGCCTGTCTAGGGAATAAAGTTCTTTATTTTTAAAATCAAATAATGAATACCTACTTCCTAGAGTAGCTGTGAGGGTTAAGAGAGATAATAAATCAAAACACAGCACAGAGTCTTTGATGGTGTAAGTACCACAAAAATAGTATTGCTACTTCACAAAATAGGCTATGTGTAAAAGTTATGACCAACCTAGATAGCATATTAAAAAGCAGAGACATTACTTTGCCAACAAAGGTCTGTCTAGTCAAGGCTATGGTTTTTCCAGTGGTCATGTATGGATGTGAGAGTTGGACTGTGAAGAAAGCTGAGCACCAAAGAATTGATGCTTTTGAACTGTGGTGTTGGAGAAGACTCTTGAGAGTTCCTTGGACTGCAAGGAGATCCAACCAGTCCATTCTGAAGGAGATCAGCCCTGGGATGTTCTTTGGAAGGAATGATGCTAAAGGTGAAACTCCAGTACTTTGGCCACCTCATGGGAAGAGTTGACTCCCTGGAAAAGACTCTGATGCTGGGAGGGATTGGGGGCAGGAGAAGAAGGGGACGACAGAGGATGAGATGGCTGGATGGCATCACTGACTCGATGGACGTGAGTCTGAGTGAACTCCGGGAGTTGGTGATGGACAGGGAGGCCTGGCGTGCTGCGATTCATGGGGTCGCAAAGAGTCGGACACAACTGAGAGACTAAATTGAACTGAACTGAATTATTTATTTGAATATAATTATTAAGACTCTTTGATACATGTCAAAAATCCATCACTTAATAATCTTATAGTTTAACTTCTTTATGTTGCTCATAAGGAAACTTAGCCCTGGAGTGTTTAAATAATTTGTTAGTGCCAATTTCATGGTAATTATAGGGATTATTATATTTAATTTAGTTTTATAATTATATAAAATATTTATATAGTTTCAAAGTGAAAAACAACAAAAACCAGCAAAGGGGACAGATAGATCATTTATCTGATTTCTTCCATATGAGTTAAAATGTAAATATAAGTCTTAATTTCTGTTTCTGTACTTTCTCCCCTTTCTCTTCTATCTTACATTTCTCCATCAGTAAACTTAAAAATCTGATTTCTGGTTTGCACTCCCAGTTTAAAAAAATATATATAAATAGATACATACCTATAACACTTTCTTTCTCGGATGATTAATAGAACACTAGGTACTAGTCTCTTCCTTGACATTTTCAATCAACAATATATCATGAATATTACTCAATAACAGTATATAGTAGTCCTTTCACAGTTACGTGGCTCTCTATCACATGGATATACCATGATTTATTCTACCAGTCCCCCACTGATGAACATCTGAGATGTTTCAAGTACTTTACTATTGTTGTCATTGTTTTAGTCACTAAGTCGTATCAGACTCTTTGCGACCCCATGGTCTGTTATTCTACAAAATAGGCTACATGTAATTGGAAAAGGTCAGTTTTCATTCCAATCCCAAAGAAAGGCAATGCCAAAGAATGCTCAAACTACCACACAATTGCACTCATCTCACACACTAGTAAAGTAATGCTCGAAATTCTCCAAGCCAGGATTCAGCAATACGTGAACTGTGAACTTCCAGATGTTCAAGCTGGTTTTAGAAAAGGCAGAGGAACCAAAGATCAAATTGCCAACATCTGCTGCATCATCAAAAAAGCAAAAGAGTTCCAGAAAAAAATCTATTTCTGCTTTATTGACTATGCCAAAGCCTTTGACTGTGTGGTCATAATAAACTGTGGAAAATTCTAAAAGAGATGGGAATACCAGAGATGGGAATTCCCATGGGAATACCTGACCTGCCTCTTGAGAAACCTGTATGCAGGTCAAGAAGCAACAGTTAGAACTGGACATGGAACAACAGACTGGTTCCAAATAGGAAAAGGAGTATGGCAAGGCTGTATATTGTCACCCTGATTATTTAACTTATATGCAGAGTACATCATGAGAAACGCTGGACTGGAAGAAGTACAAGCTGGAATCAAGATTACCAGGAGAAATATCAATAACCC
>NW_011494948.1:2928279-2933759 GCF_000754665.1 Bison bison bison | reverse complement strand
TACATCATGAGAAACGCTGGACTGGAAGAAGTACAAGCTGGAATCAAGATTACCAGGAGAAATATCAATAACCTCAGATGTGCAGATGACACCACCCTTATGGCAGAAAGTGAAGAGGAACTAAAAAGCCTCTTGATGAAAGTGAAAGAGGAGAGTGAAAAAGTTGGCTTAAAGCTCAACATTCAGAAAATGAAGATCATGGCATCTGGTCCCATCACTTCATGGGAAATAGATGGGGAAACAGTGGAAACAGTGTCAGACTTTTTTGGGGGGGGGCTCCAAAATCACTGCAGATGGTGATTGCAGCCATGAAATTAAAAGACGCTTACTCCTTGGAAGGAAAGTTATGACCAACCTAGATAACATATTCAAAAGCAGAGACATTACTTTGCTAACAAAGGTCCGTCTAGTCAAGGCTATGGTTTTTCCAGTAGTCATGCATGGATATGAGGCTTGGACTGTGTAGAAAGCTGAGTGCCAAAGAATTGATGCTTTTGAACTGTGGTGTTGGAGAAGACTCTTGAGAGTCCCTTGGATTGCAAGGAGATCCAACCAGTCCATTCTAAAGGAGACCAATCCTGGGTATTCATTGGAAGGACTGATGCTAAAGCTGAAATTCCAATACTTTGGCTACCTCATGTGAAGAGCTGACTCATTGGAAAAGATCCTCATGTTGGGAGGGATTGGGGGCAGGAGGAGAAGGGGACGACAGTGGATGAGATGGCTGGATGACATCACCGACTTGGTGGACATTAGTTTGAGTGAACTCCGGGAGTTGGTGATGGACAGGGAGGCCTGGCGTGCTGCGATTCATGGGGTCACAGAGTCGGACATGACTGAGCGACTGAACTGAACTGGACTGATTTATTAAGAATATAATTATTAAGATACTTTGATACATGTCAAAAGTCATTTCCAGCTCTTTGCAACCCCTCCAGACTCCTCTGTCCATGGCATTGCCCAAGCAAGAATACTAGAGTCGGTTGCCATTTCCATCTCCAGATGATCATTCTGACCTAGGGATTGAATTTGCATTTCCTGCATTGGCAGGTTGATTCTTTACTGATGAGCCCTTAGGGAAGCCAAGTAGTCTTAGAATGAATAATTTTGTACATATATATTGTTAGTTATTTTTGCCAGTACTTTTTTGGGATAGATTTTTAGAATTGAGATTTCTGGGTCAATTTGGCTAGATGTTGCCAAATTTTCCTGAATAGTAGTAGTAACATTCTGCATTTCCACCAGTAATATAACAGAGAACAGTTCTCCACAAAGATTATCTTCACAAAGTTCCATCAATACTGTATGTTGTCAAACTTTTCATTTTTGTCAGTCCAAAAGCCTTCATATGTATTCATTATTATGAGCAAGATTTGAGTCTTTATATAATGTAAATATAAGTCTTTATATAAGGAATTTTGATAAGGACCCTGGTGGCTCAGAGGTTAAAGCGTCTGCCTGCAAGGCGGGAGACCTGGGTTCAATCCCTGGGTCGGGAAGATTCCCTGGAGAAGGAAATGGCAACCCACTCCAGTATTCTTGCCTGGAGAATCCCATGGATGGTGGAGCCTGGTAGGTTACAGTCCACGGGGTCGCAAAGGGTCAGACACGACTGAGCAACTTCACTCACTCATAAGGTAAACAACCATTTGTATTTATTTTCCTGTGAACTATTTTACTAATACATTTTTCTATAGGATGATTGATATATATATATATTTTTTATTTTAGGAGCATTTTATATTTTAGGATATATAAGCCCAATCCATATACTAACACCTCTCAAATTAATATGCCCAGCTTTGACTTCCGCATGAAACTCCAGATTCATGTATCTAACACTCTATTCCACATCTCCACATGGTTATCTATCATGCATCTAAAAAAATTTAACAAGATGGAAATCCTGATTTCTCACTGCATGTTTAAGACTTCCCTCTAGTCTTCCTTCACTCAGTAATAGCAGCTCCATCATACTAGTTTTTTCAGGCCAAAATGCTTATCCTTGACTGTCCTTTTCATTTTGCATGATGATTCCATCAACATTGTCAGATGATTTTACTCTCATAATATATCCAAAATCTTACCATTTCTCTTCAAATCTGTTACTTCAGCTCCAATCTGAGCTCTTATCTCAGAGCTGTTTTATTGCAAACACCTTCCTGCTGATCTATCTTGCCTTTCCCTGCCCTCTCCCCAGTATGATCGTCACATATTAACCAGAGTGTCACTTTAAAAACACATGGAATCATGCCCTTCCTCTGCTCAGAAGTCTCCAGTATCTCCCCCACTATAAAACTGAAAGTCCTTTGAGTGCTCTGTAAAGCTATTTGTCTTCTGGCCAACCATATTCCATCACCCGCTCTCTGACCTTAGTTTCTGCTTCCTTCCCTAGTACTCAGTCAGGTCCAGCAACACAGGTCTCCTGTTGTCTTTTGAGCAAATGCATCTTATGCTAGCCCCGAGCCTTTTAACCTTTGCCAAAGCACCCGTGTATCTGGAATGCTTTTTCTCCAGGGTATCGCCATGGCTCACTCTCTCATTTTCTTTTAATTTGTGCTTATAATGTACTGGAGAAGGCAATGGCAACCCACTCCAGTACTCTTGCCTGGAAAATCCCATGGGCAGAGGAGCCTGGTGGGCTGCAGTCCATGGAGTTGCTGCGAGTCGGACACGACTGAGCGACTTCACTTTCACTTTTCACTTTCATGCATTGGAGAAGGAAATGGCAACCCACTCCAGTGTTCTCTCCTGGAGAATTTTAGAGACGGTGGAGCCTGGTGGGCTACCATCTATGGGGTCACACAGAGTTGGACATAACTGAAGTGACTGAGCAGCAGCAGTATAATGTACCACGTCCCAGGGTATTTTCATGAAATCCTCCCACCCCAAAATAATAAGCCTACACTGGTATTCTCACTACTCCTCTCATCATGCTGTTCCCTTCAAGACCTTAGGACCAGCTGACCTAATGATTTGTTTAGTCTGTTGTTTGTACCCCCAACCAGAGAGTAACCATGAAGATATGAACTTTGTCTACTTCACTGATGTTCTGAAGCTTCTAGAATAATGTCTGGCCCAAAGTAGAAACTCTTTAAATTTTTATACAAGAGAGAATGAATGAATAAAAGAACAGATGGATATAAAGTTTTATCTTGTATATCCTTTGCAATTATATCAGGCAGAAATAACTGTGAACCAGCCTAATGACAAAAACTAAAGCCTATAAGAAAGGTCAGTAAATGAATACTTGGTTTTAGGAAAAACATGCTCAGTGTTACCTTGGATAATGCAAAGAGAATAAAAATCTCTTAGTGACTACTTTGTTTTATATAATTATATGGAATAATCATTTACACAGAATCAAAATTTTGGAATACCTTTGTAGATATTTTTTTGGACCATGATCTGGGTGGGCATCATAATTATTATTACTATTATTGTCATTATTAGAAGCCATTGAGCATGGAGGATCCTGAGCAATGCATTACTAAATATTTATAATTAAACACACATTCCCTGCTTATTAGGTGGAAGGAGGTAGTATATAGTTAAATATGAACTGGAAAAGGTCCTAGTTGGTATTTACAGAATTATATGATTACATGAAAGGCATTGGTTTGAGTTGTCTGAATTAAATATGGTTACTTAATATTTTAGCATGAATGTGAAACTTGATGAGAATTTATTTGGAAACAATAAGAACTCTTCCTACCTGCTGTTTGTTAGTTAATAGAAGATTCAAATTCAATTCAAGAAGATAATATTTTTTTTCTTTCAATAAGTGATTTATAATTTCACTGGTTCTAATTTACTGTAAGCAAAGCATCAGATTAGTAATGTATTTAATATGAGTTATTAAGTTCCCATTAGACTAAATTACCACCCCTAGAGATCTGCAAAGCTACTCTGAATTAATTTGCATTATACAGTAGCCACACACTTCACCTTTTCTTAAATGCCACAGATAATTTAGGATGTCTTATGTTAACATGCTTCTCTAAGAACACTAAGTTATCTTATGAACTCTGAAATTCCTAGTTCAGTGTTTTGTTTTACAATAATACTAATTTTTAAAATTTAGAAATGATTCTTGAAGGTTTCTTTTAGTTTTTCATATGTGTATAGATACATATGTGTATGTGTATATAAATGCACAGTTTCCAGGTAATGCATATCCAAACCCATGTTCACTAAGTTGCAACAGGGCCAAGAATATATTGACTATATTCTTCCCAAATGCATTCAAAGCCATCAATTTAGAACCACCTTCCAACTGGCTGATTCAATGTTTGGTTGAAATATCTTGTGTAAATATGTATAATCTAAACAATTAATCTGTACATTTTATCAAAATTGACCTAGAACTATGTCAGGCTTACCTACTCCATAGCTGTAATTAAGGGGTTCGTAAGTATTGCATGTAGAACATGAGTTCCTCAGAATGCTTAGAAGTGAAGAAACTTTTTAAAGTGTCTAAATTAGGCTTTGTATAAACATAAATGGATTAAACTAGTTGATATAGTCTTAATAGCATACTAACACTATCAATGAATTTGTGATTTTGATTTTGTGATGATAATAAAGATAACTCCAGAGAATGAGGGAAAAATCCAGTAACTGTTTATAGAGAGATATGTGTACAGTAAAAAATGTGGTCACTGGAAGAATCAGGCATATTAACTAATGAAACGGCCTGTGCATGTTTACAAGTCATGTTTCTGCAAAGCAGATTTACCAACTCAATTCCCCAAAGCTAAAGAGGATATCAGGCTGGATTAGAAATCAGAAGTCCCTATTCTTGAACTCACATGATGACCTCACATCTGTTCCCTAACGTACAGCATTAATTTTAGCAGTATTTTAATCAGTATTAATCTGAGTTGACCCAGAAAGGCACTGGATCACTTGGGGCAAAATCCTCAGTGTTCCCAACTTAATCTGATCCCCAAATCAGAGACATATCGTGCCTGTGTTTATCCACACTGTAAAGACTAAGAGTTTACTGAACAGAGAAAGCTAGTTTCTATAGCTTCATCTTCTTCTTCTTCCAATCCTTCTTTAACTCTACCATCAAAACAATCTTTTCAGAGCATTTATCGGAAAGAGGCATTTTTTTCCTATGTAAAAATTGAAGGACCTTCTTCTGTGTTTTATTATGATTTGTTTGGGTTTGTAAAAAATACCTCCTTGATATATCAGAAACTCAAAAAAAAAGGTGGGGTACATAAAGAAGAAAATGTAACTACCTGTAAACCAATTTGAATATTTTAGAGAATACAATTGTGGCAGAAATTGAAAGAATGGATTAAAGAGGGGAAAGTTCAGGGACAGGAAAAATGGCTGAAGGCTCAGAAAAGATGGAATAAGAACCTAGCTGTAACAGTGAGATTTAAGGGGGTTTAAGAAAAGGTCAGTTTTCATTCCAATCCCAAAGAAAGGCAATGCCAAAGAATGCTCAAACTACCGCACAATTGCAC
>NW_011494948.1:2924473-2928179 GCF_000754665.1 Bison bison bison | reverse complement strand
ATGAACTGTGAACTTCCAGATGTTCAAGCTGGTTTTACAAAAGGCAGAGGAACCAGAGACCAAATTGCCAACATCCGCTGGATCATGGAAAAAGCAAGAGAGTTCCAGAAAAACCTCTATTTCTGCTTTATTGACTATGCCAAAGCCTTTGACTGTGTGGATCACAATAAACTGTGGAAAATTCTGAAAGAGAAGGGAATACCAAATCACCTGACCTACCTCTTGAAAAATTTGTATGCAAGTCAGGAAGCAACAGTTAGAACTGGACATGGAACAACAGACTGGTTCCAAGTAGAAAAAGGAGTATGTCAAGGTTGTATATTGTCACCCTGATTATTTAACTTATATGCAGAGTACATCATGAGGAACACTGGGCTGGAAGAAGCACAAGCTGGAATCAAGATTGCCAGGAGGAATATCAATAGCCTCAGATATGCAGATGACACCACCCTTATGGCAGAAAGTGAAGAGGAACTAAAAAGCCTCTTGATAAAAGTGAAAGAAGCGAGTGAAAAAGTTGGCTTAAAGCTCAACATTAAGAAAACAAAGATCATGGCATCTGGTCCCACCACTTTATGGGAAATAGATGGGGAAACAGTGGATACACTGTCAGACTTTATTTTTGGGGGCTCCAAAATCACTGCAGATGGTGACTGCAACCATGAAATTAAAAGACACTTACTCCTTGGAAGGAAAGTTATGACCAACCTAGATAGTACATTGAAAAGCACAGACATTACTTTGCCAACAAAGGTCCATCTAGTCAAGGCTATGGTTTTTCCAGTGGTCATGTATGGATGTGAGAGTTGGACTGTGAAGAAATCTGAGCGCCGAAGAATTGATGCCTTTGAAATATGGTGTTGGAGAAGACTCTTGAGAGTCCCTTGGACTGCAAGGAGATCCAATCAGTCCATTCTGAAGGAGATCAGCCCTGGGATTTCTTTGGAAGGAATGATGCTAAAGCTGAAACTCCAGTACTTTGGCCACCTCATGTGAAGAGTTGACTCATTGGAAAAGACTCTGATGCTGGGAGGGATTGGGGGCAGGAAGAGAAGGGGATGACAGAGGATGAGATGGCTTGATGGCATCACTGACTCGATGGATGTGAGTCTGGGTGAACTCCAGGAGTTGGTGATGGACAGGGAGGCCTGGCTTGCTGCGATTCATGGGGTCGCAAAGAGTTGGACAGGACGGAGCAACTGAACTGAACTGAACTGGAAATGATATTTAAGAGACTAAGTTAATGACTTATAGAGGGATAGGAGAAATAATTTCAAGTTTTCTAGTTTGAGAGAATCGATAGGTGGTTCAGTTCAGCTCAGTTGCTCAGTCATGTCTGACTCTTTGCGACCCCATGGACTGAAGCAAGCCAGGCTTCCCTGTCCATCACAAACTCCCTGAACTTGCTCAAATTCATGTCCATTGACTCGTTAATGCCATCCAACCATTTCATCCTCTGTTGTCCCCTTCTTCTTCCTCCTGCCTTCAATCTTTCCCAGCACTTTGGTCTTTTCCAGTGAGTCAGTTCTTCACATCGGGTGGCCAAAATATTGGAGCTTCAGCTTCAGCATCAGTCTTTCCAATGAATATTCAGGACTCATTTTAATTAGGATTGACTGGTTGGATCTCCTTGCAGTCCAAAGGATATCAAGAGACTTCTCCAACACCACAGTTTAAAACCATCAGTTCTTCAGTGCTCACCTTTCCTTATGGTCCAACTCTCACAGCCACACGTGACTAATGGAAAAACCATAGCTTTGACTCTACAGACCTTTGTTGGCAAAGAATGCCTCTGCTTTTTAATATGCTGTCTAGGTTAGTCATAGCTTTTAGACCATTCCCATAGAAAAGAAATGCAAAAAAGCAAAATGGCTGTCTGGGGAGGCCTTACAAATAGCTGTGAAAAGAAGAGAAGCAAAAAGCAAAGAAGAAAAGGAAAGATATAAACATCTGAATGCAGAGTTCCAAAGAATAGCAAGAAGAGATAAGAAAGCCTACTTCAGCGATCAATGCAAAGAAATAGAGGAAAACAACAGAATGGGAAAGACTAGGGATCTCTTCAAGAAAAAGAGAGATACCAAAGGAACATTTCATGCAAAGATGAGCTCGATAAAGGACAGAAATGGTATGGACCTAACAGAAGCAGAAGATATTAAGAAGAGATGGCAAGAATACACAGAAGAACTGTACAAAAAAGATCTTCACGACCCAGATAATCACGATGGTGTGATCACTGACCTAGAGCCAGACATCCTGGAATGTGAAGTCAAGTGGGCCTTAGAAAGCATCACTATGAACAAAGCTAGTGGAGGTTATGGAATTCCAGTTGAGCTATTCCAAATCCTGAAAGATGATGCTGTGAAAGTGCTGCACTCAATATGCCAGCAAATTTGGAAAACTCAGCAGTGGCCACAGGACTGGAAAAGGTCAGTTTTCATTCTAATCCCAAAGAAAGGCAATGCCAAAGAATGCTCAAACTACCGCACAATTGCACTCATCTCACACACTAGTAAAGTAATGCTCAAAATTCTCCAAGCCAGGCTTCAGCAATATGTGAACCGTGAACTTCCTGATGTTCAAGCTGCTTTTAGAAAAGGCAGAGGAACCAGAGATCAAATTGCCAACATCCGCTGGATCATGGAAAGGCAAGAGAGTTCCAGAAAAACATCTATTTCTGCTTTATTGACAATGCCAAAGCCTTTGACTGTGTGGATCACAAGAAACTGTGGAAAATTCTGACAGAGATGGGAATACAAGACCACCTGACCTGCCTCTTCATAAATTTGTATGCAGGTCAGGAAGCAACAGTTAGAACTGGACATGGAACAACAGACTGGTTCCAAATAGGAAAAGGAGTACATCAAGGCTGTATATTGTCACCCTGTTTATTTAACTTCTATGCAGAGTACATCATGAGAAACGCTAAACTGGAGGAAGCACAAGCTGGAATCAAAATTGCCGGGAGAAATATCAATAACCTCAGATATGCAGATGACACCACCCTTATGGCAGAAAGTGAAGAGGAACTAAAAAGCCTCTTGAGGAAAGTGAAAGTGGAGAGTGAAAAAGTTGGCTTAAAGCTCAACATTCAGAAAACAAAGATCATGGCATCCGGTCCCATCACTTCATGTGAAAATGATGGGGAAACAGTGGAAACAGTGCCAGACTTTATTTGGTGGGGCTCCAAAATCACTGCAGATGGTGACTGCAGCCATGAAATTAAAAGACACTTACTCCTTGGAAGGGAAGTTATGACCAACCTAGATAGCATATTCAAAAGCAGAGACATTACTTTGCCAACAAAGATTTGTCTAGTCAAGGCTATGGTTTTTCCTGTGGTCATATATGGATGTTAGAGTTGGACTGTGAAGAAGGCTGAGCCGCAAAGAATTGATGCTTTTGAACTGTGGTGTTGGAGAAGACTCTTGAGAGTCCCTTGGACTGCAAGGAGATCCAACCAGTCCATTCTGAAGGAGATCAGCCCTGGGGTTTCTTTGGAAGGAATGATGCTAAAGCTGAAACTCCAGTACTTTGGCCACCTCATGCGAAAAGTTGACTCATTGGAAAAGACTCTGATGCTGGGAGGGATTGGGGGCAGGAGGAGAAGGGGATGACAGAGGATGAGATGGCTGGATGGCATCACTGACTCAATGGACGTGAGTCTGAGTGAACTCTGGGAGTTGGTGATGGACAGGGAGGCCCGGCG
>NW_011494948.1:2917526-2924373 GCF_000754665.1 Bison bison bison | reverse complement strand
ATCTGATCTGATTTGATCTTGTTCCAAGGAGCAAGCATCTTTTAATTTCATAGCTTCAGTCACCATCTGCAGTGATTTTGGAGTCTAAGAAAATAAAGTCTCTCAATATTCCCATTGTTTCCCCATCTATTTACCATGAAGTGATGGGACTAGATGCCATGACCTTAGTTTTTTGAATGCTGAGTTTTATACCAGCTTTTTCACTCTCCCCTCTCACTGTCATCAAGGGGCTCTTCTGTTCATCTTCATTTTCTGCCATAAGGGTGGTGTCCTCTGCATATCCAAGGTTATCAATATTTCTCCCAGCAATCTTGACTCCAGCTTATGCCTCATCCAGCCTGGCATTTCGCATGATGTACTCTGCATATAAGTTAAATAAGCAGGGTCACAGTATACAGCCTCTATGTGCTCCTTTCCCAATTTGCAACCAGTCAGTTGTTCATGTCTGGTTCTAACTGTTGCTTCTTCACCTGCATACAGATTTCTCAGGAAGCAGTTCAGGTGGTCTAGTATTCCCATCTCTTGAAGAATTTTCCAGTTTGTTGTGATCTACACTGTCAAAGGCTTTGGTATAGTCAATAAATCAGAAATAGATATTTTTCTGGAACTCTTATTTTTTCTGTGATCCAGTGGATGTTGGCAATTTGATCAATGGTAATGACGTGAAAAACAGAGACAATGATATTTCTGTGAGATGTATGGTAAAACAATGGAAATTGCATGGATTTCTTAGATCAGGTTTTAGGATGGACTGACATACTAGTTTCACCAGCCATATGACCTTGAGTGCATGACCTAGACTTTCTGATGCTTGAATAAAAGAGGAAAAATATCTGATTTTTAGAAGTCTTTGACATTTAAACTGAATGAAAAACGTAAAGTGCCCAGACAGTGCCCAAGAACATAGTATGTGTTCTATAATTCATAGTTACTAGCATGATTGTTGTTTCTAGATTGAGATGGCAGATAGGCAGCTGGAAACAGGTGTCTAGGTCTCAAGAGGAGGGAAAAGAAGGGAGATGTGAAGAAACATTAAAATTTAAGAGACAAAGAAGAGTCAGAAAAGGACTGTTAATTAAATAGAGGTAAGAAGCTAGTGTTCAAAGATCAAGATCAAAGGGGCCATAAAGTCCCTGTGCTGTGTACTTGTGCTCTGTGCTAACTGAGCACATCTTTCTGAGAAGGTCATGATATGGGCTGCAGTTCAGATGATCACTTGTATCTCCTCAATGCGAATGTGAGTCATGCTGTGACTTCACACCTGTAAGACTGAAGTTCAGGGTAGCCACTACTAATAGACCACTTTTTCCTCCAGTTAGACAAGATTCTGATAAGAGAGGAGACTGGTGATCAAACTTGCATCTGATATAATATGACTTCCACAAAGTTTGAATTTAAAATGTATGACAGTTTTCTTTATGGAATTTGGTGTACGGAAAAAATGTCAACTAGGTTCAACAGTAGTAGAAGACTGAAAAACAGCTATTAGGGACAAGTCTCATCTCTTGTGTGTGTGCTTCCTCAGCTACTCCAGTAGTGCTTGACTCTTTGCAAAGCAATGGACTGTAGCCCGCCAGGCTGCTCTGTCCATAGGATTCTCCAGGTAAGAATACTGGAGTGGGTTGCCATGCCCTCCTCTAGGGGATCTTCCCAACCCAGGGATCAAAACCTGTCTCTCATGTCTCCTGCTTTTGTAGGTGGGTTCTTCATCACTAATGCACCTAGGAAGCCATACCCAATACAAAAGATTTCCAGAATAAAATGGAAAGTTTTTAAATACATAAGAGTGTTAAGGGAAATACATAGTTAATTTCTAACCAGCTTACCTCAGACCTTGTCATCAATCTGTAGAAATGTAAGAGAGCAGTAGATCAAGCAGTGAGATCCATGTTACAACAGAGTACAAATTCAGCAGAGTGAAGAGATCCCACCAATATTAGTTATTCTTGCTGGAAAACTGGGATTTCTGAGCCCTAGTCTCTCTGCCAACATGATCCCTGCGTCTACATGCCCTCCCCATCACACAATCCGAAGTCCATCCAGATGCTATCTCTACCATGAGGGCTTTACTCAGGTTCCAATTGAAAATAAGCACTTCTTGCACAAGAACCCACCTAAAGTTTGTATACCTTTCTCTTAGTGAACTCAACACATTCCGTTGCTTTTAATAATTATAAGTGCTTCATACTCAACAAAGTTCTTAAAGGTAAAGACTATGACTCCTCCCTATGGTCTTTTTTGTACTGTGACTATTAGACCTGTGTTTTGTATATGTTGATGAGTAAACATTTGATGACTATCATTAAATAATTTAAGAACTGTGATATGATTATCACCTCAAAATTAGTCAAAATAAACAGTTTATTTGCATTAATCAGAATTCTTTTGCATAATATTTTGGAGTCAATAGAACATTATGTTCACTTTTTAAATGCATTGCTATTCTCATAAGACATTTGTTAATTGTTTTTATTGGAAAGATTTTTTTTTTTTTAGTCTGTTAGTGAAGTTTGATGTCTGAGCATACTCATAATCCTATAGTAACAAACCAATGTTTTTTTCTTTCTTTTAAATCACAAAGCCTCCAATATTGTATTCTATTCATCACTGGATTTTCTATACTGTTGCTTTATCACTTAAAGACATTCCAGTTAGTATTTGCATTATTCTTAAAACGACTGATCAAAATAAACTTAGGATCAACAGAATTATTGATTTGGAAGCTTGATGCGTTCACTTTTACCAAATATAACTTGTCTAGACAAACATATTCCATGCTTTTCTTCAATAAGATAAACATAGGCAGGACCTTGACACCAGATGCTAACACAGAAGTTTATTTCCATTCCCTATTTTCCTGTTTCCTTCCACTCAGCTCAGCATTGCTTTTTAATGCTCCCTATTTTCAACATTTATTTTAGTTTTCTTCTTCTTTTGACATGTGTGTGGTAGAATCTGACAGTTTTATGTGTTGCTTACAGAAAAGAGAAGAATGCTTTTTTGAAGATGTCACTGTTTGTAGTTAAATAAGCCACTTTTCATGATAAGAATTTTCTTATATTATTCAGAGGTTTCTATTCTTTTCCCTTATGTCTTGATAATAGTCCTGCTATTCTAACCCTTCAGTGGAATCATGTTTAGTACACATTTTGAGATATTTGCAGCTTATACTGTTCTTCATGTAAGAGGAGATTAGCTTTTTAATAATAGCTTCTTTTGAATTAGGAGAGAATTTCTACAATAGAGAGGGAAACCACATGGGGAAATGTAATCAGTGATGGTTTTATGCAGGCTTTTAATAATTTCTTTGTTCTGAGGCTTTTTGCAGTTTTTGGTTAGAAGGATAAAGCAACTGCCACCACTATCTAGTCATTATGTTATTCACTGCAAAAGCACTAATGATTATCCAGGGTACTGTTTGATACCTTTTAAAGAATCCGTTTTTAGCAGACATCTACCAAATAGGGATACCTTCCATAAAGACTTATAATCTCTTTGATCAGTGACATAATGAATAAAAATTAAAAAAAAAAAAATATGAGATCTGTAACCAGACAGACTTGGTTAAAATCCCATGTACCTTAGGCAAATCATTTCGCTCTCCTTGCCTTCAATTGTTTTATCGTATAGTTTAGGAATTGTAAAGTTAAATAAGATTGCATATGTGAGATATCAACTAGTACTTAGCCCATAAATGGGTCTAACATATATAGACTGCCTTCATTTTCAGAGATTTAATGCCTGCCTGATCCAGACAAAAAGGAAAGAGAGTGCTCATTTTGGAAATGTGAGAAGAAACTACCAATAAAATGGATTGCATTTGTTCTTACATAACACAAAGTTTAGAGGTCAGAAAGACTCCTCGTGTAGGATATCATGGTTTATGCTCAGATTCACAGTGATTCCTCCCTTCTCTCCTCCCTCTCTTGTTGGTTTTATTGCCAAGCTTCCTTCCTCATAGTCCCAAGATGGCCACCAGAAAGATCAGGGACAACTCATTTCCTTGATCACAAACAGTGATGGTCAAAACTCTGCCTCAACCATCGCCTGTTAGTCTGCCCCTTTGATTTAACTGGGTCATCAGGTTTTATGCCCACACTGGACCAATAACAATCTTGTATAGGTAAAGTGTTTTGTTGTTGTTATTTACAGTCACTAAGTCCTGTCTGACTCTAGCAACTCTTTAGACTCCTGGTAGCTCACCAGGCTCCTCTGTCCATGGGATTTCCTAGGCAAGAATACTTGAGTGGGTTGCCGTTTCCCTCTCCAGGGGATCTTCCTGACCCAGGGATCAAACCCATAGCTCCTGCTGCATCTCCTCTCCTGCATTGCAGGCAGTTTCTTTACCATTCAGCCACCAGGGAAGCCTATGTCGGTAAATAGTATTATCAGTATATAGTCAGAAGTTCAAAGATTTGCTAGACTGCACTGCAAAAAGGAGGAAACTTGGAATCACAATGCAAGTTTCAATGTGATGTCCAGTGACCATAGCAAGGACATTCAGTTTCATCACTAGGATTAGAAATACATACATACATACCTATGTATGTATTGTATCTGTAAAACAATGTTAGTGCCCATTTTCATAAAATCAATTTTGAGATCTTAAGTTACTTTTTAAATTATTTTACCTATTTCTTAAGTAATTGACCTATATGGCTTAAATGTTCAAGAATTTTTTAGTTTTGGTGTATCTCTGAAATATTTTTTTGTTCAAATGCTTCATTCATCTTGCCAACAAAGTGACCTGTGGCTAAAAATTTCCTTAGGTTTAAGTTTATCTTGGTCTTGTTTATGGTACTCTTGTCATTTCCTACCACTTATACTTTGGTTCTGATCTACTTTTCTTTATTCCTCCTAGGAACCAAGGTAGATAATTTGACATTTGGATGAGTAGTTTTACTTAAGGTAATTAAAAGATATTTTTCACAATGGAGTTTTGTTCTAGGTCCCTGAACGAGGGATTGTGCTTAAAGGTCTTCCTTGTTTTCAAAAGTCAGTTCCTATCCCAGCAGTAGCACATGCAGAGCACCTAGAACCCTTCTTTGAGGAATCAGCTTAGTTTTACATATATTGCAAAGTATTCTGGATACAACAGTCAATAATCATCACCTCTTCTGTGTCTTCTTACCTGGAAGGATGATATTACATCTCTTTCGGCACTCATTTTCAGGGAAGCCCTTTCAGTCTTAATCAACTTTTAATCTATGCCTTCTAGATAACACTTAAACTTCAGGCCAATGGATATCTTTGGTATTATATACATAATTAATCATAAGTTAGATCCTCCTTCTGTGGCTGAGAAATTCTCTAAAAAGCACCCAAGCTGTGATGAATCTGGAAGCCAGAGGCCTGACCTTAGAATCACAGGTAGGGATCAATTAAAGAGTTTGATACATCTACCCCCAGTCATTTGAAGTAATACTGTATAGTCATCTATCCAGAACACAAGGGAAAATCAGATGCTTTCTGTTAAGATGAGACACTGCTTTTGGACACCCCCAGACAATGGAACCACAAGATTTCAGTCCAGTTCATTTTTATTTTAGAACATGGAGGAATTAAGTTTAGGTTAAAACTACCTCCATATGTTTCCATTTGGGCCAATTTCCCTCAGTAACACTATCCCATTGAAATATAAAATCTTAGGCATTCCAAGTTGAGTTACTAAAAATATTTGTAAAGAATATATTATCTAAAATTCTCAAGACTGACTTTCTTCAGAGTGAGAGAAAACTAAAGTGGTGTATTTCCACATCTCATGTGTCTACCAGCAGCTTTATCTAGCCAAAAACATCCTTAACTTCTAAGTGGTTTCATGTTTACTAAATGGATAAAATTCAGAACAACAACAACAACAAAAATGATTTATCAAAGGGCTACAAACTCCCCACATGAGAGCTAATTTCCAGTGAATTTTTAGTTGGATACTTAGGATAGGGTGGAAGAATTAACAAAATTTACATTTTAAGTTTGCTTTGATTTTATGATGCATGTTTTCAACCCAGTTAATTGCAAATGTATTTATAATCCCAAATATCACCCACTGGAAGATTGAAGAAATACAAAGCCACAGATCTAAGTGAAATTAAAGTAACTGAACTCAAGTAAATATAAGAGATTTATAACTAACAATATGAGTAAACCTATATGCTTGCTTTTGTTCTCTTAGAGAAATTCAGAATTTCCTAGCAGTCTTCCAATGTTCTTTCAGTGTCAATACCCAGTCAAAATTATTCTTTTTCTACATTAGTCCTTGCCTGAATTCTAACAGATTTCAGTATCAGAGATCTTGATGCTGTGTAATCTCCTCCTTGTCTGACAGAAAATGAAAGTGACATTGCTCAGTTGTGTCCGACTCTGCGACCCCATGAATCCCAGCAGGCCAGGCCTCCCTGTCCATCACCAACTCCCACAGTTCACTCAGACTCACATCCATCAAGTCAGTGATGCCATCCAGCCATCTCATCCTCTGTCGTCCACTTCCCCTCCTGCCCCCAAACCCTCCCAGCATCAGGGTCTTTTCCAATGAGTCAACTCTTCCCATGAGGTGGCCAAAGTACTGGAGTTTCAGCTTTAGCATCATTCCTTCCAAAGAAACCCCAGGGCTGATCTCCTTCAGAATGGACTGGTTGGATCTCCTTGCAGTCCAAGGGACTCTCAAGAGTCTTCTCCAACACCACAGTTCAAAAGCATCAATTTTTCGGCACTCAGCTTTCTTCACAGTCCAACTCTCACATCCATATATGACCACAGGAAAAACCATAGCCTTGACTAGACATACCTTTGTTGGCAAAGTAATGTCTCTGCTTTTCAATATTTTATCTAGGTTGGTCATAACCTGTCT